>NC_083362.1:77995459-78595459 GCF_030254825.1 Meriones unguiculatus
AGTCTGTGACATGGAAGGGGTGGGCCCAGGTTCATCTATGAGAGCTGCATGCAGAAAGTCTTCCAGCTGACTTATTGCGTGAGCAGCAACGACACGGAAACAGGTACTAGCATACTCAAGAACGCCCCCGCCCCGAGCATGGAAACCCGTGTGCCACAGCCCTCCCTCTGGAGGGTTGGACATCTGCCAGGTCTCCATGTGGTGCTCCTTTTCCGCCCGTCTCCCTGCCCAGCCCATACCGAATGGTTCCAGCCAGGAGCGGGTTGAAGGCATACAGCCAGTCATGCATGTCCTTGTCACTGTTGGCCTGCAGCAGGATGCCTCGGTGCTCAGTGCATACAGCGAACGTGTTGGGGGTCTGCAATGGGAAGCTGCTGGTGAGAAGCTTCTGCAGAGACATGGCCGCCGCCACTCTAAGAGTGGGCAGGCAGGAGAGAAAGGCAAAGAGACACAGAACAGCACCTGGGGGCGCAGGGGCGGCCAACTTCTCTGTAAAACTGCTCCCCCTGCCCTGACCACACTGGGAAGCGGCTCCGTTCTGGAACTTGTTCCAGTCCTACGTTCATGCTGCTGTTTCCTCAGGGAGGGAATGAGTCTGAGCTTTGTGGGCCACATCCTGTCTGGCACCCTGGATGAAGTGCCCCACTCGTCTGTGCCCTCAGCGCTGGGTGTGTATAGCAACTGGGTTCCTATGGCTCTCCCTCAGCACAGGGAATAAAATACGCGTGGGCACTGCAGCCTCCTTCCCCCTGGCCTGCAGAGCCTTCCCTCCAACCAGCTGCACTCCTCACTTCTAGGGCACTGTTCACTTATGGAAGGCCATGGGTCAACGCCTTGGACAGGAGAGCTTGTTGGGGCTATGAAGTTCAGCCTAGCCGACCAGGGCCCTCGGGAAGCCCAGGACGGAACCTAGCTGTTGGCAACTGCATGGACAAATTGAAATTATTGTCATCACCAACAGCTGCTGCTAGGAGCCTTGCTGAGGCTGAGACAAGGGCAGGTCAGAGGCCACAGGCTAACAGGCGGCACCTCCCCCCCGGGGGACTCAGTACATCTGAATTGGGCCCTGGCTGCACCTTGAGCATCGCCTGCTGGTCCTCGCTGTACTCCACCTGGGCAGTGGAGAGGTTGAGCACAAATCTCTCCACGGTGTCCTTGTCACTGTTGTACATGTAGGCATAGGGACGCCTCACTACCACGAAGCGCTTGGCCCAGCCAGCTGTGTGTGGCTCCAGGAAGTGCAAGTACCCCTTCTTGGAGACGATTGGGCTGTGAGACAGAGACACACTTGCTGACTGAGCAACCCTAGGCAGTCAGCTGGGGTTGGAGAGCCAACACCCGGGGGTGGGGAGGGGGGCTCATACTCTGCTATCCTGCACTAGACCCTCTGGAAGGAAGACCAGGTATGGCTGACAGATCTTGCCTTGGGATGTCCAAGAACAGAACTGCCAACTAGTATCTGGATAATTTCCCAGCTTTCAGTGGGAGAATTTTGGGGAAAAGGAAGCAAAATTCCCAGAGAAGTCACCCAGTATCCAGTGTCCACTAGGTCCCCATTTCTGCCCCATTCACCTGCCCTCTATTCTCCACTACCTGCTCTGCGCCCGAGAGCCATAGGAGCCTGCCTGCCTTGTACATAGGTGAGGGGCCCCCTGGCACCAAACTCTGCCCTGCACATAGGTCAGGGCTGGGTACCCGTTGCAGAAAGCTTTGATTCAGGCAAAGATCTTACCCACCTGACTCGGATCTCTTGGATGTCGGGGACCAGAAGGCGCTGGGGCTCCTTGTCCGCCTCTGTTGCCCGAGCAGGAGAGGGGGTTTTCTTGGAGTCAAGTTCTGGCAGGAGCTCGGGCTCTGGGCTAGCAGGCCGGGAGCAAGGCTGGGGGGTCCTAGAAAACAGAAGGTGGCATTGCCTTCTGCCAGGGTTCTTCAAGCAACTGGTGTTGCCTAGGAACATCCTCCTCAGTGCTCAGGGGTTGTCTGCTATGTCCGCAAGAAGAGTTTCCAGGTCTCACAGAGTCCACCTGGCCCCCAGGTGGTGGACTCAGTGAGAAGGCTCTGCAGTGGCTTGTGGCCCGGCCAGGGCAGGCTCTGCGTTGCTGGGGAGACATCATTCCCCCCACCCCAGATGTTCTCCAGTCTCTGTCCTGCATAAGAGCCAACACAGCTTTCCCTCCTCTCTAAAATCACGAGTGGTGTTTCACTGAGTATTTTACGAGCCCTGTCCATGAAAAGGGGGTGTTTCAGTTCTCATGTTTTTAATAACATACCTTTCATTTGTGCTAGCTAGGAGATAGAGGGCACAGTGGGGCTGTGTGAGCTAGGTGGACACAGGCACCCCAAGAAGGCCAACACATTCTTCTGCCATGCCCTACCTTTCCTAAGGCCCCTGCAGGGCCCACAGCCCCCTGAACCCACTTTCTCCTCTCCTGAATCCTGGAATCTATTACCAATTGGCTTAAGGCGCTAGAAACTTCCCCTTGTGCTACAGAGCTCGCTCACCTCACATCAGTGGCGCCATAGCGTCCTTCGATCAGAGAGGGGCACGTGGAGGAGGGAGTGAGTGTGGCTGCCCCCAGAGGGGACATGGGTGGGTCCCGCACCAGAGTGACAGACATCTCAGACAGCTGCAGAAGACAGAAAGTCTTTCTCAGGCAGGTCTCTGGGCCTCAAGGAGGAGGAGGCTGGCCTGCATATTACTTTCTGTTTATTGCATCCTCACTCCCACTTTTTCTTCCAGCTCAAGGTGTTCCTTGGTTTTATACCCCTGGCCTTCTCCTAATTCCTACACAGCCCTGACTATCCCTCCCAGGGCTTCAGACTGCCCTGACCCAGGGTCCCCCCTTCATAGGCTATGTGGGGGGGGGGGTCTGTGCTTCTGGAGTGGGTAGGAGCCTACAGGACGATGGTCCCAAGACAAAAAGATAAGGTCAAGAGGATAGGAAGAGAGCAGGAGACAGGGCCTGGGTAGACACATGTGGTCCGGACTAGGCTGGGTCAGGTCCTCACTCACCCCAGCCTCCTCAGACCCCAGGCCCAGGGAAACCAACTGTTTAGCTATGAGGTATGAGACCTGAGATCCTAAGAAAACCCTCCTCCTGTTTGTCTGCCAAGACCGGGACTGACCCTGACCGTAGGCATCTGGAGTGTCACCTACCTTGCTCTCACTTGCGCTGATACAGACGTGGCTGTGGGTGTACTCTCTGTTGAATGTGTGCATGAGGAGTCGTAAGCACTGTAGACAGAAAACACATGCTCAGGCCTAAACTGATGGCTGCATGGGGCCTCTATCTACCTTGCCCCGATGAGGTCAGATTCGAGATGCTGAAGAATGGCAGGTTGAGGGGGGGCAGAACCTCCAACCATCTATGGGGTGGGACAAACTAGGGAACTCCTACCCTGTGGTCTTAGGAAGGCTAAGAATTAGCATCACCTGAAGACATGAGGCTTCCCTAGTGGCCTGTATAGAAAGGGCTTGCTCTGAACAGAGGCAGTGAGCTAGCTCCCCAGCAGTTCAGGGATTCAAGATATGACAAGTCATTGTTGGGGGTGGGGGAGCCTACAAAAGGCCTCAAGCTGAGGCTTCTGAAGGAGTGTCAACTGGGGTGAGGTAGCAGGCAAGGAACTAAGCGGCTCCTACTCCTCCCCTCTCCAGCTTCTGGCGGCTCTTCCTGGAGCTGGACACAGACCAGACTGGGCCGCTGGGCCACCCTGGAATGACCAGAGCCTGCAAAGACAAGCCATGGCCGCAACACCCACTAGCCCAACTTACCTTGACAGCCAGCTCCCTCTGCCTCTCGTTTGGAGTCTCCAGAGGTGATGGTTGACCCTCTGCTGACAATGGGGAAGAGGCACCTGAGGAGCTCCGTGACTCAGAGTCCTCGCTGGAGACTGGGGACAGTGCCTCAGGGCCAGGCCGCTGGGTGGTCTCCAGCTTCTCCCGCAGGAGCAGGTAGTGCCGTGTCTTTTCCACCTGCCGGGGGAACCAAGGTGAGTGATGCCACCAGCCAGGCCAGGTGGCTGGCTACCCTGCAGAGCAGTGAGATCCTCTGGTGAAATATAGAAAGGTCTGCTCTGCCTGGGTTATGACAGGTGACTGAGGGACACACTGCTGGAAGAACTCAGAAGTCCCAGACCAGCTGTGTGGTCCTTTACAGCCAGCCATCCCATGATGCTCACGGGCCCTGTAGTAGCAGTAGGGGGCTATGGCTCTGCATCCTGCTTCCCATGTGCTCCCTGTGGCTAGACCAGCAGTGTCAGCTCTAGAGGTTTGGTTCCCTGGTCCTCATTCTGGGTCACAGCTGGCTAGCTGCACTTGTTTAGTCCCGCTGTTCTGTTTCTGTTTGTTTGTTTGTTTGTTTGTTTGTTTCAGTCCTCAGTGGCTCCCACACTCACCTCCTGTAGGAGGCTCAGTTTCTCCAGCTCCCACTGGTGGTCCAGGATCAGGCTGTCACTCCGGGGCCTCCAGCCAGCCAGGTTCTCCTCACCCCGGACGTAGGCTACTGATGTGTCCAACACCCGCCGGCGCCGGCGCTGCATCCCTGTATGGCAATGGACATTCTAGTGCTCTGACAGATTACCAGGCTTCTCCAACACTGGTGGCACAGCCACCAAGGTTCTTTCTCTTTAAGACTGGCTCCCCTGGGCCTTGGTCCACCGTGAGGCCACAGGGCCTAGTGGACCTTACCCACAGAAAGCTGCCTAACAGTTGCTCTCCCATGGGACCATGAGATAGGAGGCCACAGTAGCCAATAAACTTGACTCTTCCTCTCTGCCCTCCTATCCAGATGCTCGGAGGCTGGAGAGAAAGTACTTGCACTTGGCAGGTAAGGCTCCCAGCATAGTCAAGCCACGGGGTGTGGAGGCTGAGCAAGCCAGGCATCCCCGGACCCCAACTCTTGCCCCAGCGGAGAGTAATCAGGGCAGTCTCCTACCTGGGCTACCTGCATCGGCCACGTGGCAAAGGCTGAGCTCATACACACCAGTCACACGGTTGCTGAGGGAGCAGAGGGAGAGGACGCATCATTACTAGGCACAGCCGTGAGGATGGGCAGACAGACTAGGGACAGTTCACCACCACTGACGCATTCGGGCACAGCTCTCATCACAGGCCTGAGGCAGGTAGCCTGTTTCGCAATACGGTCCCTAGGCCAGACCTCAGCTTTGTGAACTAAATGGCCCACCTGGATGTTGGAGCTCCTTGGGGAGTTGGGACACACAGAGGCATGAGCATATCTGTTCCCACATCCTCAGCGCCAGGCAGTCCTCACGCTCCCCACAGAAGCCCTCTAATGGAGCTGGGCCTCGCTGGCCACTAAGTCCTGATCCCCAAGTGTCTGCCTTTTGGCTGTGCCCAGCATGGCCCAGGCACTGCCTCCATGTGGTAGATTAGTGGCCTGCACTGCTGAGGGCCTCGCTGCCCCCACGGCTCTATCCCAACCCCTCCCAATGCAACTACAGGAAGTGGCAAGAATGGAGGAAGAGGATGGCTCCAGTCTCAGACCCCACTTCTTTGGGCTTTCCAAGGTTCGGCAAAGCCACTTAACTCACATCCTACTTGAAGCTCTGTCCAGAGCCCGCCACTACCCACCCCTCCCCCACCACACTCATCTAGCTTCTCCTGTGAGCTGCAAGCCATCCTAAAGGCAGAGATGCCTGGTGTTGGGGTACAGTGCACCCATGGGGCACAGAGAGCTGCCCCGTCATGCTTGATATGGCGAGTGACTCCTACATGTGTGTCCACTGGCCAGCAGGGACAGCTGAAGGCAAGGAGCTGAAGGGCAGGTTGGTCCTCACCCATTAGCCTGTACTACAGAGCTCAGACGCTTCTCGACACAGGAGTGTCAGTCTGCTGGGTAGGGGAGGGAGGCAGTACCCGAGCCTGTTCTTCAGCCTCTTCTACCCTTGGTGAGCTCCCCTCTTTGAAGCACAGGCTCCCTGCTCTGGCCACCCTAGTGAGCTCACCCTTCTGTGGCCCGCAGGCTCCCACTGCCAAACAAGTTGCGGATGGAGCGTGAGGCAGGCAGCTTGGCGTCACGGGAGTAGAAAACCATGCAGAAGTCCTTGGTGATGACAGCTGGCTGGGTGCAGTTCTCCATCTGTGACACAGGACAGAGGTCATGGGCATAGAGATAGTCCAGAGTACCTAGTCCCCAGCTCAACCAGACTCAGTGTCCATCCCTCCCAACCTTCTTGTAGGATACAAGAGCTTCTCCTTGAAGGCTGCTAATAATGCCTGCTCCTGACCCAGACCAGATTTCTAGGGAAGGGAGCCAGGATTCTGCCCCCACCCCAACTGATGACGTTAGAGCCTAGCAAGGATCTCCAGGGCACTAGACCCATTCTGCTCCCTGACTGTGTAACCATAAACCAGGGGCACAGCCTGAAATCTTCCTGCAGATCAAGACTGAACTAGGTCATTCTCACACTTGACTCTAAAAGGCCACAGCAAAATGTGTTCCACTGATGCTTGCTAGCTCCGGCTGTACACAGTAGGCATGTCACAGCATATGCTCCCTGAATATGGAACCAGAGCCCTACCAGCGTTTCCCAGGCTGTGTTGCTGACCCCGAGGCAGCCCACACTTGCTGTGTAGGGTGATAGAGCTCTATGGAGAAGTGGTGCTCTTTAGCTGGCCTGGCTCCCACCATCTCCAGACTTCTCTTTTGCTACTGTGCCCAGAAAGAAACACATTCCAGTCTCTCCCTGTGTCTCAGGGAAGGGTCATAGCCCACAATTGGCCACTGACTAGTGGCTGCAGGCCTGAGGGTAGGAGTGGCACTGAAGGGCTTCTATTTTTTGTACTTTCTGGGATATTGATGTAATGTCTGGTGGTGATGCAGCCATCTTGTAGTCTCAAAGCTGAAATCCACCCACTAAAGATATAGGTGTATACTAATTTTGAGCACTGCCTTTAAAAGCATTTGAGTTTATTCAGGGAGTCGTAGTATTCTCTGAGAAGAGAGTGAGGTTGCTGGACCTCAACATCACTTTGCAAGCTGTGGATTTGGGCATCTACCTCAATGTAGGCGGAGAGGGTCATGTAGATTTTCTCCCGGTAAGGGGTGACACGATTCAGCAGGAGGGAGTTATGCATGGAGCTGTCCCAGGCTGCTTCAAACTGGTAGAAGGTCCTAGAAAAAAGCAGACGAGGTAAAAGCCACCGTGCGGGGCTGCTCTCGGTGGGAATGGGAACATGCAGGCAGACACAGCAGAGGAGAACCGCAGGGAGACCACTGGAGTCACGGGTCGGGAAGCCTGGGTGGCACCAAGAAGGCCAGACCCCTCCTCACTCAGACCAGGGACCAAGCAGCAGCTTCCTCAGCTGCAGTGTGGACTGGGAGGCAGGGAGGGGAGCTGCCCCAGCCTCAGTCTGAGCGAGGAGGCATCTCTAGGAATCTCCCCGGCCTAGCTAAGCCCTCCTCAGCCCACCCCTTCCATCAAGACTCACGCTGCCAGGAAAAGGTCCTGGGGGAGGATGCTTGGAATGGAAACAGTAGCCTGTGAGTAGTATCCCATGGGGTCCTGAGAGCAGTTCTGTGCGACTAGCAACCTCAGGCTCTTTCTTCTGTTCCTATCTCCAGCTAGGGTGTCAGCAGGACCCAGATTTGCCCAAGAGAGACTTCAGGGTGGCTACCAGAAGCCCAGGAGTTTGCATCTACCATGGACCCCTGCACTGCAACCCCCATAGGTCCCTATTCTGGAAGATGGCTGTTGTGTGACAGTATCTTTTCCATTTACCCTAAATCTCCATGGTTCCTGGGGGGAAATTTGCCTCAGTTCACAGCGTAGTCACCCCACAGCCCCACTCCATCCAAGCATCCTCACTGACACACAGTTCACAGGCCAGGTGGCAGCACACTCTCCTACCACTTCATGGCCAGGCCTTTCAAGGGCACAAGCAGGCTTCCTGAGGTGCCTGGCCATGTGAGAGATTGGCTGGTGCTGCCTTTCTTCCTGTAGGACATTGTCCAGGGAATAGGGTATGGGGTTAACGGGTCAGGGACATGGTACGAAGCAGGCTGGACAGGGCCACTGTCAGACACATGTCACTAAGGAGAGATCTAAGGCAAGTGGAGACAGCGGGCAACCAGAGCGGGGCAAAGAGCAGGCAGCACTGAAGGAAAAGGAAAAGGACAGAGTAGAGGGGATGGAGCAAGCGAGGGCAGGAGAGAATAGTGCCTGTACCTAGTGTCATTTCCGAAGGAAACGCTAAGGGCGCAGCCAGGACACACGCACACACACAGAAGAGAGCAAGACGTCAGAACAGGCCTTCCATGGCCAGCACAGCTGCTGAGGGACCCCCTGGAGCCCCAGCCCGGCCCCACAGATGCCCCATAGCCTCATGAAGCTGCTTCCAGCTATGACCACAAGGATCGGCTATATCTCCGCAACTGTTTCCTCGTGGTACACAAGGCAGTAACTGTCCCCACTCCATCAAGGTGTCCTTCAGATACAAGGAGCTAACATGTGACTGAGGAGAGCATAGGGGTTAGCATGGGGCATCTTAGAGCCAGTGTCACCATACAACGATGCCAGGTAGGACCAGCTCTGTCTCATCTTGCTTGCACCTATATCTACCGTCCTTTGCCTTTAAAGTTTCTGACGTGGTCTGAAGTTCCTGAATGGTGCATGCCTGCATGTTTGTGTAGACAGAGCCCCCTCTGTGCCCTTGGAAAGAGTACAGCCTCTCCAGCCCGGACTTTCCCTCAGGATCTGAGCCTCAGACCTGTCCTTGCCTCTCTGCTCTAAGTGGAACACCCAGAGGAACGAGTCTGGCCAGACCAGTGTGGTCTCGGAGGTCATCTAGGGTGTTCCTGGAAACAGAGTAGGTTCTGCCAGCTGGGCTTAACGTCACCTTAGCCCAGGCCCAGGTGAAAGAAAAAAAAAAAAAAAAAAAAAAAACTGTGGCCCTTGAGTTCTTGGAGGACTCTGAAAACCCCCATCAAGCTGGAATATCTCCAAAGGCTTGAGTGAGGGATGCCTATTTGAGGTAGGTATGACTCCATTTGGACCATTTTCTATAGCAGGTCTAGACCTTTTCAAACATTGCCCCATCTTCCTCTGGCCAGGAACCAGGACAGGCTCCAACACTGACACAGCCACGAAGCTCCTTGCAAGTCTCTTCCCCATGATGGTCGGTCCCTGGCCTCAGAGGTCATCTGCTTTTCTCTATAGGGCGCTGCACGCTTGGGCCTTGTGACCAGCCTTTACCCCCCACCAGCCATGACTTATGTGGTCATGGGACACAGACTGTGGTGCCCTAATGAATGGAGGGTCTGGAGCTTCCTTGTGTGCCTTAAGCCCCTGCTGAGCAAAGTCAGTCCACCCAGGAGTGGGCAAGCTGGGGTTGGTGCGAGGGAAGCAGATGGACTACCAACTTAGTGGGACCCACCAAACATGCAGCTTATTATGTGGGTGGGACCCAGGATGTAGTTCCTGGCAGAAAAGCAGAGGTTGCCTACATAGGAAAGCCCGGGACAAGGAGGCTGTCAGAGGTTGCAGTGGAACCTCACTTCCCATGGAGTAAAGGATCCACTTAGGATCGCTGGGCCTCAGGTAACCAGGGGAAGCCTGTACCTCCTACACATAGCCGCTCACGCCTCACAGGCTCACATTTAGCCAACAGCTTGGAGATGCGTACTCTAGCGTCCCTGGGTCAAACTCCAAGCCTATTGTGAGGCACCCACAAGATGGAACAGTGTCTAGAGATGCAGCCTCCAGGAATGAAAGGAACTAACTGAGGTAGCCAGGAGTTCTCCATACTGAACTCTGATGGCTTCAGAAGGAGAACAGGAGACAGAGCATATACTTATACCTCCTACTTTTTGTCACATGATGCCTTTGTGCCACTTTACTATTCTGTAGCAAGAGGCTTTCTTCAGATGCAAGTCTTCCAACCCTCCCTCAACCCATAGTGGCCCAGAACTTTTGATCTCACTCTCATGTAAGTCCTGGGTCCTTTCCTGGAATGTCAGTAAATGGATCTGTAATGCTCATATACACTGAGGGTGTAAAGGCAGGTCACAGGGCCGTCCAAACAACCTTAACCTTATACCAGAGCCACCCAGGAACTTGTTGAAATATGGAATCTTGAGCTTCTTCCCAGACCGCCAAGTCAAAAACTCTGTGAGGCATCTCCTCATGAGCAGACAACCTCAGCTGACCCAAAATGGCCTTTGCTATCTGCTCTGTAGCCCATCATCTAGCAGACCCTCAAAGACAGCTCAGGAAACAGGCCTAGGGAAGGCAAAGTTCCTCCAAGCCCCATCACCAACTGCTCTTGCTGCTGCCCGTCTGCTGCCACCCAAGTCCCTGTCTACTGTGCAAACTCCCTTGGCATCCCTGTAGACATGGCATTTCTAGACCCATTCTAATGGAAGCGATGTGAAATGTCTAGTCTGCACCACAGAGAGTGTGGGGCAGGTAACATTGGGTCTTCAGAAGGAAAGGGTGGCTATCAAGGCTCCTTCTAAAACCAGAGCCCAAGGATAGGATAGAGCAGCTTGGGTCTCCAGGCAACATCCTACCTCCAACTGGAGGAACACCAGGAGACCTACTGGGTAGTTAGTTTTCTTCTCTCCCAAGAGGACACAGCTGTCCTCGCATGCTTACAAACAGGACAGCCAAATTCAGACCTGTGATACAGCGAGCACAGCGCCCAGGTAGACGGTGACCCATGTCGGCAGTATCGCAGACTCACTATACACGTGTTGCCCACAGAGGGGACAGTGGGACATTTGCTCTGTCTACTTTCATTGTCATCACAGACAGGCTGCAGGGACCTGAGCAAGTGGCCCCATGCCACCACATGTCTGCAAATTAGAAACACATGTTTTCCCAATCTGACCAGAAAAGCTGGGTCAGCAATAGGAGCCTAGCTCCAGGCTGCAGATACTCATGCATCGATGTAAAGGCAGCTGCACTTCTTGCCTGGCCTCCAGAAGGGCAGGTCATGAGCACATCTTGTTCCACAGAGCACCAGATCCTACTGTCTGTGATATTGTGAAAGGAAAGAGGACACTATTAGACTGAACTTGTTCCCCTGTGTCACCTATGACAAACAAAAGATAAAGCCAGGAGGCTGTGGAGGACGGCTTCTCACAAATGCCTGCAAGTAACCGTCACAAGACAGTCAAAACCGTGAGCTTCATGTGCACTGCTGCAAGGACAGCTGCCCAGCTGTCTAGTTGGCCTTCTACTGACCTCTCCTGCCATTGATCACTGTGACTAAAGATGACTGTTTCAAAATACTTGATGTAATAAAAAAAATCTTTAAAAACTTCCTCTTGCCTATACTCTCTGAATATGCCTGCACATTACTATGGCACATGCGTTCCCATGCAGCTTTGTAAATAAACTTTCTCACTCTCTGCCAAAGCTCTCTGCCTGCTATTGCCGGCTATCAAAGTGGATTTAAACTCCCCCTTGTTTCAGACTCTTAGATCTTAAAGGCATTCCAGCCACAGAGGTCAAACAGTGTGAGTGGATTTCCTAAGGATCAAAATATAAAACTCCAAGCCTAAGACCACAGCCAGAAACCCAGGGTTCCCCAGGAAGTATATTTCTAGAGAGGGAAACCTAGGTCCGTCAAGGAAGCCACCTCATGGGTCACAACAGGGCAGTTCCTTCCCCCATGGGGCTTGATGGCGTGACTGGAGACAAACTGAGCAAGGGAAGTGCTCCAATGCTGACCTTGGAGATCCTGTGTGAAAGGCTGCGTATGACACACACACGGAGGAGCACAAATCCCACCCATAGCACCACATCTGATGGCCCAGGACAAACAGCAGCTACACACAGCCGGATCCTCTTCAGGACTGAAATGGCGGTAGCACAACCAGGCTGAGCTGCTGCCACCAAAGCAGCACCCTGGGAGGCTGGATCAGACACGTTAGCAAGTTGTACACCAAACCCTCCCTGCAGGCTTCATGGTGGCTTCCATGAAGGCTCTGACCGGGTCCTGATCATTCTGGCCTACTTTCTTCATTCTTCAAGGTCACACATGGCTTTTTGGAGGGTTCCACCCTTTGAGTAACTATGAAGCTAGAGCCTTCAGCCTAACCTGGAGACATGTATTCAACAGATCAAGGCAGGGAAAGGGAAGATCTGAGATAAGCAGGTGAGGAGAGCATCCTAGAGAAGGAAGGGCTTCTGAGTATGAAGCCTGCTAAGGGTGTGGGCTGAGGAGCTGGGATGGCAAGCAGGCCAGAAGGGGGATTGTAGTGGCAGAGAGCTTCTCCTCATATACAGACGTGGGAATGTAAGGAACCAGAAAGACAGAGTGTGACTCTACTCAAGAACCATCTGGTAAATGCTGGGGCTATGACCCAGCAGAGACAGGCAGAACTGGTAATGACTCAGTCCCTGAAAGACAGCCTTTATTCCATGACTCCCCAGCCCACATCTGCAGGCTCAGTTGTAATAGTCACTATCCTTGGAGAACGACTCTGGCAAGACCTATTTTTAGGGAAATTCTGGTCAGTTGCTAGCCTGACCAAAAGAGAAGCCAGCCTTTTGGCCCTGACTCTCCTCTTGTATTCATGGGACCCCTTCCTGATCCCAGCTTGGTTGAACTTCTCCATCCTTGTGCTATTTCTCCATTAGACCTACCCCTTGTCAAGGAGATTCAGGACCTGGATCCTGATGCAAAGCTCTTTGCTACCTATTGGGCCTCAAAGTAAGGATGGAGTCTGCTCAGTCAGCAACTGCAGTGGGGATGGGATGAATAGGCTTTGGGCCCCTGGACCCACAATTCCTAAAGCCAAGCCAGATGCAGCTTATGGGATTCAGGTATGCCTGAAAGAGTGAATGCTATGGGCTTGCTCACAAACATATCAAGGGAGAGAGACAGGGAAATAGGTTTCCATGAGACCCTTTACCCGGCTCTCCCCAGGAAGCTAGAGAACCCTTACAGCATTAGGAATATGAGTGTCCAAGCCTGGTAAATTATGAGAGCCAAGATCTAGCTGTTCTTCCACTTCCTGTGGATGCTCCAGAGGACCTGTTGCTCCATTTACCCATTCAGACAAACCCCATAACTCAGGACAGGCATAGTGTGGTGCCATTGGAAGGAGCACAGGATGAATGGAGTGTCAGATCGAATGTCTTTTAAAATGTGGCTGAGTCACAAACCCCCATGCTAACATTCTGCAACTCTCATGGAGGCTCTCTGTGTGTCCCAGTGTCTTGGTGTGGTTCCTCAGTGGTTAGGATAAAAACCACGAATTTGCTCAGGAGCTATTTTTTTTTTTAACCAAATGCCACTGTCAGTGATAATAATGGGAGAGTCAATGTTGGGTCTAAGCTGAGAGCTTCAGGAATCAGCTAACTCATCACAGCCTGCAGCTATCCTTACTCCCCATCCTCAAGGGAGAATGAAACTCCACAAAGTTTTGGCACTTGTCCAGCTTTAGTTAGCAAATGAGTCAATTTGGCTACCTCTAGCCCAGCCTTGCAGTCCCAGGCTCACATGGGAGAAGGTTTCTCTCCTTTATGATGGTAGTACTGGCCACCACAGTGGATCCCTGTCCTGTAGAACTGGACTTGGGAGGAAGCTCAAGTTCCAGTCTAAGGACTTCCTTCCCTTCCTCTCTCCCTCCCTCCCCTCCCTCCCTCCCTCCCTCCCTCCCTCCCTCCCTCCCTCCCTCCCTCCCTCCCTCCCTCCTTCCTTCCTTCCTTCCTTCCTTCCTTCCTTCCTTCCTTCCTTCCTTCCTTCCCTCTCAAGAAGCCAAGCCCCAGGCCAGTTACTAACAAATTCATTTTTAGAATGGGATAGACAGCTACAGGAAAGTGGAACCCGGGTACATAAGCAGGAGCTGGTGAAACCTGTGAGCTGAGGAAAAAGTCCCAAAGAGAAGGAAACCAGCTTCCCTCCTTTGCACTGTGCCAGTGTCTCCTTGCTCTTCCAGGAGCTTCCTGGAGGCAGCAGATGTTTATAGCTGGAGCTATCTGGTCAGCCAAGGCCTCTCAGACACACAAAGGATACCAGCAGAGGGGAGCCCAGTCCTATATTGGGTTGACCAAAGATTACTTGCCTTCAGAGCCAGCGCATATGCCACCTTTTCTAGTAAGCCCACCTAGCTAATCTTGGTAGGAGAGAGTGAGAGTGAGAAGGGCTCAAGCTTGGCAGGGCTATGTCCCCTGCTTGAGTGTGGCCACTACTTCAGTTGTCTCTTGATGAGATTTCTACCTCATTTAGCCTCGGATCCCCAGGGAGGCTCCACTCAGCTCTTGGCCCACAGTAGCATGTACAAAAGATCTGGTCAGTAACTCAGATATGTCCCACACCATGGCCCAGGGAATATGCTTCAGAGAGCCACAGCTCCATGACCCCATAGGGTCTCCTCCTGGGGCCCTCATTCCCAGGTATCCAAGCAAGATAGCAAATGAATGCTATCTGTACTGACCCTTACAACCCCCCATGACCTGACAAGGATACAGCCTGAAGTCCTTGATGTGTGCCCACTCTATCTAGAGTTCTGTCTATGTGGTGCAGCTGAAAGGTTTAAGCATTTAGGATTTTAAGAAAGCTGACTGTGAGAAAGATGACCACCTAGAAGCTCTGGCCGCCATTCTGCAAGTGCCCGGAAGGTGACACTTTGGCTTTCCATTCAGAACAGCCCCAAGTTTTTCCTGGACCCAGTATAGACCCGGCACTTAGAAGTTGTTCTTTCCCCAGTGATCTGAGCCCTACTGTAGGCCAGTGTGTGCAGGGACTTCCCTGAGCCAGGTGAAAGGAAGCAACAGCAACCTAACCTACCAGGACTCAGCACTGAGAGTGAATCTGAAATGGGCATATGGCCCACTTAACAGCCCACCAGTCTTCTCATTTAATTACTGCCTGCCACTTCCAAGAAGTGAGGCCAAGGTCATGGCTGGGGTAGCGGGGCTACAGCGATGTCCCTCTTCCTGACTTGGCCCGGAAAGGGCTCCTGGGCAGCTGTGGAGCACATGGGAGCTCAAGTCTCCTGGCAGTGGGTCCTGTCTGCCCCTTCCCTGTGCTCCCAGCTCTGCCTGCTATGGCCCCTTGCAGGGAGTGGCTGGCCCTTGTGAGCTGGTGCAGCCCGGCAGCCGGGTTGTCCAGCCTGCATGCGGGAGATGCCTGCACACTGTGGCCAGGCCAGAGGTTGGCATAGAAGGCAAGGCTGGGGTGGAAGGAGCGGAGGCCAGCCAGTGTCTACAGAGGCAGAAACTACAAAAGCAGCCGAAGTCAGGAGTGAAGGCTAAAGGAGGCAGGAGAGGCTCAGCCAGGAAGACGGGGCTAGGGGAGAAATATAAAAATAAAAAATAGAACGATATTCTAAGGAAATAAAATTAAAAGGAGGGAGAAACAGGAAGGAAAGGTGAGCAAGTTATGAGTCGAAAAAGCTGGAAATTAAAATTTCAGGGTTGTGTAGGTGACCAGGGAAGGAGGAGGGAAGGTAAGAGGCTGAAATCAAACCAAGGGACAGAAATGGTACCTAGGTATGTCCGAATCAAGAAACTGCCTGCAAAACACAAACAACCACACGTTAGTGAAGGGCTGCGGGTGGGCAGCGGGACAGCAGGGTAGCAGCGGCAAGCGGCAGCAGGGGCAGCCGCCTGTGGCTGGCAGACCCATTCAGGGTCAGGGAGGCTGCGAAGCAGGGACCATGGAGCAGCAAGAGGCCCAGGTGTGGCAAAGCGCATGGTAGCCCGAGGCCCTGGGCAGAGCTAGGCCAGGCCCAAGCCCCGGCCTCTGTGTAGTGACTGGTCTTGGAGCAGCCTGGCCTTCAAAGGCTCCTAGGATGCCAGCCATGTCCAGGGAACAGGAAGCTGGGCTCAGTGGGCCTTCGGGAGGTGGCCATGGGCCAAGGAGCGTGCCTGAGACTTTTCGGGATAGGGAGGGCTGGGGTTGCACCAGCAGGAACAGCAAGGGCAGAAGCCAAGCGAGTGGCCATATTTGTGCTCCCCTGTATGTCCTCCCTCCTCCTGGCACCCAGGGCCTCCAGCCTAGATGTGAGGTTGGACAGGGAACAGGACAGAAGCTAGTTGTCCAGTGCTAAAGCTGAGCCTATTTAACCAAAGTTCTGTCAGCTGTGGTACAATGAGTCTTAGCCTGCTAGTCACCCCCTGCCTAGTCAGGGTTAAGGACACCTCAACAGCTGGGCTAGTGGGGAGATGACAAGAGGACACCAGCATCAAGGTCTTCAGTACGAAGAGACAGCTAGGAAGGGACGCCCGAAAGGCTCCCATCTACCCACTGACCTCCTTCTCCCACTGCTCCCCCTTTGCCCCCAGAATGTCTTGCAATGGTGGGTCAGAGATCAAGGGGGTTAAATCACTCCCAGACCCCAAAGCACCTCTTAGCACTCAGTGGCAAACAGACCCTCCCATCCCCCATCCCATGCCCAGGCATAGTGGCCTGCACTCATGGGTAGTATCCTTATTAGGAGTAGTAGGCCTCTCTGCCTCAGAAGGATGCGTTTGCAGAGCAAGAAGAGATGGAAGGCCGTCCTAGCTCATGTTGTAGTCTCCCCCACCCCCCATTCCTCGGTGTGAACTCCGGCCTATTCCTCACAGTGCCATCTTCCTAAGAAAACACCTCCGGAAGTATAGAGTGAGCTCAGAGGCACACGAGTACACCCTAGTCTCTGTCCTGTCCTGCCCTCTGTCCCCACTGCTGCCCAGCCCTGTTCTGCCCTTGGCTGGAACCCACTGATGCTGTCTATGGTACTGGGGAGGACCTCTTCCAGGACCTCCCCAGGTATCTGTGAGGAAGTGACGCTTTGGACCAAGGAGTTGGAAGGACACAGGCCACTCCCGAGACTCTGGATCCATACAAGCCTTCGCAGGGGTGTAATCCTCCTCCCACACCTCTCCAAGGTGGCAGACCCTCAAAACCTGCTTCTCCACAAATATCTCTGAGGTCAGCTTTTGGCTCCTTGGTACTGTACCAGGCTGAGTCATTGGAGCCAGGCTGGGACTCAGGCCCTGCACAGCTTCACCACAGATCCTTGGAAGACTATGTCCCAGGGAATTTGGTCCAGTTGGGCATCCTCCCTGGCAGGATGACTCTTGGAGTACCTGGTCCTCGGCAGCCTTTGTGTAACGTCTGTCACACATGCACACTCTGGCAAACCCCTCTGGACTGCCAAAACAGCTAAGGGCTCCACCAACCCTATACTGCTCAGATAAGGATGGGAGATAGGGCAGTCTGGAGCTTGGAAAGTGATGAGAAACACGTGACAAGTGGTGACCGACAGTCACACCTCTACCCAAGCTGCTCGATTGCCAACTGTCGGCTCTGGAATGCCTTCTTTGTCCCCACCCATCCCTGGGATCCCCACCAGAGGCTTCAGATCTGTTCATACCACAGTGATCCTCAGAAACATGGCCTGCGTGTTAGCCTCCCATCCCATACCACCAAACACCTACCCACGAACTTCCAGGGACAGGACTTAACTCATGCTCCGAGCCCATGCTAACCCCCTAAAGATGACATGTGTGTAAACCACAGATGGGGGACATGAAATCAAATGAGAGAGAGACTTGGAAGCCATGGGCCACCACTCCCTGCACTGCCCCCTTAGGTGTAGGCCTGGAGCTGGCCATGGCATGAGTGGTTGACTCAGTGGACGCCATGGTAGGCTGGGGGTTACCCTATGTGGGAGATGGCCAGCATGGTTGAAGTCTGCCCACCCTTCTTGTGTTACTCACCGGTCATCCTGGGCTGGGTGGACGTATCCTGACGAGAGAATGTTGAGGGACAAGATGTTGGGGTCAATCAGAGATTCGTCAGTTTCTGGAGTGTTTCTGATGCGACCTGTGGGGAGGGCAGTAGCTGGGTGTCACTGCCCAGGAAGGCTAGTGGCCAAGGTATGCTGAGGCCTCTGGACAGAAGCCAAGGTGGCAAGTGGATTCAATTGTGATTGCACTTTCTGGTGGATCAAGCTTAGCAAGCTCAGGCCTTTCTACCTGTGGGAGAAGGAGACCTGAGCAAGATGAGGGGGTGATCCTTGTGCTTAAAAATAACAGTAATGGAGAAAGCAGCACTGTCCATGTATACACTCTGTGCACTGGCTGCTCTTCCAGTGCCTGGGAGATAGCTGCTTTGGGAGACAATTTATCTTCATATTACCCCACCCTGGAAGCAAATTTCTGCTCGTTTGAAGGAGCACACAGATGCTCACAAGTTCTCTGCTCCAGCAACAGAGTGACCAGCTCCCCTCCCCTCCCCTCTGCAGGCTTGCCTAATTCCCTGCAGCTCTTCAGCACAAGGATTCTGGGAGAAG
Organism: Meriones unguiculatus; assembly: GCF_030254825.1. Taxonomy (NCBI): domain Eukaryota; kingdom Metazoa; phylum Chordata; class Mammalia; order Rodentia; family Muridae; genus Meriones; species Meriones unguiculatus. The sequence continues at coordinate 78,013,714 of NC_083362.1, forward strand.
GCAATTTGGAGTCTCTCAGTCAGCCCTTTCTTGATGCCAGACTCATGCTTGGGATACTCATGGCAGGGAGGAGTTTAGGGCAAGAACCTCCCCCACAACCCCAGCAGCTACTTGGCCCTGAGGAACTGACCTCCACAGCGTTCTCTACCTGAGGATCTGCTGGGCATACTTGAGCAGGAAACAAGAGGGAGGTGGGGGGTGGGCGAGGGCCAGCTGTATCCCTCAAAGGGTTTCTTGCCTTTCCTCCATTTTGCTAGCCCTTCCCCATAATGTCCACTTTACAGGGCCCAAAAGACCCAGGCCTTCCAGGGAGGGATGCTGGGCTTGGGGTTCAGCTATAACCTGAATGGGATTGGATGTTTGCAGCAGTATCTCCCCTACTTTCTTTAAGACCCCATTGCTACTCCAAATTGGCAGCCTTTGGTGTCTGTCTACATTTTTAGAAAAGAGGGGAAGAAGCAGAGGGTTGGCACAGTCTTCTACAAGCTAAGCACGCTAGGGACTATGGCCACCTCCCAAGGCTGGGCAAAGCAGAGAAGGAGCCTGCAGTGCCCAGACAGCATGCTCGTTGCTGGCACTCTGATTTCCAGAACTATGACACCGTCATTTTCTGTTGTTTTAAGCCTTTTAGTTGTAGTTCTGTTTCAGCAACCTCGGAAGGGCGGCACAGGTTAGGCAGCAAAGTGGGGCTACAGCAGATCCAGGACTCTCTTTTTTGGGTGATGGGCTGAGGCACAGAAAGTCTTCATGACTTAGTCAGAGACACCCAGCACGGGGCAGAGCTGTGGTTAGACCCAGGCATATGCCCAAAATAGTCCTCTCCTCGGGCAACCTCTGTCCACCCCACTCACCCACAACCAGCTCTCGCACTTCCTTCCAGCGGATGTGGCTTCCTGTCTCGTGCAACAATGTCACGGTTATTCGTCTCTGGATGCCCTGCCACATGCCAGGAGAGGGGACAGTCAGTTGGGGACACAGGGTCTTGGGCTGGGGGAGGGCAAGTTCTGCAGTGGGCAGGTAAGGCTTCCCACCTGGTGGAGAAGGAACGTCCCCATGCATGGCATGCCTCCACGGTGGTCAACCACAGCAGGGATGTAGCTGGAAAAAATGGCAATGGTGAGACACAAAGCCCCTCCTCTATTCTACCCGTAGCACAGGACCTAGTCCCACAGTCAGCAGAGCTGAAAACGAGAGTGTTGATAATACTTTCAGAAGGGCAGGTAGCCCAGTCCACAGACTCAGGTCCTTCCGGCTCTCTACAACAGCTCTCAGGGGCTCATATTTTCCCCTATCCCCTGTGAGTCAGAAATGTGCACCCAGTGACCTGGGTACAGTTGTGTCAGGGCTCCTGTGCCGTACCACAAGCTCCTGTGCCTCAAGGAGAACCGGGCCCCAGGCACCCCCAGACATCAGCTCAGAGCCGCCACCCCAACCATCCTTTTCCAGGTTAGCCACTGTGTATTCTCAGCTGCTCTCGGGACACTGTTCCCAATGCCCTCTCCCCTTTAATCACATACTCTTGGGCCCCAAGATGGTGCCCAACCTGGGCACTGTGGGGACCCACTTACTCGCCATTGGCTTCCAGCTCACAGATCTCAAAGTAGACCAGCAGGTCATATTTGCAATGGCAGGGACCTGGGGAGGGTCGTGTCATCGTGCTGAGCTTAGTGGCAGGCACTAGAGAGATAAGGAAGTAATGTGTGATGAGGGATTCTGGGAGGGGGCAGCAAAGGATGCAAGGGCAACAACTTTCCCAGAGGTGCCCACTGGTATACCCATGGCCAGACCACCTCTCGCTCTGGGCTGTCAGGCATAAGAACCTGGCAGTGAGGTGAGGCTGCTTATGCTCTCTGCCTCCAAGTATTGAGCACGTGGCCTCACACACCTGGATATGAGGGTAATGGCTTTAGACCCCAGGCACTGCTAGGTCAGCAGAGACCCTTATTCAGAGGCCCCATCTGATGCACAGGACCCCTCTTCTTGGCCTGTCACCTGAGGTACACTTGACTACAGCAAAATGCACTAGTCCAGGTACACCCTGCCAGCACCACACCTCGCCCAGCATACCTTCAACTCAGTTCCGCTGGCTCTCCAGTAGGTCTCCTCCTGAGTTCTGCCTGTCTCTCGGTATTCTTGGGCCCAACCATGTCTACCACAGCCCATTCTCTGAGCCCTTCCTCCACTAAGACCCCTCTGAGGGCTCATCATGCCACCAGCCACTGGGTCTAAATGTCTCCTTTGTGGAAAGGGCTGGACAACAGAACCCAAAGCCGAAAGCTATACACTCCAGACATGAAAGCAGGCTAGAAGACACCTGCTTTGGCATCTGCAGCCTGGAAGACCATGGCATTCACAATAGGTCCAACCACACTTGCACCCGTGGTGTGGGCCTTCACTGCCCCACAGGACTCAGGAGAACCCCACCTACCTGGCTTGGATAGCGGCATGACCCTGGGGAAGTGGCGACGTGAGGGCCTCAGGGGGCTGTGGAGGAAAGCCGGAGTGAGCAGACCTAGGCTGGTCTGCTCACCTAGCCTGTGAGTCCCAGGGCAGGGCAGGCTGATCAGAAGCCCATCCGTGTGGCCCCATACGCCTGTGTCCACCATATCCATGTATCCCCCATAGTCATGTGTCCGCCATATCCGTGTGTCTCCCATTCCCCTGTTCCACAGACCCAAGAAGAGCCCAGGTCTCTGCACATGCTTAGATGAAAAAGGAGAAACCCATAGGGGCCCCACACCATCCCAGAGGCTCTCAAAGGCCTCAGGAACTCAGTGTCCCAAATACTCCCTGCTGCCCCCCTCTTCTGTTCTCAAACCCTGGGTATCCCTGTGAGGTCTGCTTAGCTGAAGAGAAATAGAGGGAGAGAGGACTGAGGCTCTCGACACATCGCCAGGGCACAGGTGGCTAACATTCCTGCCCCAACTTCTGGACCCAGGGTGAGACAGCTTACAGGTACCTGACCCTCACACCCAGTCTCTTGAGAACTCCCTTCCTTCTCCCCTCCCTCCAGTCTTCTCCTGAGTCTCTACCCTGGGCAACTAAAAAGAATGAGGAAATCGGGCAGATGTTCACTTCCCAGAAGTGGCCAATGGGCAGCAAACTCTGGGTTATCTCCTGGATGCTTCCCATGCATGGCTGATGGTCGGTTCTGACAGCAATGGTCCTTAAAGAACTCAGTTCTGAAAGGAGAAGCAGGCCCAGGCCACGCTCTGACCATCCTGGGCAGCTAAGGAGAGGGCATCAGAGTATATGGGCTCTTAGCCTGGAAACAAGGACATAGGGGTAACCCAGGGAGCTGACCTGAGCACATCCTTGCACAGAGGTGGGAATGGGTGCTGCTGGTAGTGGCCGAAGACCTCAAACACGATGGGCTGGCTCTTGATGTATTCGATGAAGGACTTGGTCACCTCTACCGCAATCTAGCGGGAAAGAATGGATCCTATCTGGAAGTGCCCAGCGTCCATGACAGTGCTGCACTCCAAGCCCAGCCCTCAGCGCAAATTACAGCTACAACATTCCTGGCTCATCGTGAGCAGCATTCAGGAGCTCTATTCTCACCCCAGGATCCCACTGAAAACCCATGACTGATCTCCCACAACCTAGCTATGATGACACTATCCCAGCACGGCACTGAAGATTCCACAGACTGGTGCCAGGCATCCCCCAGGACAGCCCATTAAGAGGAGAAAGAACGGATGAAAGAAAGGGAGAACCATGCTTAGCCTTGTAGAAGGCCTTTGTGAGTTGGGGGATAAGGGCCAGAACCTACATTTTGGACATGGTAAAAGCCAAGAGGGGGTCCCCTGCCGGTGTTCTTCAGTGGCTCAGTGGAGAAGGCCTCATCATGGCGGTGGATAAAGCTGTAGAGAAAGAGCAACTTGGGGCAAGGACTTGCAGCAAGGACCTGTGGCCTCACAGGGCATCGCATGAGCCTGTGCGATGCCCAGCACATCCCATTGGGGCAGCATGCCCCTCAGAAGAGCACCCTATTTGCCAGCAGCCCAGAACGTAGAACAGGCTCACTTGAACTGGCAGAAGATGTCAGCATATTCAGCAGAGATGCTGGACGCCTGCAGGACTGTCACACGGAAGGTAAAGGTGCTGCCCAGACGGAGGTGGTCCAGAGCGGTGTCCAGGGGCCCATCCAGGGCAGCCTTCTCAGGGCTGTCTCGGAGGCCTTCAGGAGGCACAGCTGTTGGGAGCCAGGGCAGAGCAATGGGGTCTCTAGGTTCCATGCTCTTCAAGCCCTGGACCCACACATGCATGTCCCACCCAGTGGGGCTGCACCCACCTGAGCAAGTGTTGTTGTTGACCTCGTCGGCTGACGGCCCAGCATCAGTACCCTGACCCTGGCCTTCTACAATGCGCAGTTCCTCCTGGGAGGTTCCTGAGCGGGACATCCCCACCACAGGGCAGGACTCAGACTGAAACTGTGATGACAGAGAGGTAGAGAAAGCCCGGGAGCTAGCTGGCTGAGCTTGGGCCACCCTGTCACAGGCTATAGAGATCTGTGCACGGGGACGCGGGTCTCTAGATGAAGCACCATTCTAGGCCTCCATTTCCATTGCCATGAGTGAGCTGCTTTGACCCTCTGGCTTGGATGAGCTGACGTGTGAACTGCCTGAGAGGAACAGTCCACCTTCCTCACTGGGAGAGCCACAGTGAAGGGAGACAGGGAACCAGTGGCTTTGGTTCTATACTCAGGGCACCAGGGCACTTCCTGGGGGAGGTCACAGGCAGACTCCTGGATAGCCTCAGGCTGAAATCTTGAGCCAGGGAGCAGTAAGCACTTCTGGGGAAGGGCACTGCATGGGATCAATCCCTCTACCGTCCCCTGAGACAGTCCTTTCTGGGAGGTGGGTGGCCTCAATGAGGTCGTTTCTGTTCTCACAGGCGTTGGAGGAAGCATGGTAGAAAATAGAGTATGCTGTGGGAACCCTGAGAACTGCCAAGCAGAGAGAAGGGAGAATAGGGTGCCTACTCTAAAAGCTGCCTCTACTCACCAGCTCTATGCCTTGCTGTGTGAGATGCAGGAGGATGGGTGGACCAAGTGGGTCCTGACAAACTGGGGAAGTGACATTGTGTGTTTTAGATGGCAAGGGATGGGATGGACACAGTGCTCAGGGAGAAAGAAAAGAACTCCAAACCCATGGGCCCTGCCCGGGCTGGCCCTTAGAGCCTAGGGGTCAGTGGAAGGGGTTCCCCAGGATACAAGGCAAGCCTTCTTAGTACCTTTTCAAAATGCTGGTCATCAAAGGAGATTTTAGCGGTTCCTGACTGACGGACACCTGAGCCATAATCTGGAGCCTCTTCATCAGCTGCAAGAGCAACAAGCAGATGGTTGGCCACTTGTTTTCCATAGTGGACAGAGCCAGGCCAAGTGGGCCCAGGGCCCTGTCGAGGGTTTAGGAACTAGGTGAACAGATTCTTAACTGCACTACATTAATTACATCACTACCTGCTGCTCAGTAGTCACCGGGACACACTGACCACCAGCCTTTGTTGCCTCAGGGACCCAGAGGCATGCCCTTGCCAAGGGTCGCTCAATGTGAGCCACAGTCCCTACACACTCTGACACTGACCTACTTGCCCCTGGTGCATAGAAGTGAACAGAAGGCTCCTGGTGCATGTCCACACTCTCTTCAGAGCCCATGGGCCCCACTATGTCACCTTCAGCATTGTGGCTACTCCGCTGCTATCATCCAGCTAGCCATCAGTGTCTGCTGGCTAGGGCCAGACCCCATGGGGCTCAGTGGATGCGCTGACCCAAGCCCATGGCCACAGGGCAGCGCAGGGGTGATAAGGTCGTATGTTGCCTAAATTCCTTTCTTCCATTGCCAGATAGGGAAATATTAGTTGCGACCGCAAACACACTAAAATCCAGATGTCTTCATATATGATGTGGGGACCAACACAGGTCAGACTTCCTCACAGCCCCTTTTCCTGAAATATGGCTTGGGGGAATGCAGGGCTGTGGCTGACTACAGGCCTGGGCTCTGAGCCCCATGCAGCCGCCTATTAGATCTCATCTGACCATGCGGGAACCTCACCTGATAGATGGGGGACCCACTGAGTGCCACTGATGTAGAGCATGGCCCTTGGAGGTAAACCTCAGAGCTTAAATTTGGAGATAGGGTCATTCACCCACTGTCCTAAGAGTCACTAGAGGGCCCTTCTCACCCAGAACAGGATAGTGACTGTCCTCCACAAGGGCTGTGAGCAAGCCCCTTAGTCTCTAGAAACACATGGACATGGGGATCTCTTCCCAGTGTGGTTGGGAGCTTTTGATCAGACAGGAGGAGGGCCTGGAGGATGGGGAAGGAAGCCTCCCAGGAAGAAGATTGTTCTGGGTGTTCCTGTGCTCCTAAGTGAGGCTGTCTCAGCAACATCCATGTGGTGGGGCCAGGATGGTGCTCAAGTCTGGGCTCTTCTACTGGCTCGTAATCCACCCACTTCTACTGGCTCCCCTGGCTGGATGAGACTTCTGGCCCAGTGCTGAGGGAACCGTGGCTGGACCACCCTCACCTAAACAATCATGGGCACATCATGACTGGTGATAGGTGGGAGCAGGGGCGGGAGAGAACACTTAGAAATCACAGGCTGACAGAGTTTGACAATTAGCCAATTTTTAACTTAATTAGTAGAATCAAAGTCACCTGTGTGGCCAAGACACCAGAGAAGACATTTCAGTGAGTAGACATTTCAGAGTAGAGGAGAAAGAGGCACTTGGAGGTCAGAGGTGTGAAAACTCAGGAGTATGAGAACCTGGGGTTTGAGGATCTGGAATGTGAGGACCTGCACTGTGAGGACCTGTGGTGTGAGAATCTGGGGCGTGAAGACCTGGGATGTGAGAACGTGAGGGTGTGAGGACCTGGGGTATAAGAATTTAGGGGGAGTGTGAGAACCTGAGGATTTGAGAACCTGGGGTGCAAGTACCTGGGGAAAGGCAGTCTGAAAACCTGTGGCAATAAGAACCTGAGGGTACAAGTATGTATATTAGTGGTATTTGGGGATGATAACTTGAGGTTGTGAGAATCTGAGAATAGAAGAACAAAGGGCAGAGTGGGACATGATAACCTGGAGGTAGGAGAACCTGGGGATATGGCACTCTCGAGCATATGAGACCTGGGAGTCTAGAACACACTGGGGTGCTGGCCTGCTGCAGATCCTCCAGGTGGCCACTGAGCACCCCAGCCTAACAATGGCTAACCTGGTAGCATCCCACTTCATCCCCTCTGTTCCTTTGTCTCCTTCTCTCCCCAGATGCCTGGGGAAGCCAAGAAACAAAGACAGTGAGTACCCCAGGAAGGGAGACCATGGCCTAGGCCAGAGAAAGAGTCTTTGAGCGGCTGTTACAGCTATCACTACCACTGACTTGCACATACCTCTTGATCCATGACCCTCACACTGTTCTCGGTGACCCTACAAACATTCTCAACATACAAGAAGTACATTATAGGCCTATAGGGGAGAAAATTGAGGCCCAGGCTTCTGTACCTGGCTAATCCTGGTGCCTCCTAGCTTTGATGGACGGGTGGAGGGGATAGTGAGGAAAATGTCTGCTTTTTACAACAGGGAGAGCTGCTATCTTCAGGCCCACAAAGGAGAGTTTGCGGCCTCCACCTTAGGCCTGTGCCCAATACCAGAACTTAAGGGAGAACATAGAAGAGGAACTGAGGCTGCTGAGAACCACTTTTGGCAGGGACTAGCAGTCTGCAGGCTCCCTTGGCCATGGAGAAAGTGAGTAGTGGGCTGGACGGGCAGGCAGTCCACACTTCGGGGAGGCAGCAAAGCAATCTCTGGGTCTACCTGAACTGTTTGATTGGTGGGTACTCCGAGCCAGATCCGACTCAGGCAGCCTGGGCTGAGCAGGCATGGCTTAAATGTCCCTATTTAGTCCAGGAGTCTAGGAAGCCAGAGCCAAGAGTTCATCACAGAGGACTTTTCCTCAAGCCCTCCCCCCTCCTTGCCTGGGAAGGTGGAAAAAGTTCCATGTTGGCCATGGAAAAGCTGGGGGGGTCCTAGGTAAGGCCAGGTTCATATTGGTTCCTACACAATATTATTCCTCCCACCTTTGCCTGCAAAGGCAAACCCCCCAGGGGCTCAGAGCCACACACTACCTGGACCCACACACACACCTGAGATGGCCTGCACGGCCACGCGGAGGAACCCCTTCACTTCTCCCTTTTCGCTGACGATCGCCACACGATGTACAAGGGGCACAGGGTACAGCAGGTTGCTCAGGTACACGAAGGCCCTGCAGGGGCAGAGCCATAGTCACAGGCGACCCTCGGGATGCGTGTGCTTTGACACCAACGACACCAAGGCCGGCTCACACACAACATGAAGCTGCAAAGCAGAGCAAAGCGGCGAGACAGCCAGGGCGAACGTAGCGAGGTGGGCTGGGGACAGGCAAGGGGGTAGGGGAGGAGGGGGTTCAGTGCTCAGAGGAGACAGGAGATAGAGGCACAGAGAGAGGGGAATGGGCCTCAGTGAGTGGAGGGCACAGCCCAGCTCAGCCTGGGCATGGCTGTCTGAGAAAGAGAACGGCTGAAGAGAGGGTTTCAGCCTGCTTCAAGGGCTGGAGGACCTGGGCTGAAGAGGGACGCGTTAATAAGCTCAACTCCTAGAACGCTGATGCCGCCTTCCCGGGGCGCTGTTGAGCTCCTCAACCCTGGCTCCCCTTCTGCAGTTTACCTGGAGGTCAGACATAACCTCTTCCTGTCGGTCACCCTTCTCAGAGCCGGTGCAACTCGAGTGTGCACCCCTCACTCAGATGCCTGAGCACTGTCCTGGTCCTGCCCTCCAGTCAACACCACCTGTTTCAAGAGTCTTGCCAGGGCCCCCTCAGTCCATCTCACCACCACCCTGCCCTCTCCTAGTGCACCTGTCACATAGAAGTCCCCACATGCTCAGTGATACCCAAGCTCCTGACAGAATCATCCAAGCCCTGAGAGGTCCAGGATGGCCATCCCATCTTACTGTCCCCAAGTTCAGCCTTTCTGGCCATATGAGCCAATGGGTCCTTGGAGTATCTGTCTACTCTCATGACAGCAGTCCATTTCCACTCTCCTCTCAGCTCTATCTTCTGACTTTAAGAATTTATTTAGAGACTTTCTGGTTATCTGTGCTTCTTTGTATATGGCATATGGCAGAGGCTCAGCAATTTGTTCTATCAAAATCTTCTAAGTTAGGCCTCAGATGGTGGGTGGCAGCTACCTTCAGGGTGCATTAGTGGCCTCCCTGGGGCCCACCTTTCCTTGGGTAGTCCTCGCGAAGAGTACTGGCACAAACTCCTTTGTTCTAGGTACCAGTTGGGGATCCGCTGTGGAGAGGATGTGGAGAGCAGCCTGAGGACTGTATAGGAATATCCACACTCAGGGCCAGGTGAAGGCCCTGTCCTGGCTGTTCACAGTTCCTGAGCCAGACTGAAACCTACCTTTACCATCCCAAGGCCATGACATCCTAGGCTGCTTCTCTAAAGGACTCGGCAACGCTACAGAGCCTGCTCAGAAATAATAAAGCCCAGGTTCCGGGCCATCCAGATGTGCCCTACTGGGGCCACAGAGGTAACCCCAGCAACATGAGCACCTATGGGGAAGCTCATAGATCTTATACGCTCACTGCTTGACCCTCCCTGCACTGTCCAGGCCTAGGGGGTCTGGAGGGGTACCTGGGGAGGTAGAACAAAGCAGGACGAGGCCCTGCCTAAGTCTTATGGAAAGACTAAAGCGGGTAGCCATCCAGCTCTCTACATGGACCTATTGTAAAGTGGGCTGACCCCAGATCCTGCAGGACAAAAGGAAATATACATCCTGGGACAACTGCTGCTCCCCAAAACCTGGAAGGTAGCATACCAACTATGTCCTAACAGATGCCCCTCAATTTAACTAGTTGTGCTGGCCTCTTTTGTGGATATAAAGAGTCTATAGTCTATAACTGGCCCATTAAAGCAGGTGAACTATGATCCTCTGGCCCATTTACAAGACAAGAAACTGAGGCATAAAAGTATCAGTCAGAAGCCAGGGCTGGCAGCAAGGGCCAGAGGTAGGATAGGAGCTCCAAGTTGCCTTCTAGGTAGCTCAGGTAGCTGTTGCTCATTGCTTGTCAGTGCATCTCCGTCTTTAAGAACTTCTTTCCATTAGAGGGAGAAATCCAGACTGCCGGGACCCATATCCAAACTGTGGGAAAGATGTGGCCCACATCTAACCCTAACCTCTGGCCGGTAGCTAGGGTTTTGTACCGAAAAAGACCCATTTTTTGGCCAAAGCCTCTGGATGCTCGCTGACCTCATGAACCTTGGACAGCTCAAACGGGAACTGTGGGTTTAGCTGCAACTGTATGGTCAGATGATGGAGAAGACAAAAAGGATGCAATGCCCCCGCCTTCTTTAAAGGACCGGCCCAGTCTACTTGGCACTGTGGTGGGGTTCGTGGGATCATTTGGCTAGAAGAGAACTCTGAGTCTGAACTGCCTCCCAGGAGCAGCACTGGTTTTGGAGAGGCCACAACTGAGTCTGAAAGATTTCCCTGCCAGTTCTACTCTGGGTAGAGCTCACTCAGGGAGCACACCCGGGGGATGAGGACACCCAGCACACACTGCTTATGGGGGCAGGGGCGCAATAGGCTCCAGTCTTCAACTTACCTCTTCTCCAGATTCGACCAGAAACTAGCATCAGCCACTGCAGGGTCAGAACACAGCCCTTGCCAACCCTTGCCAATCCACAACAGCCACACACCCAGCTTCTCTCAAGATTGGAAGAACACTGTCCATAGCCACACCGGCAAAGACAGGAAAAAGAGGCTCAGGCAGCAAAGAGCTATCAAGTGTAGCCTACTGCTGGGTCAACATTTACCTATCAAGCGTAGCCTGCTGCTGGGTAGACATTACCTATCTGGTGCCCTCTCTAGCTCCTCCCCAGACCTTTAACTTTCGTTCTCCTCTCTGCAGTGCTGGTCCCCCACCCATCCATCTTCTGGAAGTGTGTTGATTAGGCAAGGGAAATGGGAGCCTCTGGGGCCACTTAATCAGCTAACTCACCCACATCCCCAGGCCACCTGACACCTGACCATCAGAGACCTTGGATGTGAGGAGAGACCCTGGCTATGCCCATGAGAGAACCGCCCAGGACCCAGAGCACCTTGAAGCAGACTAAAATGCCCCAGGGAAGAGAGAACGGGTAGAGCAGCACGTGTGGCGAGGCAGGAGGGAGGAGGCAGCGCTAACCACAGATTGGTGAGGTGCAGAGACGCATGCTGGGACCCAGGGGAAGCCTTTCTAGAGGGAACAAGAGTGGGCACCCCAATTTTGCTTAAGCTTCAGAGAGAGAGAGCCAGCAGCTACCAGAGGATAAGAAGAGAACCAAGGTGGAGCCCTCCTCAGGGCTCTAGGCCTGCATAGCTGCTGTGCGGAGAAGCCAATTCTTGCCAAACCAAAAGGTCAGGGTGTTGCCAAATGAAGCCTTGCACAGACCACCCCATAATACAGGGGGCTGGGCCTCTCGTAAATTACTAAGTTTGGTCACTTTGTGAAATCTCAAATCCACAAGAGGGGAAACAACGTTGGAAGGACCCAGCTCTTTTCATTGAGACCGCAGAGCCCAGACCCCATTTCTCCTCAAGTCACTATCCCCAGTGTCTCCTGACCCCTTGCCTACCTGACACCCGGAACCACTCCCAGGGCCCAGCAGGTGTGAAGGAGGCTGGTACTATATAGCCTAAACGCTTGGTGAGAAAAGCCTATACAAAGATGGCCTAAAATCTGCACCTCTTGCCCAGGCCCAGCAGGACAGAAATCTAGACCCAGGGTATCTTGGAGGCAGATGCTACCTATTTATCTAACCAGCCAGCTCATTATACCTAACGCCAGCCGATGACAGTTAAAGTAACCAGAACATATCCTGGCCAGGGATACAGGACCTGCTGCCTTCTGAAAGGCAGGGGTGTGTCTCAATGCGATGCATCACCTCCATTCAGAGAAGGAAGAAAGGGAGCCCCAGAAAGTCCATAGTCTGCAAGGGACTACGCTCAACCTTCAGCTTTTAATATCTGTGCTCTGAGAGCGAGAGTTCTGAAACTCCCATTGTCCCAGAGCAGTCTTAAACTTCGGGGTACTACTAAAACTGTGTATTGCTGTTTCAAGCAGGTGGATTACAAACCGCAGCACTTCTGAAGTCACCTGCCTTACTGCTGTAGGTAGCAGCTAGACCTACCGCCCTATAGCCCACTTCCCCAACCTCAGCCTCTCTCAACTTTCCCAGAACCTTAGGTGGCCAGGACTTCTCTGCAAAGGGCACCTGCCCATCTCATTATGCTAGCCTGGGAGGCCAGGGCCTTAGAGCTATTCCTCCCAGTGGGCTCTACAACATTAAGGCAGCATGGAGGCTCTTCCTCCCCTGCCCGGGGCGGCTCACAACCCTGTTCTTTTTCTCAGAATAGGGTGGCACTGAGAACAGAAGGAGCCTTCTCTTCTGGACTACAGTGGAACTCGAAGAAGTCACCTCAGCTGAACAAAGCTGATGCCCAAGACAAGGGTCTGTGGAATCCTGCCTGAGGACTTCATTTCCCCTCTCAAATGCCCCCTTGAGCCCTGCACCAAGTGCCTGAGTCTTGGCCACTTCCACAGCCACTATCCCAGCCACCCAGGTGGGACAGTTCTTGGCTATAGTTGTGCGTTCCTAGCTTGAATCTCTAACTACCGCTGTGCCCAAACTCTTCCCCGATGAGCCCCCTCAGAGGCTAGCCCTAGCCTGCCTGGCCCAGAGGGTCCGGTCCGGTGTCTACCCTGATACCCGCTTGTGCCACAGCAGTGCTCCTATGCAAAAGAGCTGGATCCTCCCCAGCATGCGTGCCTCAACCTCACCAACCTTCCTACTAAACTGAACAGGGGGGGCCGGTCGTAAAACGGGTCCCGGCCGTCGCACAGCGTGTGCTCCGGAAAGACGTCGTCCTCCAGGTCCTCCTCCTCCTCCTCCCCCACGCTCTGCTCCTCGGCAGGCTCGGTGCTGTCGGAGTCGGGGCTTGAGGAGGTGGGGGAGGGGGTGAGAGCAGCCATGCGCTCGCTCATGCATGTGTTGAGAAGAGGGTAGCTGTTGCAGCCAGAGATGACTGAACTGAGGTTAGTGCGACAAGACAGAGAGAAGTTAACACCAGCTACTCCAGGGAGGGGCAGGGCTGGCAGGGACAAGGAGGACTTCTGTTTAAAGCCAAACACCAACCACCAAGAAACAAAAATGCACCCAGTCCCTGGGCTGGGAAGAGAAAACTAAACAAAACACCCTACACTAACAACGACAACAAAATCCATGGTCAGTAGGACGTTCTGGAGAGCACCACCAACAGAGATGAGTGAGAACAAGGGTCCAGGCTGGACATAGTCAAAGCACTTTGAAGACCTCTTGAATATCATGGGGGTCGGAGGCTAGGTGCACACACCAGATTGGGAAACAAAGAGGGGATGGTAACCTCTAATCTTGCCTCTGTCTTCCCACCCCCAAAACACTAGTGACCTAGAATGCCTGCTCTAGGCCCCTGGGTGCATGGTCAACACACACACACACACACACACACACACACACACGTGGCACAGTAGGTGTAGGCAGTAGTGACAAGGTGGTACCTCAGGTCTCCTAAAAAGGTGGGGGCTGCGGTATGTGAGGAGGAATGGCCGAAAGAGTGGAATATGGCTCCTTCTTTACTTAAGGCCAGGGCAGTTCAGGGTCCACTTTCTCTATAAGGAAAGGGAGGAGGTGCCCACCTGCCCACAAGCCGGAACCAGGGAAAGCGGTCATAGAAGGGGTCTCCGCCGGTCACCACGTTGTCACAGTCCTCAACGACGCTGGAGGGCACCTCTGCAGCCCTGTCATACATCTCCCGCATCAGATCCAGGCGTTGCCTGTCAGGGTTCAAAGACCATGTGGATTCAGACCGTGCCCAGAAGCAGCCTGGCACCCCATTCCTTCTTCTAGGACATCAGACTCGGTCTGGCACCATCTCCGGCATCCTACCAGGGTCACTGGCTCAGAGGTTTTCAAGCTAGGAACCCTTCTGTGGCCCTCAGAATTTGGTATCCATTGGAAACTTACAAGTGACCATGGAAGTTCACCACAAACACCTCTCAAGCCCAGCTGAAGAACAGGCATGACAAGGGCAATAGCACAGGACCGCAAGATTCACGGGTGTGCTTTGGCAGCTGGAGAGCTGACAGAGAAGCAGGGAGACAACCTACAGCAACTCAGAAATAGGATTTGTATCCCAGCCCTGAAAGCTCTTGTAGTGAGCTCCAGTGAGGCAAGAAGGGAATGAAGAAAACTGTTTTTAAATTCTTACTCCCCAGGTAGGACAAAACAAAAGAAGAAAATGAGATTGTGCATTCTAGGGGGCTCAGCATTTGGCTTCTAGAGGAATAAACTTGATTGGTGGTATATTCAGCCTAGCTTCCTGCGAGGACATTGAGGGGATATGAGCAAAGTGTGCAGGCACAGAAGGGCATGCATACTCAGCATGTTTGCTGTCCATGTCTGCCATCTTCAGGAGGCCTGGCTGACAGAGAAAAGCCCTCTCTATCTACCTCAGTGGTTCTCAGGCTTCCTGACACTGTGATCCCATAATATACAGTTCCCCGTGTTGTGGTGACCCCAACCATAAAATTATTTTGTGGCTATTTCTTAACTGTAATTTTGCTACTGCTATGAATCATAATGTAAATATTTGTATTTTCCAGTGGTCTTAGGAGACCCTTGTGAAAGGGTCGTTCAACCCTCAAAGGGTTGAAAACAGCTGCTAGTAAACCTGCCTTCTACATACAAACCGGCAGACCCCATGTCTACAGCCACCCACCCTCTTCCTAAGGTCTCACACACCTGACCGTGTTTTCTCTGCCTTAAATCACCCAAAACAGCAAGAGATTTGGAAGGCCCCTTGCCTAAGGCAGCCTCATCCCAGGGAGCTGGTCCACAGAGACCAGCTGCTCCACATTTTCCTCAGAAGTCAAGGAACATTCTGGCTTTCCTCCTCCTGGCCTGTGCTGGTACTCAGTCATAGCCCTGCAGGTTCCTAGTTCCTGGCTGTGAGTACACTCTACTCTTCTGCAAATGACTGTGTCATCACCCAGTCACCTTCACACATGTAGACTGGGCACGAGTTAGAGGAAGTGTCCAAGGCAGCAGAAGTGCCCTTACAACACACACGCAGTGGAGAAGTCTCATGGTGGCGGCACACTGCAGAAGCTCTTCCGCCTGTCCAAGTCCTCAGCCTTCTGGAGGCTGAGGAGATGACTTCCCTCGGGCATGCAACGAGAAGACAGGGATCCCCTGTCCCTGAGGCCCATGGCACAGACCTGGCTGGGGACACTAAGCCACCTTCAAGAGCCCTCTGCTAAATGCTCCTTCAGCGCCAGAAGAAAACTGTTACAGCCAGGGCACACTGCAGAACTGTTGTGAGTCAGAGCCTCGCCTGTCTCTCTCCCCAGAGAACAGCCATGTCCACCATCCCCCTAACTGTCCACCTGAGTTTCTCTAGTGTCCAGTAGTGGGTGGCCCCGTTCTTCTGGTCCTGGACTTCCACGGCCACAATGGTTCTGGGGAAGGGCCGTGTCTCTCGGTCCTTGGCAGCTTCTGGAGGCAGTAGGTCTGGCGGCAGTGGGGAGTACAGTGTGTCTGTGAGGAGCACGAACTGGAACTGGACCTGTGAAGGGCAGGCGATGACCATTCAAACACACCGCTGAGTGGGAGCCAGGTCCCCAAGGTGCTTCTCTCCCTCTCCCTGAGACCTCAGCTCTATATTCCATAGTTCACCAAACTATTCAACGAACCGCTGAAAAATGGCTGCCCACCCCCTATCCCCACCACTGCTTGTTCACTCCCGAACAAAGCCAGAAAAGTATATTTCAGGCAGTCCAGTACCTCCTTCATCCACTCACACTGGGTGCCTAGTCCATTCAGGGGTCCCTGTATACCCTAGGGTCATCTGAGTACTGGTACTGAGTTGTGAATGTAACAACTTGGAGCATCACTCATGGGGAACTCCCCCTCTGATGGGTCTCACCTTCTTCTTTAGCTCCACACTGATGGCGTTGGCCTCCTTCAGAAAGATGGCGTTGCCCCACAGCAGGTCCCGTAGAGAAGTAAATTGGTACCACTTCCATTTCCGGAAGGCCCACAATGCCAGCTCACACTCCCGCTCTGTCCACTGGACTGTGGGAGAAGCCGTGTCAGTCATCCAAGAAAGCCATGATATAGCCTACCACAACCTGACCTCTGAAATATCAAGATGTTACGGGTCTAGCTGAGTGGACCCTGTATTGAATGAGGAGCAGCCCCTCCACGGCCACTGTGGCCAGAGGTAGATGTTGAAGCGCAGGCCAACTTGGAAGACTTACTGCGTTCTGGCCCTCTCTTCCCACACTAGGCTGGAGTCCCCACTCAGCATTCTTGATTTCACACTTAGTGTGGAGAAAGTAGACCCCGGCAGAAAGACCAGCCAAGCAAGCAAATTGGAAAGGCCCCAGGTTACCCAAAGATTAAGTGGGCTCCCCAAATGGGCTTTCCCAACATGTTGAAAGCCAAGGCAGGTCTATGCACCACTGTGAGGTGTGCAGTGGCCCAGGTCTCTGGTGGTCTCCACATACCACACAGAGAACAAGATGAGCCCTCGCCAGCACCCATGCTTCTGGCTCACTTTCATTATCAAAGATGTGTGGTTACTTGTTTCAGTACAATCTCACCAATCCTGCCTGTATGGTAGTACCTAGGGTGAAGGAGGTTTATCTCTCAGGGCAAAAGTGGGGACCCGTTGGCTTCCGGTGAGCAGCCTGGGCCTGCTCTTTGAGGCCCTGTGGGTGGGAGACATGCCATCTCAGGAGTCCCTTACCTTCATCCTCTGGCTCTTCCTCCTCCTCATTCACCTCTGGGTAGTATCTGGAGTCCATCTGCTTCTGTAAGGCTTCCAGCTTACTCTCATAGTCCTGAAAAGAGAGTCAGGGCCTTTGTCTCCACCATAGAGACTGAGACAGCCTCACCCCAGCCCACTGGAGTGCGAGGGAGGGGTCAGGCCAGTAGACAGGGTTGGCCAGAGGGAGCAGAGGTCCCCTCTCCCCAGGGTGCTAGACCAGACAGGGGCCTGTGAAGCTGGGTGGACATCCTCACCAGCCTCTGCTGTTCCAGCAGGTATGTGGCCTCTTCCCGCTCCCGCCGGTACTGGTCCTCCAGCTCCTGGAGCCTGCAGGAGAGCACCAGGTGAACACGAGGCCATCAGACTTGGCAGGCAAGCACCTGGCCCGAGGGCTCACCTCTGTTCCATCTCCTGCTTCATGTCGATGCCCTGCTTCTCCAGCAGTTCACGCTGGGCAAAGGCCCAGTCCACTGGCTCAGCGGGTGTCTCTGCACAGGGTGTTCGCTCACGCTCCTGGCGGGCCTGCTCAGGGTGGTTAAACCGGAACACGTGGCTTTTTCCCATGATGATGCGGTTTCCTGGGAGATGGAGGCAAAACCAATCTGTGGATTCCAAGTGCCCTCAAGGGATGAGAGAACACGGGTGTGTGTGCAGGCACTCCCTCCACCTGGGCGTCACCCACCTCAGGAAGAATATTCAGAGCCTCAAGCCCTTGCTCCAAATCACCTTTCCCCTTGGAATGGGCCCTCTGTTGAATCCCACACCAGGTCCCTTTACTGTGTGGGGTAGGCTTTTTAGGAAGCATTTGGTAAAGTTTAGAGATACAGGCTCCAGAAGCCCCATGATGCCATAGGGGAGCTTAATTCTGGGGGAAGTACAAAAGATTAGATCTGATAGGAAAGCAGATGGAAAGACTGCTCAGTAAGTTTCCCACGAGAACAGGATTCTACCGGGACTTAAAGCTAGAGGCTATTCACGTTACATTCTGGCAAAGAACACGGCTACATTTTGTCCATGTGCTAAGACTGTGTGGGAGGTCACATTTCAAGGTGTTGGACTAATTAATTTAGTAGAAGGCCAGCACAGCATCCCAGGAGCAGCAGCATGGGCCTTAACGGCTGCTTTCAGCCAGGTTTATAGTAAGAATGTGGAACAATAACCAGAGCAGAAAGATTTAAAACCTCGGAAGTTTTAGTAGAAAGGAAACAAATGTAAAGTCAGCACCCAGGAAGGCATGTGCGCGGGCTGTCTCAGTAAGTACCTCCTTGTATCCGATCACTCAGGTGCACAGTAGCCACTGCAGCCATGATCCGAGCAGGCCGTTACCTCTCAACATGGCAGTAGGTGTTAGCATTGTCCAAGTGATGCCGAGTTTGCAGACATGTGGACCATTAGATTTATGTAGTCATAGAAGTTCATAGAATTTCAAAGGAAATTCCGAGAAGCAGACTTTTACATACATACATACACACATACATGTATATACACAGACATACAGCCATATGTACATACATAATACACACATACAACCCATATATGTGGGTTAAGTATATTTGCATGGCATGTATGTATACATACACACGTATGTGTACATGTAAGTATACATATATATCCCATATACATGTATACTGTTAAATACCTGCAAGGTAGCCCTTGAACAGACAATGTGTAAAGCTATGAAAGTAAAGACTTTGATGCTGTAGCACCCCAGGATGCTGGAGATGCCAAGAACACAGAACATCTTTTGAGGAAAGCCATGGGCCACAAGCAAAGCCATCCCAGGAAATAAGCCGTATGTGCTACCACTGGAGGCCAGAAAGATATGGCTTCCCAGGCCTTTGAAGTTCACCTCTTATCGCCACATGCTCTGACCTCTAAACATGGAGATTAGGATTTAACACTTGCCTTCCTGGGTTTTTGCCTTGCTTCAGCCCCATTCCTCCTTGCTATTCTTCCATTTCTTTTTTTCAATGTGGGAAGGTGTACCCTGCCTCATCATACACCAGAAGTATGTCATGTCCATTTTGATTTTGTGAGGGCTCACTACAAATTTACCCCAAGTCTAAGAGGACACTAAATTTGGGCTCCTAAGCAATGCTGGAACTTTAAGTGTGTGAAGACTCTTGGAGACAGATGGAATACACTTTGCATTGTGAGATAGACACAGGCTGGGAAACTAGGAATAGAATGCTGTTTGTTCAATATGATGTCTCCGTCAAAGGCTCATATGTTGAAGGATAGGGGCCCAGCCAGTGGTACTACTGAGAGGTAATCAAATTGTGATAGTATTAACTTCATCGATAGATTAAGTTCATGATGGATGAGTGACTAGGGGGTGGGGCTTGTTGGAGGAAGTAGAGCGAGGGTCTTTGAAGAAGACCTCTTGTTCTTGGAACCTTCTTGTTCTCTCCTCTATTTCCTGGCTACCAAGAGGTAAGTGGCTCTATTCCACCATACCCTCCCACAACGATGCTCCACCTCACCACAGGCCCAAAACAGCGGTGATGGAATGAAGCTTCTGAAACTGTGAGCCAAAAGATAGCCTTCCTCCCTAGGTTGTTTTCTTGACTTTGTCACAGCAACAGACAACTGGCTTTCCTATAAGTAAGTTCCTTGAGATGTCTCCTCATACTTGTGCTTACAGTACTTAATCCCAGGACGCTGGTGTTAATCTGTCCCACACTGTAACAGTACAGTTTGGCCAAGCATGTGTCTGTCTCCTTCCCTCTCCCCTGAGCCTAGCCAACAAAGTGGCCATGCAGGACCTCCTACCCTAACTTTCCACTCTGCACTAAGCCAGTATTATCCTGTGAGTGGGGCCTCCTCTGCTTTTATAGTCTCATGTACAGGCACTCCAGTCCTCAAGTGCCCAATCTGGAGCATAGAGGATCTCAACAGGCCAAAGAGTTGCCCACAGGAGAGCTGCCTTGTGTTGGGAGCAAACTGTACCCAAGAGAGGATGAGCACAAAGGCTACCCTAAAGTCCCACGTGCTCCTAGCCATACCTGACCGCAGGATGCTGGGCTCAGTGACTTTCTTGCCATTGACATATGTGTCTGCTCCTTCACAGGGCTCCAGGGTCACCACGGCTACAAGATAAGAAGAGGGGACTGTAAGAGTCCTGTAAGAGGGGACTGAAGAGTCATCACTTCAGTAGCTCAGTCCTCCTGTCCCCTGCTAGGCACCAGTCAGGCTCCTCATTCCTGCTTGCCACAAAACCTGACCGTGAGTAAGACCCCTTGGAGGAGCCTGACGGTCCCTTCTACTTAGTAAAGGAGAAAAATGTCAAGGAGACACGTGGGCCCAAGCCAAGGCTGTGGAGGCAATGCTGAGCTTGTCTTCTGGAGTCCTTATTCAGGCCTATAAGTGGACAAGAACAAAAAAATAGCAGCTAATGTGTCTCCAAGAGGTCCTAGACCCCTTTGACTCATCTGAGCAGGAGAGAAAAGAAAAGCTGTGGACAGAAAAAATCTAGGAGTGACAATTGTTTCAAGCACCATTTAGGGCCATCATCCCAAGGTGGCCAGCGTGGACAGGGATTCCGTAATGGAATCACAGGCCCAAAGTTGGTCAGGTGCCTTCTGTCTTGGGCACCAGCCCTGCACTCAGAGGTGTAGGCACAGTGTCCTCACCTCAACACAGCAGGCCCAGCATGGAGGCAGCTCCATCTTGTGGAGGGCAGTGGAGCAAAGGCAGGAAAAACAGACAGCTGCTCCGCAGAAAACAGGAGAGTATACTCTCAAAACCACTTCAGCCCTAGAGTGGGCTCAATCCATGCGGCTCACTGCCCCTCTGCCCACACACATTTCCACCTGCTCCCATACATACTTAATATCCTCCTCATCCCAGCCCACCATGCCCCTGGGCACCAGCCTTTGAGGAAGTTGGCTCCCCAAAGCAAAGTTGGCCAAAGTTGGCTGCAGGAATCACCAGGCCTTTTGCAAACACCTTTCTAATAGAGGGCGTCACTCAGCCGTCCTTAAGAGTCACACAGGCATCCAGAAGGCATATTCAAGATGCTCTTAGATCTGGGAAGCTGGGTGGATGGCAAGTGCCCTACCCCCACCCCACACTGACCCACTAGGTCTTACTGATGCCTTGTCATCACGATGGGGGCAGGCTGTGTGATGGGAGAACAGAACATTACCTTCTCCACCGCCTCGGGAGTCGCTCCGGAAGACGCAGTGCTCCTCCTTGATGAAGTGCCCACTCAGGACAATGTCTTGCCGCCTCTCTGCATCTTCTCTGCCCACTCTGTTGAGGAATCATGGGGCATCAGGGCAGCAGGTAACCAATACACCCACTCTACTGGCCCAGTCCTACATGCAGCCTCCCAGAGATGCCCAAGCTATTTCTATTGTTGTTGTCTGGTTTTGGTTTTGGTTTTAAATACCAGGGTGTATGTACTATGGGAATATGGGGATGTTAGCATGGTCAAGAGACTACCAGGCACTTTAGATAAAGCATCATGGGCCACATGGGGCTGATTACCAACTCAGCTCTTATGGGGCAGTGCAGGATGATGGGAAAGGGGCCCACATTCGCCCAAGACACTAGACCCAGGCTGGATCTAGGCTGGAGAGGCTCTAACTTCCCCAGACTATGATCCCACCCTTTGGCAGGCGACCTGTCTAGCCCCTACCTGGTGACCCCATCTTTGATGTAGTAGAGGAGGCATTCAGACATCAAAGGATCCTCGTTCAGGTTAACAAGATGAGGTGTCTAGGAAGAAACAGAATGGTCACTCTCCTGGGGAGGGGCAGAATCCTCAGAGTGGCCAACCTGCCTGTCCTCTGCTCTCCTGACCTGGGTTTGCTGGAGACATACTGCCCTCCCCAACCTGGCAGAGAAGAAAAGAGACATGAATGGCAAGGGTACCCAGGGAACCTTTAGTAGGGCACCCAGAACCCCAGATCCCCAAACTCAGCTGGCTTCACCAGACTGACAGCTGCTTGTCAGGGAAATAAAGGACAAAGAGAGTAGGGCCCAGGCTCAGCCCATCCTGACAACAGCAGCCTGGATAAGGCCAGCGTCTGAGTACTTTGTGGGGAGCGTGGTGGCTACAGAGAGATCTGGGAAACACCACCCTCAGTTCTTGGAAGGCCCCAGGTAAGGTTTAGGAGGAATCTGTGTTGAGGGAGGTGTCCTGGATGTGTAGGGTACAGGCTGGGTTCCAGGACTGGTTCTGCACTCTATCCCAGGAGTTCTAGGCTCCAGGAAGCTCATTACAGGGGACAACCTGGGGACTGAAGCCTCTCCAATGAAACTATCACCAAGCAGGATGAGGGAGGGCCCTGGCTAAGGAAGAGTCTCCCTGGAGGCTTGGGAGTCACTGCTGGGCTCCCGAGGACCTGTATGTTAGCCTCCCAACTCCAGATCAGGGTGTCTGCCTCCTACCTCCCACACCCACTGACAACTGCCCTCTGCCTCCTGTTCCAGGTCATTGCCTAAGTCCCCTCCCTCACAAGCTTCTTAGATGCCATCTTATAACGATGTCCCAAACAAGGACCCTGTAACAGGGAAGAGGGGCCAGGATGGGACTACTTCCCCCAAAACAGCCTGGGGTGAGCCACCGCCACTACATTATAAACTCAAGTGCACCCCTGAGCAGGGGTGGAGGTCCTGGCCATCTCAACTAGTCCAGCCAGAAGGAAGAGCTTGTTACACCAGACTTGGAGGCCAGAGATATGTGTTTAAAAAACAAAAAACAAACAAACAAAAAACTCTCTGACATAATGTAGCGCACATTTGGGCAAATTTAAGTGAACCTCTCTGTGTGCATGCAGTGAACAAGCCTTGCATGGCCTGGCTAGAGCTCACAGAGACACCTTCTGGGCTTCTTTCTGTGCCCACAACTTGCCACCTCAAGCTATCATCATTTGATGCATTGTTCATAAGTAGCTCCAGGTCCAAGGCAGGAAGGCAGAATCTAGGGAGGCTTCCCAACAGGTGCTCGTCCCTGTCTCTTAGATGTCCAGACCTCTAACTCCACTTCCCCCAAGATGGCCTTCCTCTGAGACAAAGGAGGGCTTGGAACCTGGCTATGGCTGAGGACAAGTGCCTTCTTCATAGACTTTCACCCCTCTGCTCTGTAGCCAGTGGAGCTGCTCTGGGGAGGAGGAGCTAGGTCCACAAAACTCAGCTCTCCAGCCTGGGTATCATCCCCAAGTCTTGTTCCAATCTTGAGGGATCCAGTTCAAACCTCAGGCAGTTCAGAGACCCAGACCATGTTACCCATCTGCCAAGATGTGCCACCACACAATGGAAAGTCTGAGGAAGACTGACCCATGCCTGGGCCAGAACCCATCCTGCACCATTTTCCCCCAGGGGTCAGAGGTAGTGCCACCTTGTCCACATTGGCACAAGACCACAGTCCAGCACCTACCTTTTTGGGAGAGAACACACCCAAGGTGCCGCCATCTTCTCTCATGGCCACACCCATCTCAGCCAACAAGGCTTCCCTGGAAGGCAGAGCTGAGGTCAGTATAAGCTCAGAGGCTTTCAGGAACGGCCCCACCCCACCTGACCCACCAGCAACCAGGAACTATCAGTAGTGCCTGGGTGCTTCACTGGTGAAGCAGTGCTAACCCAGAGATCTGTTTCCTACGGCCTCAACAGTCAGTGGCCACTGCCACATGCTAGCTGCCTGGGTAAGACAAAACAGATTTGTCCCACAGCTGGAATGCAATGCCCCGCCCCCACCCCAGGTTTTGGCTCCCCAGGGCTGGAGGCCGGTACTCTTGATACACTCCCACTGTCAGGCCTGTTAACCCGCTGCCCACCTCTCCATCCGGATGGCTTCTGTCCGCCGCAGCTTCTCCTCCCAGGTCTCGTTGAGCTCTGCAATGATCTTCTCTGTTTCCTGGGAGGTGAGACAGAGCACAGGAGATCTCAGGGAGTGTGTGCATGTGTGTGGGGTGGGGTGGTAAGGGTGCAGGGGAGCTGGGAAAGGGGCCGCAGAGCACTAGGGCTCAACCTCCCAGGCACCTTCCAGCATGTGAGATTTGGGGGATCAAGGTGAAGTATGACATACATGAATCTTTCCTGTGAACACACCCCAGAACAAGGATAGCAAAATAAATCAGGAGTGAAGAGGAAGCAAATACCCCTGAAAGGTACTGAAAGCAGCTCCCAAACAGAACAGTTCCTTCTTAGGACATGGCAGCACCTCTCAGTAATGGCACTGCCCCTTGTTTCCTTCCCACCTATGTCCTAGAGGACTCCCATACTTAGGGTGGGCCCCCAAGTCCCAAACAGGCCACCTGCCTCCGACCTCAAGAACTCCATGCTCCTTGATCCGTGGTCACCCTATGTCACTCCTCACACTAGCCTCTGTCTCTCGTCTCCTTGGTCTCTCAGCCCCCAGCTTTTGGGCTCTGTGTTACAGGCCACATTGTATTCAGAGGGAGTATGAGGCTGAAAAACCCAGAACTAGCCAAGGCCAGTTTTGGGGACCAGGGAACACGCTGGGCAGGAAAAACTGACAGTCTGGAAGTGGCTCAGAGTGTGAATGCCCACCTTCCTTCTTGGTGAAGATAGCTCTGCAGGGTGCCAGGCAGAGCTGCCAAGACCCACAGTGGCACCTGAAGGGTGCTGTTGAAATAGGGCGCCCCTGTCTCAGCCACTGCACAGCCCACTGTTTCCTGTATCAGTGTCAGCACACCCAGGTCAAGACTCAGTGTGAACCATGTGCCTGGCATTCCTCACTGAGGCTTCCCTCCCCTAGCTCTCAGGGTCAAGGCCATTCAGGGAGGTCAAGAACCTTGAAAGGCACTTACTGCCTAGAAGTTCTGTTGATCACCCGATGATGCCTGAATCCCCAACTGCACTATCTATTCTATCTATTGTGGGTGGGCTGACACTGTACCATCGTGGCCACATGCCAACAGCTTCTGTGATTATACTACTATGATCCTAGGAGGTAAGGCTGTACATGAGGGGTGTCCCAGCAGTCACAAGCAAGAATCCTCTCTTAACTTCTCTAAGCCTACCTTATCCCAAAGGCCTTATCACCACCCGCCAGGGGTTCCCTGGACCAGGTGGCCCTCACCTTCAGCCTTTCAATAGCCTCCTCACTGCCTGGAGCAAACAAGATGCGCTCGTGGAGACTGGACACAGAGGCCGCACGACTGGACAAGGCTGAGAGCGAAGATGACGGGCTCATGCCCACCAGGGCATTGGTCACTGTGGAGAGATCGTTAGGGGCTTTGCTTAGCTCAGCCCCACCACAGTTACAGCTACGGTTCTCAAAGTCGGACATGTCTAAGGCTTAAAGGGAAGGCAAGAGAGAAAGAGGGAGAGAAGAGAAAGAAGCAGTTGGGGAAAGCAAGAGGCAGGGTCAGGGGAAAGCAGGAAATGGGAAACACAGGCAAGGCACAACAGCCTGGCCCAGCATGCGAGGTCCCCCGCTACCCTCATCCCTGCCACTCGCCTGACCCACAGACCCTCTTTTCCCTTAGCAGCAACTAGCAGCCCTTCTGTGCCACATTTCACTCTACTCCCCCTTTGACTAGGGCATTTTTGCAGCCCCTGTACCTGTACCCCTGTACCCAAGGCCCGTGCCTGCTGGCCACAGCACCCCTGCACCCGAGGCCACGAGCTTACCTAAGCTCACTCAGGCACCTGTCCTCCCTGTACCCTATCCTTCAGCTTCACCTTCTATGGATGGTCTGCACCTCTGCTGCAGGCCAGGCTGCATTCATCATTCCACTGAACCCAGGACAGCCCAAAGACAATCCAGAGAGGGTGCGTGGAGGACACTCCTGAGGGAGCCCCTGCTCTTCCACCACCCCAGAATTCCATCACCGCTAAAGATGGGGAGTTGGGCTGTGACACCTGGGGGAGAAGTGTCAGGCCCTTCCTAGTAGAAGCAGACACACAGCAGAGCAGCAGCCAACACAGGACAGCACGGGGCACTGGGGAGGCAAACCCCAAGGACCCAGGCCTCAGGATGGGGGAGACACTGTAGGGCAGGACTTGGCAGCAACCATTGCTATATTCAGCCTCAAGAAACTTCCAGGGACCCAGATATGGAGGTCGCTGGAGCAGGAGCAGGCAGAGGTATATGTAGGCCAGGAGCCCTCCAAGTCCTCTGACCCTCCAAGTCCTTGGGCTCTAGACCTTTCTAGACCCATGAGTGCTCAGGAGTCTAACCCCAGCCGCTTTTGGCTGCACTCTGACTACTTATTGCCTCAGTTTCCCACACAGACAGGGATGAACCAGGAAGGTGGCTGGGAGGTAGATGCAATCCCCCATGTACCAGTGGACACCCGTATGGGGGAGGACTTTTGCTTTCCGACCCTGAAGTAGGGGAGACAGAAGAGGTGGTGGGGTCTCTCTCCCCACCCGTGCTGCCCTGTGGCCCCCATGGCCGGGATGAAAGCAGGGATGTAGAGCAGCAGTGGGGAATACACACATTTGGGTCCTCCGGGCACAGTGTTGGCTATGGGGAGGGCAGGCAGGGGAGGAAGAGACAGAGAAACAGAGCAGTTTGTCTCCCAAGGGTCCATGTACCCATCTCACAGAGTGAACAGCTTAGGATAAAGGAGTCTTCAGTGTAGGAACACAGGACCCACCAAGATCCCAGCAACCGCAGCCAGCCTGTGGGCTTCCAGGAAACATTCCCTGGCCTGCTTGGGCCAGCTCCAAACCCAAATCATGCAATCCATCCAGGCCAAGGCCAGAAAACCTGGCCCTGTCCTTGCTCGCCCAGGCCTCCCACCCCGAGGCATTCTGCCCAGGAGCTGGAGGAGGGATGAGGCTTTGGGCAACTTCAACACTTCCCGACAACTGTGGGTATAGCCAGCAGAACATGAGTAGGAGACAGTCCCAGAAGAGAGGGCATGAGGCCCAAAAGGTCCCCAGGTCTGAGGCCCCGCCCTACCCAGGGCAGGCGAGCATGGACACTCACTGTCAGTGATATCGCCAAGACCTTGGGCATACAGCAGGTCTCGTAGCCTGGTCACCTCGTCCTTCAGTTCTCGAATCAGCTTATTGTTAGGGTCTTCATTGATAATGGCATTACAGCGGATCTGTTTGGCCCGGTCTGCATATCTGGGCAGGAAAGGAACATAGGAGTTGAGAAATAGGACCACACAGCAGAACCCAGGGGTGCTCAGAATTCTGGCTGGCGAACAGCTAGGGAGAAAATCTTTGGCCTAGACTGGCAGAATGAGAAATCACCCCACTGCCTCACAGAATAGTGAGCCTGCCTTGTCTACTTAGTGGAATAGTCCAGCCTGCCTTGTCTACTTAGGAAATTGAGGTGTAGGAGCCAAAGGCACAGAGGCGTGTCCTACCCCATACTGAGACCCCTGAACCTGAATCTTATATTCCAGGGGTGCGAGATGCATGTGCGTGTGAGAATGGTGTCACACGTGTCACAGATCAGCATGCTAACTTGCCATCCCAGAAGCACATGTGAATATGCCTTGACAGGCTCCACTTCCCACAAAACATATACACACTACAGAAGCCAAACATTCCCAACCCAATCGGTCGAGCTGACTTCCTGTCCCAGGACGCCCACCCCATGGTGCCACAGGCCTCTAGGCTACCCGCAGCCCTGAAATGTACCCTAAAAGGATAACGGGAATAGAACAGGGCCCATAGCTCCAGGGCAGTTACTGCCACCTCTGAGTTCCTGGCAAATGTCCCCCAACGGAGCACCCTTTTGCTGGCGTTATTGGTTGAAAGGTGGAAAGACATGTTCTTACCCAGGCCCCCTGCAGAACATACCTCAGTGTGCTGAGGGTCTCGTCATAGTTGATGTCTGCAGGGCTCAGGGCTGCTACCATGGCTGTCCTAGAGTTGCCACCTGTGGGAGACAACCAGTTTGTACGCAAGGTCCTCTTACTGCAGCTGCAGGTGAGGATGAGGAGGCCGGGAGAGGACACTGAATCTCAGTGCCGGGCTATGGAGACAATGCAGACTAGGCCTGCCTTGGCTACCTCTCATTTCTATTTAGCCATTTTCCAAGCAGGGGCCTCCTTTCCCCTGTAGTTGAGATAAGCCAGGGAGAGTTTTGGGGTTTTTGTGTTTGTTTGGTATTTCAAGATTTGTGGCCAATAATTTCCCACCCATTTTTATCATTTCCATTTGAAATACTTTCCTCGATATTTAACATCAGATTCCTGGCTTAGAGTAGGTGATAACTAGAGGAAAAAAAAAAAAAAACAAAACATTGATTCTCATGGTTTTGGGGGCTGGATAATTGGGGTCGGTTGGCTCAGCAGTCCTGACATTACACACGGAGCCTGCTGCAGTCAGCAGGACTGCCATTTGTTTCTTGCCCATGCTCTTGCCTGCTTTACCTCAGAGGACTGTGTCCTTACGGGGGGTCACATCCCTGAGGTGTGGCACTCCAGCAAGTCTACTAAAGAGACTGTGAGGAAGAGAGAAGGGCTTGGGCACAGACCCAAAAAATGGCCAAATGAGGGGATTCTCCCTGAGGCCTCCCTCTAGGGCTAAAACTGGTTATGGTCCTGTGAGACGCCTTAGGTTTCATCTCAGGTGAGGGAACAGGTAACCGTGTCGACACTCCTGTCACTTGGGCCCATCTACCCCTCCATGTTTCTACATGGCAGCGGGCCTGAGCAGGATGTGAGCATGGCCAGCTGTGGGGTGCAGAGTCATGCTGCCAAGGAAGCCGGGGGCTCCACCCAAGACCGAGTTTATCACCCTGGGTGTCAGCTTCTATAAGGGTATCCAGAGAGGACCCGAGGTCATTTTGGAAAGAATGGGTTCCATGCCACACACCCATCAGCCTTTCTCTCTCCATCATCTCTCTAACTCGGAATCCAGGCAGCCAGGGAGCTAATGTCAGCCCCTCAAGTCGCAGCAAGTAAGCAGTGTTCCCAGAGTCAAGGGTTACATCCCTGTTAGGCAAAACTAAAGGTCCAGAGAAGTGCGGGGACTTGTTCAGGTGTCATAAACAAGTTCGCCCACTAAAGTAGACACCAGGGCATGTGTTCTGTGGGTCCCACGGGCCACCCTGGCCCTCCCGACTTGCTTGGTTTCCCCACCCTCGCCCCAAGTCTTCCAGAAAGGTTGTACTACGAACCAGCTGGCCCTTCCAGAATGTCTTAGGACTTGCCCACAAAGGGCAAGAGACCTCACTGGGCTGAGAAATGTTTCTTTCCCCACAAGGAGGCAGGCATAGCCCAGAGTGGAAGTCAGAACCAGTGACCAGGGAACTGGATCATGCTCACCCAAGTTTTCCCGGAGAAGCCAGGTCAAGACGGAGTCTCGGTAAGGGATGAAATCTGTCTTCTTCTTTTTCTTGTTCTGTGGGGGATATTCAAAGTCAAGCCTGAGTCTACCAAAAGGGAAGGGAGGAAGGGAGGCAAGTACCACGTTCTCAGTGCCTCCCCACGCTTCACCTGAATCCTGTGGTGCCACCTCCCAGCAACTCCTATCTGGGCTGGAATCAAGGCTGTGCTAGCACATCGTTCCGGCTCCTCCTTCACCCATCCTGCTGTGTCTGGGCCACTCAACTGGACTCAAGCCCAGGAACGCTAATGTTACTGGCATTGGCCACTGTGTCTTACTCCACTCTGCTAGAACGTCTTCAACCAGGGTGAAAAGGCTTCACCACCAGTGAAACGCTACCAACGTTCACCCAGTCTCCGTTGCCTCCCAAACTCCCTCCTGTCCCTCAGAAGTCACCTCCGAGCCTCTCCTTTAATAATCTGTTCTCCCCATGCCTCCCCCACAGTACGGACATCTTCCATACCCTTGACCCTGGCTTCTTAAGACACTCTGTGGGTGAGTTAATAATTTTGTAAGTTATGGATACATAGTTACTGTCCAGTGTCTATTAGTTCATGGTGTGTTTGCTTAAGAATGGTTTGTTGAGCAGCTGCTGTGGCCAGCAGACACAGCCCCGTCTCCTGGAGCCTCCACTCTGAGGGAGATACACGGATGCCTTCTCAAAGGTTTCCTCAGATGCAGACACAGCTCATCACTGTTCTTTAAACCTGTCCCCAGGACAAGATCCACAACCTCACAGGGTAGAGAATTCTAATGTTCTTAATCCATATCATCAAAGTGGGTTTCAGAACTGCTGCAGGTAAGAGTGTCCTCCCCTTGAAAGCTCACCCATGCCAGGCACTTTCTGTTTTGCCTTTGGAAACCCGGTACAAGAAGAATAAAAAAAAAAAAATACTAATGGTTTGGTTTTTAATTTCTAGTTCCTGAGGTTGAGTTCTCCGTTGTAAATTGTATTTCTTGTTTCCATAACATAACTTCTTCACTCACTCAGCCCTTAGCCAAGGAGCCCAGCAGCCTGATTCCACTGCTCTCTCCCATCCCCTGGCAGCCCCTGTCCAGTCATCTCTGCCACCTCCCAGAACCACCCTCTGTTTGCTCTCTCTCTGCCATCTCATGTCTGGATCACTGCCACACTGACTTTCCATTCTGCTGACTGTGCCAGGCCATTATCTCACTCCCAATCTATACCACACCCTAGCACGGCCCAGCTGAAGCCTGGCTGAGCACTGCTTCCTCTTAAATCACAGTCAGCCAAATCCCGAGTGGGACCAAAGACCTCACATCCGTCCTCAGACCCCTGTCAAGTCTCCTCATCCATATCTGCTGCTTCTCCAGGCTCCGTTCTTCAACCAGAAACGTAAACCTCACTCCGTTCCTAAAAGTTTCTCTCATGGTCCCTCACACAGTGAGCCACCCTGTTCCCACACGGTCTTCTACGGTCTCCCCACCCCTCACGCAGTCCCTCACAGCTAAACACACTGTTCCTCAAGCAGCTCCTCGCAGCACGGCACACAGATCTGCAGAGTTCCATGCTGTTTCGTTCCTGCCTCCTCACAGGTCTCATGGTCTTCCCAGTGACACAGTTCAACCACACGATTTTTTTCCTAAACAGTGTTTTTACAGTCCCTTAAACAGTTTCTTTGCAGAATCCCTGTCATAATTCTCCATTTTTCAGTGCCCCCATACAATCTCCACAGTGCTCATATGTTACACACGCACACACCCTTCACTGTTCTCTGCACACACTATTCACAGCACCAAACATCTTCTCATTAGTTTCTCTATGGTTCCTGCACAAACAGTCCACGGAGCCCTCACACTCCTCCAGACGTGGCCGCACACACACTTCAGGCACACCTCCTCAGTTTCTACACTGGCTCTCCTAAACCTGCGTATGCCCCTCACAGTTTTCCACATAAGCCCCCAATCCTGGACACAGCAGTCACGCCAGCCAGTGACATCCCCACAAGTTCCAGGGCTCATTCTCCCTCACACTTCACCGTTCCTCACGCGGTTTCCCCGCACACAGCCTCACAACTCCCTCACACACTTCTACACGACCCTGCTATTCACGCAGCTGCCCACAGAGTTAGGTTCCCCCAAATTCGTCAGATCCTCAAAAGTCCTGGACACGCCTCTGCATGCTGTTTCTCACGCCCTTTCCCAGTTTCTTCAGCCCCTCGCACTCTTCACCTCTTGGTGCTCAGTCTCTCACAGACCACAGTGGTTAACACTGTCAGCTTAAAGACTCTCTAATCACCTAGAAGGCAAACCTCCTGGCATGTCTGTGGTGCGGTTTCTAGTCAAGCTGGCTGACGTGTGAAGACCTGACATAAATGTGAAAGGCTCCATTCCACTCACAGGTTTGGGATCCAGGGCTAAACAAAAAGGAGAGCCCGGCTGCAGTATTCACTGCTGCTCTCCTTCCTAAGCTCCTGTCTTCACATCTTCCAACTGTAAGCCAAAATAAACCCTTCCTTTCTCTGTTTAAAAAGCATTCGTTTAGGGCTGGAGAGACGGTTCAGCCGTTAAAAACATTATCTGCTCTTCAAGAGGTCCTGAGTTCAATTCCCAGCAACCACATGGTGGCTCACAACCATCTATATTTGGATCTGATGCCCTCTTCTGGCGTGCAGGTCTACATGCAGATAAAGCACCCATTATGTAAAACAAATAACTGAATCTTTAAAAAAAAAAGCAATTTTATTTACATACACACATGAGCACCACTATACACATGTGGCTGTCAGAAGACAACTTATAGAAGTTGGCTCTCCTTTCACCACGTGGATTCGGGGATCAAACTCAGGCAGCCACACTTGGTGACAAGCGTCTCTATGCACTGAGCCATCTGGCCAGCCTTCTTCCTTTTTCACATTGTTGGTGGAGATTTTGTCATGGCAATGAAGAAAGAATCAACACATACACTTTATTTCAGTTTCTTTAGAATTCTTACTCCGTTTCAAAACCTCTCATGTACTTCTTACGGTTCTATAAAATTCATGTGCCTGATGAATCATCACACTCCCCACGTCATTCCCCACAATTTCATCTCGTATGTCCACAATGCCACACCACACGCCATGCAGTTTCGCAAAATCACACAAATGGTCAGTCCCTGGCAGGATTCACCCTCGGCTTCTCCGGGCATTCCCCCCAAGGCTTCTCATAGTTCCTCAAATTCCCAGTCAGTTCCTCACAGTTTTCTGGAAATCTCCACCCACTCGAGGTCTCGTTCACTGTCCCGCCCTTGACCGCTTCTTTACAGTCTGACCGGATAGTATTGCGCAGTTGTGTGCACAGTCCCTGCGGTTTCCCCTTACACAGCTCCTGCGCCTGTTCACGGACCGCCTCACACAATCTGCATGCTTTCACCTGCTTCCTCTCAGACTGCCTCACAGGCTTTCCCTTACGCATACCAACCTCTCGCTGCCTCAGCAGCTCACCTCAGCCCTCCTGACTACATGCCAAACCCACTTGCCTGCCTGGCTCCTTGCCAGTCCTTAGGTCTTCTGCCTGAGGCCAGGCTTCTCCATAAAGTTTTCTATCCATTCAGATCAAAGAATTTCCCTTTGGGGCCACCATTGAGGGCCATTTTCCCCCCTGTGTAGAGTTCATCCCGGTTTGTAACTACATTTTCATGTTTCTCTTTATTGTGCCTCCCCAAGTGTGGAGCCGGATTGGTGTTGTTCATCCCAAGACCCAGGTCTGAAGTGAACTCATTCACTGTTTCTTCATTAAGTGAACAAATGAGGTGCAGGCCTTATTGCTGAGACTTGCAGAGTGGGAAGCTGGGGACAAGGCCACTCCCTTCCCAACCCCTTTCCCTGGAGATCAGCTTACCTTGTTGGGGCCAGAGTCCTGAAAAACAAAGGACAGAAAGAGTCTAAGAACCTGGAGTAAAGCCAGGGTCCAAGGGTACAGTGGACAGAGAGGACAAGCTGGCTCCAGAGGGACAAATTGTAGGCAGAAGCCCAAGTGCATGCTAGGTATCCGTCATTCACTGCCCAAACACAGCAAGCCACCCTAAGCTGGTCACGACAGGCAAATCGACCTCTCAGGCTGTTGTCATGCAGCGATCTTTGCATACTCTTAAGAATTTCAGAATTGGTGAGGCCTCTAGAATCCCCCCAGGGTGTTTTGGTAAGTAGACACTGCTGAGTCTTCCCATTGAGTAGACACCGTAGGGGATGTCAAACCCAGCTCCAAGGATTGTGGGCTCCCTCTAGAGGATGGCCTGTACCAGACCAACAGCGGTCAGAGCCAGCCACTGTGCTACCCATCCACGAGCCAACCCGCTCGCTGTCGACACGTGGTAACCCTCAGAAAGGAGTGAAGGGGAGGCGCATGGCCTCTGTTTTACAGGTGAGGAAGCTGGGGTTCTGACAAGAGCTGCTATTTCATTTTTAGCTTTATGGGCACTCTCCCCAGCTCCCTCTCCAAAGACAGAGCCAAGGAAAATGCGTGAAAGACAGCTTTTCCTTGGGGGCAGGTGAGGGTTGCATCTCTATAGTCCATCCCACCGACTTAGCTGCGGAAGCCTGGGGCCAACTCACCATTTCAGCCAGAGCAGAGATGACCTTTCCCAGGGTGGTCAAAGACTTGTTGATGTTGGCTCCCTCCTGTGGGAAGAGAAGGTGATCAGGACGGCAGGTGGCACCTGGAGCCCCTTGACCTAGCACGATCTCCTGGGGCCAGGACTGTGTGGCAGGTGCTGAGGCTCTAGGCTCTGGAGCTGATCTCTGAGGTCACTAGGCACAGAGGACACTGGGGCAAGCAACTGGACAGAGGTCCACTGTTTCTGCTCAGCTCCCATCAGCACCCTAGTTACCTTTCACACGCCCCCTCACAGTACATTAAGAGGCTCTTCCCAATCAACAGATCATGGCTTAAGTCAAATCAGGAGACACTCAGAAAAGCAAAAGTGCCCCTTCCTGACATGCAAGATTATTTCCAGAGAGGGTGTGCGCTCAGGACACAGGCTATCCAGCTCAGCCCACTGTCGGCCCACAGCCTGTCTCCCTGGGGTGGCAAACAGAGAGCACTGAATATGAAGTACAGTGAAGGGCACTATGGGCTTAGTCTCCAGCCGGTGTTTGTCCTCATTTACTAGAGCTGGAGTGCCAAGACTGGTGTTCTGCCTACTGAAGGTCAAAGGCTCCAGCCCGTGTACCCACCCCTCCACCCCTGTTCAGGCTTGCCTTTTGGTGGTGGCCTATCTCCAAACAGACTTCCTGTCCAGCCCTCCCCAGAGCACACTGGGCCTCTGCCAGGACTCAGTGCTCTTTCTGGGTGCGATAGCCTGGCCCTACCTTGAGTCGTGTGCCCTTGGCGCCTGTGGAGTCAGCTCGTTCACTGCCAGCCAGGTCCACCAGGCTGATTTTGCTCACCTGAAATGGCAGAAGCACCAAATGCAATCTCCTGCTGCAAGCCCCTAACGCAACGCTGCTGCAGGGCTGCGGAGTAGAGCCTGTCCCTCTGGGGACAGTGTCATGAGCACAGCTTTTTTGATGTTCTCTCCCAGCGAGACGCCACACCATCTCTTCAGAAGGCGCCCACACCTCCCATGGCCCTGCCTCCTTGGGCACTATACACAGCAACACAGGAGGCAGACTCAGTTAGGCACTGTCACCCATTCTCACAGATGTCTCTAATCATCCGTGATGGAATTTGAACACAGATCCAAAAAAGGCCTTAGCTGTTGCTCAGCTGCCTCACAGGGCCCTGGCCAGGCTTCCTTCAGTAAGCTGGTCGGTCAGGAAGTTGCCCCAGGAAGGCACAGCCTCTTCTGACCACATACTGGACATAAGAGGGACTCTCTCAGGAACCCTGGCAGTGAAACCTTGTCCTCTCTAGAGACCTCGGCTCTCCTCTGCCTTCCTGGCCTCTCGCTATTTCATAAAGACACAGTTCCCAGGTGACCCCAACACTGTCAGGAACTGACATGGACCCTACTTAGCTCCTCTATAGAGCTTTTCCCCCAGGAGGTTGAGAGAATGTTCACATAGGAGAACCTTCAGGTAAAGGGACACAGATACTGACAAGAGACTCAGAAGGACCCCGCTGCCCTCCCAGAAGACCCCCGGAAAGAACACCAGACAATGGGACCTCCAGGACTGTTCCTCCTCAGCACAGCCACCCGTGCGGAAAAAGATGCTGCCCACCATGTGTCCTGTTCCCAGTGTGGACCCTGCCCTGCCAGTCCGTATAAACACCAGTGTTACCCTCCACCCCTAACCCACCCTAGATGGAACCTGCCCACCCAGATCCCTCCACAGCTCACTTTCTCTGTGGTAATGTTGGTCTCTGCATCATGGCGCTTCTGGGTGAAGATGATGTTGAAGACAGCGTGGGAACGGCTGCTGGTCTCATTCATGTTTGTGGCCGCCACAGTCCTGAGAGCAGGAAGCTGCTTGAAGTTATCTGTCCCTTACCCAGTGGTCAGGCATGAGTGTTACTAGTGGACCAGTGTGCTCATCTAGGTCACTGGGGCTCAAATCCCTCAGCCTGGCTGCGACCACACCACCTGCCAGAACTCAAGCCCAGTGTCCATCTGCTAGTCAATCATGGACATGCTCAGCCCTCAAATGGCGTCGTGTGTATCGGGGGTATATATATTGAGTCTCAGGAGCCTCCTGCTACTGAGACTCAAGATCACAGAAGTCCTCATAGGCTTTGATGTGGGAACCCCCTTGGAAGGAGAAAATATCCATCTCCCATCTCATTGCCCCTCTGGGAAGCCCAAGGAGCCCACCACGTCCCTAGTAGCCAAACTCCACAGAACATAACAAGGGCCAACCATGTGGCCCTTCTGGAGAAAGAACCCGAGGCTGCCTGAGACAGGAGGGGGTTGGTCCCAACACTGCCCCAACCTTACAAGAACCTCACAGACTCTCCCAAGATGGAGATGCAACAGCTCAGAACCTGCCTCCGGCATGCAAAGGTCACAGTGTCCCTCACATGCACTGAGGGGCTTTATCATGAACTACCCTGAGGGGTTGTCAGGGTAGTTCAGGACACACACGCACACTACCTCGAGAGCTGAAGGCAGTCACCTGAGCAACCTGGGGCAACCTGTGTGTCAGAAGGACCATCATGCCAATCAATGTTCCAGGCTAAAGGAGATGGGTTGCTTATGGCCACCATGATGACCCTTACAGTTTCGAGACCTAGGCCTGACAGAACAGCTGCCTTCAGGCATGAAGACTGGCTTTCCAAGCTATTGGTATTCTGCCAGAGCCCTGTTGCTGGAGGTGACATGGCCCACATGCTCAGCCTACTAGGAGCCCTCATGTGGGCGGGAACCAAGGTATCCCCCATGTCCTCAGGCTGACCCATGTCCTCAGTGGCCTGGCACATGAGGCCCATACCTTCTTGGGAGCCATCACACAGACCTACCAAGGGGTGAACCCAATAGTGCCCTGAGGTGAAAGTGTGGCCAAGGAGAACAAGTCACCCCACACACCTGGCCTTGTTCCCTGAGTCCATGAGGTCCTGGATGTCATTGTAGGAGGTTACAGCCAGCTTGGAGAGGTCCTCCACATAGGGCCCCAGCAGAGGGTGCTCCCTCACACGCAGGTTGCCTTTGTTCTTGGGGTTCAAGAGGTCCCGAACCCTTTCACAGTAAATCTCCATGTAGCTGACCTGTAGAACAATACCATCAGGACCCCAAGTGAGGCTGAGCTATACTGTCAGGACCCTGTGGCAGGGCAGAGGGTTGATCCCTGGGCAGGGCACACAGAGCATCCCAGCCTGCGGCCTCTGTGTCACCTCTAGCTGCCTAGCCCTCCCTCCATGTAACAGACCTATAGGACCAAGCTATACCATTAGGGATCCCAAGGCAGGATGGCGGCTGCCTGATGGGCAGGGCACACAGAGGGCGCTCAGCCAGGGTCAGCCTACTTTTACCTGTCCAGCCCTCTCCCACGCAGAGCCACCTTGAGAACAGCCACATAGTACAAGGCCCTGCAGTCACCCTGAGGCTACCTCAGACACAGCACAGCCCAGGCTTTCCAGCTCTGTGGTGTCTGCCTCTGTACTTGGCAGAAGAAGTAGTTATGCAATAAACACCTGCCAGGAGTCAACTTCCCATCACCCTAGCTCTGAGAGTCTCCAAGTCCCATGTGGGCATGCAGACACAGTCATGGTGTGGACGAGTGACAGGAACAGATCCTCATTTTAGGTCAGAAGAGCATCACAGCTACACTCAGAACTCCCCAGATCTAAACTGAGAAACAAGCGGCAGGCAGGATGTCCTACCTCTACAGAGTAGGACATGTTGTCATTGGTCGTGTCATTGATTCGAGAGAAGAGGTCTTCACAGAGCTTCAAAGATGGAAGAAAACATGTTAGCTGCTGAGGGTGGCCCGGAGCCCTGTCCCTGATGGTGCTGTGGGCAGCTTGTGCCCAGGCAGGATACTGCTTTGCCAGACCCCTCTGGTCCCTCTCAAATGCACATTCCAGTGTAAAGGCCTGAATCCAAGCAGCCCATTGTCTGCTTCGTTCCCCTGGTCAGTATCTGACCCTTTCCTAGGTTATCTATTGCCCTGTTCTCATTTGCATAGAGGCTGGGGGCACCGTTCCTGAGCTGAGTATTCCTCCTCCTCTGACCAGGACAAGTGCTGGCCAGCTTGGATCCAGAGACCTCCTGCCTGGAGGAGAGAATGGCTGGGAGAGGTCAGACATAAAGTGGCTTCTGAGGAGCCATCTGTATCTCAAGCATATGCTCACCCCTTGTCTACCTGCCATCTGCCCAGCCGGTGCCTTGTCTTGTAGCTACGTCCCCGCTGGGCACCTTCTAAGGCTGACCTGCCCCTGCAGCCCATCCCAGGCAGCGCTCTGCCTCCCCACCCTTTCCCCCTCTCAAGCTGTCTCCCACTCTCCTCTAGACCCCAGTCATGCCTGTGGGATGATGCCTTGTTGGTCCTTCTCTTGCTTGCCCATCATAGTGTAGGACTTGCCAGCCCCTGTCTGCCCATAGGCAAAGATGCACACATTGTAGCCCTCGAAGGCATGCTGTAGCATCTCTTCCCCGATGTCCCTGTAGACCTGCTTCTGAGAGGCATAGTTGATGTCTTCGGGCTGCAGAGAGAGGAGGTGTGGCTATAGGAGGCTATAAGTTCTCCAGAGTCCTCAGAGCCCAAATGGGGACAGGGCCTTGAGGTGAAAAGACGTGCTATGGTACATCCCAATCCTGACCGGGAGTGGCTTTCTGAGGGGTCCTCTGAGTCACGAATGAGAGACATTGTGGCTGGGCAGTGGAGGGGGGCAGGGCAAAGAGATCAGCAGAGAGAGCAGAATGTGCAAAGGCCCACATGTAAGAGCTCAGCCCAGCCGGTTCATGTGACGGTGGTGGGTTTAGCAATAGCTAGAGCTGAAAGGAAGCAGGCCTCATGGGGCTCAAGGACCCTTTGGGCTATCCTATGACATCTGGACATTATCCTGAGGGCAGAGGGTTCCCCAGGCAGAGAAACAGCATGGTTAAACCAAAGGACAAAACTGAGGAGAAGGGCTAAAAAGATTTGGGGTGGGGGGGAGGGAGCAGCAACAGGAAACTCTGGAAACACATTCAAAGAGACAGAGGCCAGAGAGATCGAGGGGGTGGACTGCATGTTTCCAGAAGGATCCATGAAAGGGCGGAACACAAGCAGGGCTTGGTGTGGATTGGAGGCGGGGACTGGGGAGGGAGGAGACCAGAGTCCTCACATCGCTCAGCTTTCAGGGTCCTGGAGCCCATAGGTAGGGCTCAGCTTTGGGTTTTCTGGGTTTGGAATGTCTGGGGAAGGAGAGAAGACAAGTGGGTGGTCACAGCTGTGCTGCTGGGACTATGAGCAAAAGGATCTGGTCCTTATAGGTTGGCCCTCCAAGCGATAGGGTAGAGTCTTCATCCTATCTTATAGGGGAGCATGCAGCAGAGGTCTCTGGCCTCCTGGGGGTCACACTGCAATCAGAGCAGGGCCAGTGTCCACACCAGCTGCTTCCCACCAGACGCAGCTCACCGAGGTGTGTGACCAGTAGGAGTAATCGAAGCTGAAGCTCTTGGGTGTCTCCTTGGGCTGTTTGGGGTTGACGATCGCTGCAAGGGCACAAGAAAACAAGACTGGTTGATTCTATGCTGTGGAGTCTCAACTGTCCGCTGCCTCCTCAAGCAAGAGCCTAGTCCTCAGAGGGCCCCAGGCAGCCAGACCCGCAAACTAGATGGGACCAGAGACCCCCTTGCAGGGGGAGTCTCTGCTTTGAGGTGGACTCCCGGATGCCAGGGGGCACCACCAGGCCAGGCCTGTCTTCTGGTGTCTCCTTCCTGAAGACAGTCACACTGCAGGCTCCAGCTCCCCTAGTCAAGGGTCATCTACCTTCCCTGCCTGGCACACTTGTGCCTCCAAAGTAGCTGAAGTCGAGGGCACCCTGTGACATTCCCAGTCCTGGCTCTTGCAGGAACTCTTATGCCTGCATGGCTCATAGCTCATCAGCGGGGGGAGGCATGCTCACTGTCCTACAGGGGGCACGCATTGCAGGCATATCACAGTCTTTTCCTCTCCTGTTGTTAGGCAGTGAGCGCCATCTAGCCGTACTGTTATAACCCAAGCTCACGGGCCTATCCTGACCTGTTTCTCGTAAGGTATCACGGTGCCCGCTTCCTCCTCCATCTTCACAGAGGCCCCAGCCCAACCTCTACATGGCTGAGGCAGCACATCTTAATCTTACAGCCAGGACAAATTCTGAGTGAGTACTGACGTGTCACCCACAGCTGGGCCCTGAAGTTTCTCAGTAGAGACCCCCAAGAGTCCAGGAAGCCTGCATTGCCCCACACATATCCTACAACTTTTACCCCCAACAGGTAAACGCACAGCACTTATGCTCAGTAGCCACGGGGGGGAGGGTGTGTGTGACTGGATTCCCACACCCTAAAGCTGTGGTCTCCAGCCTGTCAAACAAAATACCTGTGTTGATGTAGGCTGAGGATTCCAGGCCAGATGCAACCCTTCCCTGGGTCCTCACATCCATAAAGGACATGGACCAATCAGAGTCACCATTGGTTCTGGAAAGTAACGCTGCCCCACCCCCAGGACTCTGTCAACTTGGGACCAGCTTTCCTTAGTGAGAATCACAATACAGCCTCTAGAATACCGTGGTACACCCCACCAGCCAGCATCCAAAATGACTTCCAGCCCTATGGGGAGGGACAACATGCCTCTTCTCAGTCATGACTGAGCTGTTCTCCAAAACCTGTACCAACTTCAAAATGAACTCCCTGGTCTGTCAAGGTGTTTGGACATGGGAGTCCCTGCAGATGGAGTTTATTACAGTGATGTCCTCTGTTGTGACTGATCTCCTTACAAAAGGGGGGAGTTTGGAGACACACATACGGGAGGATGCTACATCAAGCTATAAGTGGTTCATATAGCTTCACTTCAAGCTATAGGGGGAAAGTCCACTGTGGGGTCTCCCCGGCATAGAATTCTGGGCATGGGCCTGCTTGCTCCTGCCCCCAACAACCTGTCTCCTCAACACTGCAGTCTATGATAATGAAAGTACCTTCAGTCATTACCCATGGGACCTAAGCTCCTGAGAGGGGGAGATTCCCCTGCAGTTCACACAGCAGCAGCAGGCCTAGCTGTCCAACCACAGCTCCCAGCTCACCCTGCAAAGGCCTATTTTGTGCCAACAACCCCACCCCCAACAGTCCGTTTCTCATAGAAGCAGAGCCCATTAGGCCAGAAAGCAACAGGCTGCGTGTGGAAGCAGGAGGAGGGCAAAATGGGGCCACTCAGGCCTAGAAGCCAGTCCACTGGACCAGCTCATTAAAGGCTCCATCCCTTCCACCCTTATTCTGCCTGGGCCCCTGGGAGGCAGGCTCTTTCAAGAGAAGTCACACAATGCCAGGCCTGTGGGGCCTGCACAGGGGTGGCCACCCGTTGGGGAGGACAAATGTGGGGGTGGGGCAGTGTGCGGGGTGGGGAGGGAAGAAAGTAATCGAGCAGTTTTCTCAGGGTCAGACTGTCTCCCTGCAGCCAGGAGCACAGCAGAGCGAGGAGCGGCTGCTGAGCGGATGCAGGGGCAGCTGTCTTCCGACCCGGGGGTTCTCTGTGAGAGTAGAGTGTTCAGAAATGACCTGGGATTTGAACTGTGGGGAGTACCTAGCATCAATCACTCCTTTGCACAGGTGGGGAAACTGAGGCCTAAAGGGATGACCCACCAAGGTCGGTCCCAAGTAATCCAAAAGCATAGTGCAGCCCCTCCAGGTTCTTTATCCCTGGCTCTCCTGGAGTTCACTCAGGGCCACATCCTGGGAACCTGTCATCAGCCTGCCCTGAGGCCTGCACAGAGACATGGCTAAACCAGAGCCTCACCGTCTTCTTGTCCTTTGAGTATAGGATATGACTTAAGGAGCGCAAAAGCTGAGAGGTGTAGCCTGCCCCATTGTATAGTGAAGGTATGGACCATGAATAAGACACACAAAACCCCACTGTGACAGGCCCAGGCTGGCTGTGTCAGCGACAGATGGACAGATGTAGCACTGATGACCCAGCCGCTAGGTCGGGAACGCTCAGACAAAGAACGTTATTTACCCAGATGACAATTACAGACTAACAGGACCTAAAGGTGCCTGGTGCACCCACAGTGACCCCAAAGTCCTCCTCCTCCTCCCCCCTCACTAGGCCTAGTGGCCACCCAAAGAGACAGCAATGGATACAATCTGAGACCCTTAATGTAGCAGCTACCTGTGAGCTAGGAAATGACAGAGCAGATGCTTGCACAGGACTAAACACAGTGAGAGTCCTGTCGTTACCTGACACCCTACGGAGGGACCACATAGCCGTTGGTGCTAGCCGTTGGATACAGTCTGTACCAGCAAGAGCTTGTGGAAGCCCATGGATAGAACCCACGTCACACCCAGGCTCACGTGTCCATCAAGCCCAGACAACCCTGAACAGAGGTGGCAACCTGTTCCTATCCTAAGACGCAAGCTTTTTAAGGTGGACTGTCATCAGTGAAGTCTACTCAAACACTGGGCCATTTAAAAAGGACCCCAAAGTGAGCCCACCCAACCTAGGGAGTCAGAGGCAAGGCTGACAGCACCCCTAGTGGAGGAATGAGGGGACTGCATCCACAGATGGCCCTGCTAAGTTCTGCTCACAGACTGGGTGTGTTTATCAGATCTTGAAAATCCAGCAAGCCTCCCACTGTCATCTGCCCACCTCTCTGCCTGTCTATCACATCTCATTACGAAATCTCCCCCATAAAAAAGAATGAACAGACAAGTGCCTCTGAGACTGGGCTTGTGCCCCACCCTAGCAGTCAGATCCTGCTGCTTCTGGGAACTTTGGGGCAGGTCTATGTCCAGGGCCTTAAGAAAGGGTGTCCACTGGTTTACTGCCTCCTGCTCCCCAAGGTTAGAACCCTCCTCCTGACTTGTCAGAGTCTGACATGACCAAATGAGAAACACGGTAAAGAGCAGACAAAGCAGGGAGCAGAAACCCCAGAGCTGTAACCATACCTACCCTGACTTAAATAGTATTGGCTTGCACCCCTCAAATTCATATTCCTGGAACCTCAGAGTGTTGTCTTATCTGGAAGCAGCCTCTTTTTTTCCTTTGGCTGAACCTCACTATGGTACCCAAGCTGGGCTTGAACTCCTAGTTTTAGGTAGTGCTCCTACCTCAGCCTCCCAAGTAGCTGAGACCAAGTACAGGTTTGAAAACAGCATGGTAAAGACGGGGTTACTGTTAAAGTGGAGTCACAATGAATTCAGTTATACCTTAAAAGAGGCCACCTGAGGACACATATATACATCCAGATATGCTAGCAAATGCCTGTGTGTCAGGCCAACCTGGAATTACAACATAGGACATTGAAGCAAGAGTTCAAGGACAGCCTGGGCTACAGTGTGAATATTAATCCATCTTAAGATACACTCTGAGACTCCATCTCAAACAACCAGAACACCGGGAACACAGATAGCAGGGACACCAAGGGACAATGTGGGCAGACATGGGAGCAACGTGGCCACAAGCCCAACCAGGCAGCAACCATCAGACACCTGCAGAGGAAGAAAGCATGGTCCTCTGTGGCACCTACCCACGCCTTGATTTTGAATGTCTGGCTTCCAGAACCTGAGAACAAATTTCTGTTTCCTCAAGCTGTCTTCTGTGGGCATCATGAGCCTGGGGACCCCCACACCACGTGGGTGAGGAAGGCTCAGAGCTCTTACACTAGGCTAAGTTAGGTTGGCTCTTGGGTCCCATGTGACCAGCAGTTGGTGGTGTGGCCATTAAGGCCAGTACTTACTCGTGGTGCTGCCTGACATCTGAATGATGCACTTGGAGTCCCGGCTCATTTCACGAGAGTTGAAGGGGCGGACACGCACCGCCACCTTCACAGAGGCCCCGGCCATTTCTGTGGAGTTTGTCGGTAATTCAGCAGCTGTGCTTGTCCCAGAGAGGGCAGGGTCACCTGTGGGGGCAGGAAGGGCAACACAGATTAGGAACAGTATTCAAAGAGGCTGTACCAAGGTGCCTGGCTGTGCCCTTCTCCCTCCAACCTCCCCCAGTGACAGTGGGGTGACCAGCCAACAGGACACAGAACTGGGGAGCAGGTAGCTACAGAGGAGGAAGGCACTAATTTTAACAGCACAGAGCTAAGCTGAGTGTAAGGAGCCCTCAGTTCCAGAACAAGAATGTGACCCTCCAGTGAAGAAAACTGCTTTCCCTTCTCTCGGCAGCTATCATTTCTTGGTTACGGATGGGACTTTGTGCCCACTTCCCTTTCCCAGTGCTGGGATTTTTTTTTTTTTTCTGGTTGAACTTGTGCAGATTTTGAGCATGAGTAACAATGGGTATATCAGCTTCACTCCAGGGCAGGCTGCATGCTCAGGAATAGTTCACCAACCCAAAACAGACTCTTACTGTCTTTTTGTTTTGCTTACTTGTGTGTGTGTCACGGGTGGGGAGAGAGTGTATGCTTGCTCTTGTATTGTTTAGGTTTGGTTTTTAAGGGAAAGAATATGAAGTTGGTGAGTAGACAGGAGGAGAGAGCTAGGAGAAGCTAGGGAAGGAGAAAGAATGTGACCCACGTACACTGTAAGAAAAATCTTCTCACTAAATTTTAAAAAGAAGAAAGCAGTGAGCCTCACACCTACAGGGCTCCTCAGGCAAGGGTTAGACATGGACGGGTCTCAGTCTGCTCCTGGTCCTGCCTCTCCCTGGCTATGTGATTGACCCATGGGCTGTGGCAAATCTCAAGTGATCAAAGGGCAGGGTTGAAACCAATGGCCTCATATACAAGCTGGAACTGGGGCATGATGGGCCCTCAGTAAACAGCTCTTCAGAGGCTGCAGGTGAGGGACAGATCCCTCTACTACTGAGGGTGGACAAATCCACCTAGAACAAAGCCTGG
Organism: Meriones unguiculatus; assembly: GCF_030254825.1. Taxonomy (NCBI): domain Eukaryota; kingdom Metazoa; phylum Chordata; class Mammalia; order Rodentia; family Muridae; genus Meriones; species Meriones unguiculatus. The sequence goes on from NC_083362.1 coordinate 78,058,272, forward strand.
TGAGAGCTGGACTTGAGCTCACTCCTTCACAGCAGCCCCTGAAGTCCCAAGGCACAGTGCCCTCCCCTCTTTGAAAGCATGCGCCACCTTCCCCAAGTCTATGAGTGACAACCCAAGAAGGGAAGATGATCTCTGTTTCCTTGTGTTGACGTCCTAGCTAGGGAGGAGAGTGGAGCACACGTGAGCCCTTGAAGCCCTAGGACAAGAGTCCTAGGTTGCGTGCATGCAGAAGCACACCGTGTGCCCATTAAGGTGGTATTCTGTGATAGAATAACCCCAAGCCCAGAAATAGGAAGTCATTCGAGAGGAAGAAACTGTTTATGAGAACAGATGACATGGTAAGTTCTTCATTCTCCTCAAATTTAGTCTCACAGATGCTCAATCCCTGTAACCCAGATATTCTTGACAGGATTTTCAGTGAAATCTGGCAAGATAAGATTTTTGGAAAATGAGGACAAAGAATGGGCTGCACCCCCTCCCAGCCATCACATACACTACAAAGCTGTGCTCATTTAAAGGCTGGCAATGGCGTCTGATCTCGTTTTGTTTCTGTGGCTGTGATAAAACAGACCAAAAGCAGCCTGGGGAGGAAAGGATTTATTTGGCTGATACTTCTAGGTGGCAATCCATCACCGAGGGACAGGAATCTGAAGCAGAAACCATGGAGGAATGCTGCTTGTTGGTTCTCTCGCAGGTTCATATCCAGCTGGCCCCCTGCCTAGGGAATGGTGTCACTCACAGTGGGCCGGTCCCTCCTGCATCAATTAATAATCAAGACAGCACCCTACAGGCATGCCCCTAGGCAATCTGATTTAGGCAGTTCTCCAATCCAGGTGTTTCCTCGCCAGTGACTCTAGGCCAGTGGTTCTCAACCTATGGGTCACAACCCTGTTGGGGGAGCTAACTATCTTTTCACAGGAGTCACTTAAGACCATCAGAAAACACAGATATGTATATTACAGTTCATAACAGTTGCAAAATTACAGTTATGAAGCATCAACAAAAATAATTTTATGGTTGGGGGGTCCCCACAATATGATGAACCATATTAAAGGGTCTAAACATGAAGAAGATTGAGAACCACCGCTCTAGGCTATGTCAATTTGGCAATCAAATCAAAGCTGATTAGAACAACACCTAAGCTGGAGGGTCTCTGAAAACAGAGCAGGTCCATAGACTCTGACACTGACACACTAACATGCTCTCTCTCTCTCTCTCTCTCTCTCTCTCTCTCTCTCTCTCTCTCAACAATAATGTTTTACAAGATAAGTATTGGGGGACTGAAGAGATGGCTCAGCAGTTAAGCATACTGGCTACTCTTTCAGAGGACCCAGGTTTAATTTCCAGAATCCACACAGCAGCTCAAAACCATTTGTTGTTCTGATGCCCTCTTCTGGCCTTCATAGACACTGCACACATGTGGTGCACAGACATGTATGCAGGCAAAAAACACACATATACAATGAAGAATAAATTAAGGTCAGCATTGGGCAACTGGTTTTGCCACATTTAAGCAGAAGCGGGAGCACAAATACACAGGGCTGCTCCCACTCTGGAACAAAGAAACAGAGCGGTCATCTCAGAAACCAGCATTCCTGGCTCTGGCAGGTGGGCAGCTGTTGCAAATAAAACGTTCAAATCTGCAGCAAAGGATTCAGAAAGTTACTGAAGCAGTGTGAGTACAGGCCAAGATTCCAGGGCAGGGGCTCCAGGGGCTGCTGGGACAGAGAACACTGAGCAGAGCTGGCTCCCAGCCCATTTGCATTCTGGACACGTGGTGAGACGCCGAGAGATTGGAGTCTTTCCAGGCAGAGAGCTGTTGCTGAATGACAGAAAAACCTGCAGGACTGTGGTGGAGGAAAAAAACAGGAAGCCAAGATCTCAGAAGGAAGTGGAATGCCAAGGTGGCCACACAGGCAGCCATTCCGTGAAGACATCTGGAAAGTTCTAAACCAAAGGTGTAGAATTTAAGAGCCCAAGCCCAAAGCATCTGAAAGTCAAAGACTTCCAGTGTTAGGAAAGCGCTCCAGACTACAGAAGTCATAGAGGCCAGTCTCGGAAGCCCAGAAATGTGCAGCAGAGCTTGGTAGACAAGGTCCCATCAATGAGAGCTGCTATCGCCTGGCCTCAAGTGGACTGTGACTAGAAGAGGCATGCCACCTGCAATGGGGCACAGCAGTGTCAGGGTCTGGGCATCTCGGTCAGCAGCGTGAGCCCTGACAGCAAACATTACAAGGCTTGGGGCTGGAGAGATGGCTCAGCAGTTTAAACAGCTTGCTGCTCCTGCAGAGGACCTGGATTCAGTTCCCAGCACCCACATAGCCGCTGGAAGCCACCTGTAATTCCAGTTCTAGAGGATCCAATGCCTTCTTCTGGTGTCCTCCTAGGGCACATACAGACAGATATGCAGACAAAACATTTATGCACATAAAATAAAAATAAATAAATATTTAAAAGGAGTCTGGGAGCTGTCATTAAAGTAAAAAGTTGCAGGGCATTAAGGGACGTGAAGAGGAAAACCAAAACTTCAATTGGGGGGGCTTCACACTAGATGGTTCTACAGACCTAGGAACTATCAGCATGGACTTTAAGATCATCATGACCAGCATGTTCAAAAAACAGGGCACAGGGAGACAGGCTGCCAAGAGGGGAAGAGTTTTACCAGATTAGTTTTTTGGTTTGAAGTTCAAACAAATATTTATCTTATGTGCATGAGTGTTTTGCCTGGTACCCATGAGGCCAGAAGAGGGCACCAGATCCCCAGAACCTGGAGTTGTTACGTTAAGTATGGATGGAAGGTTGTGAGCACCATGTGGATGCTGTGAGCGGAACCTGGATCCTTTGCAAGATCAACAAACACTCTAACTTTGGATCTGTCTCTCCAGCCCCAGAATTGGAAACTACAAAGGATCAAAAGGAAATTCTCAAACTAAAAAAGAAAAAAAAAAATTCAGTGACGGAAACGAAAAGGCGAAGACGCTGTATAGAACTGAGTAAGCAGGACAAGTAGCAGTGCCGGAGTCAAGGGCACGTGTCTGTAGCGGAGACTCAAAAGATAAAACGATAAGAGCTCAGGGGGGTGAGAGGCTTAGTCCGATTATGTCCCTCTCAGCTTCATATGCTGAGACCCTAACCCCCAAAGTGTTGGAACATCTGGAAACATCTGGGTCAAGAGGATGAGGCCTCCATGTGGCTTAGCTCATTTATGAAGGAGACCTGAGAGGGAACCCAGGCTGCTTCCTCCATATGAGGACACAGCAAGAAAGTGCCAGAGAGTGGGCCTGCCTCAGGCACTGAGTGCACCTCATCACAGCCTTCCAGGCTCCAGACCTGCAGGAAGTGAATCACTACTGTTCGAAGCAGCCCGAGACAGCAGAGCAACACCTAGCCCAGTCATGAGCCTCGGAAGCTGCTGCCGCCGTCCTGTCGGTTGGTGGTCCCTGACGCCTCTTGCTCTACAACAGCTGAACGACTCCCATTTGCCTGTTGCTGCTTTTGCTTTCTGTACCTTGGGGTCATCTCTGAAAACTACCTGCTGGTTCTGATGTCCAGGAGCACCCTATGTCATCAGTACTTTCACATCTCAGATCTTACATACATACTCACTTACCCAGTTTGGAGTTACTTATACTGAGTAAGAGACAGGCTCTACCTTCATTCTGCACAGGGACAACTGGCTGTCTGAGCACTACTTATGGTAGATTGATTGTCCTTTTCCGTGTGTGTGTTCTTTTTTGTTTTTGTTTCTTCTTCTTCTTTTTTTTTTTTTTTTTTTTTTTTTTTTTTTTTTTTTTTTGTCTTGAGACAAGGTTTTCTTACACAGCCCTGGCAGTCCCGGAACTTACAAGCTGGCCTCAATTCCTGTGCTGAGATTAAAGCCGTGCACTCCCACTCAGCCCATGTGTATCCTTATACTTTTGTCCACAGCAGTTGGCGGTAGATGTGGGGCTTACTTCCAGCTCTCATTCTGTCCCATTTGTCTGTGTACCTATCTGCATTTACGTCACTGTCATGCTGTTTTGATTACAACAGATATGCAGTATATTTTTATTTTAGGCATTATAATCCCTTCTGCCCCTCTCCACCCACCCCCCACACAACTACCTCCAATCCTGCTTAAAATAGCCTTGGCTTATTTAGAGTTTATTTTGGATCCATGTAAATCAGTACTATGTTTTTTCTAGTTCTCTGAAGAATACCATTGATGTGTTTGTTTTGTTTTTGAGGGAGGGTCTCTTGTACCCCATGCTGGCCCCAAACTTGCTATGGAGCTGAAGATGACTTTGAACTGTATTCTAATCCTCTTGCCTCCTCTTCCCAAAAGCTGGGATTACTGGCGTATGCCATCATGCCAGCTGTCGCTTACATTTAGATGGGGATTACATTGAATCTAAATTTCTTGGAAGATATGGACATTTTAACAATGATAGCTATTTCAACCAAAAAAATAGGATTTCCTGGTGTGTGTGTGTGTGTGTGTGTGTTAGGTGTATATGAGTTCATTGATACTGTGTGTCTTCTTTAGTTTCTTTCATCAGTGTTTTGTAATTTTCATACTAAAAAATGTAATGGAAATTTTGGTTTCTTTTAAACTCAGTTATGTTGTATAAATGTTTTTGTGTGGGATTTCAGTTTGGGCATTAGTTTGTCAACAGCTGATAATTGTCTTGTGTGGGGTGTGGCCTTTGCCAGCTGATAATGGCCTGCCTCGTGCAGCAGGAAGAAGGGCTAGGACTCCGAGTCTGGGACTCTGAGGGTTATGAATATGAAAGCCCGGAGAGAGAAGGTGTGGCCTGTGGCAGTTTGGAGAAGCCAGAGACTGAGGTGCAGTGGTTTGGAGCAGAGAGAAACATTTCAGTGTAGTGGCCTGGAGGAGACTGCTGTGGGCGGAGATTGGTATAGCCCCCTAAGAACCCATCAACCCTAAAGAGCCAAGAGAAGCAAAGCATCTGTACCCCCTCTCCCCACTAACCTTCTCTCTCCTACCTAAGGTTTGGGGTGTGGAAGAGAGAGGTTTTAAGGAACCCCAAATAATCCAAGAAAAAATTCCCAGCATCACTGTAAAGTGTTGGCGAGAGTCTGCTCGGTGGCTAAGAGCACTTGCTCAGTTGCCAGCACCGCACTGTGGTGCACAACCATCTATAACCCCAGTTCCAGGGAATCCAGTCCCCTCCTCTGACCTCTGTGAGCACCAGGCAGGCTTGTGCTGCACATGCATACAAGCAGGCAAAACATTCAAACGCCTAAAATAAAACACTTCTAAACAAAGAGGAAAGTGGTGAGGTCTTGTCTAGAGCTTAGAGAAAGCTCCCAGCTTCCCCAGTGAATGTAATGTTAGTTACAAGCTTATTATTAAAGTTCTTTATCATGATATGTTCATTATATGCATCTAATTTTTCTCAGTGTGGTTGGTTGGTTTATTTCATAGCGGGAAGTTGAATTTCATCAGCTACCTTGCTTTATCTGTTGAAATGACATTTTGCTTTTTATTTTGTTGACGGTGACTGGCTTGGATGACTTACATACTGAACCATCCTTGCATCTCTGCGAGGAATGTCACTTGACTGTGGCATAATATCTTTCCAATGCTGTTGAAGATTTTTACTTCTATGTTCATTAAGGATCTTTTCTTTCTTTTTACTTATAGGATTTTTTTTCTTGATGGTAGTTTTCTTCATTTTATGTAGGAATTTGGCTGTTCTGTTGCTCTGTGCTCTCTCCTGTTTGCTACCCTCGGGGAAAACCAGCTCCTTTCCTCAGTTCTAGTTTATGTTCTTTTCCAGTGGAATTTCAGGACAGAGACCATGAATGGATGAATCTCAAAAACATGACATTGAAATAAACAAAACACAAAGGGTAAACCCCAGAACTGTCTCTTCATACAGTGCTTAAAATAATAATGAATAAGCCCATTATTTTGCTTAAGAAAGATAGCTTTTAAAAAGCCTACACAAGGATTGAAGAGACGGTCAGAGGTTAAGGACCCTGGCTGTTCTTCCAAAGGTCCAAAATCCAAGTCCCAGCAACCACGTGGTGGCTCACAACCATCTGCGACGTGACCACCTAGACTTGGTGCCCTCTTCTGGCCTGCAGGCACAAATGCAGCAGAATACTGTATAAAAACTGGTGATTTTTCTAAAGAAATTCAGTACATCATTTGATTTTTCTGGGCATACTAACTTTAAAAGAACTATTTTTAGCCCAGAGAGGCAGGTTGGTCTCTATGAGTTCAAGGCCAGCCTGGCCTACATAGTGAGTTCCAGAACAACCAGGGCTACACAGAGAAACCCTGTTTCAAAAAACCAAACTGAGTATCAACACACACACACACACACACACACACACACACACACACACACCTGTAATCCCAGCACATAAGCACTTAAGAAGCTGATGTAGGTTTAGAGTTCTGTACCTGCCTGAGCCACATGTCTCCAAGCAAACAAAAACAAAACTCATTTTTGGTCATCCATTTGTGGGTTTTGGTTTTGTTTTGTTTTGTTTTTTGTTTGGTTTGGTTTTGTGTGTGTGTGTGTGTGTGTGTGTGTGTGAAGACAAGAGTAAGTTTTGTCACTAAAATGAACATTTCTCAGTAGAGAGAAGAAGAGTAGAGGAGATGGCCACCACTGGCATACATTACAGAGCACCTAGAAATCCAGGACAAATGACACACATCAGAAACAAGAGAGAAAACCTACCCAGGAAACAAAAATGAATGAAAAGTGCATAACTAGCACTACTGAAATAAGGGTGCCCTGTCAGCAAGAAGGCAAGGGCCCTTGCTGATGCCAGGCACCAGAGACCTGGGACCACGTGCCAGCAGGCAGACCACTCGTGACTGCAAACACCACTGCAGGAGAGCTGATCTCCCAGAGCTACACCCTCAGCGACTGCAAGGCCAGGAGATGTTCACCATTAAAGGGACACACACAGGGGATTGTTTCAACAACATTCAGACAGAAGGACACCAGGAGTGACAAAGCTAGAGTTTCTGAGACTCTAAGGCCATGGCTTGTCCTCACGGAGGTGCAGTTTAAAATTGAGAATACCTGTGTGACCCACAGCACCCAAGCTGATCTCAGCGTCAGATCTGAAGCCCTGGTGACAAGCCACAGGCCTTTCTGTAAAGTACCCCACCCATGCTCCCCAACTCCCGTCTCCCCAGTACAGATGGCCAGCCATATGCAAGCTCAAAAATCATAGATTGCCAAGCAAATGGAAAAGCAATTAATTTCACTAGATTAAAGGGATGAGGGAGGGAGAGAGGAATCAGGCATCAGATTTTTAAATGCCCAGACTCAGCTGCCTTAAATGTTTCCTAAAGAAAGCAGTAATTGGAAACAATGGCACAAAATATGAACTCTTAGAAATTTAAAACTCAGAAGTCCACAAAGGAACTCCCAATGACTTACAGATTGTGTCAAATGGATCACTTCATTTAAAAATAAACTTAAATAGTCATAACAACAACAAAACTCACATATTTAGAAATATTAAAAATAAACTTTTAAATAATGGATACATCAAAGAAGTCATGCTGGAGCTACTGAAATTCTTAGTAAATAGTAATGAAAATACTATTAGCAGAATAGGGCTCCCACTTCCAGCCAGGATGGAGTCATGTGGCCCAGATTTAGCTCTCAGAGTTTGGGTGGAGGAGGAAGTCGGAAAGTTCTGGAAAGGAAGAGACTGCTCACAACTCCAGATATTTGCCAGTGATGCCCCTGAACCTTGCACAGTGTCATCCCATGGCCATGTGATGCAGAGACAAAAGAACAGCGCAGTTGAAGGCGAAACAGTCCCCAATGCTTGCACCAAGTAAGGAGGTATTTATGATTCAGTCATTCAGGATAGCGTCCTCTCTGCCCCAGGAATTCCATGGAGACACCAAAAAACTCTGTCTTAGTTGGGTGAGTCTGTGCTTCCCTACAGGAAATATACTGTAGAGAAGTTTAATGGGCTTTGGTGGACAAAGCCATCCCTCCAGAGAGCTGCCAGCCTGACAGAGCAACCAAGCACTCTAGAGATAAAATGGATAACTCAGGCCACAGGGTAAAAACCACCTTTAGAGCCAATAAATATTAGATGTTCCAAGAAGGAGGAAAACCTGTAACTAGGGAAAAGCCAGTGAGCAAAACCACAAACTTTTCTAAATTATTAGATATAATTGAGTCAATTATTTAAAAATTCACCCACAAGCCAGGCACCATGGTGGGTGTCTGCATTTTTAGCACAGAAGAGATTGAGGCCAGAGGATCATTTGAGCCCAGGAGTCTGATAACAACCAGGGCAACAGGGCAAGATTCCACCTCAAGAAAAGAACTAAATTAAATAATGTAAATATGAAGTATTATGTTGAAGTATTATGATTTTTATATAAATATTATACTTACATATCATAACAATAAACTATAAATTTGTCAACAACCTAGACAAAAAAACTAGTAGTATTTTATAAGTGGGCTCCACCATACATTTTTTTAAAAATAATTCTAATTTTATATAGACTTTACAAGAAAAGGGGCATGGGAGAGAAATGTGGAGAGAAAGTATATATTTCCAATTTATTCACTGAGACTAACATAACTTTGGTGACAAATTAAGTAAGGAAAATTAGAAAAATAGATATTATAAATCAGTTTCATTAATGGACATAGATTCAGGAGTCCAGAAGAATTAGTGCCAGAGATGACAAGATGGCTCAGTGGGTTAAGGCACTTGCCACTAAGCCTGTCAATCACAAGCACCCACATGGTGGAAGGAGAAAACCAACTAACATGAGTTGTCTTTTGGCCTCCACAGGCATGGCCATGGCTCTCAAGTGCACTAACACATACACAATAAATAAATAAACAAATGTAATTTTAAATTTTTAATTAGCAAGAAAACCTGGAACTCCTGAAATATTGGCATAAATCTTAACAGGGACATCTGTTATTGTGATTCATCACACACCCAAGAAACAGGGGAATGTATGACACCCTCATAGATATTTTTTTTAAAACAATTAAGTCAGTAGTCTTCTATACCCACATATAATAAATCTCTGAGCAATATTTGGAGAAAATGATTTTTAAATCCCAGAAGCCATCCACTGAAACCCACCCAAACATTGCACCGTCAGTGACTTGGAAAAAAGATCGTTCCATCTATAACAAACTTGGGACCAGCCCAGGTGACTGCCCCTCACTTCTGCTTAACTGTTCCAGAAGCTCCAGTCACACAGTAAGACAGGAAAAACAACAAAGATGAGAGAGAGACAGAGAGAGCATGTAGACAGTCACCATTCAGTCTAGTTGCTTATTTGCACAGACATCATGATTTCCCACAAATCACGAGCAAGAGCAAATCTTCAGCAAGATTGCTGGAAATCTGCATGTTGATACACACCAGGTCAGAGAATTAGAAATATCTTACAGTGCCATTTAAAGTACTGTCCAAACTACAAAATACCTAAAGGTCATCACTAAAAGGCCTATAAAATTTTCATGAAGAAAAATGTAAGAGTTTACCAAAAACGTGACAGAAGGTCTAAATAAAGACCTATGACCTTTTCCTCTCTGTTTCTGTGCCCTTTGTATGTACAGTGTGTGTATGGTGCCTACAGGTGCATGAGGGGGTAAATGGGGGCAGAGGTCTCGCTGACCCTGGGGTTCACCCATTCAGCTAGAACTGGCTGGCTGGCATGCCCCAGGAGCCTTCCGGTCCCTGCTCCCCACCATTCGGATTACAAGCAAGAACCTCCCACCCTCTACTGTGCTGGGGATCAAGTTCAAGTCCTCCTGTTTGTCTGGCACAAGCTCAGCTACCTCCCCAGCCAGAGCTATGTATGACCTTTTGTGAAAAACAAAAATCTCAAATATGTTGCCTTTTATGTAAATTGATCTAAAAATTCAAATGATATTTTAATCTCTTTTATTAAAGTTGGCAACTTGCTTCTAAAAATGTGTGTGGGAGAATATGAATATGGCAACAACAGCAACAAGTCTGAAGGAAACAGACCATGGATTCACTGTCCCGGGGCTACAGCTTGGATTTGCAGTTCCCAGCCTCAGCCCATGTAGCTTACACTACTGGGAGGTGATGTGACTTTTAGGGGAGGACCTAAAGGGTGGTCTTCCATTAGGGGAAGTACTCGGCAGGATCAGAAGGACCCCAGCCCCTCTCTGTCTCTCTCCTAAACATGAAATAAAAAGTGGCCTTGCTGACAGTGAACTCCTGCATGACACCTCAACATAGGCCCAAAGGAATGTGTCCACTAAACCTTGGATCCAAACCCTGAACCTTCCTAAACCTTCTCCATTTGTAAGTCAATTCTGTTGGGTATTTGTTGTAAGAACAGCTAACACATTTGGTTTCAGCTATCTGGAGAGTCAACCATATCTGCAAAACTAAGCAGATAACTCCATTTTAAACTTGTTAAGGCTTGTGATTTTGATAGCTCCACTTCATTATGAACTAATGTTAGCCTCTCACTGTGCTCATCCCATAAACTAAACTTTATCAGATACACATAAATAAGAAAAAACAGTCTCTGTGGGGTTGTGTCCCACCATGGTTTAAAGCATGTACATTGGGTCTTGGGATGTGTCCCATGCAGATCAGGAGGTACAGTACAGTACTGGGACTGAGTGGGAAGCTGACTGTGGTGAACCCGTTTCTGTAATCCCAGCATTTAGGCAGGAGAGACAGAAGGATAAAAGGTTTATGGTCATCTTCCACTCAAAATAAATTCAGAACCAGTCTGGACAACCTGTGATTTCAGATAGATGGATGGTAGATAAATGGATGGATGGATGGATGGATAGATAGATAGATAGATAGATAGATAGATAGACAGACAGACAGACTGGGTGATATAGGGAGGGACAGAAACCCACCCATGTACACAGAAAAGATAAGAAACAAATCTATGGAAATATAGCCCTTTGTATGCAGTGCAGCCACAGCTAGGGAGATATCTCCGTGGGCTACAATGCTTGCTGACCAAGCATAAGAACACATTTCCTACATTTATGTAAGAAGCCAGTACACCTGTAACCCAAACAGGGGTTGAGGGGGCAGGTTACAGAGACAAAAGTGTCACGGGGCTTACTAGCCAACCAGCCTAGCTGAAAAATGGTGAGCTAGAATCAGGGAGAGATTCTTACCTCAAAAGAGTACGGTAGGAGATAATAGTAGAACAGGACACTCAGAATCTCCCTCTGGCCTCTGAATGTCTCTGCATGTGCAGACATGGCCACAAACACCTGTGCACATATGTACATGTAAACACACACATACGCATACACACGAGATTTCATACATATATATGTGTGTATATATATGTATATACAATATATATATTGTTTTTCAAGACAGGGTTTCTCTATGTAGCCTTGGCTGTCCTGTACTTGCTTGGTAGACCAGGCTGGCCTCAAACGGTGATCTGCCTGCCTCTGCCTCCCTGAGTGCTGGGTTATAGGCGTGCACCACTTCACCCAACCTATACACGTATTTTTAAAAAGGGTAGCTAGGGTAACCTCGTCATCACTCCAGAGGGTGGGGGGAGAGTGAACTCTCTCAGAGGCAAAGAGAACCGGTTACTAGGCACAACAGTGGGGAAGGCTAATGTGTAGTGTGGGCATGGCAGAGTCAAAGGGAAACTGAGCTGCCTTGGGGCTCCCAAGCCAGGGAGCAGGACGCATACTGGGGCACCAGAAGCATCGCTGCCACTGTCTGACAGGGAGCAGGACCCACACTGGGGCACCAGAAGCATCGCTGCCACTGTCTGACAGGGAGCAGGACCCACACTGGGGCACCAGAAGCATCGCTGCCACTGTCTGACAGTGGCAAGGGCGAGGGTGCAACTATATCTCAGGCTTCTGCATCAACATGGGACAGTACTGTGCACGGGGAGAGCAAGGAAATGCCAAATCACCGTGGGCAGCAGGCAGGAGACAACCATGATGCAATGGCTGAGAGTGCAGCCATGGCTCGAATCTAATCCCCAGAGTCATGTGTTAACAGCATCTTTAGGATGAGGAAATGTGCTGTTTGAAAATTCATGGTTTAATGGCTCATCATAGGAGCAACTTTAATAGAAAATCACATGTATTCTGTCTTGAATGGGATAGTTCTGGCTGTTAGATGCAGTTTAAGTCCTTCGCCATAGCTGAGCGAAGGCAGGCACCATGCTCTTTGACTGTAGGCCAAACAATCTCTGATGTTTTATGAGTTACATGGTCTCAGGTATTACATGATAGTTACAGAACCTGGATCAACACATGCAGAAAGCAGACAAGCATGTGGGCGAGCATGAGTAGAAGGTGCCCTCGGCCACCAGGGAAGACTCTGCAGAGAACACGTGAGTGCCTCCCTGGCGACCCAGAAGCCTTTGCTTCAGGATCTGTCTACCTTTAAGATAGAGCAGTGGGCTGATATGCACACACACACACACACACACACACACACACACACACACCAGGGACATTGAAGAATACAACATCAACAGGTTCTTCTCCCTGAGCACTGAATCATTTCAAAGAACATGACAGCAAAATCTGAAATGGGTTTTCTTCACATCAGAGTGGATGCACAGAGTCAAAGCAGGCCGGTCCATACCCGAGACTTCCAAAGAGCGAGGACAGGACCCTCAGACAATTGACAATCAGGCCTGCCAGTCACACTGAGACCTCATAAAATCAGAGGAATGCCATAGAGTGAGCCTAGTGATGAGAAAAAGGGGCCTGGGTCCCCTGCAGTGATGAACTGAAGCAGAGAACAGATGCTTGGGTGCTAATCTTCCCAGGGCTCATGTTCGGGCACCCAAAGAAGCCAGAGGAAGGTGAGGGGCATAGAGCTAAACACGAAACTCTACCCCACTGCCACCATCTACCTCAGAGCAGGCAGCACCACTGGGACCATCAGCAGACAGCTGAATGCTTTTTTTTCCCACAAATATTACAGAGCATAGCCTTCAGGGCAGAGGTTGGGACTGGAACTCTGGTGCTAGGTGGGCAACTTGGCAGCAGCCATCCTGTCACCTGGGCCTGAGCCTGCAAATAATCCAGTCAGAGCCCCACTCAGAGGAAGCGGATGTATCACAAAGCACTCTTCTGTCACTGGACCTCCCAAGACGTGTGTGCACCAATGAGGACTCCAGCCTCTATGAGTGCAGCAAATGTGCAAAGTGAAGGGCTTGAGGAAAGCAGCAGAAAAATGGACTCCATGGGAAAGGGAAGCCACAGACAAACAGAACAAGCAAACAAAACCCCAGCTTACATACTCAAGTGCTTTAGGAAGAGCCACCTTCCACTGTAGGAACAGGATGCTCTGAGGTGGGAGGGATTAGAGTTAACAAAGTCAATGTGTTAGAGATACTGGAAAAGGGGACAGACAGACTTTCAGACCAAGAACTGGAAACAGAAGTCTAAAAGTTGCCCATTCAACAGAAAAGACAAGGACACAAATGTGGAGGGGGAAAAGCAGCAGCATAGGAATCTGAGAAGAAAGGAGGGGAAAGGTGGGAGGATTGTAAAGCTAAAAAGAAGAGGCCTGCTCTCCCATTCGAATGGCCCAGAAGCACTGTTACAAACAAAAACCCACTGAGGTTGATCCAAATAGAATCCCATGGAAAATGAAGAATTCAGGGAGAGGAGAATTACAAAGGCTCTCACAAGCACCCAGATGTCCAGGTCTCTGAAGCTGTGGCCTCCCAAGTGCTGAGGAAATGACTCACAGAACGATGAGGATGAGGCAGAGCCCCCTCACACATCATCGATTCATGCGTCATTTTCAATAAGTCTCCCAAGGATGCGCCCCAGCAAAACAAGATAGAAAAGCATAAACAGACAGCCAAGGGGACAGAATCAGACAAACTGACAGAAGGCAGTGACCAGCTGCAGAAGGTGAGCATTAGGCTGAGTGTAATCAGCCAGAAAGAAGGAGGAGGCTCCCAGGGCTGGGGGGTCAGGAAAGCAGGGACTCAGCTGAGCTGCAGAACCCTGGAGACAAAAGAAACCCACTCAGTTAAGGAGAAGAATATCTGAGGTCTAGAGAAAAGAAATCCCTGACCAAGAAATGTCTTGCCAGGGGCTGGACAGATGGCTCAGTGGCTAAGAGCACTGGCTGCTCTTCCAGAGGACCAAGGTTCAATTCCCAGCACCCACATGGTGGCTCACAACCATCTGTAACTCCAGTGCAGGGACACCGTCTTCTGGCCTCCTCAGGTACCAAGCATGCACAGACACACATGCAAACAAGACACCTGGACACAGAAAACTACCAAGCACAGAGGTAATGCACAGACAAGCAAAACTTCAGGCCAGTGTTCCTCCATGCTCCGCCATGCCGTAGAAGCACCTGTTGTGGCTACAGCTCTGCCCCATGCTGGGACCCGCAGCTACAGTGGCCTAGACTGAGAAGCAGGCAGAGAGTGAGCACCAATCATACAAGGCAGCTGAGTCCCCCGCCCCCAGGGCAGCAGCCTGGGGAGCTGGCGCCCACTGGCCCTGTCTCTTATGGTCTTACTCTGAAGTGGTGACAGGTGTGATAGGCAACTGAGGCCCACTTGAAGGTGGCCGGAAGTGAGGAGTCTTGGCACCTCACTGGGACATTCTGGACATCACATCCCCAGAGGCCAGCTCAAGGGGAGGGGTCCTTAGGGACAGCCAGGGGCTACTGTGACCCCTAGCGCTTCCCCCAAGAGCCAGCCTCAAAACTTCACAGAACCAACATTACCCCAGTTGACAGTGCAGTGGCAACTTACCATGAGCTTTTGATATCAAAGATGAACTCACTGAGTCTTGCTGAACGGTAGGAGGTGACACTATGCCACCACCCCTGGAAGGGGCAAGTAGTGGAGGCATAAGAGAAAACGGGAGGGCAGAGGGGAAGGATGGAAGGTAGACAGAAGGCACTAAAAGAGCAGCAATTGTTTGGAGCCTGGAAAAGTCAAGAATGACTTCTTCTGAGCCTCAGTGTCTGTATCTGAGTAACGGGGATGGCACCATTTCCTCACGGACATCTGAAAACATCTGATAATGGAATGCACACAATAGCACAGTACAGTTTATGTCATGTCATGTCCCCTGCCTTCGTCCCAGCCCCAAGCCTGCAGGAGAGAGGAGAAATGGGGAGGCGGGGTTCTGCACTCTGTGTGCAAGCTTTCTGAAGGAGGAAACACCCAAAAGGCCTTTCAGGATGACAGAGAAGATTTGGATAGGAAAAACAAAAAAACAAAACAGGGGACACTGAATGTATGTGTGTCTCCACATGTGTGTTTGTGTGTGCATGATTGTTACCTGTGCAGATGTGTGCACATATGAATGTGCT
This sequence comes from Meriones unguiculatus, assembly GCF_030254825.1. Taxonomy (NCBI): domain Eukaryota; kingdom Metazoa; phylum Chordata; class Mammalia; order Rodentia; family Muridae; genus Meriones; species Meriones unguiculatus. Next base: position 78,073,587 of record NC_083362.1, read on the forward strand.
ATGGTGTGTTTGTATCTGGTGTATGTAGTCCCAGCTCCACAAGGTAAATGTGGGGAAGATAAAGCCTTTAGGATCTCAATGGCCCTGACCTCTCCTGTGGCCCTCCTCTGAGCTGACCTCCGGGCTGTCCCAGCACAAGGTTAGTGGTACCCAGGAAGTCCTAGATGGGTGCTAGAAGTTCTGATTCCACCTCTGCCTGTCAGCCATCCTTAGATGGGCCACAGCTGCCTTCCCCACTTACCACCACTCAAGATGATGAGAGGTGAGATGAGATCAGTGGGAACCAGCTCCTAAGGCAACCTGAACAGGGGCTACTCAGCTACTTAGTGTCCTGACCCCAACTCCCACCTGCTTCTAGAACCAGAGCCGTCACTGCTGCGGGTCCCTAGCATGGGGTTGGAGTATCTGGGTAGGTGGAGCGAGTACTGCAGTCTGAGCAGGAGACAGCACATGGGGGGAGGGGGGAACCAGACCATCTGAATGTCCTGACCTTCCCACACCACACCTGGGCTAAGATTAAATGTAGGGTGTAAAGGCTTTGCTGGGGCAACTCAGGAACTACGTGGCTACAGGAGGGTCTGGGGTAGGCCCTGAGAAGGGTCAGGAGGCAAAGGCATCAGGAGGGCCTTTGCAGCTGACCCTGACTAAGTCCTCCATCCTTACAGTGTCCCATCCGCAGGCCTGGCTCAGCCAGCCCTTTCTTGAGTCACCATGACTATGAGAGAACTGTAGTCAGTGAGGCCAAGAGTGGGTCCATGCCTCTGGTTGGGCTCAGGAGGAGAGCAGCAGGCCAGCTACATCAGGTATCTGGGGAGTCTCTGCACTGCTTCCAGCGCGGGCGGTAGGAAGCTCTGTTCCTGGATCTGGTTTTGCCCATGCTCGAGGGAACATGTGGACCTCAGTACACCACAAATTACACGGTCATCTGCCAGCTCAGGGGCCCAGGCCCATCACTCTCCACAGGTGATCACTGAGCCCCTCCCATTTCTTAGAGAGATGGACCCTCCCCAAGAGCATGGCCAGGATGCAGGTTTTGTACGGGATGACACTCCTTGAACTCCAACCTTGTCCTCCTGGGCCTTCGCTAGGACTAGCCGGCTCCATCTGCTACCCCATCTTTGCTGCCCTTCCCACCAAACCCTGAACAAAGCCTACAGGAGGACTGCCCTGCTACATTTGGGGAGCGCACATCAACAGAACAGACAGAAAAATGTGCACAGAACAGGCTGGATCCTGAGACCGACAGACACCCCACCCCCACCCACTGGCCTGGTCCAGCCTGCAGGTTCCGTGCTCCATCTGAGTAGGGCATTAGGACAGCGGAAACGGAGAGAGGCGTTCAGCCTCAGAGCGGAGGGGAGATGGGGGAGGCATACTGCAAGCTGTCGCACAGGGACCTCCGAAGGCAGCCTCTCTAACCAGTGACCCACAAACCAGGAAGGACAACCTGCCCTTCAGATCCACCCCTACTGCAGGAGGATGCCACTAGTACCCTGTCTTGAGAACAGGGCCTTCCCCAAGCTTCACACGCGAGGACGCTGAGCCCCTGCCACCTCTGCCTGCAGAAGACCTGGGCGTTGACCCCACCCACCAAAAGCAAAGGAACCTCCGGAAGACGATGCTGGCCCTGAGGCCTGCGTGGACCTTCCAGACCCCTCACGCCGCCAGCTCACACCTGCCCGGCTCACCTGCTCCCCGCAGCCTGCCTAGGGCAGGTGACCAGCCACACCTGCAAAATGGCCGCCGCAGGTGCAGCCCCAGCCCCCCCAAATCCCACAGCTTCCCTGCAGCCGCGCCGTCTCCGCAGACAGAGGCGGTGAGCACGCTGTCCTGCCAGCGCTGTGCGCCCGCGGCTCCGCCGAAGCCTGCGCTGAGTCTGTGGGTCCCCGGGACTGGACTAGCACGAGCCCTGAGCGCAGCAGGAACTCCCCGCACCCCCTCCTCCCGCACCCTCGTGACCCGATCCGCTTGCCCTAGCAGGCCTCTAATCCCAGCAATGCGGTCCTCTCTCAGGAAGGCTGGCCGCCGGCGGCCGGGTCCTCCCGCCTCTGGTGAAAAGTCCCCATTCCTGGGGACGTGGGCGCGCATCGGGTCCGCGCCCGGGCGACGTCGCGCCGGCGCCCAGCAGGCCCCATGACTTGGCAATCCCTCTCTCCCCTCCCCCTCTCGCGCCTGCGACCCTGCACCTCCCCGCACCTCAGACCCTCCCTCTCCCTTAGCCTGAACGCGGTCCCTGCCGGGATGGGAGCAGAGGGCGGTGGCCTTCCCCTGGGAGGCAGCTGGGGCGAGGAGCGGCTTAAAGAGGGAGGGTCCTGCCAGGGTCTTCACAGGCAGTGTTCCTAGAGCCCGCCGACGCCAGACGCCCGGACGCGCCCCTCAGCCCCCTCCCTCCAGCCCCGGGGCCACACCTGTTACTGGGGCGCTAGCTTAGAAGCCACCGGGAGTGTCGCGGGTGCTTCTTTGAGCGCCGTGTCTTTCTGGAAGGGAAATGGGGTCTCTAGAGGGAGGAGCATCGGGAGCGATCCGAGTGATGGGCAGCCACCAAGTGCGCATTTAGCCGGTGGCCTGGCCGCGGCGCCGCAGCCCCCGCCCCGCCCGCCTGTTTTGCTGTCGGTTCCAGCGTCTGCCCTCCCCCACAGGGGACCAGAGCGGCTGCCCCGCGCGCCCTCCCCTAGGGCCTGGATCAGCAGCCGCGCCCCGTCCCGACGCCCCGCAGCCTCGTCCTGGTCCCTACTCCGCATCCCGCTTCCCCTCCCCCGCGGTTCTGCCGCATCCCTCTGGCTAGCTTTTCTGCGGTGGGGGGATACAGGGGAAAGAGGCTGTGCCCAGACCTGTTTATCCCGCTCGTGGCGACCTCCACCCACACAGGCCAGGGGTCGCGCCGCAGCTAAGGAGTCTTTTCTGAGGACCCTGAAAAGCTTCGCAGGGAGCAGCACCTCTGAATTCGCCTCTTTGTTCTTCGAAGAGGCGGGGGAAGGGAAGCCGCAGCTCCCAGCCCGCGCTTCGGGCGGCGACAAGGACATTGGCGCTGGCCCTGAATCCCCCACCGGATGCCCATTTAGTGCGGGTGTCGGTGACAGGTGCGGGATGACGGGCGTGGAGAGCGACAGGCCGGGGGGCGGCGGCCTTACCTCTCGGGTGTCACTGGCGATGGCCCCGCATGGGCGCTGACACCGGAGAGGGTCCCCGAGCCTGGAAACGCTGCCGCTCGCTGCCTGCTCCTGGTGCTGTGACGGCCGCACCGCGTGACGAGCTCCGCGCCCCCGGCCCGGCCCGCCCCGAGCCCCTCCCGCTGCGCTGGTTGGCTGCGCGCTGCGTCCGAGCCTCAGCCGCTAGCTGGTTCGTCGCGAGGGGAGAGGGACGGGCAGAGCGGCGGCAGAAGAAATGGGGTTGTAGCGGGAGGGAGCTGGGGACGGGCTGTGACATCACCAGCGAGGGGTGGGGGACGGACAGCCGGAACCCGAGGCTGCATCCCCTCGCTCAGCTCTGCCTTTCATTCCGAGAGGGACCCAGTGGCGCCCTGCCTGCAGACCCCGAACCAAGCCCTTAATCGTGCTGACTGCTTTCAACCGAAATCACAAACTGTAAATTAGCCACCTGCCAGGCCGGGAGCCATCTACGCAGGCGGACCGCAGGGGACATAAAAAGAGGGAGAAGAAGAAGAGCTGGGCGAGGAGCTGGGGTGCATCTTTCTCCGGAGGCGATGCAGGGGCGGGTTAAGGATCTCGAGGGGTGTTAACAGGTGGATCCTGTAACTCCTCTGGCGTCTGGGACTGATCACCAGAGGAAAGCCAGAGCCTTGCGGAGAGCGCTGCTCACAGGATGACGCCACAGCGCGGGCTGACCCGCCCCTCTTCCCCTCGCGCCTGTCCCCCTCCACCCTGTCCCCTCCCTATTCCGTGGGTCACAGACTGTCATCACACAGTCACTCCAGCCTAAATCCCCTGGACCTCAACCCTCGTGATTCTCCGGATCTTCAGTGGCAAACCCCAGCCTTCACGTACTCTGCTCCGTTTTCCTTTCTCGGTGGGGGCTGGCTGGTAGCTGGTGCACTGTGGGGCTAACCACAGCCCGAGGCTGAATAACTCGGGTAAAGCCCATGGTCAGCTCGCCCACCAGGACTCCCTGCACTGCGGTGATGGGTGTGATGACGTCATGTTACCATAACACTAGGGTTCCAAGCTTCCTCTTCCTCTTCCCAGCCCTGCCGGCAGCATCCCCTGTTCCTGGCAGTTGCTGGGCACTTTAAATTGTTGGCCACTTAATCCACAGCAGCCTGAGGGAGGCGGGCGCGCCACCTCAGTTGGCAACTGTGCAGCAAGAAGCCTGTAAGCAGCACAGGCCCGACCCTCCGTCCTCTGGGTGAGACTACCTCAACTCCTATCTCCCCCCCCCCCAAAAAAAAAAAAAGCAGGGGAAAGCTTCTCCTCTTTCTGCTCACCAGGGTCACCGGAATAAGGAAGACAGCTGATCTTCCTGGACGGCAGTAACGAAAGGTCATGGCGTTCATGACTCCATTTTCACTGTGCCTTCGCTTTTTCCCAGCAAAGCTTTTTCTAGGCATTCATTTGAATTGCTAGCATTTGGAGGTATGTTCATTACTTTGGTCGCTGTTATGACAAACAACCAGCCGAAAGAAAGGGTTTATTGTGGTCCATGGTTTGAAGTATGCTGTCCACCACAGTGTGAAGGGGTGTTTCTGGGAGGGTGTATTGGCAGGAGCCAGAGGCAGCCAGTTACATCGCGTTTGCAGAGAGAAGTGAATGCTAGCCCCAGACCACCTCTTCCTTTTATTCTGTTCAGGACCACAGCCCTTGAAATGGCGCTGCTGGCATGGGGGGGGGCTCCCCAAGTTAAACCTTGCTGGAAACACCTCATAGACAAAGTCCTCCTGGTGATTTTAAGTCCATCCATGAAGTCCACAATGAAGATCGACTACCATACTGTTCTTAAATGTATTGTTTCTGCTTTTTACAAGCTTCTCTATGTCCTCCTCTCACTTTGTGGGGTGTGTGTGTGTGTGTGTGTGTTTCATGAGTCAGACCACCTGCGTGTGCGGGTACACTGAAGCATGTGCACATGCGTGGAGCAGCCAGAGATGACAGTATCTTCCTCAGCCACCCGCCTTACACAAGATCTCTCAAGTAACCCCAAAGCTTGCTGATTTGGCAAATCTATTTTTTCAATTCTATCCAGAAATTCCTTGTCTCTGTCTCCCAAGCAGCAGGATTACAAGTGGGCCACCACACCTACCCAGCATCTACACAGATCCTGGGAATCTGAACTCCAGTCCCTCAGGCCATCAAAGCAAACACCCGCTGAGCCACATGCCCCCCGCACACCCAGCTCCCATTTCTTCTTTTCAGTGTATTTTTAATATTGTTGGAAATCCAACATTAGTTTTGTCAATCTTCTTGGTTTCCCCTTTATCTTATTTATTCTGCAGTCATCTGCTAATACCTTCAAGAGTCTTTGAATTCTGTTTGTGGCTGTCTTTAAGCCCTCAACATTCTTAAAATTTAAGAATCTACTTAAAGCTACAGACCTTCTACAACCCTGCCTTGGACTTGTCTGACAAATTTGCTGTCCTGTGTTTTCTTTGTCATTCTGATCTAAATATTTCTTTGTATTCCTAGTGACCTCTCTTTAATAATTTTACTTTCCAGGAGTGTTTGTTTGTAATCTTTTGTTACCACTTTATAATTAAACCTTGTTACAGTTAGACAACGAAGTATGTTCAGTCAGGGTTCCTGGCCAGAAGCAAGTGTTGTATGTGTTCCTACCATGTGTAAGCAGGATGCCTGAAGAGCTAAGGAAGGGACATGGGATCCCCTGAAACTGGAGTTACAGAGGGCTGTAAGCCTCCACGTGGGTGCTGGGAACTGAAGCCTGACCCTCTGTATCACAACCAGTGCTTTTAACAGCTTAGCCACTTCTCCAGTCCCTGCTAGCATTTTATACTAAACTTTCTCATCTTTTTAGTTAACCCATTCTTGGAATTTGGATTTTTATTGTATTTTATTCTTTAATTTGTTTTTATTCTTTGGTTTTTGAGACAGGGTTTCTCTGTGAAGCCTGTCCTGGAACTCACTCTGTTGACGAGGCTGGCCTTGAACTCACAGGGAGGTCCGCCTGCCTCTGCCTCCCAAGTGTTGGGATTAAAGGCGTGCACCACCACAGCCCAGCCAATTCTTGGAATTTTCAAGTCTACTTTGTTTCTACCTTTAATTCTAATTTAACCCACTAATAACATATCAAGACCCAGTTTTACCACCATATTTAAAATGTCCATTAATTCAGTGGTATTCTTACTTCTCATTGCATATTCTGATTTTCTTCTGCTGAATTATGCTTTCTTTTATTATGGCAATTGCCCTAAACTTGAAGTTATTTTGATTTATCCTATATATTAATTTAAAACTTTTTTTTAAATGTCTTTTTGAGTATATGTATAAGTTTGTGCAGGTGACTCAGGGGCCAGAGTAGGTCATCAGATTCCCTGGAGCTGGAGCTACAAGACGCTGTGAGCCACCCGATGTGGATGCTGGGAACTGAACTCAGGCCCTCTACAGGAGCAAGAAGTGTTAGCTGTACAGTCATCTCTCCAGCCCCAACAGGTCAGCTTTTTCTATTACTATAATAAATTATCTAAAACAATGAACTTGTAGAAAGAAAAGGTTTAGTGTTAGCAGATGACTCCAGAGGTTCCTGGCACAACTTGGGAGGGGTGACTCCTGTTCCTTCACCTCTAATGAGGGCTGCAGATCATGGCACAAGTGTGTTAGGATCCACCTTCTAAACAGCTCCTCCCCACAGTGCCACCCGGAGTCAGGCCTTTGTGCAGGGCACTCGCTGTGCAGAGCTTGAGGACTCACACACCTGCAGAGAAAGCACATTTCCAGTGTTTGCCTTCTAGGCATCACCGTGGTCCCTTCATCCCCTCCCCAGACACTGTTGAGTCTGCCTAGATATACAGCTATGGCATAAATACATTCTTCTTTCCCTGAACCCTTGTTTTAAACCAGTGAACACACATTCTGAAACACTTGACTCTTTTATTGCCTCATTCTCCATGTTTGTTTTGAGACTGGGTCTCAGCCCCTGGCTAGTCTGGAATCTGCCTTGTAGATGAGAATTATCATCTTGAGCCTCCAATCTGGTGTGTATTACCTTGCCTGGCTCCATGCTTCTTGAAGCTTCTTTTATTTCTACATTACTTATGAGATGAAAAGTATTCTAACATGGATCTTAGCTGGAAATTATTCTGAAGCCTCATGAGGCAGGAGAACTGTAAAATATGTCCAGGCCAGCCTAGGTTACACAGTGAGTTCCAAGCCAATTTGGCCAACAGAGTGAGGTTTCACCGTATATACATAAACACCCTTTACAAAGGAGGAAGAGGCGGGGTGGACACTGCTGACTGGAGTGCTCAAAGAAAATATGAAAGAACATAGAAGCATAAAGTTAGAACAAAAGAGAAAAGAACAGATTTGGAGTTAGAGAAACACTCTACACAAACAACTTGGAAAGATGTGTGAAATGAATAGCTTTGTGAGTAAGTCAACTGAGACCCAAATGAATGAGCATCATGGAGGAAAGGGATGCTTTCACAGAGCAGCACCCCACAGTCTTGGCCAGGAGAGCTTCACATTCTTTCAAACATGGAAATAGTCTAGAATCTTTTGGTGTTGACTAAAGTGATCTGCAGCTATGAAAAGAAAGACGCCTGTGAAACCTCTTTTTGAAGTCAGGATGATGCCCTGTGGTGAGGCCTTAGCGGACCCCAGCATGTTTTCTGGTAATGCTAGCACAGTAATCACACTATGACTGGGTGGAGCCCAAGTCTATGGTACATGCTACCTTGTGGCTACATTCTTTGGATGGAAATAGTCAAGACTCAGGGGATTCAGCTAAGTCGTCAACTGTTTTTCTACCCTGAAAAAAGCTCAGCGTCGGTCCTCATTACAGAAATAAATAAATAACCCACCCCTTTGGGGGAAAGATGGCTTCCTCTTCCACTACAGAGGAAAGAGAAGCTCTGCAGGGCCTCACTGGACAGTTTCGGCCTCGGGGGAAGAAGTCAACCCAACCCTCCATCAATTGTGTGACCTCTGGAGGTTCTCAGCCCCTGTGGTAGGCCTCCTGTCCTGGTAGCAGAACAAGGCAGCTGAGTAAGAAGCAAAATGAATTAACACAAGTGAATGCTGAGCCTGGGACTGGGCACACAGCAAAACCCACACAAACAACACAGCAAAATAACTCCCATTCAGAAGACCCACTCCCCACCATCACTTACGGGGAGGGGGCATGACCTTCTGATCAAGGCCCGCCCAAAATGTAACCCTCATCATCATGGGATGTGCGCTTCTGCTTTGACTCAGATACCAACCTATAGAATTAGAAAAGAGAAGAAAATGCAACGTGTGAAGATACTCACACCCACCTCTGTCCTCCAAAGTTTCCAAAATTCTTATAATTTACTGAATACAGGGCCATCTTTTGTTCCATATTTTCCTCCTAGAACAAATCTCTGGCTCCAAGACTAAGCTTCTCCTTTTGAACCTTCAAGAACATGGAATCCTTTGTTCTAAAGAGCAAAAATTGGTGGAGTCTGGACAGTTTCAGCCTCAGGGTTTGTCATGAAAAGCTTAATCCATGACTGGAAGCTGGGACCATTCAACCTCATTCCTTGTCCTTGAGGATAGAGAGGCTAGAGGTCAGTTCATTGTGGATCACACCTACTGGATGAAGAGGATGAACCGAATTTGCTCCCCCGTTTGTATCTGCTTTGGGTACTCTGTTCCAGCATCCACACAGACTTAACTCTCAGTGAGATAGTAGTAAGTGGTGGAGTCTTAGAAGAGCATTCGGGCAGAAGAGCAGATCCCTCAAGAATGAAATTCTTGCTTGGTACCATTTAGCATAAAATGTCCCTGTAGGCTTTACACTTGAATGTTTGGTTCCTGCTCATTGGTACTTGTTTGGGAGGTTATGGGACCTTTGGGAAGAGGGGCCTAGCTGAAGGAAGCAGGCAGCTGGAGTGTGCTGTGGGGTTTGTAACCTGCCTTGCTGTGTGTCTGCTTCCAGCTTTTTACTCAACTGAGACTTGGCTACCAACTCCAGTCTCCACGCAGCCACTTGTTCCAATACCTCCCTGGCATGTATCCCTCAAACAGTAAGCCAGATTAACACTGTTCTTCTGAAGTTATTGGGAGCTCTAGCAGGAGGTCACAGTTTGCCATAGTGCTGGTCTGAAGAAGAACCCTCCTTTGTCAGGGAAGGCCATCCCACTCAACTGAACACAAGGCTACTGAAGGGACAAACAGAGTAAGTATTGAGGGAGGCCACTGTCCTGGCTGGTTTTGCGTGTCAACTTGACACAAGCTAGAGTCATCAGAGAGGCAGCAGCCTGAGCTGAGAAAATGCCTCCATGAGACCTAGCTATAAGGCATTTTCTCAGTTAGTGATTGATGGAAGCAGGCCCAGCCCATTGTGGGTAGTGCCATTCCAGAGCTGAGTCCTGGGTTCTATAAGAAAGCAGGCTGAGAAAGTCATGTGAAGCAAGCCAGTAAGCAGCACTCCTCCAGGATCTCTGCATCAGTCCTGATTCTAGAATCCTTCCCTGTTTGAGATTCTGTTCTGACTTCTATTGGTAATAAACAGAAATGCAGAAGTATAAGCTGAATAAACCCTTTCTTCCCCAACATCCTTTTTGGTCATGATGTTTCATTGCAACAATAGAACCCCTAACGTAGACAGCTACCTACTCAGCCAGATCAGCTGAATTAAGCATCATGAACAATGAGATGATAGATATCACAGAGGGTCCTTATCCATGTCTTTCCTTCTTTAAATTGCTTTTGTTGGCTGCTTGGCCAGGAGGATGAGAAAAGTAACCAACATGGTACACATATGAACAGGGTTGAGGGAGAACCTTCCTCTATGTGAGGAAGTCCCCATACATGAGGGTCAGGCCTGATAAATGACTCTTCTGACATTCCTATCTCAGACCTGAAGTCTCCAAAACTGAGAAGAAATTAAAAATGTGTTGTTTATAAATTACCCTTGCTGTTACGGCATCCCAGACAGACTGAGACAGGAGGCCTCTGTAAAAATCCCTAAGATACACGACTGGGGAGCACACATGTTAGTAAGCACATCCATGTGCCAGGAGGATGGCACACCCTAGCCCAAAGCATGCAGAAGCTCCTGAACCTGGGGCTGTTCTAGACTCACCCATGACCTCTTTCCCTGGCTTTTTACTGTGTCCTATTAACACATGGGTGAACCTATGGGATGCTCTGAATTTTGTGAGCTGCCAGGGAAAATTACCAAAGCTCTGGAGAGGCGTCAGGAGCCCTTGTTTACAGCCAGGTCAGGGTTTGGGTGACATGGAACTTGCTGCCTGTGGTTGGCATTTGAAATAAGACTCCATATCCAGGAACTGAGACCTGCCCTGTGAGCATTTACTCCAGTTTAGGCAATTTGTGACAAAGCTGAGCTGTGGGACACTCGGCTGGTGGCAGAAATGCTAAAGAACTCACTTCAAACTCACTGCCAGAGATACTGACTGTGAAGAAAAACAGTTGGTGTGCCATGGCTGCTTGATATCCATGGGAGGCCTGCTTTTTACTAAAATGGACCGGAAGAGTGGAGGGGAGGAAGGGGAGGTGGCAAGGAGGAACTAAGAAGGGAGGAGGTAAGGCAACTGCTGTCAGGATGTAAAAAAGAAAGGAAGGAGGGAAGGAAGGAAAGAAGGAAGGAAGGAAGGAAGGAAGGAAGGAAGGAAGGAAGGAGAAAGGGAAAAAGGAAAAAGAAAAATACACAGCTGTTTTTTCCTATTTAAACACTAAGTTAAAATACCAGAAAGGAAAAAACAAAATTGCTATTTGCTGATGAATCAATGATCTACCTAGGAAACTTGATGGACAAGTGGAAAGTTACAAGGGACAGTAAGTTCTGTACATTTATTTGTGAATATAGAAAAAAGTCAGAATCCACTGGAGATATCTTAGTGAAAAGCTGGCAATGGCATGAAAAGGTAGGACTCCCCTAAGTTCCAAATATGTGTTCAATGCTTTCCCAATTAAAACAGCAACCGAGGGCTAGAGAGATGGTTCAGAGGTTAAGAGCACTGGGTGCTGTTCCAGAGGTCCTGAGTTCAATTCCCAGCAACCACATGGTGGCTCACAACCATCTGTAATGGAATCTGATTCCCACTTCTGGTGTGCATGAAAACAAAGTATATGCTCATACACATACAATAAATAAATAAATCTTTAAAAAAAAAAACAGCAACAGAAGTTTACTCAGGAAAATAATAATTTCAGGATTTGCAGCTCAGATATCAAATCACAGGCCAGGTGTGATAACACACATTGCCATTCTAGCATTAGGGAAACAGAGACAGGAGCATTGCTTCAAGTTCTAGGCTAGCCTAGTTTACATGCATTCTAAGCTAGCAAGGGCTACATAGTAACAGCCTGTCTCAAGAACACATACAAGTTATGAAACTCTGTAACAAAGACACCAGAATAAAGAAAAATCAAATTTGTATGATGAAAGGTATGATTTTAAACAATTTGGAAAACTGGATGGGACCTGTATGAAAATATGAAGCTGGATCCCACCTGATACTTGACAGTGAGCTAAATCCCTGATGGAAACATTTAGGAAGCTGGATGGAGTGGAGAATGCAGGATGCAGCATGTAACCTGAGCTCTCTAAAGAAGATAGATGGGCTGAAGCAACCCCATACCAGAAAGACTATTTCCACACACATGTAGGTAAAGAGAATCTTCACTATAAGAAAAAATTGTTCAGGCCAACAGCAAACAAAACAAAACACATGTAATCCCCAGCTAAACGGGCAAAGACTGAGATGGAACAGTTAGATAAAGGAAATAACAGGCAAAAAGATGACCAGACTGGCTCAACTTATTTCCTTACACAACCTGAATCCTGCCCAGAAGTGACACTGCTGACGGTGGGCTCGGAGCTGGGCCCTCCCGTCAAGCATTCATTAAGAAAATCCCTCACAGATGTGCCCGCCAGCCAGCCTGATGGAGGCATTTTCTCAGCTGACGGTTCCTCTTCCCAGATGACTGTAGTTTGTAGTAAGTTGACAAAAGCTAAGGAGCACACTGGGTTGTTTTTATAAATTATTGAGAGCCCTGTATGAATAGGTAACCCTGTTTTGTTTTGTTTTTGAGGTTGGCAAGACTCCAGAACCTGCTGGGAATGAGGGGTGGCACTCACCTTGTTTCCCTTTTAAATAAATGGTCTTTTATTGTCTGTAGTTTGAATTTTTAAGTTTTATTCAGATATAACACTTTCTCATCAACAGAGTTTGGAGTACTGATGAAAAGAACATTTTCTTTTTCCTTAATGTTTTGGTAATGTTCTTACACTGCTGAAAAATCTTCCAACAAAACAAGAAAAAGTTTTAAACGCATTACTAGAGACTTAGACATCTAGGAAAAATCAAGTCACGCCAAACAAGTAGCAGGTTAAATCATGAAACTCCTGGGGCCTATGGCGATACCACAGAAGGCTCAACCTCTCTCAGCATCTCTTTGTTGCCTGTAGGTCTTTGTGTAGGTTGAGCCCTTGTGGACTTTTCCCATCCACTTTAACATCTCTGTTGTCCTTGTTCGGCTGTTTAGGTGGACATGTTGGTGAGACTGGTTGCAGCCTCTGAAATCCACAGGAGGCAGCAAACTCCCTGGCCCTCTGGCTCTTAGCCTTTCTGGCCTCTCTCCCACAGTGACCCCTAAGCCTTAGGTGCAGCAAGTAGTTGTGTTGTAGACACCCTGGGACTGGGCTGCACACCCTGCAGTTTGTTTGGTTGTGAGTTTCTGCAACGGTCTCCACTGCTGCAAAAAGACATGTCCTTCATGAGGGCTGGCTATAAGGACGAAGATTTAGAATGAAGTAAGTGATTGATATATATATATATATATATATATATATATATATATATATAATTTTATTATTTATTTATTTTTGGGTAGAGTGGTAGGTCCATGATTTCACTAGCCCTAGATAGTTGGCTAGATGTCTAGCACCAGGCATGATTTCCCTCTCATTGAGCTGGTCTTATGACTTCCTAAGCATGAGCTGAAGAAGAATGACACAGTAGACATGTTAATACAGACGGGCAGGGTGTACCCAGGAGGCCACTACCCTGCACAAAGAACTACAGGTAACTAAAGAATGCCAAAAACAGGGGAGATAATCTTCCCCAAGAAAGAATACAGCAATTTTTAATCCAATACCAAACGGTCAGATCTGTAAACACACATATACCTGCAAACTGAACATGTTGTATTTATGTATTTAGGAATATATATATACATATATATGCAAAGCAGTTAATAAAAAAGAGACCATAAATTTGAAAGAGAGAAAAGTGGTGTATATGGGAGGGTTTGGAGGAAAGAAATGGAAGGAAAAATAAATGTAGTTATAATTTCAAAAAATAAAATAATAACTCAACCACATAAAAGTCATAGACAAACAAGTCAACACATCAGAAAAACTCAAGTTCTCAGTCCGAAAGGGACAATATGTCCAAGCTGAGTCCAGGGATAGAGAGGACTGAGGTATCCAGACAGTTACTGTGAAGGTCTGGTCTCCGCATCAATTATTCATTAAAAAAAAAATGCCTCACAGATGTGCCCGACAAGCCAGCCTGAAGAGAAGGGAAGGGCTCAGAGAGATTCTTTAAATGTTAGAGACACTGAAACAGTATTTCAAGTTGCCTTGGCTTAAGATTAAAAAATAATAATAATAACTAAAGATAAAGGACAAGACAAAGAGAACGAAGACAGGTCATCTGACACAAGCCGATTGTGAGGTCCCAGCCTTGCAATCCTTTGACGGAAGGGCAAACCTTGAGTCAGGAGCTCGACAGGATGCTGGTGACTCAAGAAGGTACCTCTGCCTCAAGCCCGGAGCCTCGGCCCTCAAGCCACGCCCTGCCGGAAGCCTGGTTGCTGTGGTAACCTCTTGGGTAGTTGCTAGACTCCCTGCCCCGCCCTTCGCGAGAGCGTGTTGCCTTGGCAACTGTGGGTGAGGCGGACTGGGGGCGCGAGCTCTAGCAGCTAGGACCTGCCTGGCAGCTGGAGGGAGTACTGCTGGGTCCAGGAGGTTTCGGAAGTGCCGGCGAGCCTGATTGCTCTGAGGGTTCAGATTTGCTCACCGTGGTGTCGGGATGCAGCCTCACAGACTGAACAGTGGAAGCCTTTAGGGATTCAAAGCTTCATGGTACAGATAGGGAAACTGAGACCAAAATGGGAAACAAGGGGAGGGACTTGCCCTCAAGCAAAGCTTGTTGTCCCTATAGCTCCCTCAGGACCACGTTCACCCCGGCTTTGCCCAGACAGTTCCCTAGCGTGACTGAAGGGCTGTCGCTGAGGCTGGTTGGCAGAGAGCTAGCTCCCCGCTGGCCTCGGCTTCCTGCGCTGCGCTCCTGCTGGGCGATTGTGACAGGCCGTTCTTTCTCTTCAGTTTTCCCAAGCCGGTTTCCGGTGTGTTTGCACCCTATAAAATAGCCTTCTTTGAGCTATTTTATATTTGGCATACTTAAACTAATCTCTTAGGAGGGTTGTTTGCCTTTTTGTTTGATCATTTAATCTTATAGCTCTAACCTCGTATAAAGTGGCTAGCACTAATTCTCAGGAAAATTTGGTCTTTATTATCTAAATTATACAACTTTTATTTATGGATACTTGATCTGTTTTACTATGTTGGATTGGTACTAGATCTTAGCTTGTGAAAGTAAATGGAAAGTCATATTACAGAGGAAATTAGATAACAATATAGTATTTTTTAAAAAAATTAAACAAAATTCTTTTTCCATATATTGAAAATTTATAACAGTGAAGAAACAAGAGATCAGACTTGTTAGAAATGAGAATTTTACAGGCTTTGTTGGCATAGCTGGCTCTTTCACCCGCTCTTGGGACCCTTTTTCTCCTACTGGGTTGCCTCGCCCAGCCCTGACATGAGGGTTTGTGCCAAGTCATATTGTGTGTTCAATTGAAATCCCCGGAAGGCATGTTCTTTTCTGAAAACAGAGGAGTAGTGGGTTTGGGGGAGAAGGGAAAAGGTGAGGACAAGAAGGACTGGAGGGAGGGAAAACTGCAGTTGATCTGGATGTATTGTATGAAAAAATTTTTTAATCTTAATTAAAAAGAGAAATGGGACCCTCGTAGCAGTCACTGTGTTATCACCTATTCCCTTTTTATTAGTGAAACAGGGATAACTTTAAAATCCTGCACAGTTGTGCTGTAGGAGACCTTGAATACTTGTTTAGCCAAGAAACACCTGGAGTTAAGGTCTAAAACATCATGGATGCTGTTATTAGAAACTGATGTCCTTGCCTATTCGGATAAGAAGTGTTAGCCCAAACCTTTGAGTATGTCTAGGGAGAATAAATGGAGTTAATCAAAGTTGCTTTAAGTTTCTCAGATAGCTGAGTATTTTGCAAGCCCTTTTAGAGTGTTTAATTTGTTGCATCTTACCATTGTTTAATTTCAGTAGGTAGGAACACAGTAACCCAATTGATTGGACCCAGTTATAGTTTTTCCTTTTGTAAAATTTTGTGTAAGACTTTGGATTTAAAATATAAGCACTCCCCAAATAGGGTCTTTGGAAGTCTTAAAATATGTTCTTGTCATTTTAAAGAGTACATTTCTAGTTAGGGTCAGTTACTGTTGATGTTGAGGAAACACCATGACCAAAAGCAAGTTGGGGAGGAAAGGGTTTATTTGGCTTATACTTCCATCACTGAAGAAAGCCAGGACAGAAACTTAAACAGGGTAGGAACCTGGACCTGATGCAGAGGCCATGAAGGAGTGCTGCTTACTGACTTGCTCCTTCCTCATTGCTTGCTCAGCCTGCTTTCTTCTAGAATCCAGAGCCCAGGGATGGCACCACCCACAGTGGGCTGGGCTCTCTCACATCAATCACTAATTAAGAAAATGCCCTACAGGCATGCCCACAGCCCACTCTTTTTTTTATTATACTTTATTCACTTTGTATTCCCCATAAGCCCCTCCTGCCTTCCCTCCCAGTCCCACCCTCCCTCCTCCTTCTTCATGCATGCCCCTCCCCAAGTCCACTGATAGGGGAGATCCTCCTCTCCTTCCTTCTGATCTTAGTCTATTAGATCACATCAGGAATGGCTGCATTGTCATCTTCTGTGGCCTGGTAAAGCTGTTCCCCCCTCAGGGGGAGGTGATCAAAGAGCAGGCCAATCAGATTATGTCAGAGGCAATCCCTCTTCCCATTACTATGGAACCCACTTGGACACTAAACTGCCCTGGGCTACATCTGTGTAGGGGTTCTACGTTATCTCCATGCCTAGTACTTGGTTGGAGTATGAGTCTCTGGGAACACCCCTGTGTTCAATTTTTCTGGTTCTGTTGCTCTCCTTGTGGGGTTCCTGTCCTCTTCAGTTCTTACTGTTTCCCACTTCTTACATAAGATTCCATGCACTCTGCCCAACAGTTGGCCATAAGTCTCAGTGTCTGCTTTGATAGTCTGCAGGGCAGAGCCTTTCAGAGGCCCTCTGTGGCAGGTTCCTAGGTCGTTTCCTGCTTTCTTCTTCTTCTGATATCCATCCTCTTTGCCTTTCAGGATGGGGATTGAGCGTTTTAGTCAGGGTCCTCTCTCTTGAATTAGTTTCTTTAGATGTACAGATTTTAGTAGGTTTATCCTATGTTATATGTTTATATGAGTGAGTATATACTGTGTGTGTGTTTCTGCTTCTGGGACAGCTCACTCAGGATGATCCTTTCCAGGTCCCACCATTTACCTGCAAATTTCATGATTTCCTTATTTTTCATTGCAGAGTAATACTCCATTGTGTAGATGTACCACAATTTCTGCATCCATTCTTCAGTTGAGGGGCATCTGGGCTGTTTCCAGATTCTGGCTATTACAAATAAAGCTGCTACAAACATGGTTGAGCAAATGTCCTTATTGTGTACTTGAGCCCCTTTTGGATATATGCCTAGGAGTGGTATGGCTGGATCTTGAGGAAGCGCTATTCCTAGTTGTCTGAGAATCACGGCCCACTCTTACAGAGGGATTTTCTCCATTGAGGTTCCCTCCTCTCTGATAACTCTAGCTTATGTCAAATTGACACAAAACTAGCCAGTATAGATAGAAATTATGATTTAATGGGCTGGACAGATGGCACAGTAGTTAAGAGCGCTGTTTGCTCTTCCAGAGGTCCTGAGCTCAATTCCAGAAACCACACAGTGACTCACAACCATCTATAGTGAGGTCTGATGCCCTCTTCTGACATGCAGGTGTACATGCAGTCAGAGAACTCATATACAGTAAATAAATAAATCTTTAAAAAAATAATTATGCTGTGCTATGATTCCCTTCCTGAACCCCAGCCCCATCACTGGCCTGTCTGTTATCTTGACCTGACACTATTATAGCCTTGTTTTTTGTCATCTCTAACACTGGAGTGACTTTTTCGTCCTGTAGTCATCTCCAGAGCTTTCCTCTTCTCAAATAACTCTAGATTATGCCAAGGTGACATAAAACTATCAGTACAGATGGATAGTGCATGGGTAATAATGGGACCAAAGATAGCCTAACATAAATTGCCTCTGGGCTTGCACCATCTCAGCTTCTCCAGCAAGCACATATGTTCATACAACAATATATAGAGATGAAAGTGCTGCAAGGGGACAGGCCCGTGAGGCTCCCCCCAACCTTAGGAGTGGTGTTGGAAGTCTGACAGTGAAAGGAAAGAGCTAGTGAGCCCCACCCTGGGGTCCCCAGCTTCTCAGGAATCCTGGCTCACTACTGGCTCCCACTGATCTGCAATCAGCCACTTCCCACTATCCCTTAGTGACCCCTTAGTGACCCAGCCTGGAGAATCGACTTCTTACAGATCAAGATTACTGCTGCCTTCTCCTTTCATGACTCCTGGCCCCTGGCATTTCCTCCTCATGCCTAAGTTTGCTCTGGGCTGAGAGTTTGGGGACAGGAAGTATGTCCCTCTGTGTAGGACTTACATGAAGTTTGTTAGGTGGGGGTCTCACTAACTACCCTGAGCTGACATCTTAGTTTGGGTTATATTGTTGTGAAGAGACCACGACCATGGCAAATCTTATAAAGTAGATATTTAACAGGGACTGGCTTACAGTTTCAGAGGTTTAGCCCATTATCATCATGGTGGGAAACATGGCAGCGGGCAGGCAGACACGGTGCTGGAGAAGGAGGTCAGAGTTCTACATCTTGATCTGCAGGCAGTAGAAGGAACCTGTGTGCCACACTGGGTGTAGCTTGAGCATAGGAGACCTCAAAGCCCACCCCACAGTGACACACTTCCTCCAACAAGGCCACGCCTCCTAATAGTGTCACTTCCTATGGACCAAGCATTTAAACAGGTAAATCTATGGGGCCCATACATATTCAAACCACTACAGCTGGCCAAGGTATCTTGGAAGCAGCCAGTGACATAGCACAGATTCTGCTGTTGGCCTATACATAGGGAATGAGGGCTAACAAGGATCTGTGAGGATGTGAGTGCTCTACTGGAAGTTAGCACCAGCCCAGGAATTCTTCAGTCTTGCCGAAGACAGACGGACACACAAGCACGGAGACTGAAGCTAGAGGGGTGCTACTGTAAGGTGCTGTGCTGCTCTAAATATTCTGTGGAGGGGCTAAGGTGGGCTTGGATATGCATTAGAGGTGCTGGGGTGTGGTGGCTCAGCTCCATTCCACCACCTCAAACCACCACTGCCAGCTGGCCCCTCCTTCCCTGGTGGCTGCAGCTCTTGCTGAGGGCTTTGAATTCTCCACATTGAGCAGTGGGTTTGTTCCTCACCCTTCAGGCTGGAACTTGTCACCGGGCTTCCCTTCTTAGTGAGCCCTCAGTCCCACTGACATCTTCAGTATCCTCACGTGACTGAGCTTCCTGCTGCTGTTCTCTGGCATCTCTACAACTAAAGAGCACTGACATAATTTTATTTAATCATGCTGCTCCCCCCCCCCAAAAAAAGAGAAAGTGTCAACAAAGAAGCTACATAGGTCATTGTTTTCTAAGTTCATAGTAATAAGACCACAGCCAAGTAGAAAGGCCAACATTTTGGAAGCTGAAAAAGTTACCAGGTTTAAGGAACAAAGAAAATCATTCGGAAATGAGTGAAAGTGAGACTCCCCTTCATATTCTAGAGGGACACAGCCCCTACAGCAAGGGGAAGGCATGCCATAACCCTCAGAGAAGTTAGGGAGGGCTAAGAATGGCTGACATTTAAATCTGGAAAATTAGCAACCAAGCTTGACACGGTGGAGGAAAGAAGGAAGGGGAACAGAAGGACAGAGGGACGGGAGGAAGGAAGATGAAACTCATGAAGCTCAGTTGGTAGTGTCTGCTTGGCATACACCAAGCCCTGAGCTCAAACTCCAGCGCTATATAAAGCAGGCATGGTGATCAGGAGTTCAAAGTCACCTTCAGTTATGTATAGTTAAAAAAGGAGACGTGGTATTTGTTAAATGAAACAAGGTAAAGACACTGAAAAGCAAGTGCATGTTCGCATTCATAAGTGGAATCTTAAAAAGTTGATTTGAATGACTGAGATTCCATCTTTCACTCCTCAGAATAGCTAAAATGAAAAACTCAAGTGACAGCACATGCTGGCATGGATATGAAGCAAGGGGTACAACTATTCCATTGTTGGTGGAGTGCAAATTTGAACAACCACTGTGGAAATCAATCTGAAGGTTTCTCAGAAAATTAGGACTAGATCTACCTCGAGACACAGATATACCACTCCTAGGTACATACCCCCAAAATGTTCCAACACACCACAAGGACACTTGCTCAACCATGTCCATAGCAGCTTTACTTGTGATAGCTGGAATCTGGAAACAACCTAGATATCTCTCAACCAAGAAAAAAAAAAGATAAAAAAACATGGTATATTTACACAATGAAATACGACTCAGCTAGTGAAAGCAAAAAATATGTAATTTTCAGGCAAATGGATATCTTGAGTGAGGTAACCCAGACCCAGAAAGACATGTATGGTATGTACTCATTTATAAGTGGCTATTAGCCATAAAGTACAGGATAACCTTACTACAACCCACAGACTCAAAGGAGCCAAGAAGGGCCCAAGGGAAGATGCTGAATCTCATTCAGAACAGGAAATAAATATCTGAAGTAGATGGAGGGAGGGAACCTGGTAGGAGAAGGGGTGGGGAAGGTAACTGGGATGGGGATCAGGTGTGGAGAAAGCAGGGGTGGGGAGTTTGGGACCAGGAGAGAGAAGGGAAATCAGTGGGGACATATCTCTGGGACAGGGGAGGCTCCTGGGAATTTATGGAGTGACCCTAACTGAGACTTCTAACAGTGGGGGTTAAGGAGCCTGAAGTGGCCTCCTCCAGTAGCCAGGTGGGACTTCCAATGGAGGGAGGGAAACACCAACCCACCCATAAAACCTTAGACCCAAAATTTTTCCCGCTTACAAGAAGTGTAGGGGTAAAGATGGAGCAGAGATTGAGGAATGGTAAACCAATGACTGGCCCAACTGGAGACCTGCCCCAAGGGAGAGAGCCAGGCCCTGTCACTATTAATCATACTCTGCTATGATTGCAGACAGGAGCCTAGTATAACTGCCTCCTTAGAGGCTTCATTCAACAACTAATGGAAACAGATGCAGAGACCCACAGCCAAACAATAGGCCGTGCTCAGGCAGTTCTGTAGAAGAGTGGGGAAAAAGCATTGAGGGAACCAGAGGGGTCAAGGACACCACGAGAAAACCTACAGAATCAACTAACCTGGGCCCATGGGGACCCATAGAGACTGAACCATCAACCAAAGAGCATGCATGGTCTGGATCTAGGCCCCTACATATATGTAGCAGATGTTCAACATGGTCAACATGTCAGTCCCCTAACGATTGGAGGAGGGACTGTCTGACTCCATTGCCTGCCCCTGGATCCCTTCCATTTTGCTGGGCTGCCTTGTCAGGTCTCAGTGGCTTGAGGTGCCTGGATGGGTTGATACCCCTTGAGGTTGGTACTCTCCCCTTCTCTGAGAAGAAGGAGCAGGTAGAATGGGGGGAGGGGTGTTTGAGGATGAGACTGGGAGGGGGGAAGGGGCTGAAATCAGACTGTAAAGCAATTAAATTAATAAATAAATGAAAAATAAGTTAAATTGATAGAAATGGCAGAGCAGTGGTCACTCGGAGCTGGGAAGGCTTGGAGGAAAGGGAGAGAAAGGCAACAATGCAGAAACACAGATGGAAGGGTAAGGTCTACTGCTCTGCTCTGCAGCACAGTGTGGGACTATAGGTAACCATGATTTATTGTACATTTTATACAGAGCCAGCTTACAAAAGCCCCAACGTTCCCAATACAGAGAAACTGTAAGCGTTGTGCTGGGAATGTGGCTCAGTGGTAGAGTGCTGGCCTTGCATGCCCAAGACCAGAGTTCAACTGCCAGCACTGCAATATATATGTATTCTGATATACAGTCTACATATACTCTATATATCTGTTATGTATGTATATATTTGTATGAATAAATCTTTAAGCAAGGGGAAATGTGACTTGCTCTAACTTGATCACTACACCTGGAATACATCAGATTATCATGCTGTATCTCCTAAATATATGCAATTACTACATGCCAATTTCTAATGATGAGGTATTTGATAAGCGTATAAGGCAATAAGCATACAGCAGTGGTGGATGGAACTGAAATGAGTGACAGTGGATTTCCAATAAACTGAGCTATTCTAGCCACTGTCACCGCCCACATTCAGTGTTTGCACAGCGCTTTTTCTCCAGGCGAGGACAAGAGACGCCAGCCGTCAACACCAGAAGGAAGGAAAGGCAAAGACTATTTTCCGGTGAAATATTGTTGCTCCTTAGGAAATTCAAGAGAATAAATAAGAAACATTAGTAAACTTACCAAATACCAGCTCAATCAGAAAAGCAAAAACAAAAAACAACAACAACAAAACCAGCAGCAGCAGCATACACAAACATGCAATGGCAAGGATGAGAATGACAGGCAGGAGAGTGAGCAGCCAGTAAACACTGGAAGACAGGCAAAAAGATGCTCAACCAAAATCAAAATCAGGGGCTGGCAAGATGGCTCAGCAGATAAAGGGGCTTGCCACCAAGCCTGATGACCAGAGTTTGATACCCAGAACTCAATGGAATGAGAGAACCAATTCCTTCCAGTTGTTCTCTGACCTTCACACATTGTGTGTGGCATGTGCATTCACCTGTGTGCACAAATGCACACACACAACAACAACCATATGAATTTTAATGACAATTTAAAATGACGAGATGCTATCTCATGGCACATCTATCTGACCAGGCTAAGCTGGCAAGCTGCTGGCCAAGGCTGAGTCCCACACAGCTAAGGACCAAGGAGTGTTCCCCAATGCCCCAGTGATCCCACTTCAGCACCGGAGCAGAGGCGGATGCTCAGGATGCTCACTGCAGTGTTGTTGAGCATCCCCAAGTGAACCAGGAGAAGACAGGGCAAAGGAAGTGCTCATGTACTTTGCAGTAAGATGATCACACTGCACAGATAAATCCCCCCATACGATGCCGAACGGAGGAAACAAACAGCCATTCACTTTTCACTGCAGACACGGCAGCCAACATTGCTCACGGTATCTACGACAATGTAAAGCCTTGAAGACTTGAATTTAGTGGCCTTCAGCATCATCCTAGAGAGGCTGAGGGCCTGATCTGTTGGTCTATTTCTGGCTTTGATCTTTATTGATAGGTACAACTTCTGTGCATAGAAAGCTCAGCTACATACAATTTAATCAACTTAAATAGCAAGAGGAGGCCTCTCTCCTGCCCCCAGTCAGTGTGTCCCCAGCCCAGAGGTGATCTGGTTCCTGCTCTGGAATCTCACATGGGATCATGCTATTGACACTCCTGTGCATCCTTGGATGGATTCTCTCTACGTGCTTTTAATAGTCACCCAGCCGGCTGGCGTACAGGTTGTTTGCTGCTTCCTCCTGCAGGTATCATCAGTTCTCAGCTTCTCGATGTGTGCTGATCCACTGCTGATCCATTCTTCTGTTTGATTTGTAGGCTTCTCCCAGTCTTTGTAGCTATGGACAATGCTGAGCAGTAGACAGATGTAGCAGCCACAGTTGACTTGAAGGAGCTTCAGGGGTTATCGAAGTGTTCATAGCAATTCCACCCGCAGTGGAAGGTTCAGCTGCTCCACATTCTCACTGGAATTTGGTTTTCTCAGCATGAGTTACTTTAGCCTTTCTAGAAGGTGTGTTTCTAATAAGGCCAAGACTTTTTTGTGTGTGACCAACGATACCGAGAATCTTCTCATATACATCTTTTCATTTGTACAAGTTTCTTTTTGTGAAGGGATTGCTCAAGATTTTGCCTATTACAAACAGAAAGTTGAACATCTGTCTTTTCTTCCTCCTTTCTTTTCTTCCTCCCTCTCTCCCTTCCTTCTTCCATTTTTTTCTTCCTTTTGTTGAATCAGAGTCTCACTATGTAATCACAGCTGGCCTGGAACCCACAGAAGTTTATGTGACTCTGTCTCCTGCATGCAGAGTCCACCTTGCCTGGATATTTGCCTTTTTATGGCTGAATTGTAAGATTCAAATTGTAGATATAATGGATTCATCAGTCACTTAGGTTATCAATATTTCTACCAGTGTGTGATTTCTATATACATTTTATTATATTTTATGTACCTATTTTGTATGTATGTGTGTGTGAAGGTCAGCACACATGTGAAGGTCAGAGGATAGTTCACAGGGTCAGTTTTCTCCTCTCACCGTGTGGGTCCTGAAGATGGATTTCAGGCCATCAAGTTTGGTGGCAGATATCCTTGTGTGCCAAGTATCTTGCCAGCCCAGTTTGTAGCTTTTCTCTTCTACTGATGATGTGCTTGGTGAACAAGTTTTTAATTTACTAGAGCCCAGCTTTTTCCTTTTATCATTAGTACTTTTTATGTGTCTGGAAAAACAAAACAAAACCGTTGGTCTCTAGAGACACAAAGACACCTTTCAATGCCATCTGCTGGCAACCTGTCTGTCAGCTTCAGTGTCTGACAGACCCACAGACTGTTGGTATAATGTTCTTTAAAAATGTATACACCTTACCCTTGTTAATTCAAATGCTGATTTCCCTACCCCCAACTCTCTGGTTTCAATCCGGATATTGTGATACTCATTATAAGCATCCTGTCTCAACTCTTGTGTAAACAGGACAAAATAAAGCAACTAGATACAATGCTGTGCAATGGGAGGAGCCAGAGGACTGGAAAGAGGGGAGGAGCTAGAGAGCAGGAAAGGGTGGAAGGAGAAGGGGTGAGGGGAGAGCAAGGAGAGCAGAGCTGGAGGAGAGACCTTGGAGGATGTGGAGCATGAACCAGACCTAAGATTTCACAAAAAGTAAGTATAATGTGGGAAATCTAAATGTTAGGAAACTGAGGGCTTGGAGGTTTAGGAGGGAGTAAATGTTGCCCAGCATTGTGTTCTAGGTTAACTAAAACCCAGTCTCTGTGGTGATTTGGTTATACAGCTGCTGAGGATTAACAGCAGCATTACCAGAAGATAAACCAATAGTAAATATTAATCGTCTCTTACAACACAGCTTCAGTGTCTGACAGACCCACAGACAAAGCGTGACAAAGCTTCAACTCACTGAAGACGCCTCTCTCCCTCTCTTAGCGCCACTTTTCTCTTAGTGCCTGCCCATCATGCCGCGTCTGTTTGCGAAACTTTGCTCCATTGATCTGTTTGTCTTTTTCTCTTGCCAATGCCACGCTGGCTGGTGACTGCAGCAACTGACAACCATTTCCAAAAGAAAAAAAAAAGAAGAAAGAGAGCAAAAGAGAGAGAGAGAGAGAGAGAGAGAGAGAGAGAGAGAGAGAGAGAGAGAAAGAAAGAAAGAAAGAAAGAAAGAAAGAAAGAAAGAAAGAAAGAAAGAAAGAAAGACTGGGGGCGTGGTGAAAAAACAAGGGAATTCTTAACATTTACTAAATGTGGTGATGGGTACATGATTTTGAAACCTTTAGAATGTTTTGAAACATACGTAGAAGGCAGATTAGATACAATAGCAATGGAATTCTATAAGTCACAGAATAAATCTAACTACAAATAAATAAGACACACACACATGTTGCTTCAACTTATGGTAAGAGAAGGAAGTTATTGGAGGACAAGCTGGGTGCATCCTCCACCCCATGGGCTTGGCCTCATCTGTAGATGGGAATCAGACTCCATCAGAGGTGCTCAGAGGCCCAGCTATCTTGGAACTCACTGTAAGGTCCAAGAAGGCCTCTTGTGGTCAGCTGGTCAGAATGGCCTCTAGCACCTGCCCTATGTAAGGTTGTACTGACAATTGGGGGTCCATCTGCACTGAGATTCTGATCCCACATTCTTTTAGCCCCTTCTAGGGACCCAGCTCACACTGGTTAGAGTCAGGAAGTGACTTTCTCAGCACCCACACTGGAAAACAATCCTGGCCAAGAAAGGCATTCCTGAGCCCCAGACCAGCCCATTCCAGATGATATTTCATGGTTTTGAGATGAAACCTGTCTCTCCAGCCTTGGTCCCTCTGTGTGCAAACCTGGAAGTCTCTGCAGCTCCATAGAAGTGCCATTTCCACCCACACACAGAGCACAAGGGTTCCATCTAACCTCACAGGTCAGAGGATGACAATGCAAAGCCAAACCACCGGCAGACACTGCTGGAATCAAGTCTTTTCTTAGATCTTGGCAGAAGAAACACTGACCTTGGGGGAAGGAGTTTAGGAATCGATTTCTGCTTGTTTGTTTCCCAGGAGGATGTCTAAGGGCAACCAGCCCGAGGCCAGTGATGCTGCGGTCCACCAAGCATTCTCCAGGTAGCACTGATGACTGCTCTCCAGGGCCGGTTCTATCCACCACCATTTTCCCAAGTACAATCACAAAGGTGTGAAGGGGAGAAAGGCCAGGGAGGACAGAAAGGTCAGAGCCAGGGGCACGTTGGGAATACTGGAAATTAAGGCATGGCCTGGGGGAGAATGATGAAAGAGAAATGAAAAGACTCTGCCGGAATCCAGTGATCACATATTCCAAGTCCAGCAAGCAGGAAGGTTCCAAGCAGCATGTCCAGTGTCACACCTTGGACGTCCTCCCAGATAAAGGATAGCTGGGCCCTGAAACCTCAGAACATGGTTTATGGGCTCAAAGCTCAACTTCTAGATGATGGTAACTCTCTGATCTTCTATTTCTGAGACAAGAGGTCTGGGCTCTAGGAGAGGAGACTGCTCTGGAAACCAGGGACAAGGGCAGCATGATGGAGGACAAGGACCATTATCCCAGCCTCACCCACACACTTGCCTCCTTCCTGGAGCTGGCTATTGACCAGGCATTGTGGTAAGTTGCTTCCTAGTGGGGCGGATTCCTTCTCTGCACCAAAGTACTTTATAGGTCTTGGGCTCTCATGTCTCAATGTCTCTCCCTGGTGGGGAAACTGAGGCAGAGTTTGCAAAGAGACCAGTTAGAAAAGTTTTACCAAATCCATGGGTTCAGGCCTGGGTCTTCTATTTACATTGGCATGTTTGCCCCCTGTCCTAGGGGAACATCACTGTTGGGCCTATTTGCCAACCTGTCTTAGGGCTCCTCGCCTCAGGAAATATTTTGTTCCACAGTTCACAAGAGCTAGTTGTGACTGCAAAGTGGGGATGACAGAAATTCCCACCCACTGAGTGGATGACATGCAGCAGGAAGACTTAACCCTTCTGATACAGGTTGTGTAGAGATGGCTAAAATAAAAAGTGTTTGAGCTTAGGGGAGTCAGGAGCCGTAAATCAGGCTTTGGTGGGCACAGGAAGATTGTGCCCACTGTGACTGTTAAGACCAAATTATGGGCAGTCGTAGGCCCTTTGATCCAGCTTCTTCAAGAGGTGCACGGTGTTGAGACAAAGTTTCCTGGTTACTTCCTGTTGCTGAGATTCAATATCCTGGCAAGAGCAATTTGAGAGAGGACTCGCTCATTGAACTCACAGTTCTAGGTGATAGTCCACATGGGAGAAAAGGGTGAAGTCTGGAACTTGAGGTAGCATCACATTCGCAGTCAAGAAGCCAAGAGAGAATTCTGGAATTCAGTCCTCCATCTCCTTTACATACAGTCTAGGATCCAGCCTAGGGAATGGCGCCATCCAGGTGGGTGGATCATCCCCACTCAACCTAATCAAGATAATCTCCCACTGACATCTCTTGACTGTGTTGGTTAGGGTGGGAAGACAAGCCATTTCCTGAGCAGACCTAGGCAGTGTAAGTGGAGAGAGGAGCTGCACAGCAGAATGAGTCCATGCATTGCTCTCCACTTCTTGGCTGTGGATGTGGCTGACCGGATGCCCCAAGCCCTGCTGCCATGATTTTCCTCAACAAGAATTAAGAACTGAAATCAACCCTTTCCCCCTTACTCTGTCTCTTGCCATAATATTTTCTAACAGCAGTAGGAAAAGAATGAGGATTTAAGGCAGTGGCTCTCAACCTTCCTAATACTGCAACCCTTTAATACAGTTCATGTTGTGGTGACTCTAACTATAAAATTATTTCCATTGCTACTTCATAACTGTGATATTGCTATTGTTATAAATCATAACATAAATGTATGTGTTTTCCAGTGGTCGTAGGCCATTGTAAAAGGGCTGTTCAATCTCCCCTCACCCTACCCATAATGGGGCACCACATTAAAACGGTCTCAGCAGGTTGAGGACCACTGACTTAAGGGAAGGAAGGAGTTCCCGTGAGCGCCCTGCCAACCAGAGCTCTGACACCCTAGGACATCTGTAAGTGCCAAGAACAGTCCCACCCTGAGCTCCTGATCCAGGACCCCTGCTCCACCTGCTGTTCCGAACCCCCATTATAATGAGAGAAGCTTCCCAATGTTTCACAGCTGAGGAGACTGAGCCTACTAACACAGCCCGCCCTCATTTGAATCCTGATTCTATCAGTTTAGCTTTCAAAAGATACTTTGCAGACAGTTGGGGGAAAAGTGTCTGTGGACAGACACTTAGATGACCTGGAAGTAACTACATTCACATTTTTGAAGCTGGTAATGACCTTGTCTGCAAGAATTCCCAGTTTGGGATGTACCCTGAAATAGTGTCTAGAGGCTGCTATAAAAACTGCCCAGCAAAGTTAAAGAAAACCCAGAAGAGGTGTCATGAGGAGAGAAACAAAGATGGCAAGACCGCAAGGGGTTGGTGGAGGCTGCTGACAGGGTGGGTGGTACCCCATTCTGTGAGATTTGTATCAGTGGTTGGTTGGAGTCTCAGGTCAAAGGCTGGCAAGGGTCCGACAGGAGACACTGAGGGGCATGTGGGCCCTGGGCCAGGTGGACTGTCTGAGGAAGGCCCCATCTAATGTCTCTCAGAGACTTGAGCCACTTGCCACAGGGCCAAGCCAAGTCCTGATAGAGGGGAGAAATCCCTCCTGTTCCCAACTATGAAAGAAGCCTCCCTGCAAACATGTTCTAATCCAGCAATTCTCATCCTGTGTATGGACAGGGATCACATATCAGATACCCTGCATATTAGATATTTGCATACGATTGATAACAGTAACCACGAAGTAGCAATGAAATAATTTTATGACTGGGGATCACCAGGACATGAGGAACTGTATTAAAGGACCAGAGCATCAGAAAGGTTGAGAACCCCTGCTCTAACAAAGTCCTTATCCTACAGGAAAATAAGATGAGGCTGGCCAAGGGACATGGATTAGCAAGCAGCAGGGTTAGTGTCCCAGTCAGAGATGGAGGATGCCCATATGACAGAAACAGCCACATTCTATAGTGTCCAGGGTCTGGCTAGAGTGCCGATGAAGTGCTGGGCTTCAGTCATGCTGCAGGTGAGCAAAAAGGATATGTCACGGGCCGTCTGAGTGGCACCCATAGGATCTATGTGCTGTGTTGGCTCTCTGCCGCTGGCTAGGTGGGTCTGGGGGACAATGCCCATGTTAGAAATTCCCTTCTAGCTTCTGTGAGGATGGTGGGGTAGAGCACAGAGTCAGAGGGCTCTGGGAGAGTTGGGTTGGCTGGACAAAGAGGCCTGACATAGTTACGTCAGTGAGTGGCAGGAAGCTTCGGGAGCCCACAGGTACATCCACCAGCACCTTCGCTGGGGCTTTGAGACCTCCAAAGCCACCTGGTCATCTCTGAGCGGCTCTACTGGAGACACAAGCCCCTGCAGGCCCTTTCCGTTCTGCCCATTGCTCCAGGCAGTCCTCGTCATAGAGGTATGCTCCTGGCTTAGAGCCTGGCCTGATGCCCATATCCCAGGCCTATTTGCTCCTCTCTAGAGGCTGTTCCATCAGCAGAAGTGAAGGCACATGACTGCCTCTCTGCTCTGGATGTTTCTGCTTGCCAACCCCTGACCTAACTGGGTCAGTAAGAGGTGAGGCTCCCTGCTCTGCCATTCAGGAATCACGTCACCTGTCACCGCTTCACGTATTTGTATGCTCACAGACTCTGCCTGCCAGAGGCTGCTGCCACTGGCTCAGAATTTCTTGCACAGGAGGTCTGTTGTCCAGCTTCCCAGGTTGCCTTCTTAGAAATCGATCGCAGGACCTGCGCACACATGCCATGGCCAGGGCACTGTGCAGGGCTGGCAACAGGTACAGGTCCTCTTTGGACCTTTCTGTGTCCCTCCATGTTATGAGTTGGAAGTGCATCTACCCCACAAATGTCCAAGGGTTAAGGGCTTGCCTTCGCTAGTAGACCCAGTCCTTGAGAGGAATTTGGGTCATGGACTCTGAGCTAATCAATGGATTAATTTACTGATGGATGATGGAAACCCTCGAAGGTCAGTAGCGTCATGTTCCTAGGGGACTTTCTCTTGCCCTGGGCCCTCTGTTTCTCAGCATCTTTGGCTGCTATGTGACGAGCAGGGTCTTCAGCCC
Organism: Meriones unguiculatus; assembly: GCF_030254825.1. Classification (NCBI taxonomy): domain Eukaryota; kingdom Metazoa; phylum Chordata; class Mammalia; order Rodentia; family Muridae; genus Meriones; species Meriones unguiculatus. The sequence goes on from NC_083362.1 coordinate 78,103,528, forward strand.
CATGCTCTGGAGACCATGATGCTCTGCTTCACCGAAGGCCTGGAAATACCTGAGCTGATTGTGAACTGAGACTCCTGAAGCACAGAGAAAAATAAACTTTTCTTCAAACCATCTGCTTCCTATATTTGTCACAGTGCTTTTTTAAAAGTCTGTAAAGAATACTCTTCAGCTCATGCATCATTGCCTGGAATTCTTCTTGCCTTTAAAAGGAGCAAAAGATGGCTTACCTGTGAGGAAGGGTGTGTGACAGGCGTTTGCTACAGTACAGCCACTAGGTGTCGCTGTTTTCCCGTGTCCCAGCTGATAGCTCCTTGGGTAGCATAGGTCCAGCACAGGCTTCTCAGCCTCGTGATCCCCAGCCCTGGAGATCCCTCTGAACCCTCTTGTCCTGTGCTGCAGCACTGGCCACTCTGGCACCCTCAGATCTGCTTCTAACGTGCCACTTAGGTGCCTGCTATGATGAGGCTATAGTCTTCTGGCATACAATCATGGTATCTCTTGGGGACTTTCTTGGCTGTGAGAACAGGATGCACACTCCTTTTTAATTTGCTAGAATGATCCACTCACAGCTGTGACTTATTACAAGGAAAAGGTACAAAGTTCAAGTCGCAGAGACAGAAGACACTAAGACCAGGGGAGCCTTGGAGGATTAGTAGAACCCAAAATAGGGTCAGGAGATCCTAAGGGAAGCACAAGAAAGCTGGGGAGAGCCTGTGGGCAGTCGAAAGATCCCAGGGATGGTCAGGAGAGACCAGGGAGGATCAAGGAGGGTCAAGAGAATCCTAGGAGAACCTAGAGAGGGTCAGGGGATCCCAAGGAAGGCCAGGGGAGAACAGGAGTGAGGAAGGACCAGGGGAACCCCAGGGAAGTCCAAGGAAAGCTAGAGGAGCCCAAAGGATGGCCAGGGAATCCTAGGAAAGTTCAGGGAGATGGGGGAGGGTGAGAGGAATCCCACAGGAGACCGTAGGAGCTCAGGGGAGCCCAGGGAAGGTCAGGAGAATCTAGGGAAGGCTAGAAGAGCCAAAGAAAGGTTCAGGGATCCCAGGGGAGGTAGGGAGCCCAAAGGGCAATGGATCTCCAACATCTTCTCTCAAGTTCTATCTGTCAATCTTCCCAAATACATCAGATGCTGATGGACAGTTCCCAGCTCCTGAGCTCTCCCCCCTACCATCCCCTGCCCAACAAACACACACACACACACACACACACACACACACACACACACACCACATATGTCCCAGCACAGGTTAAGACAGTGGACCTGAACCTGATTCTCTGGCTCTTGGACAGTGTCCCTCAGTGCTCTGAGTGGTCAGGAACAGCAGAAGAACTATAGAGCCAGGACTATAGTTCTCAGGATTAGTAGCCTTCACAGCCACAGGAAGCCTTGAGACCTTTCCATAGAAACCGGGGGAGGAGGGGAATTGCTCCCAAGGCAAGGCTGGGAGTGGCAGAACACCTGTCTGGTTACTCAGCCTGCGCTTATCTGGCAGGCAGCCATAGGCATTGTACATTCTCGCTGCGGTTTGATATTGACATAGTACTCAGTAGTGTGTGAGAACTGTGAGAGTTTGAATGAGGAATTCTCCCCTCTCCTGATGTGTTCCCTGCCTCAAAGTTTCAAAAGTTCTTGGGGGTTGACCAAGCAAAAGAACAATGCAAGGCTGTGAAAGAGACAGTGGTGGCCCGCTGAGGAGCAGGTAAATGTGAGCTGTGGAGTCATGATGAAGCAAGGAAACCATGAAGAGAGCACCCACTGAGGCCTGAGGAGCCAGGTGGGGTGGCTGTGAGGTAGGATGTGAGAGCAGTGCACTTCAGAGCTCAGTACCTACAGGTACTGGTGACAAAACCCTAGGGGAGACAGGCTTTAAAGCTGGCTAATGCCCTCCCGTACCCCTGTGGCTATGACGACAAATGCCCAAGCTGTCCAGATCAAGGTGTCTGCAGGCCCATCTCTGAAGCCTCTAGGATAGCATCTTTCTTCCTTCATTTACTTTCTGTGACTGTAACTGTTCTAAGCTGTGGCTGCCTCACCAGCTTTCTGAGTTGTCGTTGCCTGACACAGTGTTCTTCTGTGTTTGTGAGTGTATCTATGTGTCCATGTAGATTCTGTGTGTCTATGCCTCTGTGTGTGTGTGTGTGTGTGTGCATGTGTCCATGCCCCTCTTTGTGTAGCTGTGTGTGCCTCTCTCCTCTCCCCCTACTTCTCTCTCTCTCTCTGTAAATTCCATTTTCTTATAGGGTTAGCAGCCATAGCATTAGGCCCACCCTAATGCAGGCTAGCCCATCTTACCACATCTGCAAATACCTAAATACAAGATCATCATCAGAAGTATCAGGGCTCAGAACTAGAACACATATTTGGGGGACACAAGCCAACACACAGCATCCATAACCAAGAGTGTCCAAGACTGGTGTGGACTTTGCCCATTTCCTGGGCAGTACTGAGACACCAGCTTCCATGCATGTATGGACTCCAGATGTGAGTGCCTGGCTGGGACAGCAGGCCCACTTGCCCAGAAGGTACCTTGGGAAATTCCACCTTCCAGTTTGGAGTCTATGTCACTGGCCAGAAAAGAATGATAGACTATTATGTGGGTAGGAGTGGAGATCTTGCAGGTTTGTGGGGTCCAGGCCTCTGAGATCACATCCAGAGATCCAGCAGAAAATATCCTCTGTAGTCTCCTTGGCCTTGATGTAGTCTCCAAAGCCCTTGATGCTTGAGTCCTACTCCTGCTTTAGGACTAAGGACACTGAGTCCAGATCTCAGAATGTAGGGCAAAAGTGATCCCATGTGACCCTCCCTACACCACCACCTTCAGGAGGTCATGCCTCACTCCCTCCAAGCCCACCAGGAACTTTCTTCCACAGCCCTAGGGGTGGGGTGGGCATTGGGAAGGTCTTGATGATAGAGTTGAGGATTCCCAGTTCTAGGAACCCAGACTGGACCCTAGTAGGCTGTGCCCCACCCAGAAAAACATGCTTGGACCAGTCGGGCTAGGGAGAGGAACGCTGATTGCTTCCTGGAAAACCCCTAATATTCCAGCTCCTGAGTTTTCAGTGTTTAGGGGTTAACCAAGATTCCTATGGAGGATCTCTACCCCTTGCCTAGGGAGGGATGTCCCATGCCTGTCAAGGGTGGTGTGAGGAGTGAGCATTGTTTCATGGTGATGGGGTCCAGGAGGAAGAATTGGTTCCAACTTTGAACCCCTGTTTGCCATGTGACCCAAGTCACCCTTTTGAGACAGAGCACCTCTGCCCTTGCCTGGAGATTTAACTTTAACTGGCTAGGAAAGTTAAGGCTTGTATAAGGCAAGAAAGAATGGTAAGAGCATAATATGGGTCAGAACAATGCTCTGAATAAACAGGAAGCCACCAGGGCCTGGGGAAAGATGGGTCAGGATAAATCTCAGCTCTTTTTCTAATGTTTAAGCTGTCTCTAACATGTTTTTAATTATCTTTTTTGAATTTTATGGATGAATAGTGCATTTACAACTTTCCCCTCCCTTTTCTCCCTCCAGCTCGTCCCAAGCCCCGTAACCTTGGATCCCTGAGTCAGGATGTGACACCTCTGTTCAAAGAAGTCCAGCCCTGAGCTTCCTTTTTCTAGATGGATTTCAGGCCTTCTACTGTCATCTCTCCCATGCTGAGTCTGGCATGTGTGTCTACATTTCATGTCTGAGTGCCTTGTGTCCTGAGCGTATAGGTGAGGAAACTTAGCCAAATTCAATAAATGGTCAGGACATTGGCCTGTGGTACTTACCACCATCCACCAAAACAGGGTTGGTGGCTCTGGTCAGGAGCTGCTTGGTGAGACTGATCTTGAGGGATTCATACCTGGTGAAGACCAACTTTTGCCACACAGACCCTGACCTGAAGAGAGCGGCTTGGGCCAGGCCCCTCTGCACAGCAGAGCACACAGAGCTCTGCAGCACGCAGAGCACACAGCAGTCAGATCATAGGCACAGGAAGTTCCCCCCTTCAGCTAAAGCTGTGGGTTTGGAGGTGGGAATAAGGGAGAAATTGGTTGGGAAAGAAGGGCATGGATTTGATCAAAACACATTACATTAGTGTATAACATTCTCAAATAGTAAAAGCCACTCCTTTAAATCAGAAAATTCATAAATAAATCTCTTAATAAAGATTCTAAAGACAAAATACTGTATGTTTTTTGGGTTTTGCATGTTGATAACTAAACAGTGTTCATTGCAAATATCTATTTATACTGGCTTTCAGAGATATGAACTCTTTGGTCTCAATGGCCACTCCAGCCTGGAAATCACAGAACAGTGCCTCTTGGAGATGTTCGCAGGAGCAGACAGCCTGTGGGAGAAGTACGGGGCCCTACAGCAGAAACAGAGGACATTAAAGCTTATGTGGCACACTCTGAAGCCACAGGACACACTATGCAGCATACAAATTCTGGACCCACAGCTGTCTTCACTGTTTCAAATCATGGTATGGAATAAAAAGTGCTGGGCCCTGCTTGGGACTGTTTGGAGAACTAGGACCCTCCTGGGACCTCTCAGCCACCCAGGTTCTAATGTGGATCTGACACATCCACCCTTGGACACACAGCTGGCCAAGGCCCATCTGTGACACACTTGTGGCTTGCATTTGATACATCAGCTCCAGGACGCTTCTTTCAGCTTCATGTAGAGATGAGCCAGGCCCACGTAGTCCTTATCTCCGAGGAAACCGAGGTCGTTACCTGAACTGATGTTTGCTCTTGTCAGTGCCCAGCTCCCAATCAGTGTAGGGCCTGTGACAACACCCACCCAGGGTTGCAACAGCTCCTCTGGCTTGTGGCTCTGTCAGCACAGGTGAGCCTGCTTCAGCCCTGAGCAAAGTGCATGCCTTCCTGGCTCAAGATGGGCTGTGCGCACAACCCTATGAGTGGCCCTTCATTTTCTTTACCTCCTGTGAACCATACTGCGCACGCAGAGCTGCACAGTGCTTGTGAGGGCAGTCCTGGCAGGAAGGGACAGGCGGTAAACACAGTACTACATGTGTGGCCTGAAGGAGGTGCCTTCAGTCTGGAGAAAGATACCCAAAAGCATGTAGACATGATGGCCGGTTCCCAGCATTCCCAGCAGAAGCAGTTCCCAGCAGAAGCAGGGCTAAGAAAGGGGCAAGCATTCCGGGCAGAAAGACCACTGTGCGCAGGATTTCAGATGCATCTGCCAGCAGAGCAGAGGCAGAATGTGAGGCTGTGAAGGAGACAAAGCCACCCAAGATCCAAAGAGCCAGCAGAAAACAATGGTCCAGAAAACCCTGGGATTAGGGCTTGGTGGACCTGGGGTAGGGGCCGTGGAGGAAAGAGGAGGCCAGAGGCAAGGAGGCTACAGCGGAGTTGAGCTGAGTGGGGTTGCTGTCCCTAGGGAAGTAGAGACTACTCAGAAGACAGGAGGTCCCCAGCTACCACCAAGCCCCTAGACTTGGTGATAACAGCTTGAGTGCACTTGGAATAAAGGAGGGGGTGACCTGGAGCTTGGGAGTGCATGCAGAGGCTTAGGAGGTCCCCAGGGTCCTGACCAGTCAGCCCTGCACCTGATCTCTGTCCAGCTCAGGAGTAGGACCCGGGGCACCACTGCTTTCCGGCCACTGTTCTGGTTCCTGTTGTTTGGATGCTCGTGACCTCACTGTCACCAGTTGTCAAGGTCCAGGGTTGCCCTTTCAGAGGGGCCTCTGGTCCTATGAGGCCACAGTCTGGCTCCTGAGCACCATGAGAAAATAAAACCGCAGTCAGCAAACCCGGTTTTCAGAGGCTAGCATCCCTCCTATCCCCCCTCCCTTCATGCTGGGATACAGGGGAGGGGCCTCACCAAAGCAGGGAGAGAGGGTTAGGTTGCCTCTTTACTTCCCAGGACCCTCAGTTTGGGCTGGTTCCTCCTCTTTAGGAGCCTACGGTTTAGAGAGAGACACAGAGCAAGCTCTGAGAGAGCTGGTTGGTTATGAGTGTGAACTTGACCCTAGAGACCTCTGACAGGGAGGGATGTGATGTCGGAAAGCCTTATGCCCAAATTGCCTGCAGTAGGTGAACCTGAGGCTATGTGAGTGTGAAAATGAGTTTGAATTGGCGTGCATGTAGAAGCTGGCGTGAGCTGTGTGTGGCTATAGAAGTTAACATACTTGTGAGAGAAAGCTGAGTGTGAGAGTCAGTGTGTATGAGTTGGCCATTATGTAGGAGTGTGAGAATATGTATATGAGTATGGGTAACATATATGAGTTCTGTGTTTAAGTGTGAGAGACGTGTGTGAATGTGAGTTTTGTGTGAGTTGTGTGGATATGAGTGTGACCTGTGAGAGGGTATAGTTGTACGAGTAACTGCAAGAAGGGGATGCTGGGAGGGGTCAGTCTCCGTGCAGCGTCTCAGTGAGCACGTAAAGGGGAATTCGGGGTGGAGCCTCCACGTTTCCACGTGGGGCCTCGGTGGGGATAAATGCATGAACCAGTATATGTCTGCAATTAACCATTTTTAGTTATCAACATATAAAAAATATGATGTTTTGTCTTTAAAATCTTTATAATGGGTTTATTTATTGATTTTTCTGATTTGAGGGGTAACTCTTTTTTTATTACTTGGGAATTTTATACATGTGTTAATGTATTTTGGTCAAACCCACCCGTTCTTTACCTCTCCAATCCAATTTCTCCACTATCTCCCCCCTTCACTTTTCCATACCCAACTTCATGCCCCACCCCCCCAAGCCAGCCAAATTTCCAGCATGAATGGGGCAGGAGACCGTGAATCCCATCCCTTCTGAGAAGCTATTGGTGATTGACAATGCTGGGAGGGAAGGTCAGTTTCCCTCAGGCCTCTGGTGGAAGGCCACCAGAGGTGGAAGGCCACCGCGCTGTGGTGGGTAGTCCTGTACCTTGCACGTGCAGACAGCACCAAATGAACGAAACTGTATTGGGACATAGCCACACCCAGCCTGGTTGCTATGAGACCCACTGCTCAGGTGGGGGTTGCAATACTTCAGTCCTAGGGGCCTCAGACCCTGCTCTCTGACTCTTGAAGAAACGTTCAGACCCCTGGCTGGGCTGCACGGGGGACCCAGGGATGCTCTCCATGCCCCTGCTCTTTGTCGGTACACCAAAGGTTCCCCTCCCCCCACCCCGTGGAAAGTTTACACCTCCACTGTCCTGACGAAAAGACAAACATCGATCAGGGTTAAACTGACACTAAAAGGGCAGGAGCAACAGGAACTCACCAACCAGGCCTCGCCTCTGAGTTCAGCACAGAGCTTGCTGGGAAATGTTCCGGATGTTGGCCAAGGCCAGTGTGACGCTAGGCTCCAGAGCAGCAGGTTGGGTACGGACCATGGGCTCCCACCAGCTGCTGGTGCCACCCCCGGAGGCTCTGAGTAAGCCCCTGTCAGTTCCGAAGAGGCTCCTGTTGGGCCCAGGGCCCTCCAACCTAGCTCCACGAGTGCTGGCGGCCGGAGGTCTGAGGGTGATGGGCCACATGCAGAAAGAGATGTTTCAGGTAGGGAGGGCTTGGCGGCGACAGCCTCCATTTAGGGGCGGTGGTCTGGCGGCGGGCAGAGGAGAGGAGTTCACTGTGTGCCCACTGTCTAGATTATGGATGAGATCAAGCAAGGCATCCAGTATGCGTTCCAAACCAGAAATCCCCTCACATTCGCTGTCAGCGGCTCGGGACACTGTGCCATGGAGACTGCCCTGTTCAACCTCCTAGAGCCTGGGGATTCCTTTCTAGTTGGAGCCAATGGCATCTGGGGAATGCGGGCTGCGGAGATTGCCCATCGCATTGGTAAGGGAGAGTGTCTGGTGACCTTCTGCTATCCCTTCAGAGGACTCTTTGGGGGAATCCAGAAGCTGTCTCCTCCAGATCAGGCTCTGGCCTGTGCCTTTGGATTGGGCACTCCTTCCTGTAGCCCTACGGCCTCTACCTCCCCCAGCTGCTGCCTCCTCCAGACAGAATCAGGGCGTTCTCCCCTCCCCAGCATAGGACAGCAGACTGGCCTTCCAGAGTTAGGACAAGATTGTTTCTGGAATGCATGGAAAAGGTGCTGCCAGGAAGCCCTTGTTCTGAGCCCCAGCAGCTCTCTGGGGTCCTCGGGAAGATTGGAATTTCAGAGGCTGACTCTGTCCCCAAATCTCAGCACCTTGTCCATGCGCAAAATGAGAATCCAGGAATACTTCTTCCTCCATAGTCTGAGATGGAAGAGGGTAGGCATACACTCAGACTTCTGGTAGACCCGGGCATTTGCAAAAGGCCTGCATGGTTCACAAGTGTATGGGCACCATACAGTGTTGATGGGCACCAGTTATCCAGGCTCTAACATCTAGGCAAGCTTCTCCTTTTCTCCCTTCACTGAGACTTGAGTGGTTCAGGTTCCTTCCCTGCTAGGACTCTGGCTGTGAGCAGGGTCATGTAACATAGGACTCAGAGACAAGCAGCAGGACAGGTGCTTGGTTCCTGGAGTTATCAGATCCACAGGTCAAGGTCAGCTTCATCCTATCACCCTTCATTCAGGCAAACAATGTGAGACACCTGTGAAGTCCACTAGGGTTAGGTAGGATACCATACCACCTGTGGTGCTCAGGGTGACCTCATATAGACATTATCTATCTGATGAGGCTGCCTAGAGCCTCAGGTACCATGGCCTGAGGAGGGACACCCACCCCCACCCCCGCCAAGCTCTGGATTCAAAGCCATGGAAGCCAGGACAGTACTGTATCTGTGGGAAAAGCAGCCCTCACACAGCATGCTCCACTTCATCTCTGAATGGGATCATGAATGAGCCAGGGTGAATGGGGTCCTCCATACTGTTCCCTACTCACTACCCATTCTGCCCCTGTCCTCAGGAGCCCATGTGCACCAGATGATCAAGAACCCTGGAGAATGCTACACTTTGCGGGAGGTGGAGGAGGTACTGGGACTCTGAGTCATCCCTGGAGGGGTTGGGCTGGTTTGCTGGGACCAGTGGCTTGTCTAGGTGTGGCCATAGGAGGGGCTCCTGTACCCAGGACCAGAGAAGCTTTCTTCTGTCTGAAAACAAAATGGAGTCTGGGATACAAACCTGTGGGCAGGGAGGCATGACCTGTTACTGAACATCAGGGTTCCAGCCCCTCCCTGTGGGGTCAGCCCAGCTCCAACCTCCAGGCCACAAGGCAGGCAGGGTCCTGGCCGCTGCTCTCCACAGGTCTTCTGCTCATTCTCCTCCCTCATTGTGCACAGACAGAAAGGGGGTGAGGCACATCGCATACCTGCTTTCTAACTTGGCCTACTCCGCTTTGGAGGGATGTGGGTATTTGCGGATGAGCCTAACCTTGCCCTCACAGGCTCCTTTGTAAGGAGCTCGCTGATCCACAGAGAGGTTCCTATCAGTACTCACAGCTGTCACCCCCATCCCTCAGGGCCTGGCTCAGCACAAACCAGTGCTGCTGTTCCTGACCCACGGGGAGTCATCTACTGGTGTGATGCAGCCTCTGGATGGTTTCGGCGAGCTCTGCCACAGGTGAGCCTGACCTATCATGGCAGGACCAGGGCAGAAAGCACACAGCCTGGCTGGATGATGCTAGCAGGGAGGCACAATGCTGACAGTGGAACGTGGCCCAACTGTCCTTGTTTCACCTTCCTTCCTACCACTGTCACACAGTACGGGAAGGTTTTGCTCCAGGCTGAATATGTCTTATTATCATAATTTTATTTGATGAGGACCCAGGGGCTGGAATAAAACCAAGTACCCAAAAGCCAAATACCCCCTTAGTGGTACTGACCTTGGAGGGATCTGTGGCTGGCAAGGGCTAGTGCATCTCAAAAGGCTGTATGCATCTCAAAGCCTGCTCCCAACTCACCCAGAGAGTTCCCTAGCCCCAAGGCTGTTCCTTGCCTGCACTTCTTCCCCAACCCCACACAGGGGTTTACAGGAGAACTGTTCCAGCACATGGTAGCCCCTCTGCTGTTTGTAGAGCTGACCACAGGACAGAGAGGATCTTGGCAGGGCCGTAGAGGGTTACCAAGGCATGGTCTTCAAGGATGTGGAGCCCGTATGGGCACAGTCCCCCACCGAAAGAGCCCCTCACATAGAGTCCTGCCCATGCATGAAGCCTCATTAGACATCTATGGGGTTCAAACCTTACCCATGGCTGTTCTTCCATGAGGAAACCTGGGTAGAAGAGGATGAACACGCTCACTGATACTTGAGATGGCCTCTGACCTCTAACAGCTCTGTGTCTGTGGCAGGAGGCCAAGTGTACAGCTATCAGTAGAGGGAAGCCCAGACCTTTATGCTGCCAGGTTACTGAAACCCACGCTAGCTCTTGGCACTCAGAACCCTGGCTTCCTAGGTTGACCCTCATATGTCTCTGAGAGGTACTGAAGCAGAGCCATCTGGGTTATGACCCACCCATCCATGCCCCATATAGATACCTGCCCAGCACTACAGCTGCTTCCTCTATGCCCTTCCAAAGACTTTCGAGCTCCTCCCATCCCCACCCATACCAGACACCCAGTCCAGGCTGAAATCTGAACTCCCAGGATCCCTCCTTCGTCACTGTGCTGCCTCAATGCCCATGACTCCCCCAGGTACCAGTGCCTATTCCTGGTGGACTCTGTGGCATCACTGGGCGGGGTCCCCCTCTACATGGACCAACAAGGTAAGAGCATGCCTATACCCTCCATTCTCCAGGTTACAGTTATCCACTGTAAAACTCTGAGGTTACCGAAAACTCAGTATGACAGTTCGTGTAGGTCCACCAACAGACCGCAACTGGGTTTATGGCCCTGTCTCCACAGGCCCTGGCAAAAGAGGTTATGCAGCTTGCAGTTTGCTAGACAGAAAGTCCAAACAGCATGGCAGGGTCTCTGGCCACATCACCTCATGGGGAACAGCAACAGCAACTAAGCCAGAGGAAGAGATCACAGGATGAGGAGCCAGAGATTAGGAAGGGGAAGGCTTGTTCTTTCATAACAGCCCTCTTCTGAGAACGAGGCAGGGTCAGCTTCTGAGGACAGTCAGTGACCCAGTAACTTCCCAATAGGCCCTGCCTCTCAGAGGTCCCAGCCCTCCCATACCACACTAAAGACCAACCACAGAAGCCCCTAGGGACATACACACTACACCGTAGCCCTGGGGCAGCACAGACTTTGAAGTAAATCAACAGCCTGAGTTTCTTCCAGGCCATCAGACAGGGTGTGGGGGTGCAGCAGGAGACAGCTGCTCCTCTGGGGGCTATTTTGGAGGCCCTCCATCTACAGTAGGAGCAGACAGGAGGAGGAAAGTCATGCTAAGAGGATCCAGCTTGAGGTCATAAATATGACAAAAAAAAGTTCTGAGATCCAAAACCAGGACTTTCCCATACCCCTCCTGGTTTCCACCTATCAGTGGAATATTGGTCCACCAATCACAGGACACGGTATAGATCAGTCTAACACACCTACTGGGTGAATTCCTCTGTGGAATTCAGACACTCCCTTTTCCATCCCTGTCCTAGGCATTGACATCTTGTACTCTGGCTCCCAGAAGGTCCTGAATGCCCCACCAGGGATCTCTCTCATCTCCTTCAGCGACAAGGCCAAGTGAGTGATCCGCACCTTGCTTGCGTTGGGGTATGGATGCTGATGGGACACAGCTGGCCCTTAGAGGGAGAAGAGAAAGGCCCCATGTTGAAACCTCTCCCTGCTCACCCTGCTGGGATGCCCTAAAAGCCAAGATGTGCTCCAAAGATGGTAGTGGGTAGGGGGAAAACTCATGCCAAGGCCTGAGCTGTGGGCAGCGTCAGAGGCTGGCCATTGTCACGCTAAGGGCTGATCCAATGTGTCTGGATGCTCAGAGCTCAGGACCCATCCTTCAGCCCCAGCTCATCTTCCAGGAGTTGGCGTAGGAGCTGCCAGAGACAGGTAAAAGCCACCCCTTACTCTGCAGCCCCACCCTCACATCACCTCAGGCTCCTGGTATCTACATCCTGGATCTAGATAGTGAGGGTTGGAGGAAGAGACAAGGTAATCAGAGAGATACCTCAGCAGATAATGACCATCAGCTGCAACCAGCCTTTGAGTTCAAACCCAAGTGAGTTGATGTTCATCCGGTCAGGAATTCTTCCTGGTTACCACGTCAGACACCAGCAGCACCACAGGGAAAGTGGGGGCTAAGACCTGTGCGGGAAGAGAGGAAGCTCATCAATCAGGGGTGCAGTGAAGGGTTGAGGAATCCCGCCTGGTAAGCAGTATGTAAACCAACCCTGGGCCTCAGTTTCCCTGAGAAATGAGACAGCACAAGCCTGTGGGTGGAAGTGGAAGAAAGGTACCCACATGACAGTCCCACCACAATAGGCTTTCTGTCCCTGCCCCCCAACATCTGTGACCCAGGACAGCCTAAAAGCCAGAGGCAGGTACTCAGACTGCTTTCTCTTGCCCAGACACAAGGTCTACTCTCGGAAGACAAAGCCAGTCTCCTTCTACACAGACATCACCTATTTGGCCAAGCTGTGGGGCTGTGAGGGCAAGAACAGAATGTGAGTGTCAGGAGGGTGAGGGATGAGGGTGGCAGGGTGCCTCCCCCCGCCCCACCCCACCTCTTATCCACCATGTAAGCCAAGTTCTGCATTTTATGCCTTTGTGCCTTTGAGCCTCTGTGACCTAACTGGGGAATCTTGTGCTAGCCATTCAGTCCAGGCCCAGAGGCTTGGATCTAATAAACACCCTGCCCCCACTGTCGTTTCTCTAATCCTTGTTACTAGTTACACCCCTCAGCTTTCTGCACCTGGCTCTGCTGTATCTTCCCATTCCAGGCCTCAGTTTACCTTTCTTGGAAGGTTAACCAGAGGTTCCATAGGCCGTCCTGGTCATAATGCTGAGGGGTCTTGTATGAAACCCAAGACAGGGTATCGGAACGGTGCTCTGCACTAGTGGAGACAAAGGGCCCGGTGCTGGTTTTGCACGAACATGGAGTCTTGGTAGGGAGGAGGCCATCAGCCATGTACCCCTCCCGTCTCCCCGCATGTTGCCGGGCTCTGTGTGGGCCTTCCCTCCCTGGCGTCTCTGACTGTGTGACTCTGAAGCTGGAAAGTGTCCCTGGGAAATGGTTGTCTCCGGTTTAGACCCTGGGCTGCTGGGGTGTAACAACCACACCGAGACAATGAAGCAGGCTCTTCTTTGTTCCCCAGAGTTCACCACACCACGCCTGTCATCAGCTTGTACTGCCTGAGGGAGAGCCTGGCACTCATTTCAGAGCAGGTAATAGGAGGGACTTCAGCCCAAGGGGAGAAGAAGGGGCGGGAGGAGAGAAGGACACCCCTTAGTCTGGGGTGCATCCCAGAATGGGTACCTGTGGCATTCTTCCTTCACTGCGACTCCCTTAGAGTGCTCTGGAAAAAGGAGACAAGAGGGATCCTAAGGCAGCAGTGAAGTGGTTTGCCAATAGACGCAGGCTTTGGAGTAGCAGGGAAGCTGTGGTGTAGCAGGGAAGATGGGATCGGGGAAGGACTGACCGCTTCGAAGAGGAAAGTGGAGCATGGCAGTGGGCAGACTAAGAGGACAGAGCCCAGCATAGATAGAGGCTCTGGTCTGAGCATTCAGTTACAGAGCAGATCACAGGGGAGGTGGGAAGAGGGGGGCTCCCAAGAACAGAGGGGTGCTCTGAGACAGGTAGGCATGGTGAGAGGGATGGGGCACACATGGCTAAGTGGTTGGCAGATCAATCTCTCTCTTAGTTCATTTGTGTCCTTCTAACAGAAAGCCACGGCCAGAATAACTTATGGTTAAATTAATTTGGCTCATAGTTTTTAGAAGCTTAGTCCATAGTAACATGTCTGAAGATATCACAGAGGCCAGAGCCAGATGGAGCAAGAAACGGTTACTCTGGCTTTAAAACAAAACAAAACAAAACAAAACAAAAAACAACAACAACAGCAAAAAACAAAAAACAAAAAAAAAAAAACTAAGCTAAAGCCTCATGTAGCCTCAAACTTGCTGTGTATCTGCGTGCCGGGCTAGCCTTGAATTCCCAATTCTCCTGCATCTACCTCCCAAGCTCTGGGATTACAAGCATGCACTCCCATGGTCAGCTGCCTTCGGCTTTGTTACAAACCTCTCCAACTGACACAAGCCAATACCACCTGTGGCTCCTGTATTGCTGGCCAAGACAGTCTCCATACAAGCCCTGGGGACATACTTGGCCACTGCAGCACTCCCCAAAGAAGGGTTTGACACTCTGCAGGCATGTGCAGGTTCCAGGCCAACTGGGCCAGTGGTTGTGCCCTGTGCAAAATAAACTCTTAGAAAATGGAGGTGAAGCATGGCTATAGGCCCATTTGGTTGCATAGGTCACCAGACAGAAAAAATAACCAAAGTTTGGCCACTTCCTCTGAGCCCTGATGTCCTTCACAGGCCATTGCCAGCCACAGAGGCCAGGAAGAGGCTGTGGGCTGTGGCTACCATGTTTGCACTTTTAGAACCACTCATGAAGCCATTGCATGCGAACTAGATTAGAGACGAGATGACCCGTGATCTGGACAGTCGCCTGCACCAGACCAGGGCTCTGAACTGGGGGCACATCTCTGCGGAACAAAGACTAGGGCTGAACCGCATAGGGAAAAATAAAGATATCACGGGTAGCCAGGTATGGTGGCACCTACCCGTAATCCCAGCATTCAGGATGCTGGTGCAGGATCAGGAGTGTGTGATCTGAGCTACATACTGAGACCCTAAACATGGAAGAAGGAAAAGTATTGGGAAAGGGGTTAGCTCAGTGTGCTAGAAGATGGTGAGTGCCAGTGGCCCCTGGAAAGCAGCTGGTGAAGTGACAGTGGGACTGGAGTAGGGAGCACTAGTTACTACGGGTCTCCTAGGACTAGGGTCAGAATGACTGGGACCTGACCCTGATCACACCACACCCATGTGGCCAGCAATCCCAGCCTCCTCAAGGGGCAACCCACCCTTTGAAACATGTCCTTCCTGTCTTCCCAGGGCCCACTGGATACCCATAGGAGGCTGGGACCCGCCTCTCTCTCTCTCTCTCTCTCTCTCTCTCTCTCTCTCTCTCTCTCTCTCAAGCAAACCCAGAAATCATCCTCTTTCCTCAAGCTGTCCCAGCATAGACCCTCTTGTCTCCTCAAAGCCTGGGGTTCCAGAAGAAGTTGTCTCGGTATACCTAGGCTATAGAGGGGCAAGCGTGCTGCCTGCCTGTCACGGCCACCTTTTCCCCTTAGGGCCTGGAGAATTCCTGGCAGCGGCACAGAGAGGTCACAGCGTATCTGCACAAGCGCCTGCAGGAGCTGGGCTTACAGCTCTTTGTGAAGGATCCGGTGAGGAGCCCATGGGAACGGGGTGTCAGGTGACTGAGCCAGGTACTAGTCCACTGGGGAGGGTGGGGCTATAATCAGTTGGGAAGACCAAGCACCATGTTTCCATGGGACTTGGGCCTCCAGAAGCTGGAGGCAGCCTCTTTAGCCCCTTGGCAATCTCTTGATGCCTCCTATTTCCTGCCAAGAAAGCCCTGCTGCCACCACTAGTTGGCCCTTTCTCTGTACTCTGAGAGCCAGCACAGGTCAAGCAGCATGAAGGGCCCCAGTCCCTATGATTGAGCCTGGCACTTCTTGCAGGAAATCCGGCTGCCCACAGTTACCACCGTGACGGTGCCTGCTGGCTACAACTGGAGGGACGTCGTCAGCTATGTGCTGGACCACTTCAACATTGAGATCTCTGGTGGCCTTGGACCCTCTGAGGAAAAGGTGAGCAAGCTCCTGGAGAGCCAGGGCTTTGTAACCAGAGGCACTAGACAGCCTGTTTTGAGTCCTGTTGCATGCCCCATCTGTGTTGGGTCACTAAAGGGCCAGGGAAGGCATTATCACTTCAAGTAGAGTATCTTCAGCCCTTTCCATCCTAGGAGGGAGCTTTACCAGGTATCTACTCTGAGTGCTGAGTGACCTTCCTGGTCAGACCACTGCACTCTATGCCTCGGGTACAGAAGGGATGGCTAGTTCTGGCCCTCGTATGGCATGCATGAGGCCATTTCCCTTCTGCATACCAAATGGAAGGTGATCCCATATGGTAAACCTTACCCCACTCTGACCAGCTCATCAGGGCAAAGGCTGCAGACAGAGGCTCACATCTGCCTGTTCTGTGCCTACCAGGTTCTGCGGATTGGCTTCCTGGGCTACAATGCCACCATGGAGAATGTGGACCGTGTGGCCGAGGCCCTGAAGGAAGCCCTGCAACATTGTCCCAAGAACAAATTGTGAGCATCTTCTCACAAGATTATGCCCTCGTGAAGGGGCTGGGAGTAGCACAGAAACCAAGAGACTGCAAGGTCACCAGGCCTGGGGACAGCAAAGCTGCTGACAGCCAGGCCACATGGGAAGGAACAGGCTGAAGCTGCCCTTCTTCCCACAAGTGGGACCTTTGTGAAAGGGGACGCTAATCACCTTCCCAATGGAGCTGCAGTCTGCAGGCCGCTGGCCTTTGGGAATATTCAATAAAGTGCTGGTCAGGCATCTCCTCCGACTGTGTGGGGCTGGTCCTGGGGTCCTCAGCTGCCTGCACAGCCCAAGTGTGGCCCTTTGAAGGGAACCCCTTATTCTAGAGCCTGCTCACAGATCCTTTTCCAGGGATGAGGATACCATCTTCAATTTCTAAATGTCATTCACCATTCCCAACACACTCTCATAATGGTGTCTTTAAAACACCCACAAACACATGACCAGAATCCCAGCTCATGACCATGGAGGCCACATCCATGACCCTTAGCCCTGAGAGAACCCTGAGCCCCAGTTCCCTGCCTTGCTTGTCCCCCACACCTCACTTCTGGTCCAGCTGTCTGGAGCATACTGGGAAGCTATATACAGAGATCTGGAGGGGAAGGCTGGCGAGCCCCCTCTTTCCAGGTTATCAGTAGGAATGCATCTACTGGCAGAGAATGGTTGACCTGGCTATACCCCCATCCCTCATACAACTGGTCACAGTTGTGTTCTGGGCTATGTTCCTGAGCCAATAGAGGCTGCTGCCCCGTGGCTCCTGGGGACCAGAAGAGACAGTCTTGAGGTACACACAAACAGAGTAACAGAGCTGTAATCAGTGCAGTAAGAGGACCTGAGCAGAGCAGGGTTCTTGGAGGAGTCTGGAGAGTCCATCTGGAGAATCCAGGGCCCATGTGGTCACTTAGAACTGGGCCTTTGTCCAGAAATCAGCTGTATCTTAGTTTGATATCTCAAGAGGCTGACTCTGAGGTATGCGAGTGGTTTGCCTGAGAAGTCTCAAGAATCCCCTGGCTCTGACCCAGAGCTGTGTCACCCGTGGACCACACACATTCTCTGGCCAGAGTCTGCACAGCATCTTGGGCCTTCCTGCACACATGCGCCTGACTGTCCTCACCTGCATGACCACACTGTAGAAATTCTGTCCTTTTACCTGCAGGAGATGGACACCTGATTTATTTCCAGTTTGAGGCTTTAATAAACACAACAGTCTCCCAATTCAAGGCTTCCTGTGACTGTATACTTTCACTTATTTTGAGTAAATGAGAAGGCTTTCAGTTACAGGATGCCTTGACTAGGAGATACTGTGTGTAAGGGCTGTGGCCGGTCCATATCCTGGCCCAGGAGGCTGGTATCCTTTTGTTCTAGCAACTGTCAAACTAAGTTGGTTGTATGTACCCTCCCCTGGTGATTGACAAGTTTGTATCTTTTCCTGTGCCACTGCCTACTTGTAAACCATCTTTAGAGAAGTGTCAGTCCAAATAGTTTGCCCACATACATATTTTCCCCTTTTAGTTGCTGAATTGTGTGTGTGTGTGTGTGTGTGTGTGTGTGTGTGTGTGTGTGTGAAGACCAGAAGTAAACTTTGGGGTGTCTTCCACCCATGTTTTTCCACCTCACCTTTTGGCATAGGGTCTCTCATTTGACTTAGAACTCACATTTTGGCTAGGTTGACTGTCCAGCAAACCTTCCCTCAACTAGCGTTAGGATTACAGGTGTGCACACATGTAACCATATATGATGCTGGGGATCTGAACTTGGGCCTTCACGCTTGCTTAGTAAGCACTTTACCCACTGAGCCATCTCCCCAGCACCGTATTGGATTTACTTTAAAAATATTTTCAACCCAATCAGATATTTGTGTCCCAAGGGTCTCCTTGCTCTATGCCTCACCTATTCCTTTCCTTACTGATGGCTCCAAAGAGCAGGTCTGTTTAATTTTGGTGCAGTCCTGTGGCTTTTCTTTCTGTGATCTGTGCCCCAGAAGTCTTTCTACGTTGAGACGGTGATGACTCTTCCTGTATTTTCTTTTGGAGTTATAGTGTAGGTCCATATCTTTTGCTTCACGGTGTGAACATGGAGCAAGGTGCATTTCTTCATAGCAGTTCCCAGTTGGCCCAACAGTACGCTTGTTAAACAAGCCTTGCTTTCTCCCTTCAAGTGACCTGCCAAGCTGGCAAAGATCATTGGCTACATATGTGTGAGTTGGTTTCTGGCATCTGTTTTACTCTGGCTGCTTTTTTGGTCCTAAGTCAATCTACCTTATCTCAAAATTTGGAGCTAACAGTAAGCCTGAATAGGAAGCAATCTCTCTCTCTCTCTCTCTCTCTCTCTCTCTCTCTCTCTCTCTCTCTCTCACCCTCTCTCTCAATCTCTCTCTCTCTCTCTCTCTCTCTCTCTCTCTCTCGCTCTCGCTCTTTTGCTTGCTCTCATTCTCTCCCTCTCCCTTCCTCTCCTCCCCCTCCCCATCTCTCCTCCCAACAGAGAGAAGGAAAGAGAGAGAAAGAAGGAGAAAGATTTTTCTTATTCTAAAACCTTCAAATTTCCACATAAAATTTGAGCTTATTTTGTCTGCTTTTACAAAATAGATTCCTGGAATTCTTATCATATTTTCCCAACTATCAGGTTAAGGATAGTAAGAATCTTAGAAATACCATAAATTTGAATTCATGAGCCTAAAACAATGTTTCAGGTTTTCACTGTAATGGACTTGCAAATAACTTTTGATTTATTTATTACTAGGGGGCTGCTTTTTTGCTAATATTATAAATGGCATTTAATTTTTTAATTTACAATTGCTTCATTTTAATATTTTTATGCTAGTCTTATATCTATAGGCCTTGAAAGGCTTCCTTATAGTTGTCTTTAGATTTTCTAAGTGGTTAACCAAGTCGCCTATGAATGATGAGTTATACGTCTTTCCTAATTCTAAAAATCCACTTGGTCTTAATTTTTAATTTGTGTCTGTTGAGGTCAGAAATCATATTGTATATGGATCTTCGCTCTGTGGAAATGCACTGAAATTTGGTCTTGTCAATGGGGGTGGGCTTCTCCACACAGCATTCAGGGTAGCTGGTGACAGAGTTCTTCCAGTCCTCTGCACATGATCTTGCCGATCTTTTTCTATCAGGTGCCTAGAGTGGAGTGTTCATATCTCCAAGTGTCCAAATGTCCTTGTGGGTCCTCATGGATTGTGGAGTCTTTAACTTCAGAACGTCTGGGCCTTCATGAGGATTCTCTTTGCATGTCATTTGCAGCCGCCTTCAGCTCTGTAATCTCCTGTCTTACATCTGTGTGTTTCTTATGGGTCTCTTATCGCCACAATTAAGGAATGATTCTATTTCTTGAAGCTCTGTTTCTGAGAAGACCATCCCTCACGGCTGCCTTCTATGACACCAAGGCAAGGGGGAGGAAAGGGGGAGGCCTGGTCACCAGGTATGATGACAGGAGGGTACAAGCCACTGTTCTTGTTACTTATCTGTCCACTCCCTCTGCTTGACTGCCCAGATAGACTGCTTTAACTGTCCTCCAAATCTATGCTGCATCACCACTGACATCCTCCACTCCTGCCCACACACACAGGGGCCTGTGGCAATGGGAATGGGATCACACGGTATCTTGAGGATTCTTTGTGCATGACACTCCCTTGTTTTAGGGCGTCCTATGGTGGGGCTTTCTGAGATCCACATAATATGCCCGAGACTGTGGTCAACTACGACACAGCCTTGCTGTAGAAGCGACCTGTGTGCCAGTCCCACCCAAAAGCGACAGCTATCTCAGTCACTTAGTTGATGGACATTCCTCGGCGACATATATACATAGTCTTCAAGATCCAGAGAGATCACCGAGCACCCAGGCAGACAGGGCAAATTCCTGGCCTGTGCCAGGTCTCTGAGGTCAAGTGCTTTGCCTATGCGGCAGATTGTGAAATGGTACAAAACCTCCCCCATTTGCCTTATGGAATGAGCACATTTTATGAGCCTGCAGCCATATCCACTCTAAGGCCCACAGGCTGCATATGTCCCAGAACAGCTATGAACGTAGCCCAGCCCATTTGTAGACCACCATGCCACGTAGAAATGTGAAAAGTTGAACACCTATGTAAGGCCCTGAAGAACTGGCCAGCGAGCCTTCCTGGTTCTGATCTACATAGTACCCTCAGCACAAACCCATTTTGTAGCCTGTTTCCCAAGTCCTGTCTCTTGTCCAGGACAGGTGAGTTGGTGTGGGTCAGATCCAAATCTCACACTGTCCTCTTCCAAGTAGACACACTGTCTCTACTCGTCCTTCTACTGAGAACATGTGTGCCTCCTGCATTGGCGCCTATGGGGCAGATTCCAGAGACCCTGACATCCTGTTCTACCGTAGGTCATGTGTCTAGCATAGAACCTTGGTGACAAATTTGGCAAAGTTTCTATAACCCGGACACTCACAGCAGTCCACCTGGTCCTTACTGGAGTCGTTGTGGTAAGCTCTAAGGAGGGCTGCACTCTGCTCCTATACCCTCATGTGGTGTGTTTGGATAGACGGCTTAAAGGGGAGTGGACTAAAGCTGGTTTCAAAATATTCCCTTGCTGACTGATGAGCGGACTCGCTGGGTAAAAAGTTCCCTGTCACCAACTCTGATGACCTGAGTTCAATGTATGGGCTAACCCACATCAGCAGAAGGAAAGACCGACTTCTACATGTTGTTCTCTGACCTACACACATGAGCCATGGTACTCATGCATACACACACACATTGGTACAAGCAAAATAAATACATAAAATATAATTTTTAAAAATTTAACTAGATGTGGTGGTGTACATCTTTAATCCCTGCACTCAGAAGGCAGAAAAGGATATCTCTACAAGTCTGAGGACAGTCTAATAAACATAGAAATTTCCGGGCCAGCCAGAGCTACATAGTAAGACACATTCTAAAAAAAAAAAAAAAAAAAGGTGTTCTCTTCGTCTCTCCTATGCTCACAGCTCTCATCTCTGTTCAGTGCAGCCACTGTGATTAATACTCATCACTGAGCAGATGGCCAGGTGGGCCTGGGCCCATTCCAGTCCCACTCTTGAGACAACATGGCATTTCCTTTGTGTTGGTGATATCTCAGGCCCTGGTTCCTTGTTCAGGGATCTTCAGAGGCCCTGGACACTAGCTCTCATTGTGTAGTTGCTCTGACACATGCTGTTGGTCCTTGAAGGACACTGGAACACTGGATGACTTGCACACATGTGGGACTCTGGGTTCCCTCCCAGAGCCTTGGTGCAGTCTGCAGTTCTGAAGCTGAGGAGCAAATGCCAGCAAATGTCAAAGATGACAAAGAAGAGATGTCTCTGAGCTGAGGTACTTAGAGGACCCTGGGCTCCAGGGAAGCTGCTCAGGCTAATGAGACGATGTGAAGGGAATCACAGAATGCTGAGAACAGGAGACACTACACAGTGACAGAGGGGCAGGCAAGACCAGTATAGGGGGGCTGTGGAATTCTCTCTTCTGGCTTTAGCTCCTTCTCAACTGGAGAGTAGGGACATCTGTCCAGAAAGTACATTCTCTACCTGAGAGTGGAGAAGCTTTGAAATGAAATCATCCATTGCACACAAGCCTTTCATGGTCTTAGGAGTCTATATTTGCACGGAGAAATACAGAAACTGGCGGGCCTGCTCCGCAGAGTACACTGCGAAGTTTAATGTGTTCAACCCCAAGGAGCAGTGTGGTGCATAGGCAGAGCAAGCACCCATGCTGTATTATGCCTGTACCTGTTCTGCCGACTGTCAAATGGATGGATCAATGGACTTCTGGGAAGCATAGACCCATTCACCTCAAGCTCAGTCTGGAACATGGCAGCTACCTCAAGATCCCAGTGCCGGGTGTTCAGACCCTCACAGTCATCCCTTGAACAGGAGTCCTCCACCAGTCACTCAAAGAGATATCCCTGATTCCCATTCCTTTTCCAAAAGTTTCAGAGAGCTCTGCAGGTTGGTAGGGACTGGGCCTCCCAGCCAAGCTCAGCTGTTCTTATCTCCCATGGTCTTGGTCTTCTGGAAGATGTTCTGCATGGCTGATATTCTGTCCTTATCCTGGATGTTAAAGACCTGGAACTGCAGTGGGAAGGGACAGAGGGTCACAGACAGCCAGGCTACACCCACCTCAAACATTCTCTATGACTACTCTACCTGTGGGTACGCACCTGGGCAATCACCCCTGCAGGTGGACCACCCCAACATCCTCCTCCGACAGTCCCTCCTCACACAATGTGTATCTGCCACAGGTATGATCCCCCGAGGAGGTCCCACTAATGTGCATTCCTGCCTCCTCCCACCCTGCCCAAACAGATCAGCTAAGAGCTTGCCATAGGTCCATCAAGCCGGTGCAAAGATGGAGGTGACAATTCTTGAGTAGTGGTGGGTAGGCTATCAGCAACCCAACAGGCAGGCTCCCTAAAATCAAATGGAGAAGCCAGAACCACAATGTCCACCCCAGGTCACTGCTGCTAGAAGAGGTTGAAGAAGTTGACTTAAAAAAAAATGTCAGACATGTTTTGGAGGCAGTGCTTGGGCCTGGGTTGGGGGCGGGTCCCTGCCTTTGCAGGGGAGCAATGGGCTCTGTGGGTGTGGAAGGGGAAGCTGGTAGGCACCTTGAACATCAGGCCTGAGAACACAGGTCTCAAAGGGTGTGGCCATCAGAATGCCAAATCCAGGAATACACAGGAGGTCCAGGGAAAGCCAAAGCCCCAAGGTGGGGTAACAGTCTGGGCATTTGAGCTGTGTGGTTTAGGACAATTCTGTGAAACACAGGGGCAGTCTCAGGCACTCTGCCCTGGCTTCCGGAGAGCAGTCTTACACCCCTGGGGTCCCTCTTGAGATGACACCCCATGTCCTATCTGACACTCAGCCATCCAGAGACCCAGACATCCTCGAGTTCTCCACCCCAGAGGGCTTTATCCACTCCCTCCTGCAACAGCTGCACTCACCTTATCTAACAGAAAATCAAAGTAGGCTGTGGCCCAGTAGGTAGGGTCACTGGCAGGGAGCTGCAGGAGCGCCTTGACTCCATTGTCAATGCGTGGAGGACGGCTGTGGCCCAGGTGGGTGACGTGGATCCGTAAGGACTCTTCGGGCTGGCTGGCAAAGTGTTCCACGCGTTGGTAGATGACGCCAAGGTCCAGGCCACTGTGCTGCAGCAAGTTGCACTCCGGGTACAGAAAGTGGGGCAGGTTCCTGGTAGCCAGGCAACACAACAGCACCACCAGCAGGCGGTACACAGACCCCTGCAGGTCCGCCCAGTCCTCTGGTGCTGGGAAGAGCGTAGAGGCCCACAGCAGTACCGTCTGCAGGACACAAGGACGCACAGGTCAATGGGCGGCTGGACCACTTCCCCACCACCTTCCTGTCCACCAGCCCTGCCCCAGCTTACTTCCACCAACCCCCCCCCTCAACATCTCCAAATGCTAAGCCCCTCCTCTATCTGCCCACCCTAGCAGCTCTCCTCTGTACTTCTGTGTCCCTCCTGCTCCTCTGCTCTTCTCTTTCCACCCTATGCTGAACTCCAGTCTGAACTTCAGTTCTCCCTCGGGGTTATGAGGCTTCCTTCATCTGCCCTCCATTCTTTACTGCCCTCCATTAAGCTCATTGTCTGCAGACAGAGTCCCCACCCCAGGACATTAGGCATCTTCCTCCTTTCTTCTCCAAGGCCCTTAGATATCCCCCTGAACCCAACAGCCAACTACATTTCTAGACCCTTTCCTCCTCCAGCACCTCTCAGTTCATTTGGGGACCAGGATTATCTGTGTGTCCAACACCAATGACCTCTGGAAACTGGCTCCACACCTCAGGCAGAGGTCTGAGAAAGCAGTGAATGGCTCAAGTTCACACAGGGAAGGTTCCCCAAGCCAGTGCCTGATGAAAAGTCAATTCACCTGTTTCTTAACACCTGGACAGAGCAGAGGGTCCTCTCAAGCGTGGACACACACTCCAGGAGGATCCTAAGACTCCACAGTCCTACCTTTCCCTCACTGTGCTGCGGACTAGGGGTGACTGGAGCCCTGGCCCTGCCCCTTTCTTATTCTTCTCAGCACAGGACTATTGCAAAGCCATAGCAGGATGAAGATGTGACTGAGCGCCCTGCCCCAGGGAGCAGAGAAAGGAGCCATGCTCCCATGGGCACTCAGTTGACTCCATTCCGTAGAGGAATCTGGCTGGGGCTATTCACAGATAAAGAGGAGTCACGCTGGAAGAGGTCCAACCCCGTGTGGCCCAACCCATTGTGTTTCAAGGCTGCAGGGCCTCCCACATCACCTGGC
Source organism: Meriones unguiculatus (assembly GCF_030254825.1). Classification (NCBI taxonomy): domain Eukaryota; kingdom Metazoa; phylum Chordata; class Mammalia; order Rodentia; family Muridae; genus Meriones; species Meriones unguiculatus. The sequence continues at coordinate 78,128,040 of NC_083362.1, forward strand.
TAGGGATGGCCAAAGCCAGCCTGAGGTGCCACAGCACTACTCTACAGCCATGACTCTTGAGCTATGACCCCTCAGGTGGTCCCTGAACTTTCAACACCCGTGACTGCTTATCATGGGAGCTGGTGTGAGGGACACAGCTGGGGGCAGCTGCCCTCTGTTGTCTGGTCACAGAGGTAAGCAACAGAGCTACCATGCATACCTTCAGGTGGTCAAAAGTTAGGCCAGGGTTCTGGCTGCCACCTCGCCAGCTCTCTAGGTTCACCCGGTCGAGAATGGAGAGGCTGTCCAGGCGGTGGCCAGGGAGGGAGCCCAGTGCTCCAAGCAGGCGGCTCAGCAGGTAGCCAGTGGAGATCCTGAAAGCCAGACCCACCTCTCAAGTCTGGGCTTCCCGGTGCCCAGTACCCTGTAAGCCACCAGGAAGAAAAGTCCTGGCTGCTTCTGCTCCCCAATACTAGAGCCTCTTGAGCCCCTTGTGAAGGTCACACCCTTACTGTGGCCATTCTGTGGCCCCATGCCCTGCGTCTCAGCAGGCGATTCAGTGTGCTGGCTTGAACATCCAGGTTACTGCAGAGATTAGGGGTGACTCCAGCCAGCCCACCGTTTGTTTAGACTGGGGAATTGGTGGGGCCTCAGCCTGGCAGGAGGTGTGGGCTCCATTCTAGGACTCAATAGGGAAACCAAAGCTTGCTTCTATGGGAGCCAGAGGGTGGATAGTGTGTGAAGGAGCCTCATCTAAAGACCCTTAGCACAAGGCCCTGCACAGCACAGGCTCACACATCTGTGCTTGCTGGACCATCACAGAGTAGGCCCTCCATCCCGAACCTCAGTCCTGAAGGAGAGGTGGGGCAACAGGAACGCCATGTTCTCTTCTTTAGACATGGGGCCTGTTCTGCATGAATGAGTCAGGTAAGATGCAGGGTAGGGGACCCACAGAGCTCTGCTAAGGCTTCAGACTGGCACAGCAGCTTCACAAACATCACTTACAAGGAACAATCGGTTCTAAGATGGCAGCACCTTGGACATGAGTGTTTTGTTAGTTCCCCCAGAAGAAGCACTGAGGCCTTGTACGTCAATGATGTCAGACTTGATGGGCCCCAGGCCCTGCTTCCTTGGTTTGGTCTCAAATGGACTCAGATTCTGTCCCGTTCACCCTCTCACAGACTCTGACTTGGTCCCACAGGCTTCTGGGAACCCACAAAAGCCAGAGCTGGACATGAGGGGAAACATTTCAGGTGAGGGGAACATTCTGAGGGGGGCTCGGCAAGCTGGCAAGGCCACCCCAAGTGAAGGGTGTTAGCAAGCCCCAGAGCCACTTTCATTGGCATGAGCATTCTCACTGTGTGCGGAACCTTAGGTAACCTCTATGCTGTGTCCACCTGGTGAAGGGACCCCTCCCACACCACCTTCCACACGGATATCTCCTCACAGCCTTACGCTACTGGCCACCTCCTGCGTAGGACACAGCCCAGCTATGCCCTCTCTGCAGCTCCCTGTGTGTCACTGAGCATTAAAATTTCTGTGTGGATTCTAGTAACCTCAGCATGGCACAGATGCCCACAGGATAGAAGCAGGCAAGAAACCCTCAGATCCTCCCCACACGAGGGTCAGGGAGCATTACGATGTTTCCCCCTTCTCCCGGGACCCAAAGGCCCACAGTGGCATCTACCTCCAGTGCTGGGCACTAGCTGGCACCAGATCCACTCCGTGACTGGCGATTCTTCTCAAGATGCCCTCAGGGAATCCAGGCTTCAACTGGGCCCCTTCCAAGGCAGGCACCCTGTGCTTCTTCCTCACCGCAGGCACAACGTTGAAGCGTATCTTTCTCCAGCCGCTGGACACCAGCAGGGACAGGTGCAGCTGCCCTTCCTTCAGGCTGGCAGCATTCAGTGAACCTGCAACAGCCGTCAGTCTAGTTTCCCTCTTCTGGACCTAACCCTACCTTAGTCTGGGACACCCTACCTGCTGTCTTGACTGCCCTTTCCCGCACCTGCCGCCCCTCTGCCTACCCATCCAGACTGAGCTGTCATACAACCCTGTTCACGGGGCACTGCCAGCTGGGCTGTTACAGCATCCTTCATAACAGCTGCTTCCCTCATGAGCCTCTCTCTGCTAGGCCCCTCCCTCAGTCTTGTTGCCTGAGCCCACTGTGCACACCTCCTAGACCTGAGGGATCTGGCCCCTGTGTGTGGTCAGGTTCCATCTCCACCCATGCTGGAGCCAAGGAGAGAGCCCTGGTCCCAAGGAGAAGCACTGGACATGGATGGTGCTTCCCCCGTTCCAGCATGGGTAAAGCTGGCTGTTTGAAGGGCTGGGCTGGTGAAGTTTCCTCAAGCTCGCCCTAACCCCTAAAGCCCTGGGCAGCTCAGAGCCTGCAGGTCTTTGCTGGAGGGCTGTGATGAAGACATTCCATTGCTTCACTTTGAACCCTTTCACTCCTTAATGGAAGTTGGTTCTTGGGCAAAGCTTCCCATTCCAGGGACTTTGTGCCCTATGTACTGATTACTCAAAAGGATAGGCTTTCGCCATAGCGTCACCTACAGTATCTGGAGACTCACAGCCCTCCCTGGGGCAGTTTTGGCCAGGAAGGACAAATAGGCATAACAGCCCAGCCCACTTGAGAAGAAACGGAACCAGCAGGATGGATCCCAGGCTGGACCTCTCCTGATCACAGCTTGTGCCCACCCCACCCCCTGTACTAAGAGCCTCCCTAACAGCTCAGGTCTAGACCCACCCTATGCAAGCACGCTGGTCCTCATACCACACGTGGGGCTGGAAAGCAACGTCCAGGAAAAGCTTAGGTTAAGGTTCACAGGAGGGAAAGGCCAGTGTTGGGAAAGGCCCTGGTGTCCTGGGAGGAGGTACTGGCGTGGATGACCCCATTTCCAGGCTTCCATGACCCAGAAATCCAGGATAAGCCGGACATCTGTACGATGAGGTCTGTATCTACTTACACTCCAGAAGTCGGCTACCTCTATCATTTCACGAATGATACATTATGGCCAAGAGATTTCTCTCTCCCCTCCCTGCTGAGATACCCAGAACTCATGTCCTTATCACAGGCCACCTAAGAAGGAAGATTTCAAGAGTGGAATGGCTGGGTGCTGGTGTGTCCAGGAGCCTTCTACCTCAGTGTTCTCTTCCTTTCAAAACAAATCAGCAGTAGAGACGGGGATAACAGAGACACCCACACCACCACACAGGCTTAGGGTGGATCTGTCTCCCCTTCTTTCCCAGAACTGTCTTCCTATGTCCACGGAAGGGCCTGGGTCAGAGCCCAGAACAGCCAACCCTCGAGAAGCTGGGTGTGCTCAAGACAGTCCCCAACGCAAGTGTTGTAACAGGGCCTCCATTACAAGTGAGTGTGGAGAGTCTGTGGGAAACAGCCTGGCCCTGCTTGTGTAACCCTTCAGCCCCCACCGTCTGCAGGATCGCTCTCAGGCAACCTCTGAGATTCTCCGTCCCACATGAGCCTCAGTGTCCCTGTGAGGAGGTAGGGGACCCTCTCAGATCAGCATTTAAATGTCTCTTTGTTATTCCTCTGGTCACACATTTCATCTTTGAAATGGCAGCCTGGAAGCCAGCCAGCCACACTTGTTCTCACTAGCTACCTCTAAGCCAGCCCTGGCTGGTTTCACCGGTTCCAGGAGTGGATAGCTGAACCCTGTCACCAGCGATAGGGATGAGTTGGAAGCAACGCCTGGAATTTCCCATGGGCCCAGCTCAGCCACAGCAGCAGGAATGGGCCTAGGCTGTGGAGTCTCCTTCCTCAGCCAGGAGGCAATCTGGCCATGCAAGGTAGGGCTTAGAATGTCCTTGGTGGCCCATAATTTAGAAGTCCCCTAGTTACCCCAAGAGGTGAGTTTGTGCCTCAGCAAAGTAGGAGGACTGCAGGAGACAGGGCCACTGGCAATGGCTGTGTTAGGTCAAGCAAGAAGACAGAAATAGTCCTGCCAAGCTACATGCTGAATTAGAGGGTTCAAGAGATGACCAGGTAAGATGCCAGAGGAGCTGCAAGACACCAGACATTAAATGACTCTCTGGCTACCAAAGGTCAGTCTTCCGCTGCAGAACACCTGGCCCAGCAGGTCTGGGAAGGACTGCCCCTAGAAACTGCCCTGCTGGTGTAGAAGTCTATCTAGGAGCCCACGGGCCTTCTGGATCCTGCAGCCCAGACTGCAATGTAGGTACCCTGACGTGGGCCTCTGTTACAAACCATTTCCCAGAACCCTAGGAACCCTGAGGTATCAGCCCACTATCCCATGCTCTGGGGCCCCTGGGCATGCAACCAGACCAGGACTCGACATACTAGGGATCCTAGGCATGTTATTGCCCTCTGGGTGAGGCAACTACCCTACTCGCTGATGACACACACAGTACAAATACCAGAAAGGTGACTTGGGAAGACAAACACACGAGAAAGTAGCAGCTGCCACCACCCCACCACCATGCGTCTGTCAACTCCCAAGAGAAGCAGGACGTTCTGTCTTGGCCTCCAGTGCCCTAGCACCCTGACGTCCTAATCCTGAACTCAAGAAAATGAGCGTCACTACTTAGTCCCATTGTCCGTCTTCATCACAGACGGCACCTACCTTTCTAGCCACCGTTGTGTAAAGAAACTGGCTGCTTCTGGCCACGCTGGGAACCCCATCCACCTGGGGCTCTGACACCCCAGATTACATAAACAAGATGTCTGGAGCGAGGCTGAAGCTGGCACATTTGAAAATACCCAGCCCCAGAGCTATCTGGAGCTCAGTGTACCAAGTTAGTGACTCAGCCATATGTTGGAATGGGCACGCACACATGCCTGTATATATAGAAGCATGCACTCACACCTAAGTACTCACATTCATACTTGTGTCTGTTCACATCCCCACACACTCATATGTATGCACACTAGCATGCATTTGCCTTTCTGACACAGACACATGGCCAGGTTCACATACAAATGCACAGATTGTGATGAAGGCTGAAGAGGGGCCCAGTAAGCATCGCACCAGGCTGGAAAAGGCATCAGGCTGCTTTCCTAGCTCCCTGCCACAAAGACCCTATCAAGCAAGCTGGCCAGCAAAACAGCAGGCTTGTCTAAACTTTCAGACGTGCATAAAGTGGCACTCATTAAAATGTTTGTGGGGTTTTTTTTGTTTTTTTTTTTTTTTTGTTTTGTTTTTTCCAAACCACCATGCAGAAACAGGTCACGGGAGATTCAACGGTCTGCTTTCTCAGAGGTGCTGGGGGCACAAGGACCCGGAGGAAGTCTCCCGGATCATGCCCCGCCCCCGACACACAATGGCAACCCACACTGCATTCATAAGCACAGGGAAGACACACACACAGGGACCTCTATGCAACCCCCATGGGCCAGTCCATACCCTGAGCACCCTAACACGGTGGCCACACACATGCGCACACACATTACATACTCCCCGCTCCCCGCACCATTACCTGGTGGGATGAGCCTGTGGTGTTGGCAGTGTACAACAGCAGCCACCAGGAGATCTTTGAGGACACACATGACTTTACTGGGTACAATGTGGCCGCAGCACTTGTCTCTGTCCTCTGAGGAGACGCTGAAGACGTCATCAGTCATCCATGGCTCCAGGCCAGATGCCTCCTTGAGGACACCCAGGCGACAGACTGCAGGGCTGTCGCAAAGTTCAGTGGCTTCTGACTCCTCCATCAGGAGAGCCTCGGCGTCCACCCCCAGGGGCACCTCCACATCCAGTGCCTCCTCTGAGGAACGCAGTGCAAACTGGAAGGCCTCCAGGTCTCGAGAATAGTCAACGAGGAAGCGGTTGTCCAAGGCATGGGCCCGCTCCAGCACAGTGAGCAGGATATTCTCTGCTCTCTGGTAGTCCTGGACACGGGGTGACTCCCGTGACTGGATGGCCGACAGGTAGTGATGCCACAAGGGCACCTGCTCCGTCATGTCTGGAGCAAAGACACAGGGAGCAGGCATCCCTGAGCCAGGCATCCCTGAGCCAGGCAGCAGGGCCCTGGTGGCCCTTGGGGACTGCTCTTGAGCTGGTGTAGACTGGCTAGGAGGAAGAGGCACCTGCCCAGGTGAGGAGCAGGTCTGCAGGTAGGGCTCAGCTGCCCATGGGCAGAGTTCCAGAGCGGCAGGCTCCTTGCAGCAGGCTAAATAGCTGAATGAAGGCCAAGACCTTTGAAGTGGGGTGAGTCAGTACCTAACAATTAAGAGTATCATAGGGCTGTCCAAGGAGGTGGGGCCCAATTGCTAACCACTCTCCTCCCTCTTTCCTCCCTCCTGAATCTTAGGGCCAAAACACAGTGGCCTAACCTGAAGGAGGGGGTGTGTACCTAATGCCTCACACCACCCCAACCAAAAGCTAGTCACACTGTCTTTGTGAAATGAGTCTTCCTTGCCCGGCCTCCTGCCCCATGGCTCAGATGGAAAGGCAATGCCAGACTCCGTGTGGTTTGAGGCCTCCCTCTCAGGCAGCGTGGAGAAGAACAAGCTTCAGGCCATACCCGGGCCGTGTCTCCTTAGCATTCCCCAGATACCAGTGTAAACCAACGCTCTTCCATCTGCCATCCATGTAATTGGCCAGCTCAGCCCCTCAGGCTGCCCAGCCCACCCTTCCAGCCTCCCTCCGAGAAGACCTAGCACCCACCTGGCCAGGAGCTGCCGCCTTCTAGGAGAAGCAGCATCCGGCTCCGCCTCATGGCTGAAAAGTCTCACCATACAAGCCCCTCCACACCTGCCAGTGCCCTGCCCACTGCCTCCTCCCTGCTCAGTGTTGTGCAAGTCCAGACTGGCAGGAGGGAGCCGCCCCTAGCGACCCTTGGCCCTTAGAGGAGGCCCAGTGCAGAGGCAGTTGAGCTTCTAGTCTGCAAACAGCCTACGGGGTGACAACACCACAGGCGCCATAGAGATGCCATCTCTGCAACTACACTGCACATGGCCACGGATCCCAGGGAACGGCACTAAGTCAGAGCCCGCAGGTGGCTGCTCAGAGCCTCTGAGGGGGTTGCAACCTGTGAGCTAGCCTCGGTTAGCCTTCCCTGCAGCCTGGTCTAGCTCTGTCCCCGGGGCCTCTCCAAGGCTGTTCAGGTTCCAGAGTCCTGGCTTCCTCTGCCCTTCACACTGCACTTGCTATACCCCACCCACAGGGTTCCCCACAGCACTGTAGCCTGTGGGAGGTGGGCCCTGCAGCCCTGGATAGTTCAGCTCTGAAGCAGCCTCTGCAGCCAGGCCAGGCACTTCCTTCCTTGCTCAGAACCTGGGCCTTTCCAGCTTTTCTACACAACCTCATCGAAGCCTCCTACAGTCACCTAGGAGAGCAATCCAGCCACCTCTGAGCAAGGTGCTGCCTAAGCCTCTCGCCCTCTATGGTGCCCTTCCCTTTCTGTGACCTGCAAAGTCCAGCAGGCCAGAATTCTATCTGTCCTTCCTTACTGGGCACCTCTGGTGAAAGCCATAGTGAGCTCTCCGTGGCTGGACAGTGTCATTGTCCTCTGTGTGCTCTACGTCCAGGTTTGATGTCAGCGTACAGAATAGACAGCACTAGGAGAAGAGAGAGCCCAGCTCTGCTTGGACCCCTAAGGACATCACGGGGGTGCAGTGGAGAAAAAAAATATGGAACTGGTGGCAGTGTTTGACTTTGAAGAGACCCACAGGAAGGACCCAAGCCTACCACCCCACAGACTCCAGAGTGTGGATACCTAAAATAGGGTAAATGGAGGGGACAGTGAAGGCAGAGTGGTCAGCATAGCTGTCAGAGCCCAGGGTTTCACAAGGCCTCGGTGACTTGGGCCAACCACAAATGCATTGATTCAACCTCTTGGTATAGCACAGGGATAATCACACTGCTTCTGTACCTCGAGAAGTGTTCTAGAAAAGACTGGCAGGGAGGGGACATTCCAGTCCAGATGGAGGGCATGAAGGTGCAGGCTTCACACTGCCTCAACATTTCACAAGTGGCCGGAGGGCTGCATAGAGAGAGACTCAGCATGGGTGTTGCACAGGGGCAGCGTTCCCTGGGCTACCAGCTCTCCAGAGCACACCTGGCTCCAGGGCACAGAGGCTGGAAGCCCTGGGTCAAGAGGCTGATAGCTGAGCTCCTTCAGGAAGCTCCAAAGAAGAACTGTGCCCTCCCTCTCCATCATCTGGAGTTCCCACCCTGTGTTCCTCTGCCATCTGTCTGTCAATTATGAGGAAAATCAAGGTGGCATCCAGGGCCACCACGTAAAGTTCCCAGTCCTCATGCTTTCCTTGTGAGGGCCATTTCCAGGCTCTGTACTGCAAGTGGCCAGTTGTCAGCTTGCCACAGTGGGCTAGGATGCTAAGCCCCACCTATTCTTTCCATCGGCCAGAGTCTGCCCAAGCTTTCCTAGCCTCACCTCCACACACCCTCACAGAAGTCTCCTTAATTCACGTAGGAGACCCAGCCATCCCTGAGCAAGGTCTGCTTAAGCGCCTCATTATCTGCTTCCTCTTCCCCTGCTGTGAGTCATGAGCCCCAACACTGGGATCCAGCCACCTGGGCCCTACATTCACAGCCCTTCCACCAGGCCTGGATGGCCACGCCAACTTCCCGGGCCACCATTTCAACGCTCTACTATGCAACCCTGTGCCAGACCCCAGGTTTTGCAACAATGACCAAAAGGAAGCACACAAGAAGGAAGGCAGCAGCTGGTGTCCTAAGCAAGGTGAACTGAGGTCCACCCACATTCGTGGTAGACTGTGGTAAAGGCCCCTCCTCTGTTGTGGGCAATGGTCTTTCTCTCTGGAACTCTGTGGTCTGACAGGATCCCTGTACCCAGAGAGTCTCTGAGATTCACACTGAACTTGCAGGAAAGGTCATAAGCATTGCTTGTTTGTATGGAATGGTGAGACCTGCATTTTGCTTGCTCAGTCTGCCCCCACCCCATGAGCTACTGAGAAGTGCAGTGTGTGTGTGTGTGTGACCACTGAGAAGGGTCAAAACAAAAGAGATGACTCTCTACATCCTAGTGACCTAATGCTCACAGTGGCTAAAGTCATTGTTGACTCACGCACCAGCCCCACAGCCCACCTAATGGGTGCTTATGAGAACTCCAGGCTTTTCATCTGTGGTAGAAGCAAGTATCGGAAGCAAAAGCTCTTCAGGAAGAACAGAAGCTGGGGACAAGGAGCTGGGGTGGTCTGGAGGACAATAATAACCTGGGGGAATGATGGAGCCAACAGGGTGAGCTCCAAAATGGAGGCAGGCCTGGGAAACCCTGGCTATGCCAGAGCTGTTGTCAGGTGGCCAGCCAGACAAGAGCAGAGCTCAGCAGGATCTGTTGTGCCTGTCATCAAACTGGATCTCAAGAGAAGCCAGATGTCCACAGTCATCCTGGGGCAGGGGTTCTCAACCTTCCTAATGCTGCAACCACTTAATACAGTTCCTCATGCTGTGGAGACCCCCAACCATAAAATTTTCTCCGTTGCTACTTCATAACTGTCATTTTGCTACTGTTATTAATCATAATGTTAGAATCTGATATGTGGGATATCTGGTATTCAACCCTTGAGATAGGGTCATTTGACTCCCAAAGGGTTGTGTCCCACAGGCTGAAAAACATTGTCCTGGGAGGTAAGGAAGGCACTGTGGGGAAAACCAGCCTACCATAAGTCTTCAAGGCTACAGTCAGTTAACTGCCAGCCTGGAACGGACCAGCTGTTTGCAGACTGGGAAGGCAGAGACCTGAGCTTAAGGCTGGTGGAGTAGGGACTGAGGGAAAGGCAGGATGATGGCCGCCAGGGACCTCAGCTTCACCAGTGAACTTCAGGGAGCTCCAAGCAGGAGCTGGAACTACACCTTTCCAGTTGTTTTCTTTTCTCACACAGCTAGGACATCAGAGCATGCTCCACAAAGGGTTCCAGCCATAGGAAAAAAAAATCCTGCTTTCCTCACCTTCCCCTGGTCCCTCACTTGGTCTGGGGAAAGGCAGTACAACAGTGAGGACCGCTAGGTGGGAAGGTTTTGCAAGAAATAAGCTCCTCCTATTCTTTCCATCTGTCAGAGTCTGTCCAAATAGAGGAGAAGGGGTCAAGGCCACACAAAGGAGACAGTCTTCCCATCTCTTCATTTCCTCCTTTCTCCTTCATCTGTCCTTTCATATTCCTCCTTTTTCCTTCTTCCTACCCCTGTGGTTCAGGGATAGCAGTATAGTTTCTCTACTCAGGCTTCTCTGCCAGCCTCTGTTACTTGCAAGGCCCCAGGCCTCTATCAGAGGGATGCACTGGGCCTCAGGCAACTCTGACACCATGAATAGGAAACTTGTAATGTGTGAAGCTCCTTTATGTCTGCGGATTTGCTGGGACATGTTCTCCGGGCTCTGGGACACACACTCTGCTGATCCAGGACTGGGATATGCCTGCTGTCCACCTGCAGGCCAGCCTTACTATCGCCACTGCCCAGTAGGGACAATGGGAGCCCTGGCCTACTCTGCAGCTACACAGGCTTCCGAGCAGGCCTGGTACAGATCACACAGAGGGTGGAAGCTGTGCCACCTGTTCAGGGAAGCGTGGGGCACAAGAGACAGGTGAGGCCCTAGCAAAGTAGACGGGCACCAGACTAAGTGTGAAAGGGAGTGGTGGGCATGTTTGTCAGGCCTACGAGGTCTGACAAGAGTGTATCACTTCAAAACACAGGGCACACAAGGCCGTTTTGCCTGTCCCAGAGCTATTTGGTTAGTCCAGGACAGACTAGAAGCTGGTCAGTTTAGGAATCTGTGGGTGCAGTGTCTGCTGTGTCTCCCCTTATGTACATGCTCACAAGAAAGATTTTTGTGGTTGTTGGGTTCGAGTTTAGGTGTTGCATAGGGGTTTTATTGAATAAATAAGCATGGCATTTCTTATATTAACCATGTTAAAGTATGCAATTCAGGGCATTAAAATGTTCAGACTGCAGCCATCACTATTACCATCTACCTTTAGAACTCTCATCCTTTCTTTTTTTTTTATTTTTATTTTTTCTTGAGATGGGTTCTCACTATGTAGCCCTGGCTGACCTGGAACTCACTATGTAAACCAGGCTAGTCTTGAACTCATAGAGATCCACCTCTCCGTGTCTCCTGATTGGTAGGTGTGTCCCACCATGCCCTGCTAGACTCTTCTCTTCTCAAACAGAAACCGCATCACCGTGAGCCACCGGCTCTCTGCTTCTCCCCAGCCTCTGCATCGAATGGGGAGAATGGTTCCTTCTGTCTGCGGGATCTGACAGCCAGGAACTTTGTGTAGATGGAATTGCAGTCTCGTCTTGTTGCGACTGGCTTACTTCACTCAGTCTGATGGTGTCCAGGTCCTCCCTGCCACAGCATGTGTCAGAGGCCTCTCCTGCTAAATACTGCACAACCATCTACTGTTCGGACAGGCCAAATAGGCTTATCTATTCATCCATCAGCAGACACCTGGGCTGCTACAAACATGGCAGCTAAATCTCTCCATCTCTGTTTTCTGTTCTGGGTACACACCCTGACGTGGAATTGCTGGGTCACATGGTGTGCCTTTGAATTTTTTTTTTTTTTTGAGGAAGTGCCATGCTGTTTTCAAGCAGCTTTGCCATTTCACATTCCAGCAAATCCACATCTTCATTGGCATATTTTCTACCTTCCTGATGGTAGCCACCTTAATAGGTGTGACACTCACCCCAGCACAGTTTCCCACAAATAATTAGCCTTATTGGTCCTTTATATGTGTCCAACAGAGAAATGTCTAGTAGTTTTTACTTATTGTGCTGTATTTATGAATGTTAGAAAGTTTTATATATTCTAAATTTTATTCCCCTGTCATATAGATGATTTGTAAGTATTTTTCTCACTGAGTGCTGCATTTTCTTTTTTTTAATATTGCCTTCAGATGTACAGTGCTTTCATGTTGATGAAGTCCAAATTATCTGCTATTTTTGACATTCATGTTTGTATGGTTGTATCCAGGAAGTCATGGCCAGAGCCAGTGTGTTGGGCCTTCTTCATTTCTTTCAGTGCTTATGCTGGGGGTCCTTGCCAAGTTGTGAATGACCAGTGGCTCCATGCCCTCTCCTGCCACTGAAGGCAGAATTGCCCTCCAAGGCCTTCTCCTGGTTGTATCTTGGTATTCCATCTCCACCCATTCCTTGAGGATGGGTGACAGAGGGCAGGGTCCCTGAGCTACCCCTAGCAGTCACTAACCAGGACCATCCGCCAGCCATCCTTTGAACAGGCCAGGTAAGCACTGAGCAGGTAGAGGGTGAGGTTCTCTTCTGCCCAAGGACCTCCCAGGTCCTCCTTATCTGGATCCCTCAGATACAGTTGGCCCCTCTTATATATGCCATCCCTGGCCCTGGGAATGCCATCATTTGCCCTCCCTGACCCAAACCTTCCTGGAGTAGGAACATGACGTTAGAAGTCCTCATAAAGGGTTCTGTCTGTCCCTTCTGTGTGAATGCCAGGTGCCCAGAGCCTCACCCCTACCCTGCCTTAGCCTCACTCAGCAGCCAGGAATGAGGATGGTGTCATTCAGCCTCAGAAGTAGCTGATGCTTGGCCCTGTCACGGCTCTGACATCCTGGAGCACAGTTCATGTGAAGGACAACTCTCTTGAAGAGGGTGGAGGGCACAAAAGAATGACATGCTCTGTCCTTGCTTTGCAGCCCCAGGATAGCCTGTCTGGCCGGAATTGCTCTGGAATCTGGCTTGCTGTCTGTGGCCATCTCTGTCCCTTTGGTGACTCTGTGCCCCCGAGACAGGGTGGACTGCTCACATGCTGAACTCACAGGTCCAAAGGCAGCAACCATTGCTCACGGGGAGTGGCTCTTGAGGGCAGACAAGGCTGGGCTGACCTGGGTTGCAGCCCCTTTGCTGCCCAAAGTGCATGTCCTGTAGGCTGCAACAGAGAGTGGGTCCTGTGTACTTGTTCCAAATCACTGTACCAAGATTAACCTCCCACTATCGCCAGTGTGTCTGTGCCTGTCCACGCCTGAGGCTAGCCATGATGATGTTTCTGTTCCGCGCCACCACAGCTGTGAACCGTCCTCCACGAAACTGAGAATCTAGGTCTTGCCATGTGCTGGGGCTGTTGCAGGCATGGAGGAAGAAACGATGACAAAAGCCTCCCCTGAAAAGGAGTCTCCCTTTGAGTCCAGAAGCATTAAACAGCCAGCCAGACAGGAGGCCACAGGACATCTTTGTTATTTGCATGCTATACCAGAAAAATACATGAATGCACCTGTGCTTTCTGTGGCAGAATCAGGGGAGGACGGACAGTGAGGCCAGAGCATGTCCTTGACAACTGCAGCAGGACTTGCCCCCCGAACCTCAGGACAGGAGGCTCAGCCCAGTCTATTAGGAGGCGGGTCAGGACTGGCCAAGGCCCTCCAAGACCCACTATCCTCAATGGCGAATCCAGCAGGGTTTATTATAGATCACGGCCTGGGCTTGCACTAAAGACTCTCCTTGTCATCGATAGCGCTGGAACAGAGGCTACATTCATGGACCACGAAAGGGCCCAGACCAACCCCAGTATCCAGAGTAGAAGCCTTAGGCTCCTGGGCATGGCCAGGAGGGGCTATATTTGTGAACAACACCAACGGCTTTCCAGACAACAGAGGAGGACAGAGCAAGGGAGTTGTCAGTGGTTGAGTGCATCCTAGGAAGTAGAGATGGAATACAAAGGGTCAGAAGGTGTGCCTGACGGAAGAACAGATTGTTCACCCTTAGGAACAGCCCTCCAGTTCCTGGGACACTCCACAACACCTTTTTCATGAGCATGCTATGCCAGAAAAATAGATGAACACATCTGTGCTTTCCATGTCAAAATAACAACAAACAAACAAGGTTTAGCAGTTCCAAAAACATAAACTTCTCATGCAATTCCACCTGCCCTGGTAGCGTGGCCCACGGTGAAGGTAGATTCTTTTATTCCAATTTTAATTATTAATATTAACTTTGACATCACATAGCACACAGTAAATATATCTCTATATCTGTATGCATATGTATGGGTTACAGAATGAACGCAGAGAGAGAGAGACTTGAGCAGAGTTCAAAAGGTTTCAGAACTAGGTTAAGAGTCTGTATTGATAAGATTATGAACCAGATCAGTGCCATGAGGATAACAGGAAGAAATGCAATTCTGTACAGCTAGGTAGAGCACACTGCAGAGCAGGTAACCTCCCAGGCTCCAAGGGGAAGGTCTGTCCCTCCCTAATCCTTAGACATCCGCAACACACATCTCACTACTGATCCCAACGTTCTCTGACACATGAACTAAATCAGTTCGTGACCCTGAAGGGAGGATGGGCTTGTGGTCTGCACTGCTAGGCATGATCAGCAAGCAAGCAGTCTCCCTGGAGGTAACTGGGGGCTCCGGAAGAGGCTGGTCTCTCCCTCAGGTCCGCTTCACTCCAGGTCTCCAGGGAAACCGCTTCGGCCAACAGTATCCCTTAGTCCTCACAACAAGCCCTTACTCCTATTTCCAGGGAAACGAGACCTCAGCGTCCTGGTTGCCCCTGGTTGCCACAGCAACCCACATGGGCTTGTTTAGAGTGTGGTCTCCGTAATCAAGGCGGGGTAGCAACTGAAGCAAGTGAATTCAACAGGGCAGAACCAGGGCAGCGGCTCCACGGAGGGAACGCGGGTGTGGGGAGGCCGCAGAGGAAGGTACTGGGCGCTTGAGGCTCAAGGAGCAGACCCGCTGAGGCGTCCAGGCACTGCCTAGCTGAGGTTCTGTGCTCTTGGCCAAGATGAGTTCCACTTCCAGCAATCCCGATGATGGGGACACCGTGGAGCAGTCTCAGCTGGGGCTGGACACCGTGATCCAGGTCAGTGAAGTGGCTGCCCTCTGTGACCCCTGGAGAGCAGGTCCTGAGAACACTTTAGATAGGACGCTGCTGGAGTGCAGGTGCGCCTCCCAGGAGCAGGCTGTACCTGTGCGCATGCTCAGTGTGAACGCGCTTGCCAGAGATGAGCAGCCCAGAAGGCCAGAGCCGGCTCTGGAGCCCTGGGCTTGGAGCCGACCTACCAAAGGCAAAGCAACAGGGGCTCCACTGTTTCAGAGGCCAGGTATGGGAGCAGTTGGGTCTGAGATGGAAGAGGGCTTTCCGTTAAGGGATATCCCCAGTGCCTACGCTGCAAGCTGCAGAGGTTTCATTTCTATCTTTGCGGGACTTACCTGTAAAACAGTACCAATGCAATTAACTCTGCACCCCTCTCCCCATCACCGCCTCCCATTCCTCAAAGCCCACCTACTTACCAGTCTGCTGTCCTTCATCTAAGCCTCCACAGGATGCTTCCCTACACTGTCATCATCCAGCCACTCCAGCCAGGCAGTCCCCAACCCCTGGGGGGTCTCAGTGTACCCCAGATGGACCTTCTGACCCAGGGTGTTCATTAATCAAGCTCTCAGACCCTCAAAGCCATGCTTCAGGGGGTTGACGTGGTCCTAGGTAAACAATGCATCAGGTCCCCTGAAAGGGTTAAGCGCCCAGATGGTGCCAGGTGGCTAAATAACCTGGTAGCATCTTTGTAGGCACACACACCTGCCCACACAGGACAGACCGTGACACAAGCAGTACTAAAGTCGGTTGTCGTGGAGGAAATGGCTCAGTGGGTGGGGACAGTTGCCATCAAGTCTGATGACATGAGTTTGATCTCTGGGAGTCATATGGTGAGGGTCCAACTCCCTAAATTGGTCCTCTGACCTCCACACATACTATACGGCACACACACACCACAAACAAATAAATGTGCTTAAAAGAATAAGTTAGTTGATGCAACAAGACAAGAGAGTGTGGTGGGTGGGGACCCTCTGTGAGCTCTCTACCCAAAGGTGTCTCAGGCTGAGCTGTGAGCACAAGGTTCAAGAAGAGCATCAGCACACCACAGCTCACAAAACACAGGCCAGCCCCCATCTGAGCACACATCACCCTAAAAGGACATGATCAGCTCCTTGGAGGCCTGAGGGTGGAACTGGGAGACTGTGTGTTTGCCAGTGGACTTGAGGTAAAGGCCCAGAATGATGCAAACGTCTCTGGGGAAGGGTGCTGGGGGCCTCTGCATGCAGCTAACCCCACTGTCCCTGGGAAGCTGTCACCTGAAGGTCCTTCAGAGCCTGGTGAGGCTTTTCTGTCTGCCCAGCCGCACCTGCTATTTGCACAGCTCTGATTGAGATCTCTGTGCAATTACATGAGGTGAGCATGCACCAGGCAGGCGCCAGGAGATACCCAGATAGGCCTATCAGACTTGTGGCCAGACTCCAGGGTATATCCAGGTACCCCTCTGGATACATACAGGGAACTGTGGGACCCAGAGAAGGGGCAAGGCTTGAGTGAAAAAGCTACCTACATGGCCAAGAGCATAGGCTTTGACATCAATCTGCTCCCTCTGCCTGGAAGAGCTTTTCAGCATCCCTCTTCCATGGGCCAGATTTCCTTTCCCTTGCCTCATCTGCACACACACACACACACACACACACACACACCAGCCACTGCACAGTGTCCCACAGCACCCAGCCCCAAAGGCCTCTTGAGAGCTAAACCTGAGACAAGGACCAGGCTTGGAAGCCCTGAAAAGCTCGGAAGTCCCTGGAAGAGAACACATTGGCTCAGTGCGTTCAAAGACCCCCTAAAATTACACATGAAGGGGGGAGGCTTACTGTGCATCAGGAAGAGGAGCTTCCTGGATCCTGCAGACCCAGAACTGCAGACCCGAGGCAGAGGGGAAGCGGTATGGGGAGATCTTCCACTATTGACTTGGTTGCTTTTCAAGCTGTTTCTTTTGGGTTAAGTTCTAGTTTCTGGGAACTTGTCCATTATAAATTTTCATATTTGCTGGCAAAAGCTGTTGCTGTGGTTTGGGTGTGGTCTGAATGTGCCCCCAAAGGGTTCACGAGCTGGAAGTCCAGGGGGTAATGGTTATGAAGTGGAAGGCATTTAGGTCATGGGGCACTGGCCCCAGAAGGAATTGATCTGCTTCTCTCTGGCCCCCCATTTCCCTCCAGAATGAGTTGTTATTAAGAAAAAAAAAAGGCAGCAAAACTCCTGAGCTCTCTGACTCCTTCCTTCCATATGCTGTATGCTCTGTTCTCTCATATATTCATCTATCACAATGGCATCTGCCATGTTGGAATATAGCCAGACACCTTTCCAGTACCCAGAAGAGGCACTGTGTCCAGCACAGCCAAATGACCCTCATTTCTATACAAAGCCCAGCCTCACCATAGCAGCAGGACATGAAAAGGCAGTGGCTCATATGCTTCTGTCTTTTTAAGATCACGGGACCTGAAGCAGCGAGAGCAGCGAGCAGTGACCTCTGCCTCCCAGTAAGGTGTCCAGAACTCAAGACCTTCTGTGTAAGCCCAAGAAATGCTTGGACTAAGCCTGAGTGTCACCTGCTCCTTCAGCCCCTTGGCTGGTGGCACGCAGTTGTCATCTTAGTCAGGGTTCTACTGTTGTGATAAAACACCATGATCAGAAACAACTTGGGAAAGAAAGGGTTTATCTCATCTTTGAGTTTGTAGCCCATCATCCAGGGAAGTCGAGGAAGGAACCTGGAGGTGGGACTGATGCAGGGGCCGTGGGGAATGCTCCTTAATGGCTTGCTCGGCCTGCTTTCTTATTCAATCTAGGACCCTGCCCAGGGGTGACCCTGTCCTCAACACACGGCCTCCCCTTCAATCGTTAATCCAGACAGTATCCCACAGATTTGCATACAGGCCAATCTTATAAAGTCATTTAAGATTTCCTCTTCTGATGGCTGGAGAGATGGCTCAGTGGTTAAGAGAACTGTCTGCTCTTCCAGGGGTCCTGAGTTCAATTCCCAACAACCACATGGTGGCTCACAACCATTTATACTGGGATCTGATGCCCTCTTCTGGCATGGAGGTGTACACAAAGATAGAGCACTCATATATAAAAATAAGTAAATCTTTTTTTAAAAATATTTCCTCTTCCCAGGTGTGTCTAGGTTTATGTCAGTTGACAACAACAACAACCAGGGCAATTCCCTTATGTTGTTTTTATATTTAACCAGCTCACATATTTATTTTTCCTTTTCTTTTAACTTG
This sequence comes from Meriones unguiculatus, assembly GCF_030254825.1. Classification (NCBI taxonomy): domain Eukaryota; kingdom Metazoa; phylum Chordata; class Mammalia; order Rodentia; family Muridae; genus Meriones; species Meriones unguiculatus. Next base: position 78,146,067 of record NC_083362.1, read on the forward strand.
TGGGTTTGTTCATCTGATTAGAAAAATGTGCATGTCTCACTGACGTTCAGCCTTTTTCAATTTTTAATTTGTAATAAGAATAAATAACATAATATTCACTGTTTTCCCCATTTTAAAGTGCAGTTCAGTAGTATTTGTACCATTCTCAGGCATTACCACCATCCAGCCCCAAAATGGTTTCATCTTCTCAAATTGTCATTGTCATTATCTACTAACTCTCCCAGCCCATGGCAGCCATCACCCTTCTATCCCTGTATATCTGATAGTTCTAGGAACCTCTCATGGATGGAACCTATCAGCTTATTTCACTTAGCATAGCAACCTCAAGGTCCTCCCATACTGTAGCGTGGCTAAGTCCTCCTGTGGATGGACTGTTCATCGCTCACCGGGTCATCTCTCCGTGGACCACTAAGCTGCTTCACCACTGTGAGCTGTGCTGCCATCAGCAGGGTGCAGGTCTATCCATCTGGGTCTCTGCTTTCACTTTTGTAGGGTCTGTTCTAGAAGGACTGTGGGATCTAGCTCGAATTCTACATGAATCCTTAAGGAACGGCCAGCTTAGTTTTCTACAGTGGCTCCACCATTTTACATTCCTGCTTTCTTCTGTGTTTAAAGCAAGATGTTAGCTGTAGGAACTGTTTTCACCCACTCAACATCGGATGACAACCAAGTCTTCAACCTTCTGGACCCACCTGTTCTAAGACCAGCTTCCCATGGTTAGTGCTAGGACTCAGCTCAGCCTCACAGCATAAAGCACTACAAACGCCATTATAGGCTGCCCTCTGTCCTCTGCCCTCTGCCCAGCCAGCTAAATCTGAGGTCCCCTCAAGCTTAGTAACCTGCCAGAACGGCTTGCAGCATTCAGGCACCTCTTTCCTGACTTAAAGAACTCATTCGGGAACATCTACAAAGGAGTGATGTCAGGTATGGGGAGGGACACAGAGCTGAAGCACCCTGTTGGGGTACATGCTTGTCCCAGCCCTGCATCTACACCAAGCCCCTCATTGGGGTTTTCATGGGGAACTCCTGAGTAAATATTACTAATTGTAAATATTACTGATTGTCCCCAGGGGCTTAAGTACTAGATCACCAGACATCTTGGGGGTGGGCAGAAAGATCCAGGGCTCTTCTTTTGCCTTTGTCATTCTGGAGCTCCCTGGAGACCCAGCCACCCCTCTCTCATTCCCATTCAAAGTCACTCCTTACTCCAAAGATCAAGGGTACATGATTCCAGGAGTGCAGGCCTACCAAGGACAGGAGCTGACAGTGGTCTGAGCATAGCCTGGCCATAGCGCCAATCACACACCCTTCAGGGAATGACACAGTGACTATCTGTCTCCAGGGCCACATGTCCAGACGCCAGTGTCACTGCACATCCTCTTCCCTGACCTTCTTTATCCATGGTCCAGAGACAGGCTCCAGCCTCCTCAGCAGAACACTCTAAGCCTTGACAAGGGCTTTGCAGGTTTTTTTTCCCCTGTCTAGCCCACCCCCTCTTTCTTCTTCCTCCTCTCTCCTTCCTCCTCCCTCCATGTTCTTTATCCTGGGCCTTTGCTGCACTGATTTGCTTGCCTACCATCTTCCCCAGGAAGACTGTGTGGGTGTCGGGACATAGGAGCAGACAAGACAGACAGCCTCCTCACCCAGCTGAGCGTTTCCTGCCATGAGTCATTTTGTAGTTAATGATTCACACCTTTGGCGGTTCCAGCAAGGCTTTCAATTACTTGCATTGGGAACCTGTCTGAGACTGCTTGTGTGCCAAGCATTGTGCTGTGGGGTGAATGAATGAGTTGCCCCCTTCGCCTCCATCCCTTTCTCCAGCATCTAGCCCATTCATGACTTCAGAAGCTTCTGCCCCAAGGGTAAGGCCCATATCCCAGCTTGGTAGGTACAGTAAGGGGGTGAGGGATATCAATCAAAGCAGCTGGAAAGGCAGCCTGTCAAACACAGTACCAGACATTACCAGGTACAGAGCCCAGCAGGCTTTCCAACCAAACCCTCTCCAGGAGGCCAAAGTGCTCTGAGCCTCCAATTGGGCCTGCTCCTGGCCAGGCCAGTTCACTGAAGGAGGGTCCAACCAGGTACATACGAGGCAGAGGACTATCCAGAGATCTGGAAATCCAGAAAATACCCCCACAAGTGTTTTGGGGCTCAGGATAGAGTCTCAGTCCTAAAACAGACTCTGTCAGCAGACCCAAACTCACCCAGCCCTGGCTTTCCCACACAGTGAGAGAAGGGCAGTTTCCAAGTCAAAGCAAGCTCAAACATCTACTCCTGGAGAGGAGATAGTGCTAAGAAGCCTCAACCCACCTTACCTGCCTCACACAGCGTCACAGGTTCTCTTCCTGTCCCTGAACCCAGCTTCAGCTTAGCCCTCCTGCTTGGTCAGGACCGGCAGCCCTCCTGCAGCGCTGGATAGAGCCACATGAGGGCACTGTTGGAACTCAGCAGCAGGCGTAGCCACCCCTGCACTGCACTGGGATTAGCTCGATGTATCTCTGTACCCCACCCAGCCCTGTCCTATCTGCTGCCTAGGTTGGAACCTGTGAGAGTATACAAGTTACACTGGGCTCTCCTGTTCGATGCCCTCTCCTTCAGAGATTTTCAGCAGAGGTTTGGGGGTCCTGCCCTGCTTGCTGCTGAGTTCTTTATTTAGAAGGCACCAGTGAGTCCTGCCTTTTTCCATGTCTGAAACATCCATGTTCCTTTGTTTGTTTGTTTGTTGTTTGTTTGTTTTTTTCAGTCCATTCTGCTCTCCCCTGGGAACCAGCACCTCGACTTTCCAGTCCACGAGTCTGTGGCTACAGTCATAAGCAAGAGCCAGTGAATAGCTCATGTGCTTTTTGCCGTTCCTGCTTACAGGCCTCCTTTATCTCCGTGCCCCGCCATGCCTGGAAGGGGAGTAGTGGGTTCACCTGCTGGGACCACTTTGGGTACCTGCCTGGCCCCAGCTGTGCGTCAACTCTTAGGCCAAGAAAGGGGGGGTGCTTGCATTCTCTACTCTGTTCCCACTGTTTGAAACAGCGCTGAGAAGCCCCCAAACCCTGCAAGAAGCCCCTTGCAGTGGACACACTTGACTCTTCTCTGCTCAACCTAGACAGCAGCCACGTCCCACAAGCTGGAAAAGGCCATGTACTCCGGAGTCTGGCCTTCAAGTGGTCTCCACCCTTCCTCACCAGCGCTTGTGCTCAGATGCTGCCTGGATTCCCATTCAGGGTGCTCCCCATCTCAGATCTGAAGGACCACGAGTAGAAGGGTTGTGCCTGTGGGGCAGGGTTGGGGGATAGGACAGCGCTCTGCGTTAGAGCCCATCCTTTCCTGGACATGGACCCACACTGGTGAATGGAGCCCCTGGGCTCTGTCTCCCCATCCGCAACAACCACTGCCCCCCTCCATGTATGGGTCAAGATCCAGAATGGGGGAGGATACATACCGCACCCCCAGAGCTCCCTGCTCCCGACAGTCTCCAGGCAAGGGCAAAAGTGCAGTGTGAGGTTCCCCAGCTCCAGAGCACAGAGGGGTCAGTTAACTTCAAGGAAGCCCTGAGCAGTTTCCATTCCCATGGGGCTAGGGCTGGTGGACAGACAACTGGTGCAAGGCCTCTCTCGGGCCCAGTCTCTCTCCTTTTCAGACTTGACCCCCACCCCTCTCTCAGCAACGGCCCCTGGGGCTCTGGAACCCAGGATGGCCTGTAATATCACCCACACTTCATACTTTCCCGGATGGGCAAGGTATGTCCGTGGTGTGTTGATGGCACCGTGGGGAACCCCCCTCAGTTCCCTTAGAAGGGAGCCCTGCTTTGACCCAGAGGGCGAGGTAAAGATGCCAGCCCCCTAGGTGGGCCTCCCTCCACACAACCGCAGAAGAGTGGGCTTCAAAGGTACCCGTTTGGAGTGAGATCTAGAGGCATGGGCTACTCACAGGGGCAGTGGACTCCTCCCTGGGGTCTTTGGCATACGTTGAGCTGAGAAACACATTGCGGGCTATAGGAAGAAACAAACATGGCCCAGCGCATCTGGGTCTTGGGTCTTTTAGGAAAGTGACCATGGAAGTCCCTTTTGCCCAGCTGTGGTGTCCTTCGCACAGTCTGAGGCTCCCTGTAAGAGGCTATCCAGGCTCCCCAATGCCCTGCTAGAACCTTCCCCCAGAGCCAGGCTAGATAGGAAAGATCCTGGCCCTAGAGGTGGTGACCCACCCAGGCTGGGGAGCCACGGGTGGCAGAGCCCGGGGGGAGGGGCAGACGCTGGAAACTCCCCCAACCCACTCCCCACTGACAGCAAACTTAAATATGGGGAAGGAGGCGGTCCCGGGTGGGATCCCAAGGGATGCAAGCCCGGGTCAGCACAGATCTTCTTGCACGGTTAGCAGAGCCCCGCACCCCTCCCCCACTCCATTTGCGTGGAGGCGGGGCGGCCCTCGCTTGCAATCCTCCCTTGCGCGCAGGGGACAGAGGCAGGAGGAGAGGGCCTGCTGCCAGGGACGCGCCCCTCCCGCTCCCCCTCTGCACCCCTCCTGCTCTGGCTGGGCGTCGACCCATCGCAGGCACCCGGCCACAGCTGGAACCTATTACGCCCCCAGCGCCTCTCGGGACGTCCCGGCTAATAAGTGACCCTCTGTAAACGTTAGGAATGAGTCAAGTCTGTGCTGCGCCGCTGCTTTCCCGTTAGCGGGTGGCGCCGCTGATGCTCCGGGGAGAGCAGGGAGGGGAGGCAGGGTCCTTCCGGCCTGGAGGGAACCTCTGAATGGAGCCAGCATCACGTCTTTAATCTGGGGCCCCAGGGTACTTAGTTTCCACCCCACTAGGCCTTAGTTTCCCCCTGTGCAAAACAGGAGGCTCAGGGCTGCAATGGCAGGAGCGGCCCTGGTGGTCTTAGCACCCGAGCCTTCCTGGCCAGAGGGAGGAAGTAGCAAGAAGGGCCTTGCTGCTCAACAGTGGAGCTGCTGCACCCAAGCAAGACTGTTTACCACCCACTCAGAGCAAGGCTGGGAGGTCCTTGGAGGAAAGTGAAGTGAGGGCACCTAACCAAGACCGCCTAGGGCAGTTGAGTGCAAAGCCTTGGAGAAAGCAAGCCTTTCCTCAGCCTGAGGGGCAGATAAACCAGGCCCCGCACTCACTCATGTGCAGCACCTGACCTTTGCAGGACTTCCAGGGACCAGGAAAGGCCCTGTCCAGGGCCATGCAGAATCTGGATATTGGGGTGACTGCAGTCTGGCTAGCTTAAGAGAGGAATCAGGAAGGCACAGTGGCGCATGCCTGTAATCTGGGAGGCAGAGGCAAGCAGATTTCTGTAAGTTGGAGGCCAGCCTGGTCTACAAAGTGAGTCCAGGACAACCAAGGCTACATGGAGAAACCCTGCACCCTCCCCCCTCATCCCCTCCAAAAAAGGAGGAATCAATATATTTAGGTGAAAGCCATGACTTATCTCTACGGAGACATTGAGGATTCAGAGTGGAAAGAGGCCTGGCTACAGTCAGGAGGGTAAGAAAGGTGGGTGCTTGGAGAAGCAGAGACCTGGAGTCAGAGCCAGGAGAGCTCCAGACTAGCAAAGGTCTTCAGTGACAGCTGGGAGATGGGAGACAGGATGGGACTCTAGATGGGAAAAGGATTTGGGGAATCCCACTGTGGAGGGGAGCAGGCAGAACCGCGGCTGTTGCCCTGGAAACCTCTGGGAGTGGGGCCCTGGCATCAGTCACAGGAGTTGTTAAGCCACTGCCTTCAATGCAAACATCCCTCATAGAGGGGGCAGGTGGCTCACTGTGGGCTGTTCTTAATCCTCTCCTATTGTCTGCCCTTTCCATCTCTGGACGTTTCCTGCTGACACGGAACAAGCCTGCCCACAGGACCTGACAAGGTCTTTATATCACGTCCATTCCTTCCCCCAAAACATGTGCCTCCCCCAACAAAATCCTGCAGAGAAGCTGAGACCCTAAAGACCAATGTCTAGGTAGGAAACGTAGGTAGATAAGAAGCCATTTCTGTGATGTGACATTCAGTTTTAGAGACTTTCAACCTGAATTTCCAAAGCCAGAGGCCTATAGCACTAAGCCTTGGGATCCTGAGACTTATGGCTCCAAGCTTTCAAAGTGAGATGCTCGTTGCTTTGGGTGCTTGAGGCAGAGGTCTGGTGCAGTGTCCTCAGTTCTAGGCACCCAGACTTTTTGCCTCTGAAACCCTCAGTAGCTTTTTTTATTTCTTCTGGGCCTTCCGGTCCCCATAGTCTATGCTCTGCCTGTGGCTCTCCACTGAGTTTCAGCTTCTTTGTCACCTTTCTTAATTTCTCAATTTCTGCCTGCAGTCCCTCTCTCTCTCGAACACTTCTGCTTTCACGCCCTGCATTATATAATAGTTCGGAGTGTCAGGTGTCAGGGCTCTTGGCTCCTGGTAACTCTTTGGGACCCTTTAATTCAGCTGCTTCTACTTTTTCTAAGACTCAGAAGCTCGGGTTTTGTCTACAATTCCTGCGGCCAGCCCAGGCTGCCTTACCCGTGACAAAAGCCACAAATGGACACATGGATTGTTCAAAGGAGCTTTTTATTGGGTCTGACGCTGCGACACCCAAGCGATGCACACAAGAGACGGCACTAACCGGAAAAGAGCCACCAGCGAGCTGCTTAGATAACTGGAATATGGCACCACACGTGCCAGCCACAGGCCTCACGCTGCTCCAGCCACAGGCCTCACGCTGCTCCAGCCACAGGCCTCACGCTGCTCTAGCTACAGGCCTCACGCTGCTCTAGCCACAGGCCTCCTCACGCTGCTCTAGCCACAGGCCTCCTCACGCTGCTCTAGCCACAGGCCTCCTCACGCTGCTCTAGCCACAGGCCTCACGCTGCTCTAGCCACAGGCCTCACGCTGCTCTAGCCACAGGCCTCCTCACGCTGCTCTAGCCACAGGCCTCCTCACGCTGCTCTAGCCACAGGCCTCACGCTGCTCTAGCTACAGGCCTCACGCTGCTCTAGCCACAGGCCTCCTCACGCTGCTCTAGCCACAGGCCTCCTCACGCTGCTCTAGCCACAGGCCTCCTCACGCTGCTCTAGCCACAGGCCTCACGCTGCTCCAGCCACAGGCCTCACGCTGCTCCAGCCACAGGCCTCACGCTGCTCTAGCCACAGGCCTCACGCTGCTCTAGCCACAGGCCTCACGCTGCTCTAGCCACAGGCCTCCTCACGCTGATCTAGCCACAGGCCTCACGCTGCTCTAGCCACAGGCCTCACGCTGCTCTAGCCACAGGCCTCACGCTGCTCTAGCCACAGGCCTCACGCTGCTCTAGCCACAGGCCTCACACTGCTCTAGCCACAGGCCTCATGCTGCTCTAGCCACAGGCTTTGTGTTGAGTCACTAGACAGTGCTCAGCCTTTAGAATGTGTGACAATACCCTTATAGTGAGCTTTGTCATCCGGAGTTCACAAGGCTGTCCTGTCCCAAGTGAAGTTTGCCTAAGTCAGAGCAGGTTATCTGGAAGAGCCAACGCTGGAGCAAGGCCCTGTAAAACAGGAATTGCAGCCCCAGCACCCCAGCTTGTGATATTCCCAGCAGGTCCTGGAGATGCTCACGGAATGTTCAAAGCAGCCGGGCCACCATGATAACAGTCCAGTTGGTTGCCAAAAATGGGGCTGGTAGTTTGTCGGGTCTCTGTTCAAGGCAGCCAGGCACAATGGAAGAGTGACTACTAGGGAAATCAAGTCTCCCAAACCCTAACAGCCAAGCTGGTTTGAAGGAAATCATGAGAGCACTTACAACAAAGACTCCATCATCGACATTGGCACTCATAACGTTGGAAGGGGCTTCTTCCCAGTCAGATCCCCTCAGGACAGCCCCCTGATCTGTCTCACCAGGTCCCCAGGATTTCATGCTCACTTTGAGTCTATGTGGTTTTCTCTCCTGACAGCTCACTAGCTCAGGACCCACCAGGAAAGCGCACCACTCTGGGGCAGCCTGAGGGAGACACCTCAGACCTGCTCACAGAACCTAGCCTGCCTCTGATGACCTATGTCATCTTTGGCCTGTCTTGCCCCCCAGGGCCCAACATACCTCTTACAATGGCTGCCCTCTAAGAACAGGGGGTAGATTCACTCCTTTTACACAGAGATTCTGTATTCCTCACCAGGCCTGTGATCACTGGGTGGGGTTTGGGAGCCTCCCCATCTCCACTGTGCAGATGAACCTAACTGGTCCAGGTGGGGCTGTGTGTCTTTCTGTGGACCTGCCTTCCAGGGAGGCTAACATGAAGAGCTGGGATTCAGCCCAGCCTGCTTAGAGTCAGAAAGGGCTAGGAGGTGAGCTGGGATGACCTCAGATAGCTATTTTCTTGATCTCCTCATTTCTGCCCGGGACTGGCACAATCCCCCTCCACAAGTGGGGAAACTAAGGCATGTGGCTTGAGTGAGCAGCCTGGCCCCACTCTGCCATCTCCAAGACTCTCTGCTATGTTGACGTGACTATACGGTGGCTCTGAGCATCGACAACAATGGCTTTGTGTGAGGGGCCTGCAGGAACCAGGGCTCTGGGATGGTTTTTGTTTCCAGAGATTGGAAGACACCATCCTGAGCCCCATGGCCAGCAGGGAGGACCGGGCGCTGACTGTGCGTGGAGAAGGCCAGCAGGCCTTGCCCACCCCTGTGCCAGCCCGCATCCGGGAGATTGTGTCAGGCAGCCTGGCTGAGGAGCCACTCTCAGGTGAGGCGGCTGAGGCTGTTCAGGTACCCAGTGTCCCCCACACATGCTTTACTTGGTAGGGGATTGTCCTGGCCATGAGTAGAGGGGTTTAAAGATGCTTACCAAAGACAATAAGGGTAATGGGGTGCTCAGTAAAAGGAGAGGGAGTGAATTTTTTCCTGGAAGCCCTCTCTCAGTTGTTTGGGTAGGGCCATGGCCTGATCTAATGCTCTGCCCACAGGGCTGGGGGAGCTGCCAGCTGCTGCAACCCATGCGCAGGAGGAGAGTGAGCTTCTGCAAGAGGAGCTGGCCAGGTTGGAGGAGCTGTTGGCCCAGGCAGAGGCCGAGCGGGAGGAGCTGGCCAGCAGGTGTCACATGGTCAGCCAGAGGGTAAGTGTGCCCCTGGTGCCTGACAGCCAGTGTGCATGGCCATGTTAGCAGTCACCTTCCAGGACTGGTGACCATAATCACACCCCAGTCTCTTAGGACACTGGGCAGCAGATGGAGAAACTGAGGCTAGAGGTGAGCAGGTGGAGCAGGAGATGCCACCCTCAGATGTATGTCCCTCATCATGTATGGCCCTAAGCGCCATGTGGAGAAGCCCAGTCAGGGATGACTGTAGCAGAAAGCCACCTGTAACAGTCTTTTAAAAACTACTTTATTGGGGGTGTTTAGGCTTCTACCTAACTTCCACCAACCCCCCCAACCTTAAGTAGGAGAGAGAAAAGGTTAGTGGGGAGGTGGGGCCCAGACCCCTTTACTTCTCCCTGCTAGTTAGGGCCACAGGGTTCTTTCAGGGCTCTGTACCAATCTCTGTCGACCGAAGACTCAGCCAGCAGCCTCCTCCACACCACTGTGCCCCAAGTGTTTCTCTCCATCTGCCTGGTCTAAACCACCACACTGTCTCTAGTCTCTGGTCTCTCCAAACTGCTACATGCCACATGCCAACACCAAATGCCACCACACGCACCCCCCTTTTCTTTCTTGGCTCTCGTACTTATACTCTGAGAGTCTTAGAACATGGCCCTCTCCTTGCTGCACATGGAAGGCCATCACCAGCTGGCAAAGATCACGCCTCATACGTGACAATTAACAGGTGTGAATAAACTATAGCCCAACTAAAATCCCACACCTGGGATTAAAACAAAAGACATACTTACATAACAAAACTGGGTTTACAAAAAACCCAAAACTTCTGTTATTGATGACCCACTGGTCCAGGGCTTTGCCAGTTATAATCACAAAGCCAGCTTCCAAACAGAGGGCAAAACCAGGCAGGACTGGCCCCAGACTCCAGGCAGAGCCTGTGGTGCCAGCCCCTGCCCCACATGTGATACTGCCTTCTCACATGTGATACTGCCTCTGGTCACCAGCCAGGCTGCAGGATGGGAGAATGGAAGGGTGACCTCCGAGGTCTTCAGCCAGAAGTTATTCGGGATGTCTGTGGGCTAGGAAATGCCTTCTCAATGAAGCTAGAGAAACTCAGGCAGAAATTTGAAGGTGTTTTCCAGGCCAGAGCACTTTTCATGCATTATCCTCTCCAAGTCATGAGAGTCTCAGAGGCAGAACTGGACACAACTGGTGTAAGATAAGGGAGAACAGTTCATGCAGTGGGGACCTCTGATCCCCCAGGTTCAACCCCCAGGCCATCTATGGACCCAGCCTGAGCTCTGTGGAGCGGCACAGATGAGGAAACTAAGGCTCAGCTGTGGCCAGTGTTCCTCTAAGGAAGTGGTTCTCAACCTGTGCACATCCCAAACCCCTCAGGGTCACAGATATTCTGTATATCATATTTATATTATGGTTCATAACAGTGGCAAAATTACAGTTATGAAGGAGCAACAAAATAATTTTATGGTCGGAGTCACCACATGAGGAACTGAACTAAAGGGTCACAGCATTGGGAAGGCTGAGAACCACTGCTCTAAGGTCATACAACCACGTCCTGGCCCACATCTGCTCTTCCTATGGCCTCCTGGCCTTGCTTTGCCTATATGAGGGTCCTAGAAGACTTCCTAATACGATCATACCATCCCTAAGGTGCCCACATTCTGGCTCTCTGATGCCCTTTCTGCCATTCTATCCTACATGGGAAATGCTGTTTTCTTTAGCCACCTCCCAAAGAATCCATCTAAGAAAGACCTGAGGAACCCTTACAATGGCTGAGGAGCTCCACAAGCCTGCTCTTCTGAGATCCTCTGCCATGGGGCATTCTGGGGCTAAGGATCTTCCTAGCACAGGGCGGGAGATGCTGGGAATGGACTACAGGGAATAGAAGCCGCAGAAGGCCTTCCAAAGATTAATGGACTAATAAGCTGTGAGTCAGAGCCCAGCTCACAGCCAGCTGGATGAGAGGGCCCAGAGACCCTGGCCCAACTTACTCCCCAGCACACAGGTGGGACAGGGTGAGGGTCTTGGTACCCAGAATGCCCTCCCCAGGTAGCACTGCAATCCTTTATCATTGGAGCCGACTGACCCCAACTGTCACATTGCTGGTGGCTGAGAAGCAGGTCCTTGGCCAATCAGACACTCCTGTATCCCATTCCCATTCCCCCTGTTTGTGCCTTCCTTATAAGACTTCCTCCTTCCCATAACTTCCTAGGCTCGGGTTCACATCCCCCACTGTAGTAATGGCTTAGTGGCTCTGAGCAGTAGGCCTTGGGTGTGTCTTTCTGAATTCCACATTGGCCCCAGCCTTCCTTCCTAACCCCTTGGGATAATGCTCTGTGTTGGTAACAAGGGGACTTGGCACCCATGGTATTATGCTCCTACCTGCTAAGGATGAGGGTTGAGAGGGGAGGTGCAGCTTGGGAAATAGGCCAGGCCAGAGGGGTCCAGATTCATGCCCCATGGAGACATGAAAGAGCCTGCTTTTCAGCTGTCTACCTTGCCTGGTTGTGACTGACATCTGGACGGCCCCAGCCACTGGGGCCACCAGGACCTCCGTTTACTAACCTGTAAACGAAGCATCTCCAGGGACCTCCAGATCCCTGCCTTCTGCTGGGATCACCACTCCCTTAACATTTCCAGGCCCAACAGAATCCAATCATTCACTCATCCAACATGCTTCCCCTTGGTCTCTTCTGTGGGCCACAGGAACTGGACAGAGAGGCGGGTGTGAACAGGATCCTGGGAGGCCCTGTATCCTACCTCTGCCCAGAGTGAGCTTTATGTCAAAGATGTCCCACCTGGCTGAGCAGGCTGAGGTGGACCCGGTGGGCTCACACTCCTTCCTAGCTGCAGGCCCGCCTGGATACCGCTGAGGCCCGGCTTCGGAAGTCAGAGATGGAGCATAGCATGGACTTGGAGGAGGCTCTTAGCCGGCTGGAGGCCTCACAGCAGAGGTGAGGCCCAGTGGGCAGGCTGTTGGGGTGCAGGGGGTGCAGGCATCATCCTGGAGAGGGCAGACCCCGCTATGCCTCACAGCCTTTGCCAAACGACCAATTCTGAGTTACCAGTGAAAACTGGTAGAGGGAGAGGACCCTGGGAAGGAAGGGTCAGTAGCAAGCAGAACTGGCTGCCATTCAGCTCTCCCTTATTTTCCATTGGAGACCACTCCCATTCCTCATATATAATTTCTCAGCTTTCGAGGCCAGGGTGAGTGAGAAGGGAGAGAAAAGGCAGTCTGCAGAGTGTCCCTGTGTCACAAGCCAGGGGACAATACAGACTTGAGAGCTCTCTCATCACTGTGGGGGAGTGGGGCTCTTCCTAGTCTCCTCAGTAGTGATTCCCCTGCATGCAGGAAGCAAAGATATCAGACAGGCTTGAAGCTGCAATGTCCCAGAGTTGGGGTCAGGACACTCAGAAGAGCCCATCTGCAAGTGAGAGCTGGCATCAGAGATAGCCTTGTCCTCTGCCCACACTCCTCAGCATATATTTCCATACCCTGGAAATGGGAGCAGCCATCATGCCTGGAGCATCTGAGGGGGAATCTGCTCACTGCCCCAGGGATAAGTTTGGGCCTATGGGCAGCCTGCCAAGGCACAGCCATTGCCAAGGGCTTCCTGACCCCACCCCCTGAGTGTGATGCCAGGATGTCTGGTCAGGGTGCTGCCTGGCCACCGCTGTTGGTGGGTTACCACAGCCAACCCTGTGCCATTGGCACACACCATACTGGGTACTCTTCTCTGGCTCTCCTTACCACCCTGACCACAACCCCAGAACTTTTGGCTTCTAGCCTCTCTGATGTCAACAGGCCCTTTTGTTCATACTTGGCAAGAATGCACCACACCCCAGTCCCAGAAACAGCCCTAGAGCCTCACTTGAACTGACCTCGCCATCACTAACATCCTGTGGTTGGCTTATCCTCTGGGAATCTGACAGAGGAAGAAAATGCTGAAAAGCATTTTTGAAAACCCATTTTGAGGAGAAGAAGAGCCCCCAGGGAAGTTTGATGCCTACAAAGCTCATCAGGATGGCTGGCATCTCCCACCTAGCTTTCAGAGGTGCCCAGCTCCTGCTGGCCTGCCCCTCCAAGGCTCCCTTAGAGCCTCCTATACCCTGCAAATTTCTTTTTCCTCTTGAAGGTAGAGGAGTGGGTAGTGGTGGGAAAAGTTTGGGAGAAGAGGATTCTCAGGAGGGAAGGATGATGCTGAGCTGGTCCTGGAGGAGTCCTCCTGATGTTGGCTCCACGTGGGTTCATTGCAGGGTGCTCAATGCTGCTTAGGAGCAGAGCTGGGCTGTGCACTGGAGTGGAGGTCAGGGGCCTTGGGCACCATTTAAACCCCTTGGTTTAGGCCCCTGGACTCTCTGTGCCTCTAAGAAGTCAGCACACATCAAGCTGTGGCTTTTGTCCATCTAGGAGCAAGGGCCTTTCCCAAGTGAACACTCTCCTGCGGGGACAACTGGAGCACATGCAAAAGGCCAATGACACACTGGCCAGGGAGCTGGCCATGACAACACACAACTTGCTCCGCCTACAGAGCAAGTTGGAGCTGCGGGAGGTATGTCACTAGTCTGAGAAAGAGGTGTCCACAGCCTGTCCCTACTTCTGCCTGTCTAATTCGGTGACTGCAGCTGGTGGTGGTGGTGGTAGGTGGGCAGCAGGGATCAGGAAGGGGGAAGCTGGCTTCATGCAATCCCTCCTGGTCGAGGCCTCACCATCCATTTTCCTTGGTCACAGCAGCCTATGACATGAGGGATACCTCCATCCCCTCTCCCTTTGAGGAAAGGAGAACAAGACTAGAGGGTTCTTGGGCCTTTGCTGGCTCCGATATGTGACACTGTTGGCCGCACTGAGAGGCTGATCAAAGGATCTGGGTTGCACAGCTGCTCTTAAGCTCCTGGCCAGAGACCACCAGTGACCCACAGACTTGCCCACTCAAGCATCATGGAATGATGTTACAAACCTTAGGAGAGGTCCAGCTCTGGTCTGCTGATATGTTGATGGATGTGGGAACTCACGAGAAGGATGTAGCCTCGGAGAGGTGACACTATACAAATGACGCTAAAGGAAGTCCCTTGACAGCCCTGCTTCAAAGGGGTCTGAATGCATACTCAAGTGTCCTTGCACACTGCAGTGGCAAGATTTGCCCCTCTGAAGCCACCTGAGGAATATGCTCTCCCCATATGAAGGCAGGAGTTAAGGGAGACCTCTGGGTCTGGGTCCACATATGTCCCTTCAAACAAATCCATCCCAGAGAGCTCACTGATGCTCTCTGGAAGGGCAGCCACAGCAGCCCCCTGCCATCTGCCCCCATACCTTCCTGCTTATCCTGCTTAAGGCTTAGCCATCCTCTGTCCTTCCTCATGACTGGACCATGTAACCTTTCAGTTTTAGCTGTTCCCATCTCTCCCTAATGCCAACAAGGTATCTGTGCCAATCTTGCACCATCTCTAGAGCCCAGAATCGTTCTGAGTTGCTGCCCTTCTTTACGCTGAGCTAGGCTACCTTCTTCAGACTCTTATCCTTCTCATCACTATCCCTTCCTACATCTACCTAATCACCTTGGACCCTTCCTCCTTGACTTAAATTACAAACATCAGGGTTTTCATCTTTAGGAGAGTGGATTGAGTCTTTTCTAAATATCCCACTCTCTGGTTGGCGTGTATCCCAAGCAGCTATTCTGTGCTTGGTGCCTCACATCCCACTACCTGCCATTGTCCAAAATCTGATCCCATTATTTCTGCTGACTCCTGATCTCGGTGCATTGTCTCCTTGTGCGGTTGGTGGTCTTTTTAATTCTTTAATAGGCAGCTGGTTGTCTTCCTTTGAACTTTGTGAGAATTCTCTAAAACCTGAGTGAATATAGCATTTTTCTAGAAAACATTTCAACTGCTTTTGATGGGCGCCTGGAGGCTCCACACTGCAGTAGGCTTTCAGTGTGAAAACTCAGACTGTGTGGGTTTAGATTGCAAACTGCAAGACGTTTTATCAAGGTTCCAGGCAAAGGGAAGAGTTGTTTCTTTTTGTTCATCTCTAATATTCTAGACAGGCACTTTATCTCCAAGATCCTGTGTGTGTGTGTGTGTGTCTGTGTGTGTAATGTAGTGTACTGTACACACCTGTATTATGATGTGAGTGGTATGTGTGAGCCTGTGTGTATGATATGGTGTATGGTCTGTGTAAGACTTGTATATGTGAAGGTATAAATGCACAGTGTATATGCGCATGTGTGGGGGTGGGGTATATGCGCATGTGTGGGGGTGGGGTATATGCGCATGTGTGGGGGTGGGGTATATGTGCATGTGGGAGTCTATTGTGAGTGATGGCCAGCTCAGGAGGAGCTGGAGGACCCTCTTCCCCCATGCCTTGTTGGTGTCTCACCTGTGGTCTCACATTCTGAGGGACCCCTGCTGGCCTGCAGCCCCTCCACAACCCACCTGGCCTCCAGCTCACGCAGGCTCCGTTCACTCTGCTGGGCCAGCTCAGCTTTCTGCTCTGCCCGCAGCAGGAGGCTTCTCCGCAGCTCTGCATTTGTGGCCTCCAGTTTCTGTGTCTCTGCCTCCCGAATGCCTGCCTTTGCTCTCAGCTCCTCCATTGCTGTCTCCAGAGCTACTTTCTCCCTGAGAGCAGGAGCAAAGGCAGAGAGGCAGCCTCAAGCCGTGCCTCAGGGGAGGAGCCCCTAAAGCCATCAGGACTTACTGGGGAGGATGATCAGGGGTGAGTGGGTATGGAGCAGTAGGAACAGGGCTGTGTCAGTGTGTGTGTGTGTGTGTGTGTGTGTGTGTGTGTGCTGGCCCTCAGAGGCTTCAAAGGTGGAAGGAGTTCAGGGAGGCACAGGAAGAAGAGCTGGCACTGTGTGACCCGCAGCCTCAGGCCCTAAGTAGCCGACTGAGATGAGGCGGCCACTGTCTGGGTGTGTAAGGATAGGTGAGGGTATGAGCGTATTAGTACAGTGTGTTGGAGTGCAGCGTTTGTATGGGTTGAATCTGTGTGAGTGTGGATATGCATGCCTGTGGCTGTATGTGAATGATGATGTATGAGGGCAGGATGAACGTATAAACATATGTTTGTGGTGTGTCAGAGGTCTTCTTGTTCATCCTCCTGACTGCTCATCTTTGATGTGTTGAGTGGAGCTTTGGGATGTCCACCATGCTTGAGAAGACCCCCACTTGGGCATTGCACAACTCCCCAGAGGAAGCCGAGGCTCCAGTTGCTCCTTTTAGAAAGGAATTGCATGGTGCTGGCTTCCTCACCTGTACCCGGTTCTGGCTGCATCCCTCCCTGCCCCCACTGTGCTAGCCAGCTCAGTCTTGTTAAGAAGAGAAGAAGGTCCAGAATCTCATGCTTCCGTGAGACAGATGCCAAGATGGCGATAGAAATGCCAAGAGCTTCTTGTCTCCCATGTTCTGAGCCCCACTGTTCCCTAAAGGCTTTGGGCACATGTTATGTATCACTCAGCAGTGTCACTTCACCATCACAAGCCTGCTTCTTCCTGCCTGGCCTTCTCTAGGGTTCTATGGGGGTGTTCTTTCTCACCTGGTCTCTTAGCATCTGCAAGGTACAGATCCAGCCCATCTTGTAGAACCCCCTATCATTACACCTCCCACAGCACTGAGGGGACAGAGGAGCAGCCCATCCCCCAGAGGACAGCACCAGTGTCTGGGATATCCTTGCCACTCTGGGGAGACCTCCTTCTCAGCAACCCTCCCCTCTGTGGGACAATACTGTGCCTCCTGGTAGGACTGGGAAACAGTCCTTCCCTGGCCAGCATGGCTTTGTCTCCGTGTGGGGTGGATAGGAGGCTTTGAGACCTACAAGGTGATACAGAGTTCACTTCCAGCCCGTGGGTGGGGTGGTAGGAGAGGAGGGGACATGGTTTGAATAAACACAACCTCTTGCCATCAGACCCGAAGGTTGGGCCTAAGAAAGCCTCGGGACATCCTCCCCGTGTGGAGACAGGCCAAGGCTCTGCAGACACACCTGGCTGAGCTTCGGGCATCCACAGAGAGGTAAGCAGAAATGCCTACCTAGTGGCACCTGAGTGGTAGGACGGGGTTCCTCCTGGGCTGCAGCCTTGCTGGCTCTTGCTGCCCTGTAGGGAGGTGGACAGTTGGGGAGGAGAGGAGGAGGTAGTGAAAAGATAGGAGAGCAGGGCATTGACACTTGTGCAAGAGAGTTTCAGAGTTCCTAGGGTTTCAGGGATCCGTCTAGTCCTTTCTGGTTGCCTCATGGGAATATGTCCTAAGCATTCCCAGTGGACCTCAACATAATTGCATCCCCATTTACACAGGAGGAAATAAAAGACCAGAAGCCAGTGTCTTATTCAGAACTGTCATTTCAGATCAGATCCATCACTGCTCACTCTTCCTTGACTTTATCCTTGCCATTCTATGACATATAAACCAATTTATAGCACACAGTAGGGCTTCTCCTGAAACTGTTCATTGTTCATGTAGCTTGCCTCTCCCTCAGAGATCTGACTTATGGCCTCCTGGGTCCCAAGCTCACAGCAGGGTCATGAGGCTCAGCAAAGGTACTACCTTTGTATTCCAGGAATCTCGCAGAAGTTCAGGCAGATATGACCCGGACCGCCCAGCGCTTGCATGTGGCCTGCCTAAGCCTTGACTCCCACCTGCAGCTGACAGCCAGCAGTGGGACCAGCGACCTGGAACAGAGGCTGAGGGAGCAGACCAGGGAAATGCTGCAGCTGCAGGGCCACTGGGCTGCTGAGAAGGTGGCACTACAAGCCAGGTGTGTCCTGGGCTGTGGCTGGTTAATGTAGGGAGGCCCAAAAGGCATAGGCTTGAAAGGAGTGTGGAGAGAGCTTTTCTAGGTGATTTCACCCAGCATTCTGACATGGACTACAGATCTGAGTTGGAGTGAGAGCATGAACCATGGCAACCAAGCTTGGAATGAGTGTTTTATTCCCAAGATGGTGGGAGTTATCAAAATTCTATAGCAGAGGAGGTGCGCCATCAGGACACACACTAAGGCGCACCCAGGGTATATCCTTGGCACTATAAGGTTGCCATCCAGGGAAGAGTCTTGATGGATCCACACTATCCACAGGGCCCCTCCTCATCACCCTGACCTCTCTCCAGACTTTCAGAGCAGACACTTCTTGTAGACAAGCTCTCCGAGCAGAAGGAACAAGGAGAGAAGGCCATCCTGACACTCAAGGCGGACATCCAGAGACTGGTTTGTGGGGTGGGAAATGAGGTGCTTTGCCATGGGTGCATGTCTGCTTGGCTCAGGGGTCTCTGCCCACAGAAATCCCGGCGCAGCGGTGGCCAGCTGGTGGTGGATGACCTGAGAGATGAGGTTGAAGTGCTGCACCATGTCCTGGCCAGCATCAAGGAGGTATTGCCTGGCCTGGTGTTTTTTCCGGATGCAGAACACCTGTGGGGACCCTGGTTCTAGCTGATCCTCATCCAGAAGGTCCTGTTTAATGGTGTCCCTGTACTTTCTCCTACTCTTTTTTTTTTTTTCTTTGTGACTTGAAGTTGGCCCAGTCAGATGCTGTGTGTCCAGAGTTGGCCTGGAGCAGCAGCATTGAAGCCAGGGAGGTACAGGGCCCACTGAGGAGCCGCCCACGTTCTGTGTCACCTCACCAGCGTATGTCCCCAACACGGACTGGCTCTCCAACCGACCTGGACCCCACCCTGCAGGCTGTGCAGGCAGCTGTAGAGCGGTGGCGGCAGCGGGAGCAGGTGTGAGACCACAGCCCGCAGGGGCACCAGAGCTACAAAGCTTGGCCAACTGGGATGCACTTATGCGGCTTCCACAGGCTGTCCTGGGAGTGTTGGTGGCCAGGTCTTCATGGGGCATTGAGTCCCACAGCCTAGGGAGGGGTTTCAGGTGTCAGGGGCCTTTCTGGGGAAACTGAGGTACTCTCACTGGCTGCTGATACTCACTGTGAGTTTTATTCCCCTGGCAGGAGCTGCGTCTGAAGCTGGAGTCCTCCCAAGAGGAAGCAGCCAGGCTCCGGGAGCAGCTGTCTGGGTACCGGCAAGAACTCCGGACCTCACAAAGGCTTTTGCAAGACAGGGCAAGGGAGCATGAGGCCCTCCTGGGACAGCAAGAGGCCCAAAGGCAGGAGGCACAGCACTGCCAGGCATCTATCCATCTCCTGGAAAGGTGATGGAAGCAGCAGGGCAGGGCAGGGCAGCACAGAGTAGTTATCTGCCATGAGGGAGCAGGAAAAGGTCACATCTCCAGATAAAGCCTTTTGGTGGCCAGGTGCCCTTTAATACGCATCCCCTTGCCTTGATTGAGTAGCTCCTCTCCCTTCTCTGTACCTAAAAGGCAAGACACTGTTTGCCCATACTCTAAGCTCTCTGCTGGGCCAGGCCTATATCCTATCCCCAAAAGCTCTGGCTTCATCCAGGCTCTGTTCTCCTACCACACCTGATCTAGGTTCCTCTCTAGGTGACCTTTCCTACTAGTGACCTTTCACCATGGCCAAAAGAACTCCTACTCCACCCACTCCCCACACACCCTGTGGGTTCCATGGCTCCTTTGCAGCTACCATGGAATTCTGGATACTTTCCACACATGACTCTTTGACCTGGGACTGGAGGGAATTAAGGCCACAGAGTGTATAGGGAATCTATGGGATCTACTGGATTCAGGCTGAGTAAGAGCCAGGTGTCAGTCATGGTTCTGGAAATCTTTCTGAATGATGTGCACAATGCCCCCAGGGAGCAGAGATAGCCATGTCCCCTTTTCCCCCTCATGCCATAGTTAGGGGACAGCCTACATACCCTTTACAGCTCCTCTGAGCAGCCTATAACATATTCTGGATCCTGAAGTACCCAAGATGAGTATGAACCAGTCCTCTCCTGGAGAAACACAGGAAAGGAGATACACAGAGGTGGACAGATCAGGGCAGCCTTGCACAGGGACAGAAATCCAAGGGCAGCAGTGAGAGCCTGAGGAGGCCAGTGGGAAGGCCAGGGTGAGTGGCAGAGTCTAAGTCTTAAGTGGGCCTGTTTGGTAGGCAGAGCCATGTCATAGAAGGACTATGCACATCTCCAAAAACAGAACACAAGAGGCCACATGGGAGACTGACTAGGGATGGCTGTGCACAGGGTAGGAGACATGTGCGGAAGCATCCGGAGCCCTGCGGCCACTGAATAGGGGCTTCAGGACCCACAGAGAGCGTAGACCCAAGTGTTCTAGGGTAGATCAGGTAGACACTGGACAGGGAGGTGTCCCTTCTATGGTGGAAGTTTGCAAGGATAGGGAGGGATTACTTATGTGGCAGAGAAGGATCTGCAAGGGCTACCCATGCCTGGCTGGTGTGGCAGAGAGCTGGGCCCTAAGTACCTGCAAGAGAAGGGGCAGGCTGGTCAAGCCAGACAGTGGCCGCCTCATCTCAGTCAGCTGCGGGTCACACAGAGCCAGCTCTTCTTCCTGTGCCTCCCTGAACTCCTTCCACCTTTGAAGCCTCTGAGGGCCAGCACACACACACACACACACACACACACACACACACACACACTGACACAGCCCTGTTCCTACTGCTCCATACCCACTCACCCCTGATCATCCTCCCCAGTAAGTCCTGATGGCTTTAGGGGCTCCTCCCCTGAGGCACGGCTTGAGGCTGCCTCTCTGCCTTTGCTCCTGCTCTCAGGGAGAAAGTAGCTCTGGAGACAGCAATGGAGGAGCTGAGAGCAAAGGCAGGCATTCGGGAGGCAGAGACACAGAAACTGGAGGCCACAAATGCAGAGCTGCGGAGAAGCCTCCTGCTGCGGGCAGAGCAGAAAGCTGAGCTGGCCCAGCAGAGTGAACGGAGCCTGCGTGAGCTGGAGGCCAGGTGGGTTGTGGAGGGGCTGCAGGCCAGCAGGGGTCCCTCAGAATGTGAGACCACAGGTGAGACACCAACAAGGCATGGGGGAAGAGGGTCCTCCAGCTCCTCCTGAGCTGGCCATCACATAACCCATATACCCACACCTATATTGGCACAATGCCTGGCCCTATGTACACAAACATTCTGGATGTATAACTCATCCAGGCATGTGGCCAGAAGCTGCTCTTCAAGTGGCACCATGCTGCTTGGGGGTTCCCTGGGCTTAAAGGGGTTTGTTAGAATTTTCCTGCATATAAGTTTTGTGGGCTCAGCTCTGAAGAGACTGCCCAATTGTGCCTTCTGATCTGGGGCTGCAGCCAGAGCCGCCTGGAGCAGCTGGAGGAGAAGGTCTCTGGGCTCAAGAAGGAGCTGGCCACATCCCGGGAGGCACTAAGCTCAATGCAGCTGCAGAAGGACATTGTGGAGACTGAGAGGGAGAGCCTGCATGGTGCCCTGGCCCAGGTATGTGCCCAGTACACGTGGTCCTTGCCTCTGGCCTTACTCTCATGGCATGAGCCACTACCAGGACTCCTAGTCACTGCCATTGTGCACCAGCCTCACTCCTGACCTTTGCCCTCCGAACCCTGATAGCTGGATCTGCTCCTAGAGTATCCCGGGCCAGTTACTAGCTCTAGTCAGAATCTTAATCCCACTGGGAAGATTCTGAAGCCTCTCCCAGGCACCAACTCTAGGTGACCACTATGCCTCACAGGCTGAATCTGGCAATGCTGATTTGGAATTGCTGGTGACACGGCTGAAGACTGAGGCAATGGAGCATCAGGACTCACTGGCCAAGATGGCTGCCCTTGTGGATGGGCTTTCCCAGGACAAAGGCAACCTAAACCATATGGTGCTTCAGGTAAATCGAGAGCCAAAGCCTCAGTTTTCTCAAGATGTCACTCAACCTTCTCTGTGGGCTAGTCCTATCCTCCATCTGTCAGATCTCCTTCCTAGGTTGACTGAGACCACCATCCCAAGAGTAGGTGCTCGAGGAGGGATGTAGGACCTAACTAACTGCTAGGTCCTGCTAGGCACGAAGCAGAGGCACAGCATCTGCACAGAAGGCCTACATGAGGTGGCTGGCTTATGAAGACTAGGGGTGTGTGGTCCACAGATTAAATGTCTTCCCACCTGCCCTGCAGCTGGAGCAGGAGCGGGACCAGCTTCGGGCGCAGCAGAAGATACAAGAGCAGGAGCAGGCTGGCATGAGAGAGCAGCTGGCACGGGCAGAGTCGCAGCTAGTGCTCATTCGGGCTGAGCGAAGAAGTCTGCAGGAGACTTGTGGGCACCTGGAACAAAAGCAGAAACAACTAGAAGGGCAGGTGGTCCTGCTTGGACAGGAAAGTGCCCAGCTCCGAGAGCAGGTGGGCCAGGTGAGATCAGGCTGTGGACAGTCACACATCCTGCCTTGCTGTTGGCCATTGTACCTCTGAAGGGGGTTGGAGAGATGGCTTGGTGGATAGAGCGTTGCTTGCACGAGCAGGAGGACGTGAATTGAAATTACCGGGATCTACAGGATGGAGGAGCCACCAGCAGCACATATGATTCCCTGTGGGAACTCCAGTGGGCGGGGACAAGGGGATAGAAAACTTTGGGTCAGGACTATCCCTCATGTTTGGGTTGGGGTTCTGCTTTAGTGAGATTTCTGGACTCTGGTGTCTGCTCAGTGTGTTCACAGTTGAACTCTCCTGATTCTTGCGTGGTTGTTTGGTTCCTGCCTTTTGGCTGTTGCATTTCTTTGGGTTTTGTTTTGTTTTGTGTGTATGTACACATGAACACACACAATGCATGTGCAGCATGTGAGGGTCAAAGGCGACCTTACAATGTCATTCCTCAGTTACTACTCATCTTTTGTTTTCTTTTTTCATTTTTTTTAAATAATTTTAAAGTGTTCAAGTATTTTGCCTGCATACATGTCTGTGCACCACATATGTGCATGTGCCTGTGGAGGCCAGAAGAGGGCATCCTAGAACTAGAGTTACAGTTGTCGGCTGCCATGAGGGTGCTGGGTTTTTAATGTGGGTTCTGGGATTGAGCTCAGAGCCTCATGCCTGCTTGGCAATCACTTTACCCACTGAGCTATCCTCTTCCTCCCCCCACACGCCTACTCCTCCGCCTTCTGGTGAAGAAGGTTCACCCAGTGTGGACTGAGTTGAAACAGTTTGGGTCTTTTACAGTGCGTCTTGTGTGGAAATGTCATACCTCCATTGATATTCATGCATCCTTGTCTCATGTAGGATAGCATGACCTTTCTCCTTTCTCGGGCCTCTATTCTTATCATTTTCCCCATTTTTGCTGAAGTATAATTACTGTGCAGTGTTGGCGAAGGGAAGGCCAATGAGTTTGATCATGGTGTGAACCTATGGATGACCGGTTAAAATAAAGAACGTTTGCCAGTCCAAAAGCCTCCCTCACACCCCATCCCAGTCTTGTCCAAATGCCTAAGGCCCCAGCAGCCTCTGGAGCACTGCTCTGGCTGTGTGGATCTCTTGTACCAAGTTGCTCCTCCCCCTCTCCCCACCAGTCTCTTAGACTCATCCACGTAGTTACATGTGCCATAGCACTTTGCTTTCACACGTAACTACATGCCACAGTAAAGATAAACACAGCTACTTCCTCACTCATGTGTCACCTGTGCTATGCAAGGCTCCTGTAATACACATGGCTCGTAAAAACCTTTGTATACCCACTTGTCACTATCTCGAGCAAAAACACACAAGTGAAATTGTGGGGGTCCTTGTGAAGGAATGTGGTGAATGCCACCATGGCCCTGTCATTTTGCCAGCTGTTCCTTGGCCTTCTCAGCACTTAATACTATGTTTTAATTTTTAAGCTGCTCTCTGTGCAATATTATACGTACTGAGGTTTTAAGTCATGTTTCCAAGGTAACTAGTGATGTCAGCATATTTTCATGCACCTGTTGAATTCATTCATGTCTCTCTCTCTCTCTTTTTTTTTTTTAGGTTTTTGTGTGTTTTGCAAATGTGGATTTTGCATTTTGATTGTGTCTGTGCAGGAATTTTTCATATGTCTGGATACAAGGACTTTGTCAGATGGATGCACTGTGAATGCCTTTTCCCAACTGGTGTCTTGTCTCCATTTTCTTCATAGTATTTTTGCAGAACATAAAACTTTAACTTTGGTGAATTTCTTTTACACTTAATCATTGCTCTGTTTTGTTGTGGTGGACTCCTTGTTTTTGTGAGACAGTAGCCTGAAACTCACTAATTAGCCCTGGCTGACCTCAAACTTGTAGCAATCCTCCTGCCTTAACCCCCCCAACTGCTGGGATTATATGCACAAACCACCATGCCAGGCTTTTCTAAAGTCTTACGCTCAGTATTTCCTAGACCTGCAGTTTCCCCAGCCAGAGGACAAAAAGTTAGCCTTCTGTGTTTTCAAGTGGCTTAATTAAGGCCTCCAATCCATTTCATAGCAGTTTCACATGGATCTCTATGTTACAAAGCAAGTTTTTGTGCACACAGAAGATCTGCTGAGGCAGACGCTCCCTCAGAAAGACTTTGAAATATAGAGTTCAGTTCGCCTCCAGGTGACTCTGCTGTCCACCAGAGTGTGAGAACCACGGTGTGCAGGGTGGAGTGGAAACTAGCGCTCGCTGTCTTTCACCCTAATCTTCGCTAGTCCGGGCCCTGTTTCACAGGGACTCTCATGTTTGGGTTGACTTGCCGAGTGAGTTACTTTCCTGTCACTGTGGCAAAACATCTGGCAGAGATTAATTGTGCTGGTTTGAGTGAGAATATCCCCCCAGGCCCATATATTTGAATTAGTTGTCAGGGAGTGGATCTGTTTGAAAGGATTAGGATTAGGAGGTGTGGCCTGGTTGGAGGACGTTCACCTTGGAGGTGGGCTTTGAGGTTTCAAAAGCCCACACTAGGCCCAGTCTCTCTCTCTCTTTCTCTCTCTCTCTCTCTCTCTCTCTCTCTCTCTCTCTCTCTCTCTCTCTGGATGAGAATGTATCCCTCAGGTACTTCTCTAGTACCATGAGTGCCACATGCTTCTGTCAATGATGATAACAGACTAAGCCTCTGAAACTGTAAGCAAGCTCCCTGTCAAATTCTTTTATAACAGGTGCCATGGTTATAATGTCTCCTGGTCATAATGAAGACTGTTCATTTGAGCTCATGGTTTCAAGGGGGTTCATGTCATGGTCGTTTGGCCCCATGTTTCTAGGCCAGCTTTGAGACAGAATTCTGTGGTGACATAAAACTGTGGAGGAGAAGGAGGAGGGGTGCTGGCAGTTCCCCTCACAGAGGACTAGAAGCAGGGAAAGAATGACAAGAAAGGGACAAGATACCACCAAGAGCCTGTTCCTAGTGACACTTCCTCTGGCTAGGTTCTGCCTCCTAATCTGTCACTCCTGAGCTTCGGTCTGTAGTCTTCAGTCCGTTGCTGACTCGGCTATGACTAGAGCCAAGCTCTCTGTGGACATTGGGGTATTCTTGGTAACTGTGAACCCCTTAGTATCTTCCCAGCCCAAACTACAAAAAGTAAATGTGGTGAGGACATAAGAGGCATCAAATGGCTGTTCCCTGCTCCAGGAGGTCAACTGCTCTAGACCCTTCTGCTTCTGCAACTCCCATGGGCTCCCGGAGGCCTTGTCTAGACCCTGGTGAGGTTACTGGTCGAAGCACTAGACTTCATTCATCTGTGCTGGATCTGTACCTCCTTACAATGTGTCCAGCTCCCTGAACACTTCACAGTACGGCAAGAGTTGCTTCTGAGATTGACAGTTGGCTCCTACCTCGAAACACCCATTTCCATCACACATCCACCAAGATTTCAGAGTGGTCGTCTCCTCTGGAAAGCGCACGCATGAACTTCATTATGTTGGTGCCACCTTTTCTGCTTCCACCTCCACGCCATTCTGTGTGACTCTCATCCTTCCCTGCCTCCCTTGTCCTCAGCAGCCTCATCCCATTTGCTCACTCTCCTTTCTTTGTCACATGGTCCCTCTTTCCTCCCCTAGGTTACATGCAAGAAACAGGCCCTAGAGAAACAGCTGGCACAGAGCCTGCAGGACCAGGAAACCCAGATGGACATTCTGCAAGACTCTCTCCAAGAGAAGAACTCGTTGTCTGAGGAGCGGGCTCAACTACTGGCTAAGCAGGAAGCCCTGGAGAGACATAGCAAGCTTGTGACTAAGGAGGCAGCTGATCTGAGGTACCAGTGCGCCCACTAGTCAGGGCACACCTCTCTTGATCCTGCCTTCAGACAGCCCATGGTGTTATGACTCCAGAAATGCTGCATAGACACAGTGGCCCCTGTCACGGCTGTTACACGTGGTATGGACTGTGTGGAGAGGAAACACTGTGCCTTTGACATGGTTCAGTATTAGATGAGGTGTGTGGGATCACTTTCCTGAAGACGGTGGTTGGGGTGGAGGGGCAACCCTGTCAGACCAGAAACCCAGCTCAGACCAGTAAAAAGAAGATATGCAATTTCTCCCTGAAAAATAGAAGTTCAGTGTGGAGCTCCAGGTTGGCTGTGACTGGAGATGCTACAACTCCAGGGACCCTTTTCCCTCCCTTCAGCTGCTCTAAGATTTTATTCCCAGGAAGACACCCACAGGTAGCAAGAGAGTGCATCTGACATTTCTGCCCAGTGGCTGTTCCCTATTGGAGGCAAGAACAATGGTAGCTTAGGCTGGTCCCATAGCCTCTGCAGAGACCCAGGCTGGCTGGTGCTTTCTCTCCCCAGAGCCCTCTCAGTCATGGAGGGTTTCCTGGAGGATTTCCTCCTGGAACTCCAGAAACTAGGCCCATGAGGAACTAGAAGGACTCAGATTTTCAACTTCTCAGAACTGACCTTTCTGAATAAAAACTGATGCAGATACCCAAATGGCAAGTTTTGGGGAGCCTTCCCATGTGGACAACAGCAGAGGGAGTCCTGAGCCCTGAAAACATATGCTTCCCTGAATATGAGCCTGGTCAGAGCTCTCCACAGGTGGGATCCTGCCCCTACTCTACCCTGGCTCCAGTCTTCACCTCTGGACCCAGAGCCACTGCACATGGCAGCCCTGAAGACCCACCAGACAGTGTACCACGATGGCCTGCTGAAGCCTTGGTGGCAGGGCTGCTGGGGCTTGCCTAAACCATGTCTCTCCATTCATGGAGGGCTGGCTGTCCACACAGTGAGATGGGCAAGTCTCCACCCACACGCCACACTGCAGCTGACCCACTCCCCCACACACCCATGTACCTTCACCTCAGAGCACCAGGCTTCCACTCCTGAGCTCAGTCAAAGTGGAATGCTCTCCAGCCTCCGTGGAAAAAGACACTGAACATACCCTAGGGTTCCCAGGCTGTGAGCAGACACCAGAGTGTCAGAGCCCATGGCCCCCAGGCAAAAGCAGGCCTACTTCTAGGAGGAGGCTTCAGGCATCTCAAAGGAAGGGTGTTCTCCACACACAGCTAAGAACACCTTGGCAGAGGGCATGTTCACCCGTGGGACAGGAATTTTGCAGTGTTAACAAGAGGGACGGGGTATGGTGTAGCGGACAGCGAGGTTTCTAGAGCTTGTAGCCTGGGTCTGTTCCCTCACACATCAGGGGGTCCTGGCAGGTGCTCTTCAAGGCAACACAGGAGCTGTGGTAAAACCTTCATTCTGGCCGAGGGCCATGGCCTCCCCCAGGGGTGGGCTTATTGGCAGCAAGCCAGGCGTTTTCAGTCACACGCATCCCCTTGGAAGTGGGCACTGTTGCGGGCTGCTGCACCTCGCTCCACGTGCTTTCCGAATGGTGACCTATGCACGCAAATCCGCCCAGGCCATCTTCCCACACCACCCGCAGCACTCCAGCTCCGCTGGTGGTTTTGTGGTGACTCCTCCCTCGCCGAGGGCATGATCCCACATAGGTCAGATGCACCACAATGTCTACTTTTCCCCTTTTCTTGGCATTCCAATCAAGTTCAGCTAGCACTGTGTAAAGCTGTGGTGAGCACCCTCTCCTGTCTGTCAGCTGTCTCCAGCGTCGGCACCTGGGTGAGGTCTTGCCAGGTCAAACTCAGCATGCTTATTTCCCCCAACCCAACCTCTCCCACTCCCTTGTGAACTCTAGGCATGGTTGTCTTTAAGTCTTTGTTAATCTGGTGTGTGATTACTGACACTGCCTGGCTGTAGTTCAAATCTCCCTGGCCCAGATCTCTCCTGGTAAGGTAAAGTACATTTCATGTGCTTTTGTCTATTTGATATTTTCTTTGTAACACTTATTTTTCTCATTTTTCTAACTTTGTTAATGATTGGCAGGAACTCTTTGCATATGATGGGTACTTACCCCTATATACTAAAAGCAGATTTTTTTCTTCCAATTCTACCCCTTGTCATCTTCTTCTTCTTCCTCTTCTTCTTCTTCTTCTTCTTCTTCTTCTTCTTCTTCTTCTTCTTCTTTTTCTTAAGTTAGCAGAGTGATGGGTTTCATTATCTGCTCTTTTGTTCCAAGTTGATTTATGGAATTTCTTCTGTGGAAAACTGCCCCTCCCTCCTTTAAGTGTATCCAGATCTGTTGGCCTCTTTATTATTATTATTTTTCCTTCTGGCTTTCATGTCAGGCTAAAGAAGATTAAAATATCCTCTGTGCTTGTTCTATTTTTGCAACTCTGAGTTATTATGCTATGACTTGTTTACTCTGTTTTGTTTCTGGTTTTTGTTTTTGTTTTTTTTTTAATTTGGCTGGAAATGTGTTTTGTGTAGGGTATGATTGATTCTTACATGTTCAAGCTAACGAGACACCTCAGGACCGTGTGGATGATGAGCCTGCTCTCTGATGCTTCTCCACAGGGCTGAGAGGAACTCTCTGGAGAACAGCCTGTTGGAGGCCCAACAGCTGGTGACACAGCTGCAGACCCAGCAGGAACAGCTAGAAGGAGAGACCCATGCCACTCAGCTCGCTCGCCAGGCCTTGCAAGGTGCTGCAGAGGGTGGACTTTCTGGCCCAAGTCACTGTTGGGAGGAACTCAGCCCCTATTGGTGTTGTTCTTGCTTCCTGCATCCTTAGAGGAAGACCCAAGGGCTTTGAACTTGTGTGCTTGTGAGTGATGTGCAGGAAGTTCCCTGCCCATCCTGCTTTGTTGCCAGCTGAGAGTTCAGACATGAGGTGCAGCCACAGGCTCGGTACCCACCCATTCTTGGTAGCCATGCCCCCACTCAACCCACCATGTGCTAGCAGAGCAAGCAGCTACCTCTTAAGTGGGTGATTTCAAGGGACAGAGGGCACTATGGTGACATAGCTGAAACTTCACAGTGGAGATGGAGCGGCTGAAAAGTGACTGGGAGGCCCGAGAGACAAAGCTGCTGTGGGAGCTGGGCCAACTGCGGCAGCAGGCTGCACAGCAGGAGCAGAAGGCACAGCTGGCCTTGGAGCGCCAGGCACTGGCCCACAGAGAGGACCTGGCACAGCTGCAGAGGGAGAAGGTCTGTCCCCAAGGGTCCACGGTCACTTCCCAGTGGTCTGCCATGTCCTCCCAACAAGCAGAGGTAGCAGAGCAGGGAGAGGGACCTGGCTGCTAGTCATAGTTTAGGAGGTCAGGGAAGATCTTGTGCAGTGTAGGGAGGGCAGCTGATGTGTCCTTCTCTTCACAGAAGGACCGGAGCCTGAGGATCCAGTGCCCTGGCTTCAGGGATAGATAGAGACCAAACAGAGTCTGATGCCTTTCAGAGCTGTACCAGTAGTCATAGGCCCTTAGAGGCTTTGTGTGTTATATCTTTTCTTCCACCATCCATCCACCTATTCATCTAGCCACACATTACCCATCCATATAGACATACCTCTATCTATCCATCCAGCCATCCAAACACACATCTATACATTCATCCCTTATCTATATGTATATTCATCTACCTGTTCATCCATCCATATATCTATATACTCATCCATCCATCTGCCCATGCCTCTGGACCAGTGCCACATGGTAGAGATTCAGGAGCAGCTATATTAGTCTGGGATGGCAGATGCTGAGACCCAGAGAGGCCCGTCCCAGCCTCTGCTTGGCAGATCTTGTAGAGAAGAAGGAAGGAGAACTGATGGCTAGGCCACCAACCCCTAGCTCTTTGGGGGTTAGGAGGCTTCACTCAGAGCCTCAAGTGCCTATCAGTCTCTCATTCCCGACCTCACACCCTGTCCTTTGCCTTGGCCAGGACACTCTCAGTTTATCCCTGGCAGAGGAGAAAGAGGTTGCTGTCCAGTGGATGGAACAACAGAAGGAGCTGGTGACAAAAAGCACAGCTGAAAGGGAGGCTCTGAAGGGGGAAATTCAGAGCCTGAAGCAGGAGCGGGATAAGAGCCTCCTCCAGCTGGAGCATGAGATGCAGCAGGTGATGATGGCATTGGAATTGGGATGCTTAGACAGTGCCCTCTCTTCTTGGTCCCAGCACTGAAGCCTCCCCCAAGCAGCTGTATCCTTTCCAGATTGATACAGCTTTGCAAATTACAGGAATCCTGGGGAACAGACATCTACCACCTACTCATCCGTCTATCTACATACCCATCCACTTATCCACATGCCACCCACCCACCCACATCTTTATACATCATCTAACCAGAAACCCCTCTGCACACACATACACATATCTACACATTTATGTGTTTTCTCACACATGCAGCCACCTGCTCATCCAACACATGAATGACCTCCCATTCACTTATCCATCTTCTGCTTGACTATACATCTCTCTATCCATGCTCACAGTCCTCTGCTCACACATGGCCATCCAGAAATAAACCCAGGTACCCATCCACACAGCCGACCATCCACCCGTTAACCTTCCAGCCGTCATTGCTCAGCTTACCTGTCTACCCACTGAGTCCTTCCAACTAGCCAAACGTCCAGCTATCTACCCATGTGCCCAACTATTCAACCATATGTCTGTCTGCTCACTCACCTGACCAGCTGAACACCCCATCATTTGCAGGGTCCAGCCACTAACTCTCACCCAACTTGATAACTGTTCCATCCCACAGGTCCAGGCACTGGATCTAAACGGTCACCCTTGAGCCCAGGCTTCTTCAAGGAACTGGGCCACACTAAAGAATCCACTGCTGAGTGAACTGAGCAAAAAGTTCACATATGCATGCCTGTCATCACAGTGAACAAGGACAATGGCCTCTTCGCACCAATTACAGATTGCAAGGAGAGGACATGGGTGGATGGAAGAGGCAGGGTTTGTCGTCAGAATGTGTTTCTGATTGACTGTCAACATTCTAGCGTACAAACTCTTACGAGCCTATTTGACTGGTAGGAAAGTGAGATGTACACATGTTGATCTCCTGCCCAAAGCTTCACAGTGTATGCTCTGGGCATGGGAGCCATGATTTTTAACTGCACGCCTCTCTGTGTCCTGTGATGGAGGAAGCTGAGGCCTTGCAAGAGGAGCATGGTGTCAGGAAGGAGGCAAGAGCCTGGGATGAGAGCATTCAGGAGGATTTGGGATGCATTTATCTGTGTGTCCACCAGAATCTGTGTGAGCAGAGGAGTCCTGAAGGTCCTACACATTTGGTTCAATTAATGGAAAGCAAGGGCTATTCCAACGCAGGAGTAAAATGAGGCAGTAGTGAGGCTGGAGTCAGGGAGGTTAAGTGAAAGGGTATGGTCTAATAATGTTTACTATAGCTTGTAATTAAAACAGTGGCATATCTAACCTGCTGTCACAACCAATAAAAGACACAGACACCTGATAGATTTTGGAATAGCCTTATCTCGCCTGGAGCAAGGCAGATATTAACCCTCTAAGCTATTCTCATCACTTCCCAGCCCCTTCCAGAACTACCTGTTTCAATCATTTCTATTGGGCTGCTTCCCATTCACAATTCCATAAATACTTGTTTCTTGTTCATCTGGGCCGCTTTCCTCCATCCACGCCAGCCATGTGCTTCTCTCTCCACCTGACCTGTGGTGGCATCTTGTTCCTTCCCCCTATTCTTCCTGTCTTCTTTCTTCCTATAATCCTCCTCCCCTGAAAACCCTCCAACTTCAGCCACACCTACCCCATTAGGCCTTTTAATCAGCCAATCAGGACAGAAAATCAGAAAGGACAGAAGCTGAAGCTGCAACTGTGGAGGATCTAAAGGCACTTGGGACATGGTAGCATCACTCCCATGGGTTTATGAGAAGAGGCTCAGTTGGAAGCAACATGTATGGGGCATAGGCAGTGGTCAAGGCCCCACACAGACCCTCACTGCCAGTGAGACCATCCACCAGGCCACACTGTCTACTCTCATCAGACTGCAGCTTCCTGGTTTCACAAACAGCCCTGAGAAAGGAGATTCGGTGAGAGAGGAGAAAAGGCTAAGAAGAAAGCTTCTGATGGTTTCCCTGGACCCGCAACATGACCACAATAATATTGTGCTTCAATGCTACGAAACAGAAAGCCAGGCATGTGGGCAGTGGTCACCACAGCAGCCAGAGGACTTTCCCTGGCCCTCTGCCTGCACTGCCTGCTGCCCCTTGTGTTAGGCTGTCAACTTGAAGAAGCGTGCTGGGTGGGGAAGATCGTTCATGCCGTTCCTCCTGTAGGAAACTGACTTCAGTCAGCTTTGGGAGACCCCAGGCCAGAAGAGAGAGTCTGCATGAACGGAGCCTCAAAGGCACAAGACAGCTGGCTACAAAGGGCCATTTCCCCTTCATTCTCCATTCTTGTGGTCTGCGGGGCCTCAACTTTGACCTGCTACTTTGCTGCAGTGAAAGCTGCTCTTTGTCCTTCATGAAGATTTGCCTAAAATTTCAACAAGTATTTTCCTGCTGTGCCCATCAGTGAGAACTTTAAGAAGCCTATGGGTGGTTGGAAGGTCCCAAGCCTCAAAGGTCTCATAGGCCAGGGGTGGCCAGGTTCCCAGCATGAGGCAAAACAAAGCAGGCATGGGTTCTGAGAGGAAAAGGATATGTGAGAAGCACAGTTTTTTTTTTTTTAATCGTTCAAAATATCGAGAGTGGGGGAAGGGGGCTTCCTGTCTCACCATCTCTCTTCCTCAGAGACTATTGTCATTCTTAAATTCCTCAACAAGGCAACCCATCCTAGCTGCCATGGGTTAGTGCAAACCCCAAAGGTTAGAGGTACAATGACTGGAAGCTAAGGGGGTGGGGGTGCTCCTCAGCTGCCCCTACTTATGACCAAAGTAGATACAAGTGTAGGAGGTGTTACAAACCTCAACTAGGGATTTGGTAGAAGGTCTGGAACACCAAGGAAGGTGCTGTGCTTGCTGCCATTGTTTTGTCTCAGACATCACAACCAGAACAAGCCAGAGAACCAGTTTGATTTCAGCTTCCAGTTCTCCCAGAGAACCAGTTTGGCTCATCACTCTCCTAGCCTGTCTGTGTTCACCAACCAAGGCTCTCCCTGAGCTGGTATCCAGGGCTCTTGGGGCTTCCCTGCCTGGCAAGATCAGTGATACTGCTGGGATGTGGGCCCCGCCCTGCCCCTCTGGGAGCTGGGCCTCCCTGAGTCACACCCTTAAAGAGACAGGTACCCTTGGGGTTTAGCACTGTTGGTGGCTTCTTCCTGATCACTGTGGGAAGCAACGCTGAGAATGATAGGGAGCTGTGCTACACTGGTCTGCCCGGTGAAGACCAGGATTCTGACCAGGGAAAGGTGGGAGCCACAGGAAGGTTTTCTGAGCACCTGAAGGGACGGTGTAGGATGAAGGGAGGATGTTGCCCAGTAAGAACTCAGGGTCACCCTCTGCCCAGTGGCAGGGGATGCCAATAAAAGCTGGTGAACCTGGCAGGAAACAACAGAAGCATTCTGTTGTGCCTCAGAGGGAGCCTGGCACCTTCGCCTAGCTCCCTTGCTCCCCAGTTCCTTCATGAGCACCCTGTCTTCTCATGTCCAGGCCCTGTCTCTGAAGGATGCTGAGAAAAGCCTGCTGAGCAAGGAGCTCTCTGGAGCTAACAGGGAGCTGGAACGGGCCCGGCAGGAGGCCCAGAGCCAGCAAGCACAAGCTGAGGTGAGACCTGTTAGGAAACGTGCGAATGTGAAGGTTACACGCGGGTCCACAAATCACACCACGAGATCGGTTTAATGGTTAGAAGGAGTTTAGTAGGAGGACAGGAGGAACAGAGAGGAATTTTAGAGCGAAGGAGAAAGAGAGCTGGGGGAACGGACTGCGTTGGATAAATTTGTAGTGAAATGGAAGCAGGAAAGTGGAGATCTCGGGGTGAATTTGGAGAGGAATAGGTACCCAGAAGCTCCAGCGTGCTCGGTAAACTAGCTGGGGTAACCTAATCCGGCCCAATGCACCAATGTTAGGAAACGTGCGAATGTGAAGGTTACACGCGGGTCCACAAATCACACCACGAGATCGGTTCCACGTGGGAGGTTTATTAGGGGAAGGGGGTTACAGAGAGGGAGATAGAGGGAGATAGAGGGAGAGGGAGAGAGAGAGAGAGAGAGGGGGGGGGGAAGAGGAAGAAGAGAGAGAGAAAGGGGAGGGCTCCAGTTCTCTTATAGGGTGACCCAGGGACATGCGCAGATAGTTTCAGGTGACCAGCAGGTGGTCTAGGTGTCTTCACAACTGCCTGCTAACCGGTCTATCAGGTCCCTTGGAGCTGGCCATAGAAGTGCCTGCTTACTGATCCCAACAAGCCCCATTGATAGTTCCTAGCCAAGGACCAGACCACTGCCTGAGCATGTATGGCCAAGCAAGTCCTGGCAGAGCCCCCAGAATAGCCCCTTTCTGTCTGGCCCTGGAAGTAGTGGCCATCTTTGTCTCTTCATGAGTTTTGGGTCCCCCGGTGACTCCCAAGTTTCCTGCTAGAAGAAGCTGCTGTCTCAACAGCAGGAATATCCTAGTGATTATGGCTGTCTCTGCCTGTCTCTGTCTGTGGTGGCTACAGGCACTGAGGCTCTTCTGGCCTGGTGCTCTAGGGAATCAGAGTTGATGAAGACTGACAGGTGGGCCAAGCTGGGCCACACACTGGGTAGCAAAAGCCAGGGGAGGTAGTCCCAGGGCAGACCCACCTTCTGATACACATTGCATGAGCCTTGCCAGCCTGTGCTCAAACTGGTTCTACTAAAGCCCAGTTGCGGGCAGTCATAGAACTATTCCTGCTTACTGTTGGAACAAGAAGCTGAGACTGTCCCTGTGGCCAGCCTTTGGCCCTTGGAGAGCTGTTCTTGCCGTGCACGCGGTCAGTGAGAGCAGAGCATCCACTGGAGTAGGAGCAGGTGTGTGGAGGTGGCAAGCTCTCGGGGAGGGTGCCCTGGAGATGCCGATGCTGATGCAAGGAGCCAAGGGCTGATCCCAGCGCTGTACAACAGGAAAAGTGTGTTAACTAGGTGTGACACTCCCCAACTCCACACGTACTCTGACTGCTCCCATCACAGCCTAAAGGAGTGTCCAGTCCCCGGGAGCCTCCCCTTGCTCCTGTCCCCCCTGCTCTGTCTCCTCTCACCCTTAGCCCCTCACAATGGCTGGACAGCACTTCGCTGGCACAGGCCTGGAGGGGTCCTCAGTCTCTGACTATGCTCTTCTCTGTAAGCTGCACCCTTAACCAGTCTCCACCCTCTGGGCAGGAAAGCATCCTGATACCCTGGCAGCTGCCATCTCCTGCTAACAGACCAGCCTCTGCAGGAGACAACCCTGGCTTCTAGAGCCCTTTCTCATGCTGGCCAAGTCTCCCCCTGGGCTAGGGACCAGGCCTTCCAGCCAGCACAACTCCTCAGGGAGCTCATTAAGGGTTCTTTTGCCACCTCAGCTTAGAAAATGGAAATTAAAACCCGCTGAGAGAGGGGAAGTTTGGCCAAGGAACCCCAGCTGTGGGGTGACATGGCACTGAGCCACTGATGGATGGGGGGGCTCCCTGGCCTGAGTCATCACTGCCTCCAGGAGCTGGTCCCCAAGATTCACAGGGAACCACAGCCTCACTGAGCAAGCAATTTTGGGCCATGTGGGCACAGAGCCACCAACTGGCCATCTTAGGTGACTCCTGCCAATTGAGGTAGAGAACAGGGCCCAAAGGCCAGAGCAAGAGGTGGGGCTGATGGGAGTCTGTATACAGCAATAACCCAGGAGGATGGCCTGCAGAATGGAGGTATGGGGCGAGTTCTCCACACCTGGTGCCTCTCTGAAGCACTGCAGGCTCTGGAGGGGCTCTGGAGCCACCCAGAAAAAGTGGAGAAGAGTCCTAACCAGGGGCTGCACTAGACCTCAGTAGATCAGTCTCAGGATGATCAGAGTAACATCTCTGTCTGTGGACGAGAAACCCAGGAGCTGGTGCCTAGAGGACCTCCATCTCCCTTGGGTGCTCAGCAGACCCCTGGGGAGAGAGAGATAGGCTGTGTCATAACACAGCAGCAGACCTTGGCTGTGCTGAGTCCACAGCACTTTTGCAACTGCAAAGCTAAGTGGTGGCAGCATTCTGCAGATGTGACTGGGGCACTAACGTTTACAGGGAGGTAGATGTCCCGGATTGCCACCCACCCACCGGAAAGGTCAGGAAACAGAGTGCCAGGTGGACAGGACATATATGGTCAGCAGTGCCCAGCCTCCTTCACCTCATCTCTCCACCGGGATTTCAGCCACCTCACCCCACACTGACCCAACACTGATCATAGTGGATGCTGCAGGACTCAGAGCTGGGACTTAGGATGCTCCACCTCCAGCAAGACCTGGGTGACCCAAGTGACCACAAAACTGCACTGGGGTGGAGGCTCAGCTCCAGAGCCATTGCTTGGCCTGGCAGCCCCACATGCTAGTGCCACTGAGGGCAGGACCTGTTCATTTGCTAAGCAGCTGTTCCTGCCCCACCGCTACATAAACATTCCTGGCTGAACAGGACTGTTAGGCAGAAAAGGACACACGAGCTCCCCAACCAGGCCCATTCACTTACCATAGCCTTCTTGCTTGGGAATCCCAGAAGAAGAACAAAGAGATAAGTGCGTGGGCTGCACAGCCCGAGCTCTCTTTCATGTGGAGAGCTTCTTGGGGCATCCTTCCCACATGCTTCATCTCTTGGGCTGGTAGTCAGGCCTCAGACCAGCCTCCCAGAAACCCAGTGTTCTCCACATCCCCAGGCTACCATCACCACCATGACCACAGAGCTGAGAAGCCTCCAGGCCCAGTTTGAGGAGGCCATCTCCACCCACCAGAGAGAAGCTGAAACTCTGAGGGAGAAGCTCCGGGAAATAGCGGCTGAGCGGAGCAGCGTGAGGAGAGAGGTGAAATGGGATCTAGAGGGCAGCGGGGGTGGGTACTGAGGGGATGAGAGAGCAGGAGACTACCCCAGGACCAGGAAGACTCAAACGACTGCCCCATTTGATTTGGCATCTCTCAGAGGGGTGAAATGGCACCTGGCTCCTGACATCTGGGGAAAGCTGGCCATGTCCTAACAGAAGAAGGTATTGTTTCTGGACCAAAGGGATAGGTGTGGTTGGCTTTAAGAGAACTAGACCCAAAGGAGCAAAGCCACTACTGAGAGAAAGCTGGGCTGCTGTAGTTTGCCACAGGTAGATGTTTGAGTCCCAGTCATGGCTACCACTGGTCCTGCCTCACCCCAGGAAGACCACAGAGCACCTCACTTGTGCTTCTGTTGGGGCAGTCAGAGGCTGGCTACCCAGGGAGGCTAGCCACGGATGATTGGTCAGAACCACACGGCCTAGGCTCCGGGGCCTCCTTCACTTCTACACAGTTCCAAGACTGAGAATCAGATGTAGGGAGCTGTCATTGTGCAGGGCTATGGCTTCCTCCCAATGCCTGCCTTCGAGGCCACTGTGGCACAGGAGTCACCTGACGAGCCTCTGGAGAGCCCTCAGGGAAGCTGAGTTTACAGTGCCCAGAGCAGAAAAGCAAGAGAAGTGGGATGGCGGTGGGATTTTCAGGGACAGTCATGGACCCTGATACTCACACAGAGGCTCCAGGAGCCATATGATCACAACAAGGTTGGGGACAGCCTTGGGCGGGGCCAGGAGAGGCCACAGCTAGGCCAGGCAGGGGCCCAGCAGGCCCAGCAGATGGGAAGGTGTTTCTGAGGAGTTCTGACAGGACTTGGGGGTGCCTGGGAGAAGGAAGGGCAGGAGGGTATGTGGATGCAGGATGGAGGGGGGTCAGCCAGAACCCAGGTGGGGCCTGTGGGGACAAAGCGGCCTCACAGCTCCTGGGCTGTGTGCCAAGGCTGGCAGGCAGGGCAGCTGGCCTGGTGTGGTGAGGAGAGGGGCTGGCTCTCCCTCCCCAAGCACACCCTGAGGGGCCGCCAAGAGCCCGGGAGAGGAAGAGAGCATGACTGAACATGACGGGCTGTTTATATTGGCCCCAAAAAGAAAGAGTTCCTTCCAACAGATTTCAAAGTCAGGCCTGGTCAGCGGCCACACGGAGAAGCAAAGTGTGATTTCAAAACTGGGGGCAGAAAGGGAAGAATCTAGGAAGATGAAGGGTGTGAGCCTCACAGCAAGGTCAAATTTCCAGTAAGGAATCCCTCCCCCAGAAAGCGATAAGGGGTGACAGGAGTCTGAAAATGTGGGGGGATAAA
Organism: Meriones unguiculatus; assembly: GCF_030254825.1. Lineage (NCBI taxonomy): Eukaryota > Metazoa > Chordata > Mammalia > Rodentia > Muridae > Meriones > Meriones unguiculatus. The sequence goes on from NC_083362.1 coordinate 78,184,433, forward strand.
GTGGAGAAGAGAAATGATTGCAGAGAGAAGTGAGCAGAAGAGAGCCCCAGGTTGAGTCAGAATTTCCCCACTTTAGACTGGAAGAACTTGCAGGTTCTCACAGACCTTCTTGGGGTTCATACATGTGTACATATGCACACACTTGTAAACCTACATGTTGATGCCTCCCGCTTGTGTGCACATGTAAGATGGCACAGATCTATGAACACAGACACACACTAAGTGATATGTGCATATGTACACCCATGCATTCACACAGGTACACACATGTGCAGGGCTCACATAGGAAAGGACATACAGACACTGAAAAAGATAGACATGTATATGAATAACAAACACCTATCATACATGTGTAAGCAGACATTTGGGTATGCACCAAAGCACATGTGAATACCCTCACATATGCATGCATGCATATATGCACACAGGCCACCCCTCCCCTGCTTGCCTTGCTGCCCTCCTCCCTGCAGAGCTCTGGAGTTGCCTCCCTGCAGGAAATTTCAAAAGAGACTGTTTATACAACTTCTAGTAAAGAAATAATTATTATAATCACATTAAGCGATTTGGCTGTAAAATTCCTGCAAAGGGAATGGATGTCCTGAAGAGGCGGTGGGAGGGGGTGCTGGGCAGTGGGGGAGGAGGTGGCCTGGCAGCAGGGGGGCCCTTCCCCCATTTGTTTTGCTTATTTTCATCTCCCCTACTCCGGGAAATGAGCACAGCTCCTTTTATGATGGACAGGCCCTTTCTCTGGTCCTTGACCTTCTGGGTGGATTCTGCTGAGCTCAGCGGAAAATGCTCTGCACGGTTGTGGCTCCCACATGTGGGGGGTGGGCGGGGAGCGGTGAGGAGGCCCTGGCCCTTCCCAAAAACAGAACAACAATAACAGCGGGCGGACTCTGGAGCCAGGCCGGCCGGGGGCCTGGACAATGTCCCATGAAAACAGCCAGCAAAGAGGGGTTTGCTTTTGGCAAACCAGCCACTCAACATCACTGAGTTCTTGTGGCTTCCTCTCTCAGCATGTCCCTGCTGGCTTCCTCCACCTCCTCCCCAGGGACACTTGAGAGCCAGGATGGAGCCTTCAATGAGGCTTCTAGTCAGAGTTGTAGGTTGGGATTTGGAGGCCTGGGAGTTGAGAGTGACTGCCCCTTCCCCACCCCCTTCCATATAGTACCTGAGTGTCCAGAGATGCCTCATGTTCTAGGGAAGGAATCCAGAGCTGTTACCCCCTGGCAGTATGCAGGCAACATCCCTGTCTGTAGCATGGTGGGGTCCACCTTTGAGCCATGGGCCAGCCAGCAGGAGATGAGAACTTATACCCATGGCCGCTCGCTTTTCCTGGTCAGCCCACAGAGGTACCAAGTGTCCTCCCCCATGTTTGAGGATACCCATGCTCCTGTGGGTTGGCCTTCCTTAAAGACTCCTGCGGTGTTTATGGCCTCCTGCTTCCACAGCAGAGCAGCCTGCCTGAGAGGCCCTGAGTCTGCTGGAGAATCTGGAGGGCACTGGTGCTTGAGATCTGCCTCCCCACATCTCCCACACTGTTAGAAGAGGAGGCTGGAGGGGGTGGTTGAAGTCAGGACTGTATAGTCGCCGACCGGTTACATACATAGTTATCCAAACTGAGTCCTGCCTTAGTGGCTAGGAGGGGCTGTCAACAGTGGAAGCTGATTGGAAGTGTGGACAAAGCCATGCCCCGGCTGTTGACACCACCTCCCTACCCCTGCCACCCCAACCGCATCTCAGAGTTCTATAGAGTGATTATGGGACATAGCTAAGCCAACGGGGGGGGGGGGGTGTCGGGATAAAGGCTATCTGGGCTTCATTCCTCAGGGATTTGCTTTCTCTTTCACCCAGCCAAAGTCAGAATCTTCTGGCTCCTGGAGCAGCTGCCTGAACACCCGTAGTCCACAGTCCCCAACTGGTCACTAGAGCATATTTCTCCCTTAGGCTGAGGAGCTGCAGGCTCAGTTGAACATGGCTCATGAGAGGCTGGCTGAGCTGCATCAAGAGCTTCGGGACAGTGAGGAGAGCTGTGAGGGGCTACGCAGGGAGGCTTTGGAGGCTCGCCGGGCACTACACGATGAGGCTCAAGAGAAGGATATACTGCAACACTCCAACACCAAGCTGAGGGCCACCATCCACAGGGCTGAGCACGAGAAAGCCAGGTGTGACTTTAGAATAATATGGAGGAATTAGCCTATAAAGTAGCTATGGGGAAGCCTGCAGCCCTGCTATTCAACCAGGCCATAGTGAGAGGCAGGGCACGGAGCTAGCCTATGAGCTGGGACAGAGAGACAGTAAAGGCAACCTTTAACTGTCCAGATTTAAATGCCTACAATGAGTGCTAGCCTATGCAGGGAGACCACCTGTTCCTGTCAAGGAGTTCCCACCCAGCAGGCCCTACAAGCTAGGGAACCGAAGTCCCCATGGGTGGCTCCTAGGCTAGGCTGGGCATGGGGTCTCTGAGAGTGGGACAGAGAGTTAAGGAGGTGGTGGTGGGCTGAAGAGGATCTGAGAGGTGAAAGTGGACACGGTCTCACTTCTGGCCACTAAGACTCAGACTGTGAGCCAAAGGTAACAGGAGCCCCCTTCCCCCAGAGGTTATGTCTTAGGGCAGCATGTAGAGGAGAGCAGGTTCCCAGGGTGGTTCCAGGGAGCTCCGGGCCCAGGGTGCAGCCAGCCTGTGGCCTGCTTAGTTTTAAGAGGTCCAAGGAGGAGCAGGAGCAGAAGCTGCTGTTGCTTCAGGAGGCTCAAGTGACAGCTCAGAAGGAAACCCATGAGCTGAGGACCAGGCTGCAGGAGCTAGAACGGGCACAGGGGGATGCCCGCCGGAAACTCCAGGAGTGCCACAGGCAGGTGAGGGGGCCTCCGCCCACCCAGGCTGCCCCTGCCTGGTCCTCCTTCCCTGTTCCCACATCACAGCCATCCTGGGTACCAGTTTCTTACTCCTGCTCTTTTTGTGGCATGACACTGGCCAAAGCCACTTCCTTAGTGAGAGCCATAACTAACTCACAACTGCCTCCCATACTCCTCATCAGTACCCTCATGCAAAGTGGAGCCCCGGGTGTATGTCTGTGGAGTAGGAGAGGTTGGATCCCAAGCCCTCTGCCCAGAAATGAGGTCCCTTGAATATGGACAACTCCTAAAGGAAGGACGTGTGAGAAGAGGCAAGAATAATCAAAGCTGCTGGGTCCCTTAGCACCGCCTCCATGATCCCAGGTAAGAACACTGGAAGCTGAGAACCAGAGGAAGAGGCAGGAAGTGAGTGAGCTGCAAGCCCAGGTCTCTAGGGATGCACAGAAGCAGCGGAGGAACTTGCAGGAGACACTGGAGCTGCAGAGGCATGTAGCTGAGGCCCAGACTTCCCGTGATGGTGTCCAGAAAGAGGTAGGAAAGCTTTTTGTCCCTCTTAGTGGGGACCAGTGAGTTCTGGTCCAAACAGGGTCCAAGACAAAATCTGTGGGCACACCAATGTGGGAGGCAGGAGGCAGTGAATAGGGATCGTGGAAAGAGGCCAGAATGCCCATTTTCTCCTTTTATCCACTGTGCCTGTGATAACCTCACCATGAGTAGCAAGGGGTAGGTGAAAGGGATCTGAGGGCAAGGGGATTGGTTACAGCTGTAAACTCGTAATTTCCCCAGATTTGTTTTAGAAAAGAGCCAAATCTTACCCAGGTGTTGGGCAGAATTCTGGGCAGGAGCCAGATAGGGAAGCCTTAGGACACTGAGTTAATGCCTACTTGCCTGCCCACATCACACATGCCCAACCCCCCCCCCCCCAAATGTCCCCATGTCCTTCACTCACATAGCCCCTACACTGACACTGTTTAGACACAACCAAGACTGTAGTTCAGTGTACTAAAGGTATTGCATGCCACTGGGGACAGAGGGGCCTTTCTGAGCTCAGCAGTCCTTGGCTTTCAGACCCAAACTGCAGCCTAGCTGTCTTCAACACCAGTCATGCCTAGAATGTGGGGGCTTAGCTCCCAAGCCCATGTGACCCGGAATGACCTCAGCCCCACACCTCCTTCTGTGAATAAGGTTATTGTTATGCTGCAGCCACCCAGAAAGGGAGATGAGGCCAGGGCCCCTGCTCTGGCCCAGGGGAAGGAAGCAGGCTGCCCTTCCCTCTCCCCCACAGCCAGTACCTTCCCTGCTCATGCATGCACAAATATGTAGGGTACAGAGATTGTCCCATGGCAAGAAACATAACAAAGCAAACTTTGCTCATGAGCAAGCTCTGCAGAGGCAGATGATGGGGAGTAGCTGAGATGGTTCCTAGCAGGAGAGGGTAGCCAGTCTGTGGCCCTAACGAGCTGAGGCTTTGCAGATGCCATCAGAGCTCTCTGCCGCTGAAGGATACGCTAACATGCTGAGGGGCAGTCCCCACCTGACTTAGGTACACCCACCTGCCAAACACACTAGGAGGCAGATCTAGGGTCCCTTCCATCTATAACCTGTCTTGGGATGATCCTGAGAGTGTTCAAAGGATACACTGAACAGGGTTTTCCCCAACGGCCTGGCTGTACTTTTGGTCAGCCAGCCTAGATGTCAGAAACCTACCCTGGAGCCCCAACACCCTTCCTCCAGGTTGAAGAGCTACAGCATAAGTTGGCCGAAGTAGAGGCAGCGGGGGAGGTGCGAGCAAAGCAGCTGGAGGGGCATCTCTGTGAGAGTCAGAGGGCTGAGCAGACCCTGCGGGCAGAGCTACGCAGAATCACCAGGAAGTTACAACAGGCCAGCAGCCGGGCTGACAGCCTTCAGACCAGCCTGGATAGTGCCTGTAGCCGAGTTCGAACCCTGGAGCAGGAGCTGGCCCAGGCTGAGGGCACTAGGCGCGATGCGGAGGCACAGCTGGGCCAGCTGTGCTCCACGCTTCGCAGCGGCCTGGGGCTCTGGCATGTGGCCTCTCCAGAGCGGCCCCACTCTCCCATGACAGGTCAGTGTTTTCTGCTCTCTTCTGTTCCCAACCTGAGTCTCCCCACCTCTCCCTAGGCCTCACAGCCCACATAATAAAGAGGCTGGACCAGTCCTAACACCTCTGGCAGGAGCCGCAGAAAGAGAAGCTAGGGGTTACCTATGTGTCTGTCCCTACCCACGGTCCCTCAGCTCTCCCCTCCTGCAGGCAGCCCCCAGACTTGCCCTGGATGGCAAAGGGCCAGTTCACCTACTAGATCCTACTCTCCAGCCCGATGGCCCTCACCTGTACAGGGAGACCCTGACTCAGCAATCATAGACACAGCCTCTGTAAGGGATGCCCTGAGGGACTTGGTGCAAAAGCTTCAGGAAGCCCAGCAGGAGCGGGTAAGACGGGACTGGGGTCTTCCACACCCACATGGGCATATACCCCCAGGGACTCTGGGAGGCAGGGAGGGACTTCGTCACTCACTCCACTGCCGTTCACCTGTCTGGCCTTTCCCAGGCCTGCTGAGACCCTGGAAAGCACCTTGTGGTCAGTTTTCAGACTGCCCTGTGGTGATAAACACCAGGAGTGCCACCACCTCTCAAACCCAATTGCCTCGCATGGTGCAGGGCCACCCTGTTCTTCAGAGTAGGCAGCAAATGCCCTGGAGCTCGCCCTGCTGAGGCAATCCAGAGTCTGAGAGCACTGCAGTAGACACCTGGCCAGGACAGCTGAGTGCTCCCCACAATCTCTCATGTGGGGACACTCTCCCTATGGCTACTCACTGAAGCCCCTGGTCTTAGGACTCCACCAGGGACACATTGGCTGTCCCCTTAGGATTCCCTGGGTAACAGGTGAACTTGGAACAGGCAGATAATCACAGAGTCCACAGGGGTTGTCCACCTCTCCTCTTTGAGCTCCCTCTTCCCCCACTGCTAGACCTGGGGGCAGGTTTCTCAGTTCTAATCCTTAGCTGGTGTTCCAGCCTCCTATGGCACCCCTGGATGCTCCCCACGCTATGCCCATGCCCCAAATCTAGGTTCTTCGGCCCCTGCTCTTTCTCAAGCATGTCCTCCCAAGCTAGTGTGTAAGCTCAGCCACCCACCCTAGCTGGCCTTCCCTGTAGCTTGTGGTCCATCTCGTCTCACTATTCTGCCCCATATGCTATGGGCTAGAGCAGGAGCTGCCTGCCTGGTCTCCCAGCTCACCAGTAAATGTCTTGCCCCCTCCCTCTTGTCTGCCAGACCACCCTGCTGAGTTCCTTCTTTCTGCCTAGGACAACTCTCGCATCCAGGTGGACAGCTTGAGCATCCAGCTGAGCGAGGCAGAGAGTGAGCACGTCCGCCTCCAGAGCCTCGTCGTGCAGCTACGGAAGGACGTAGCAGAGGCGGAAAAAGGTGAATCTTCCTAGGAGGGAGCCCTTCCATGTCTCTTTCCTGACCACTTTTAGTGTACGGCCCTGGGAGGGCTCTGGGGTTGGCCTGGGGCTGTGCCCAATCCCCAGGATGGCTCGGTGCCACCTTTCTTTGTCTTCCCATTAGAGGGGTGGACTCCAGAGACCTCTGGGGCCTGCTGAACCTGGCCACCCCCACTTCCTGCAGTTCCACCTCGGGCCAACTGCAGCTGTTCCCTCTACTGGGCAGCCTCCCTTCCAGAAAGGCACATGACTCCCCTCAGAAAGGCCCTTTGCTTGGTTCTTCCCCAGTATTTTAAACTTACTCCCTCCACCCACCAACTAAAAAGGCAGTGTGGTGGGGGGAGGGCAGAGTCTAGAAAAGAAGGGAAAGATGATGGGCAGAGGAAACAGGGCAGATACAGGAAGCAGTGATCCAGGTCAGAGGTCAATGCCGGGACCACTCCCCCACTTCTACTGAGATGGGGAGCCTCTCCCATTCCTGTACCCAGGTGACACTGGTCTCTGCTCACTGAGTCTACTTGCAGCCTGTGAACTGGGAAGGGGCAGTTGCAAAGTGACAGTTACCCCATAGATCTGCCAATCTTGGGAGCCTCAAGCAACACTGCTTGCCCTGCAGGCCAGCGCAGGGCAGAGAGTGCAATGCACAGTGCCCAGGCAGCTCGGGTGCTGCAGAAGGAGGCACTCCAGCGGCTGGAGGCAGAGCACCTTGCGAGCACACGAGCCGCAGGCCAGGAGAGGCGGAGGCTGCAGGTAGGACTCCTGGAAGGTCGCTACAGACAAACTAGATAGTCATCAGAACCTGGGCCTTGGGCCCATCCCCCACAGGGTTATCTTTGAGGTGGTCCTCGACCTTATTTTACAGATTGGTGAAACTGAGAGCTGACAAGGGGCAGAGCTAGGGCTGGATTCCAGCCCTCCAGGTCCACCCACCCATCTGAGGCCCCACCGGCAGGCACAGAGAGGCCATGCCTACCTCTTAGATCCTCACAAGGCACTTCGCTGTTGCTTCTGGCCAGCTTTTCATTCTGTGTCACTCAGACATGAGAGGCTTTGCATGGGACCCATGTATATGTTCCTATGTTGGGTACTGTGGATAGCTGCTGGAGATTCAATTTTAGGTGAGGACATGGGGCCTAGAAGCCCTAGAGAGGGTGCAGCCAGGCTGTAGGACAGGACCTGGGTCTGGCCTCCCTCGGCCTTCTCAATATGGAACTCTACCACAGGCCACAGGTGAAGTAATTCAGGGGGTGCTGAGTTTCCCTTTGGCAGAGGCAGGACTCCAGAGGACAGCTGAGGCCTTCCCAAATGTTCCAGGCAGACCCAGATGTGCAGGGAAGAGCATGCCCATCTGGAAGTCCTCCCCTAAACATCAAGAAGACAGGGTCCCTTGTGCCTATTACTGGAAGGATAAGGTTTGCAGCCATGGGTGGGAATGGTGTGATGGGATAGAAACTGCAGGGCACTTGTCTCCCAAGTGTCCTCCAAGGAGGAAGCTGCATCCTGGGTACCACAGCTTCAACTGAAGAGGCAAATACCAAGTAAAACTGGTCATCAACCCCACCCAGGCCTTCTCTCTCTCTCTCTCTCTCTCTCTCTCTCTCTCTCTCCCTCTCTCCCTCTCTCCCTCTCTCCCTTTCTCTCCCTCTCCCCCTCTCCCCCTCTCCCCCTCTCCCTGTCTCCCCCTCTCTCTCCATGCTGGATCATGAGGGGAGTCTAGCTACCCACAGAGGCCTTCTGTGCACAGCAGTCACATGGGCAGGAGCCTCCTGCAGGGAATGGAAGGCAGAAGAGGCTATACTGCCTCCAGAAGCAGCTTCCCCACCTTCCTGGGAGGTCTGTGAGAAGAAAAGAGCTTCAGACAGACCCCTGTGAGCACAGCTGCTGTGGTGGTGCAAAAGGACTCAAGTGGCTTTGATGGACAGTGACAGGATTGGTGATGTACTCCGGAGGTGGGGAGATCTGAGAAGTCAGGGATGTCCTGCTGGCCTAGATCAGTTGTATTTTACATGTATGTTCACTAGCGTGTGCTTTCTGTCAACAAGCCAAGCACAGCTAAAAACAGCTTATCACTCTTGGGTTGTTCGTTTAAAAGTGGACTTTCTAACCCTTTACAAAGATGTGATTGCTATGCTGTCAATGTGATGGCTTTCCTGAGCTTCCTAGGCCAGGAGCTGTTCACTTCTACTGCGATTCTTTTGGTCACTATTTATTTATTTATTTATTTATTTAATGTAGATGAGTGTTTTGTCTGCATGTATATCTATAGACCAGAAGAGGAATCAGATCCCATACAGTTATAGACAGTTGTGTGCCTCCGTGTGGTTGCTGGGAACTGAACCCATGACCTCTGGAACAGCAGGTAGTGCTCTTAACTGCAGAGCCATCTTTCCAGCCCCTCTTTTTGTCACTATCAACTGTTTCTATGGCTCTTCAGCACAGGTTCAATGACACACTCCTCTGAATATAGTGTTCCCACACTAGTGTACACTGGAGAACTGCCTTGGTTCCAGCCAAATGCTTTGTCCTCAATCCTACCAGACCCAAGGCTGACAGCGGCCCCCGCTGCACCTCATTTGCCCAGATGAGCTTCTGCATTCTTGACCTTTATGTTCATTTCCAGTTGGTTCAGCCACCTAGCTTTGGTTTCTATCCATCTTTCCTTTTTCAGGGTGTTCTCTCCATGGATAGGCGCCATGGTGATGAGGTATGGCTTCCCCTCAGACTGCATCCATGCTTGTGTCTCTGAGCTTCCTTGAACTCATGCTGTCTTGTCCACGAGAAGACAGTTTGTTCTTTGTTTTCCTCCAGCCACAGTTCTCATGTGTTTCAGCTCAAAGGTGATCTTGAGGTCCTCCCACTGCTGGGCTAGGTCTACTTTTTAGGTCCTGGGGATCTTTGCCATTCTCCTTCCTGAACACTTGTGCCTATGTCTTTGTACAGAGGATATATCTGTTCCCAAATCTCCTCTAGATTAACCTCAGGGAGGCCACCCCCACTTGTGCACTGAGCTTCCATATGCATTCCTGCTGTAGACCCGGGTTTTCTGCCCTCTACCTTCCAGAGCCTGTACTTGGCCAATAGCTTCCCAGGATTTTGCCACTTGGGACCATGAGCTGATGATCTAAATTCCCTCTACTGTGTAGAAAGCTCATTCTCAGAGGCAACACTGCCATGGAGGGCCTCTCCTGGGGAGCACTGGCAGTGTCCCCATAAAACACCCTATGGAAGGCCCTCTAGGGTTGCTAGGGGTTTTCAGAGTCCAGTTCCTTGTCATTCTAAGACTGAGCTTCTGGCCGTGGGCCAAGTATCTCTTAGCTTCTAGGGCTCAGGATCCCAACTATGGGTCCTCTTGGGCTGACCCACAGGAGAGGGGTAGCTAGACAACCCAGTACAGCTCCTGCCCCTCCTCTGATCCCAGCTCCAAGCTCTTGCGTGACTAGAGGGGACTGCACAACGAGCTTCCCGTGTGGCTAGCCCAGTGACAGATTTGTAGCCTTCACATCCCTACAGCGTGCCGTGCTGTGACTTCACATGCTCTTAGCACAGCAGGGTGATGCAAGGGCCCCTCAAAACCTGAGTGATACGTGGTTTCAACAGTATGGAGGCATTCCAGATGACTTCATAGCACTGGTGAGGAAGACACCATGTGGCCCTCTTCCCCTGAAGGGGACCTGATTTCTCTTAGATGTCAGGCTTCCTGCTGCCTGTCTCAGATGCTCTGGGCAGATGTGACTGCCCTGCAGCTTTTCCTAGGGCTCTCTCCAAGGCGGATGACAGAAGGCTCGCTTGTCTTTAAAATTCAAAGCTCTTTCCGAGTCTGAGCATGGTGGTGAGCCCAGCATTCAAAAGGTAGAGACAGGAGAATTGCCACAAGTCCAAAGCTAGCCTGCTTCCGATAACAAGAGAGCCCTAGGCCAGCCAGGGCTACGCCAATTACCAAAATGCTACCTTGCCACGGTTCCTCTTACCACCCTCGCCTGCCCCTGCGAGCCCGCCTGCCTGCTGACCATGGCTCTTCCCACTTTAGAAACATCTCAGCCAGGGCTGGAATCTTGGCTACTCCAGAGGCTGATGCAGGGAGACTGAAAGGTCAAGGAAAATAAAAATGGCTGAAAATGTGGCTCAGTAGTAGAGCTTTTGCCTAGCATATGCAATGGCCTAGGTTCAACCTCCAGTACAAATATAAACAACAACAAAATCTTTCTTCACCATTCTCGTCTTAGTGCTTTGTCCTAAACTCAAGTCTCGTGATCCTGGGTCCTAAGCCCCTGTCTCAATTTGTTCCCCAAAATCGAGACCTCGGTCTCCCCTGCAGCCTGGGCTGTGATCATTGGAACTCTGGCCCCTGCCCTATCTCATCTTGAAAACAAAACTCTCTTTAATTAGAGGGCCTCAAACTTGACCCCCTTGAATGCCATTCTTTCATGATTTTTTTTTTTTTTTTTTTTACTTTGCATATCTTTGAAGAGGGAAACTCTGGTATTGCTGGAAGTTAGAGTCAGGGAAGGGCCAGTAAAACTTTATGTGCCCTATGCTGACATCTTAGGCCCAGGGGAAAGGCAGAAAGTGGTTCCAGTGTCCCCATGGTATGGGGAGCTATGAGGCTCAGCATCAGGGAAGCATCTCCCCTTCCAAGGACCCTTTCCTGGGAACAAAGAGACAAAGGCCTGGTTTCCTAATGACACTGCTGTAAGGGTGCCTTCTTCTCTGAGCTTGCCAGTGTGGGGTGCAGAGGGGCACAGTGGGCTACCTCATCTGTCTGAGCCAGAATTGATGGGCTCTGATGAGTTCCCCTTGGGTTCCCCTCCCAAGACAGCTCTTGGCTCTTCAGTCTCTCTGCTCTCCTCCAATCACTTCTCAGCTCAATGAAGATTTCACTTTGTTTTTACAGAAGTCTCCTAAAACCTATCAATATTATGCCATCTTTACCTCATAGTCCTAGCAAATGCCATGTGTTCCTGGCCAATGGAGGCCTGGGGACATGGCTACTCTTACTGACTTCCCGATGCCTCCTTGCTACAGCTGGGTTGTTGCCAGCCCCCACAGGGCTGGCCTGCTGCCCCTCCTGGTTCTGCCAAACCTAGGGCATATTCCAAAGCAAGCCTTGCATTTTATACAACTTCTTTCACTTTCAGGGGCTGACCCACCCCCACCCCCTTTGGTTCACATAAGCCAATGTGTTTGTCAAGAAAAAAGTTAATTAAAAACATATTTTTCTAATTAAATGGTAGGCTGTGCTATGCAAACAGTACAACTCTTGTTTGAGAGCAACTCCCTCCCGTTGCCAGGGCTACCCCAGGACCCAGCAGAACAACGGGGCACACAGGGCTGCCCTGAGAATCTAGAACAACAACAAGGCACACAGGGCCATCCTGGGACCCAACCGGAAAACCGGACACAAAGGTTATTCAGGGAACCCGGCAGAATGATGGACTATGCAGGGGGCCCAGCCATATGTACAGCCATGTCCATAGCATGGGGACATGTCAGCCACCCATCGCCAGTACACATGCATCTGCACAGGCTTCCAAGCAGAGGAACCAAGAGCTGTCCCCACGCATACACTCCTCACACCCCAGCGGAAGGTTACTAATGTTCCCTGTGGACTGGCATCAAGTCACAGCTGCAGAGTCCCAGCAGCGCCTGAAGAGTCCCTGGACTCCTGCCCAGCCCTCCCCTGGAGCGAGCCTACCCTGAACAGATCCGCTGGCTTTACCCAGCCCCTGCTCTCTCTCCTGCTGGCATAAGGAAGCCTCAGGACCAATCTCTAGGATCAAAGTCTGGGCGCACCTGGCCTGCCTTGGAGGCACACATTTGCAGGGCCTCACTTCGTGGACATGAGGCCATGGTTGCAGCTGCACTTCCTTAACGATGTCATATTTGTTTGGATTTATTTTCGCCAAGGGTATTCCATGCTATAAAAAGAGTTGCTGGGCTTCCTGTTCTTGTCTATCACTGAATGATAGCAACTGCCCAGGAGTTAGCCTCCCTGGAAAGGTCACCTACTCCACTCTACAGCTCCTGTCATGCCAAGTCCTCCAATCCTGGCCAGTCTTTATCTTTGGCCATTTCTCAGGTCAGTGTTTATTCTGGGAGTTAGGGATGCCAAGAACCTGTATGTACATATGTCTACTCAACCCCTGAGCCTCCGCTGGCTTACACATGGATGCAGATGTGTTACATGAATGCGTGTGCACTGTGGTTTTCTGCGTGGGGTGCATCTGCAGTCATACATCTCCATCCTTTAACCACTGATGGCTTTCGTTGTTGTTACTGTTCATGTTCTACTTAATGTCTGTTTTCAAATAGTCGGCTTTTATCTCTTCTTGAATTTTCATCTCATTTGTTCATTTCAGCTCTTGGTCTTTAAGAATAGTTTCTTCTTGTTGTCTTTTTGTTGTAGTTTTCAAATTTTTTTTAAAGTGGAAAAACTGAACTGTTGGTGTTTTCACTTTCCTTTTCAGTTTTCCCTAGATGTGATTTGGTATGTATCCTGCAGTAGTTTTTGTTTGTTTAAATGGCTGGTTGTTTGGGTTTTGTTTTTTTCAGAGTCATGTAGCACAGGCTAGCCTCGAACTCAGTACATAACTAAGGGCAACTTTGAACTTCTAATTTTCCTGCCTGCACCTTCTAAGTATATCATTTACAGGAAGACACCATCATGCCTAGTTTATGCAGTGCTGGGGATCAAACCTAGGACTTCATGCACTCTAGGCACACTACCAACTGAGCTACATCCCAGACCTCCTGAGGTTTTGAGTATCTGTTCTTACCCTTTCTTTCTTTTCCCTGGACTTCTTTTGTCACTTTTTGTTGCTGTGTGTCCCTTGTGCACATGCTTCCTGGAGAGGTTGGGCTCTAGCACAGAGGACAGCTGTATTTCCTACGTCAGTTGCACATGGACCTTTATTTCCATGTGAGCTTGCCAGTTGCTTATTGGCTGGGTGATTTTTGTTTGGTTTTATCTGTAGATGTTTGAGATGGGCTGACAACATTTTGAAGGAGAATATTGAAACCACGGTGGTTGGCATGACCAGCTAGGAGGGCTAGCACAAAGTACACAGCAGTGTGTGCAAACTTGACATTGAGTAGGGTCAGGTGGGCCCCTGGGGATCATTGACTGGCCAGCTTAGTGGGATAAATGAACTCTAGGTTCAGGAAGACAACCATGTCTCAACACATGTAGAGGAGTTGGAGAGATGGCTCAGGCATTAAAGCACTTGCTTTTTTCTTTCTTCAGAGAACCCAGGTATGTACGACATACCCACAGTACCCACAAGCTGCCTCAGAACACTCCGAGACTCCAATTCTAGGGGATCAAATCAATGCCTTTCCGGCCTTCACAGGCACCAGGCATACATGTGGTGCACACATATACATGCAGGCAAATAATCTTGCACATAAAATAAAAGTAAGTTTAAAAAAAACCAAGGGGGAGAATGATCATGGACAACATCCAACATCGACCTTTAGGCTCAAGTATGGACACATGCCCCTGCATACACACGTGCACAAGCCCATGTGCACATACACATACACACTCCTTAACACACCCCAAGTCATCAATTAAGGCCCTAGGGGCAGGTTTAGGGTGCTGGTAGCTTGTTCTGCCCTTCTTAGTGAAGCCAAAGAGCATTCAAAGAGTCTTCCATTCCTCTGCTGTTGCATCAACCACTACCCAGTACACAGCACATTATCCTTGACCGTGTTCTTGCCTATTACATCCACGCAGACATGCAGGCTCTCCTGGAGATGCCTTGACTCCCATACTTCCAGGTTCTCTCTCTCCTCCTTCCCGTTCCTCCACTCTCCACCCCCAGGGCCAAATAGACACCCTAAGTCAGGCCCTGGAGGAGAGCAACAGGCACAGACAGAGCCCTGCAGAGAAGGGGAGGCTGCTGGAACCCCTGCAGCAGGAGAGGGTCCCCAGGAAGACAGGGTGTACCTGTCACCAGGAGGCAGTGAGTGTGCGGGCCATGGCACAGCTCTGCATCTAAATACCTAATAAGTTCTTAGGCATAAAAAGGAGACCTAGGTAGATGCCAGAGGCAGGTGTAAAATCATGCAGTGACCCAGACAGTATCCAATTCCTAGGTGACAGGCAGGAAAACTGAGGTCGGAGGGGCACCACAGAGAGTCAGAGGGCTGACTTTCTTGCTGCACAGTGGGCACCTCCGGAAGGAGGGGTCATTAGCAGGTTAATAGTTTGGGGGAGGAAATAAGCTGAGCCCAAGACCGTCTCCAGCAGACTACCTGGCTCCAAGAAGCCAAGGAGCCCCCACCCCTGGCCCATGTCCATGTAGCTTCTCCCCTAACCAGGTTCTTCTACGGAGTCGTGGAGAGCAGGAAGCTGCAGCCACACTGCAGGCAGAGAGGCGTGCCTTAAAGGAGCAAGCAACTTCGCTGCGCATCGAGCGGACCCGCCTACAGGGGGAGCTGGCGGCACTGCGCACACGCCTTCTACAGGTATTTGTTTCGAGGCAGGAAAGATTCCTGGAGGTGTACAGGAGGGCTGCAAGAAGTGGGGAAGTCCCATTGGCGGCTAGAGAGCAGAAGCTGGGAAAAGAAGTGGTCCAGCCGGCTTCGTTGTCTACACTTGGCCTGGCGATGGTGTTAGTTCAGAGCCAGCCCCATAGCTTCCAAGCACCTTGAGAGACTTGACAAGGCACCCTACCTCGACTGTCTTTGAGGGAGGTGAAGCACCACCCCGGCCAGCTCTTCTTGGGCCCCTGGGACCTGTTCACAGTGGAAACAGCACCCGACTTTGAGGATGTCATGGGCTGTGTCAGGGGCAGCAGGTGAGGTGGCCAGTGTGTTCATAGCTCCTCCCCCCATCTTTTCTCATGGAAGAGTACCCACTGAGCTCGTGTAGGGCAGAGCAGACAGGCCATACAATGAGACCAGGCAGTGTTGCCATTGCTGTGGAGTGTCACTGCTCAGCATAGGTCAGGGTACAAGACAGAATCCATATAGCCTGGTGTCCAGTGTGCTACAAAGAAACAGGAAAGCGCAGGACACAGCCCATCTAAACTAGCTTAGCAGAGTACTGGGCTGTGACCACAGAATTCTGATACCCCCACTGCCCCCTCCAAGGTAGAAGATGCCAGAGCATTGAGTCCAAAAAAGCAATCAGGAGGGAGATGGCATGTGGGAGAGAGGAAGGGAGGATAGAATCTGCCAGGCTGGCTGACTGATAGCAGCAACCTGATCCCTCGGGATTTGGTCTCCCTATTTGCAAAGCAAGGCAGCAGGAACATTAGTATTGAGCATTAGGCATGAGATCCAAGACAGGCCGCCCCTCTCAAGGCCTCTTCACCCCCCACCCCAAGCCTGCCCAGAGCACAGGACCCAGCGGGTCAGGGCACTTACAAAAGCCACCAATCCACTTGTCTGTAAAAGGCTGCCCTCCCACCAAGGGAAAGCGGTATCAGCAGGATGTAGTCACCAGAATCTTGCTGCAGTTGCTGGAGGAAAGATGTACTGTCCCCACCCTGAGCAGGGGTGGGGAATAGGATCGTGCCTTCTTGGATGTTGCTGGGGCAAGGGAGGTGGCACTGCCTAGGGGCAACAGAACAAGCTGTGGGCACAATGCCAGCCTTGGATCCTGGGGGCCCAAGAGGGGGAGGGCAGGAACAGCTAATTAGTTCCAGGAGGTCAGCTGTTAGGGGCCCACAAACCCATAAACCCTTTATTAGTGTCTCAGGAGGGGAAACCCGGATGTGGACATTTATTTATTTTGGATTTCACTTTTCTCTTTATAACACGCATTTCTAGCAGTGTAACTAAATTTTTAAAGAAACAGGGTTCCCTTTTCAGTGTAGAGGACTCTTTTTTTCTCAGTCCTATGGAAGAAGGCTTTACAATTTATTTTTTTAAGACTCAGATCCTTACCCTATAACTTTGCCCACGCAAACAACTCACTATATCCCAAGGTCCCTGGGAGTCCTATGTGGGCTCCAGGTGGCAAAGGTAGGTCTGCCCAATACTGAAAGGGGAACCACATGGCATTGAACTCCAGCAGGCCAGCAGGCAGGCAGGCACAGCACTGAGCAGAGAGGCAGACTGGCTTAAGAGCAAGGCCTGGCTCTAGTCCTGCCTTGGTGATGGCCAGCCTGATGAGGCTGTGAAGCCAGGATCCCATAAGTTTCCGAGAGCACCTATATGGATAGGCAGGCTTCTGCTGTTCTCCAGAAGAGAGGATTCCTCATCAGTTGTGTCTTTCCAGAGGTTTCATATGCAGGGCATAAGGACCCCTGACCTTCTCATGGGAAATGGTTACGTCTCATATCCAACTTACAGGGCACAGGTGAGGGCTGTGTTCCAGGATGGATGCAAAGACAGCTATGCCACTTGGACACGGGCTTGTTGGCCTGTGACAGTGGCTTCAGCCAGATCCATGGCTTTGTAGAGGGAGAAGGTCCTGAGTATCTGGGGCTTTGGAGAGGGAGAAGGTCCTGTTCTTTTCAAAAGGCCATGGGAGTATCTGGGACTCAAGAGGCCTGAGGAACATTGGCAAAGGGTAGAGGTATTGGTCTTCAAATGCCCCCTCCCTTCCCAAGGATCGCTACAGGGACTTCTGCTGGTGCAAAAGACACATGCCCCCCCCAACTCCTACTGTGGCTGCAGATGCCAATAGACTTGAACAGGGGCTAGTACCCCTGACAGCTGCACCAGCTCTCAGGAGCCTTGGCATCCAGGGCACAAGTGCCCTTTATTCCACAGAGGGAAGTCTGGCCTGAGATTGCACCTCTGCCAGAAAGACCCTAAATCCCACTGAAGTTCCACTTCCCCCTCCCCGGCAGACAGAGCAGGAAACTCTGAGGAAGGAGGAGGACACAGCAATGCTGGGAACCAAGAAGGAGCGGCTGCTCCAGGTCCTGAGCAGCCTGCATCAGGAAGTAGATGGGACTCTGCGGCAGAGGCAGCAGCTGCAGGTGAGCTGAGCCAGTGCAGTCTCATTTTGTGAACTGAAAAGGCAGCTGGACAGGTCGCTGTCCATGAGGGGTGCCAAGCTGAGATGGAAGCAACAGCGCAGTCCACCGAAGAGTCCACTCAGAGTTCCAGAGTGATGTGGAGCCAGGACTGAGGGCAGTCTTTCAGGAGTGGTAGGGCTGCTGAGGCCCTGTGAGCCAGGCACGGCTCTGCAAAATGGCACAGGAAACAGGATAGAGGGGCTGGCAGGACAGGGCCATGCATGTCTCCTTGGCCCAGGCCTTGAAAGCAACCTGTGCTCCTTTGAGGCTTTAGTCTCCCCTTTCACCATGGGACACCGCTTCCTCCCCACCATTCCAGCTGGCTACCCTTAGGGAGGATGGATAATCATCAATATTCAGTGACCTCAAAGGGAACCTGTGATTCTGTTCACACAGACTTAAGGCCTACTCCAGGGGCTGTGGCTTGGGCTCCAGCCCAGCAAAACCCTTAGCAGGTGACCTGGACTCAAAACCTGTGGGCTGAACATGTATGCCAGTTCCAGGTCCACTGCTGGTTCTGGGCCAGGGCCAGCACCCCAGCAGAAAGCAGTGGGGTCAAGACAGGAAGTGCAGCCCCGAAGATAGGGTGGGGCATCCCACTGGACCTGACCCCAGGATCCCAGCAGCCCTCAATGCCTGTGTTCTCATTCCAGGCCCAGATGGCGGAACTGGAACAGGCCCACACCCAGAGACTCCAAGAGCTGGCTACCCAGCGCCAGCAGGGCCTGGCAGCTGAGGCTGACGGGCTCCATGAGTCCCAGCTGCAGGCCACACAAGCTCTGGAGTCCCGGGAGCAGATTCAGCAGCAGAGGGTGAAGGTCCTGGAAAGGCAGGTAGGCCCAGGAGCCCAGGTACTCTGAGCAGGGCTGCATAAGGAGAAAGAAGGGGCCTGTACCCATGGCACCCATGCAGACAACCACATGAACTTTATTGGGGGCCTTGGCTTTTAGCATGCTCTATATGTGTGCCTTTTTGCAGGAGCAGCTCCTTGGCTCATTTACAGCTCAGTGAGTAGTAGAACATGGTGCTGGGCCTCTACTGTCCTGTCCTGAGAGGATGATTAGGATAGCTCCTGTCAGAGGTAGCCACGAGACTGGCTGGTCACTGGGTGACACGCAGTCTGCCTGTCATGTGCAGTTAACAGTTAACACACTTATTCTTTGGGGTCGCAGGGCAAACATCAGCTCATGAGCAGCTCAGGGGGTTAGGAAGTGCATCTGAACTCGGAGCCCTGTGCATGTGCAGAGTGCACTCAAGAAAGTACTCACTCACGAGCTGAGCCTGCCACAGCTCAACTGCTGAGTCAAGAGAGCCTAGAGCCACTTCGGGTGGTGGTGCACGCCTTTAATCGGGGAGGGAGAGGCAGGCAGATCTTTGACTTTGAGGCCAGCCTGGTATACAGAGAGAGAGTTCCAGGACAGCCAGGGGTACACAGAGAAACCCTGTCTCAACAAACAAACAAACAAAACACCTTAGAAATGTTGACGCTCAAGATCCTTATTTTATGGGAAGAAGACACAGGCAGGTGAGGAGGCTGCCCAGTTACCCTCAATTTACTTTCCCTAACCCACTAGCAATGTTTATTTTTAACCCAGTCACTCGCATTTTTGCCCTCACCAGAAAAGGATCTGTTTCCTGTTTGTAGGATGCACACAGATGTTCAGAATGGCAGGCTTAAGCTGTTATCTGTCTGTCTGTCTACCTGCTGCTTCTATCTCATGCATGCTCCCTTGGGAGCCATAGATTGCAGCCTCCCCAAGCCCCTCCTGATACAACTCTCCACAACTCTGTTCTTGGGGGTTCCTGCCCACCTGCCTGAACCCCTACTCTGTCTCCAGGTGGCTAGCCCGAAGAAGCAGCTGGACCAGGAAGTGTGTCAGCAGCAGCAACAGGCCCACAGTGACTAGATCTTTTGAGCCAAGCAATGACCTCCACTGCAGTTTCCTCCCTAACCCCTGTGCTGGGTGGCCTGCACTGACCATCCAGGACAGCAGGCTCTGGGGGAAACGTGAAGGCCCTCCGCTACTGGAGAAACTGGTGGGGCCAAATTCAACAAACATCAGTGTGTAGTGAGAGGGCGTACAGTCAGCCACCAACCAAAGCACACTACTCCCTCCACAACTCTTCCCCGGCTGCCCAAGTCCCAACTCTGCGGACAGCAGCCTCCAGCTGGGCTGGACCACACTGCTCTTTAATCCTCCCTCCTGCTGCAGGAGCACGGATGTTGACCACCCCTCGGCCTGAACGGGGCCTGGGGCTCCATTTCCAGATTGGACCTGCCATTGGGCCAGGCTGGTGGCTGGGTCCTGACAGACCAGCTTCTTTGCCACAGGCTGCATTCCGTACCCTCAGCTCTGTAAACAGAGGGAAACACATGGAAAACATTTCCACCAGCAAGCGCCAAAAACACAATGTCCTGCAAGGCCAACCACCACACCCCACATCCAGAGGCCACAGAATCTTCCGCATCCAGGAACTGCAGTCCCGGCATGGTGGCAGGTGGCTGGAAATGACTCAGAGGCGAGTCCCGTGACTCGCTGGCCACAGGGGTGTTGTAGATCTGAAGCTGTTCCAGAATCTCCCATTTCCACACCAGAAAATGCTGAAAAATGCCAGGGGGAATCCTGCTCTGGTTGCTATAGAGACCAAGGCCACCATCTTACCAGAGCCTGTTCCTGCCTTACCTGTTGGCATCTATGCACCCTTCTATTCAGTGCTGGTCGGAGTGAGTTTTGTTTCTTCTCCAACCAGTCTCTTTGGCATTGGAAATGGCACTTTCCAGTGCCTCTTCGGCTGCCAGCCAGTCTGGTAAATTCTTGTCTGCACCACTAGGTGCACATTGCCCCATGGTTTGTGCTTCTGCCAGGACCTCCTGAAGCATCTTCAAGGACTCTGGCACGGGGCAGGAACGGCCAGAAGCTGCTGGAGCCCGTCCAATCGCAGTCATGTAGCTATGGCCAAGATATGTGACAGCCTGTCAGTTTACTTCAAGATCACCAGGGACTTAAAATCAGCCATCCCGGCAGACCTTTGGTTGAACTTGGTAACCGGATCCTGCACAATCAAGGTAGGCAGATAGGCTAGATCGAAGATGCCGATACAGTCAGGCTCTGAAAGGAAGAGCACACAGACCCATTGGCAACAGCTTCCCTGCACAAAGGACACGTTGGTGGTGGCATGGGTCCTGTGATACGTGCCCACCTACAGTTTCCAGTCCCAGAAACACTGAGCCTCGTGGAGGAGAGCCATGACCTGCCCCACTGGGGACTGGGAAACTGGGACTTGGTAGTTGGCCCTTACCTTGTTCCTTCCCTGGTCTGCAGTTCCCCTGTGGTGATGGTGTACTTCCCCTCAAGGACCTGAGCATGACACAGAAACTGGAGCTTTCCACAGGAGGCCAGGGAGTTCCTCCGTGGCTCATTCAAGAAGCCTTCCTCTTCCTGATGTTTCAGGGCTCACTGGTGTCCCGGGGACATCAAGGGGATTGAAGCTGCCAGCTGAGGCGGTGTCCTGTAAGCAGAGCACAGAGGGACACACTTCATCGGTGAGAGGTCCAGATACTTCTCAGCACCAAAATGAAAGACACTGTGATCTGACCAAGGTGCTTCCTGGTGACCCAGGGCCTTTTACACTGACTGCTCAGGAGAGCATTCAGAGTACAGAGAGGGCTTCTGAGATTGCCATGCTTTGAGTATTTTTACATCAGTGCAGGAGGTATTGTTTTTACTTATTCAACATAAAGGAATATATTTGTGTTGAAAAGGGATGTTTTCTAAAGAATATATTGCATTTCTCTAAACATTTTCTAAGGTGTGTGTACATTGGTATGTGTTATCTGGTGGTTTCTGCCCTGGGCAAAGTGGTGCTGGTTATGAAAGACCTTCCCAGCAGTTCTCTGAGACTACTGTTTGTGGGTGCAGAAACCTCACAGCTGGGCCAAGATTAGATAGGGAACTATTGACAGGCAGTGAACCAAATCCAGGACCCCACAGCTCACCCCATGCAGGCCTTGCCCCACTCCACTTGCCCAGTGGAGCTTCAGGCACAGACATGCAAAGAGAAGAGGACAGAAGGGCATCCCACAGCAGAGGATGCCAGGCTAAGGGAGGAGGCAGCTGGATGAACAGTTCAGTCCATGCAGATGGCGGGGGACCTGGGTTTCTGTCTCTTACCTTCCCCAGAGTTTGAGAGGAAAAGCTCTGATACCTCCCTGATAGAACAGCCTGGTCCTACTTCCAGCGGGGAGGTAGGCAGTTTCTTCTTTTGGACTGCCCCACATTTGGTTCTTGGACTGTATAAAGTCTGATGGGTCCCAAGACTTGTTGGGGAGATGCCAGCCTCAGATGGAATCTCTGCCCTGCTCCCTAGCTGGGCAATCTAAACAGGCTCTCTGGATGCCTGTGAGAATGTGAAAGTGGCCCTGAGGCCTGGTCCTGCAACAATGGAGTCCCAGACTTCCTCCTGGAGCCTGGAGCTGCACATACATTGTTAGACCACCCCGGACCTCATGTGTAGCCCCTCAGCTGGCACTCCACAGATGAGCCTCTCCATGCCCATTCCCTCCAGAGGTTGGGGAGCACACAATACACTAGGCGACAGACACACACATATTCACACATAGGACTCAGAATCAGGCATTGGCCAAGTTCTTTTTAGAGACAGAGCACAAAATCTGACAGACACATGCCATTGTGCAACTTCCAGTGAGGTCTATGGGACATGCTGAGGGTAGTAACATCCCTACTCCCTCTGACCAAGGGAGCTCTGGCCCAAACTCTTGGGTGCCCAGTCTGCAGCCACCAGCCTTGCCAGCCTTTCAGGTTACTGTTGCAAGAAGACAAATAGAATAGAAGGTCCTGGGCCCAGGGGGAGCTTGGAGTAAAGGCCAGACTAAGAGTTCAGATGTCACATTTAGAGATTGGCCAAAGCAGGAGGCAAGGGCTCCGTCTTGACTGTTGCTGGAGCGGGACACAACCAATGTGCACTGCTTATTTGAGATGTCTGAAACATTAACGTTTAAAAAATACATCCTGTGTCGTTTAACAATGGAGCTACATCTGAGAAACATCACTGGGCAACTTTGTCACCATAGAACACCATGGAATTTGCTATTCAAACTGTGATTGCTGCAGTACCCCTGGGTGATCCGCTCTTTGGAGACGATCTGGTATATGCGATCCGTGCCTGACCGAAAGATTGTTATACAAGAAAATAAAACCTCACAGGAGACATGTAAAGATCACACCACCACATGTGATCCAAACCCCGCTGCCACACAGGGGAAACCTGAGCAGTTCCTTTCTCCAGAACACACACTTAGGATGGTTGTAGTGGGCACGCCACTCCAAATACTGTTTCCCAAATGTTTTACTTGGCATGATGTCATCAGAGTTTTCCCAATGCCTTTAAAACACCCCAGAAGTAGGACTGTGGTTTCTCAGATCTGCATGCCCATCCTATGCCAGCAGCCTCAGTCTTCCAGAGACAGGAAAGAGTGGTCCCTGCAGAAGAGGACCCCCAAGGCACCTGGGAAACCCCCACTCCACATATGTATGTGTTCCCAGTCACCTCAGGTGGACTCAGAATTTTCCATGGAACAATTTCTGCATCACACACTACCCTCTCAAGTGGGTGGGAAAGTTCTGCCTGAGCCCCCACCTGCATTGGCCTTTTCTTGTTCAAAACAAAGCAAGTGGTAGGCGTTTGGGGAGGATATGTTGAGCTAATTGTCACCCCAAGGTCAATGGCAAAGGTCAGGGCATGGGTGTTGAGGTCAGCCAGCCTCATGTGTAGGTGCTGTGCAGGTATGGATGGCATCCCTCTCCTCCCTGGCACGGTGGACTGTCCAGTCTCACCTACAGGTGTGCTATGTGCGTCTCCTCAGGAGCTGGGCCCCACCTGCCCAGCCCTCTCAGGCCTCTCCAAGCCCATCCTGGAACAGTAGAGGGTGACTGGTGGTGGGGGCTTCTGTTTGTTCTGCGTGATGCAGAGTTGTTTGAGGAGAGCACGAGCTACTCTAGCTACCTCCAATGAACGTGAAGGAGGAAAAGGCAGGGGTGGGCTGCAGCCTCAGGCCTGCTGTGTGGGGCGGGCTGACTAGGCCAGTCAGCCAGGCAGAACAAGGGTAGTGTTCCCCATCTTGACCTTCATGGACCCCCTAAGGCCTGAACATCTGGTGGGTGGCTCTCTGGGGTTCCCCCATCTAAACAGGCACACACAGTCAGGCCCTAAATTAAAGTGTCACAAGCCTCTTGGGGAGCTCAAGTTTCCTGCTGCAGAACATGAGCCTGCTTGATAAAAAACGATTTTGGTTGTGATAAATGTGGATTTTCTGTGGTAGAGACAAAGGCGCCCTTGAGTCCAGGGGGGA
Organism: Meriones unguiculatus; assembly: GCF_030254825.1. NCBI lineage: Eukaryota > Metazoa > Chordata > Mammalia > Rodentia > Muridae > Meriones > Meriones unguiculatus. The sequence continues at coordinate 78,208,096 of NC_083362.1, forward strand.
ACCTAAAACAGCACGCTGCTGAAAAGTATTTCCTGATAATATTTTTAGCACCTGAAAAAAAAAAAAAAGCTATTTTCCCTCTCTTTTTGCCTGTGAGTCTGTGTGTGTGTGTGTGTGTGTGTGTGTATGAAATGCAATACCCAGCAACAACAATAAGATTTGTTAGCCCCCTACCCCCAATCCTGTCTCCCAGGCTTCTCTGAAAATCTGCACAGGGCACCCAGTTGGAGATAGAGGTCAGCGCCACTACTCTTGATGGAAATCAGAAGACCCAGCCTGCTCCTGGACCTGCGCACAGAGGCCAGCTCGGAGGTGAGCCTCTGTCCTGGTACCCCACAGCTGACCAGGGGATTCTGGTGGAAAATGGTCAAGACCCCATGTCTCACCCACTACTTCACCCTACCTGGAAGGATAGTCTTCAATCAATGAATCTACTGAGCACTGCTGTGTACCTGACAGTGTGCCCAGTCCTGCGGCAACCCAGGAGTCCCCAGGAAGACATAAACCCAAATCCAGACATGGGCCTTTACTAGGACCCTCTAAGGCATGTGCCTGGGAGAAGGGTGGTAGTGATGAGGTGGAAACTGTGGCCAGGTGCTACAGGTAGAGCAAGGATGTTGCTGGAGACAACAGGATTGCATAGTAATGGGCTACGCTTGTTATCCCGTGGGCAGAAAGGCAAATCTGTATTCCCTCTAAGCTTCTGTCCTTAGAGCTGGAGCTGCACCTGCATTTCCATGTGGGAAAGCCAATGAGAGAGGAGAGGAGAGTTTTTTAGCAGGCCCTGTGCCCAACACAGGAGGCTAGAGGCTCCTGGGTCCCCAGCATGGTGACCATGCCTGCTGGCAGCTGTCCTGGAGGTTGTGCTGTAGGATGCCTTGTGAGGCCTGGTCCTGACCCCAGCCTGGTCTGCTCAATGAGGAGCGAACTTATCACAGAACATTCTTAAATCCCAGAGCCTGGCCATAGGGCTGATCTGTTTTGTTTTGTTTTATCTTTGTTTTCTGCTGTTTCCTGACTGTCCTGGAACTCACTCTGACCCCAAACTCAGAAATCCACCTGCCTTTGCCTCCTGAGTGCCAGGGTTAAGGGCATTCAATACCACGCCCGTCACCAAGGGCTGCTCTTCTATAGCTAACTGTGGAGCAGAACCTTTCACATCTCCAGCTGGTTTGCCCCTCTGCAAAGCAGTATCACTACACAGAGCTAGAGGAGTGGGCCAGGACAAGGCCAGCTAGGCACCAGGCGTAGGGTGGAGGGAAGTGCTCACTCTCAGGATTAGTACAAACGCAGATGACCGTCAGGGCCACCTCCTTAAGTCTGGTGCCTGACCCTGACACCGAGGCAACAGGGTTGGGAACATCACAGTGGTAAGGCTGCTCAGAACAGGATCTGTGTAAGCTGGAACACAGAGAACTATACCTTAAAAATAACATGCAATGTCCCTCCCTGAAATTGAAACAAAACACGTGCTTATTAGAGATTTGAAGAGATACAGAAAAACGCAAAGCCAGTGGTGGCTGCTGTTACTTCTGCAGCTTTTTTCTCCCTTCTCTTTGAGAGGTATCATCTTGTTTTGGGGATCCCAGATTTGGCTTATGGTCACATGTCACCCAACAGCAGGATCTGGGAGGAAGCAAGATGGTGGGGACTGAGGTCCCAAGAGTCCAACCCCTGTAGTGAACCAGAGGACATAGAAATGGACCAGATTGCACTCCCAAGGCAGGACGGCCACTTACAAAGCAGTTCTCAGGCCCAGCAAGAAGGGCTAGGGAACCACAGCAACTGATTTGGCCCCTCCTGCCATGCCCAGCGGCATTTATCAACTTGCCCCCAGGGTCTGGGTGACCAGCCTGCCCCACAGGTTTCCCTGACATTATCCAGCTGTGATGGGTGTCTGACGCTTTCAGAAAAAACCCTTACATGGAGAGAAAGCTGTGTACAGTCTTCAAGTCTCCCAGGCCCAAGGGTCACCCTCAATGAAGCCAGAGAAGGAACAGACCTGGGACAGGCTTCAGGGAGCACTGAAAAATTGGTGCCCTAGGCTAGGGCTGGGATGTGGCCACATGAGGTTCATCTAAGCATTGCAGGCAAAGTGGCCTCCACTGACATTCTATCAGAAAAAGCCAGATGCTCTGGCCTGACAGGAACCCCCCAGGGGACACACAGGAAGCCTGTCCAAAATCAGGCCTTAGGGCAACAAGTCAGCCTGGGAACTGCTGGGTTAGCCCAGGCGCCTCCTGCGGGCAGTTCCTAAACTGGTGACTGGAGAATCCAAGTCCTCACCTCATGAATGCCCGAACGCAAAGGAGCTATAGGGGCAATAATAGGGCCTTGAGGCTGGAGAAGAAGCCAACACAGTACCAGTTCGGCTTTAAGCGCCTGGGACAGAAGGGAATGGGAGATGCGTTCTCGCTCCCTCCCACCCGGAGGACCAGCAAGTTAAAAATGCCACTATTTGCATGACCCCGCCCCTCCCCGCCTCTCCCGGGTGGCCACTCCAGCTGGCTATTTAAACCCGGGTCCCGGAGGTGGGACCGCGGTCCCGATCGTGCCTCGCGCCTTCCCAAGCAAAGCTGGAGCCCAAGAGTGGGAGCCCAAGAGTGGGACTCTAGCTAGCGAGAGGGGACGGTGTCGGCCGTGCGGTGACTACAGCCACCTGCCAGAGCCCGGTGGTCCGCCCTCAGACCCGGCGATGCGCCGCGGAGTCGCCTGGGCGCTGCTGCTGGCCGCGGCCCTGGAGCTCGGGGCACGCGGGGTGCGCGCTGCGGTGGCCCTCGCCGACTTCTACCCGTTCGGCACGAAGCGCGGCGACGCCGTCACCCCGAAGCAGGACGACGGCGGCTCAGGGCTGCAGCCCCTCTCGGTGCCCTTCCCGTTCTTCGGCGCCGAGCACTCCGGACTCTACGTGAGTAACCCCGAGCTCGAGGGGGCTCTGGGGGGGGGCGCCTCTGCCCTCCGCCCCAACTCCCGCAGCCGCCACCGCCGGCAACTTGGCACCGCGGCAGCCAGAGGTGGAATGAGGACAGCCCTTCCTCCCTCCCGCGGCCAAGGCCGGACAGCCGCTGGCGGGAGAGGCGTGGGCAGGGCGGGGCGAGCAGCCGCCAAGGCACCTAGGCGACAGCCAGGCCAGCGGCGCGCGGCGCGCCCCTGAGACTCATGGCTGGACCTGTTCGGGACGTTGGCACAGTTCACCAGGCTACTGGCCCCCAGTGCCGAGTGGGCACCCTAGCTCCTGTTCCTTCACAGAGAGCGGTGTTGCAGTGGGCACGTGGCCTCTGGCCAGTTTGCCCAGTGGGGCATCTGGCTTGTGATGATGGTCTCAACCCTCTCTAGGCCACTTCAGCCTCACCCTCAGTTAACACCCAAGGCCCAGGGCCAGAAGGAATTCTGACGGTGATTTGCTTCCTTGCAGAAGACCTGCGCTGGGCAGGCTGGCAGCTAGGGGCAGTGTCGAGGGGTGTGCTCCTCTCCCCAGATCTTAGCCTGGAGGTTGGCCACCCAGACTCAAACCCTCTAAACAGGGCACCCAAAGGTAATTTTCCTCCACCCCAGACATGAGTACAGGTCTCAGTGGATGAATGGTCTGAGGGTCTGATGTTCCCAGTCTTCATGTTCCCAGGGTCTAATGCTGAGCCAATTACCCAAGGGCATGGTAGAGTGTTGTGCCAACCCGCCGCCTCCTGACCCACCCAAACCTGCTTCGAAAAGTCTGAGCCATTTTGGTCTACAGTTGAAACATCCAATGCCAATCACCACCATGCTCCATTTTGTCATTAGCGTCACCACCTCAGCTATCAATGCCACTGGCACAACCACCATTGCCTTAAGCACTGCTTCTTTTCTCCCTCCCCTCTTGAGCAGAGCCTCCATAGCAAGCCCCGTGGTCTGCACTGTCATTCCGCCCGAACACCACTATCCATGGGACCTGTCCACCACCAGCACCACCTCCAAAACCCTGCACCCCAAAGCTAGCTACAGCGTCATCCACACGGTCCGCCACTGCGGTGCTCCACAGCCTAGCGGCTGACCTCCCTGTACCCACTCAGAATGGCCTCCTCACCTTGGTGGCAGTGACTGGTGCCACTACCATGTACAGCAGAGAGAGGAGAGGCAGCCATCCCCGAAAATCCCTCTGTCCTGGCACTTGGCGAAGGGAAGACTCCTGGAAGTAAGTGGTAGACAGGAAGAGCTGTGCTCTGGGTCTGCCCAGCAGGAAGAGGCCTACACATCTCAGGAATGTGGAGGTTCATCCTAACAAGCTCTGTCAAAATGTTCTTTAAGCAGTCTGGCTAGGCTTGGATTTTCCACTCCCAGGTGAAAATGTTATTTTTCTTTAGAAAACACGGGCTGATGCAGACATGGTGCACATCTTGCCTTTCCCTTTGCTCAGTGGGAAAGGAACTGGCATTCTCAGAAAACCATGCCCATCCATCTGGCCTGAAACAGCACTTGGGGCATGTAGATAGGTGACTGTTGAGGCTAGATGGAGAAAAGGAGGCATTGGCTTCAGAGCAGGGCTGTCTGCCGAGTGTCCCCTGAACACCCAGGCTGAAAAGACCCTGAACACCCCTACTCTGGCCCTCAGCCAACTCCACATAGTAAGGTGTGGTGTCAGTGGCTCTCCCTGCCCCCACAGCTTGGGTAAGAGTGGGCTTGTTGAAGTACTAAGTGAAAGAATGAATGTCCCATTTTTCTGTGTCACCCCACATTCCAGTGACAGTCACAGGTACCCTGCATGAGACTGGTCCTCTTGAGTCTTCCTTAGGGAAGCACAGACATGTTCCCAGCATGACAGGGCCAGGAGTCTGTTAGGGTGGCACAGTGCCTGAGGTGTAAGCGTGGATCTTCAGCTGGGTACACAACCTGAGTTGGGTGAAGAGGTGAGCAGTGTGGAAAGCCAGTCCACCCATTCCTAGTGGCTTCTCCAGCCATGCTGAGCCTCATGCACTCTGACCTCCCCTGACCATCGAACCTGAGAAACTACTCACTATTCTGGTCTTTAGAAAAACTTAGAGGCCAGAATGTAGAGCCTGGGGTGAGAAAACAGCAAGGATTTAGGGGTCAGCAAGTGAGCCCATAGGCAGGGAGGACTGTTAATAGTCAGCTTGACTTGAACTTTTGCTGACCAGAGCACCAGTTCCCACACCGTCAAGGCAAGGCTTGATTACACACCATCAAATGAGCCTGAGCTGGCCTCCCTGACCTTAGGTAACAGTCCTGGCTCTGCCTTCAGACACTGGGCCCAGAGCACCTTCTTTTGTGTTTTCCCTCAGCATTCAGCTTGTCACTTTTGCCTGTTTTTCCTCTCCTGAGCCTCAGGTTAGCTCAGGCAAAGTAGACAGTGATTTTTCCCTCTGTCTGATGTCAGGTTCTACTTGTACTTGGGCCCGGGTCTCAACAGGTCTGTGGCAGCCAGACATCCGGTATGGTGAGGGCTAGACTTTGAGAAGTAGAACCAGGCTACAGTGAAAAGTGCAGGTAAGGAGACCAAACTTGGGATTCAGACTAGTAACCTGCAGACTTGAGAATCCAGCTTTGTCTTATCACTGTGCCCTCAGAGCAGGCCCCAAACTAAAGTCCTGTTACCTCCCTAGATTCTCAGAATCTGCAGTCAGTCACCATGGTCCAGTGGGATTCTGTGTCTCCTCCCCTTCCCACACTTGCCTAGATCTCTAAGAGGCCTTTCCTGAACAGGTCCCTCGCTGCCAAGTCCTGCCTCTTTACTTCTCTGAATGTGGCTCTGATGCTTGTCCTATGACTAAGATGTGAAACCCCTAAAGGCCCAGGAGCACAGGAGAGGGTGTTGTGTCAGGATGGACAGCACAGGCATCTCCAGCCTGGCTAGGGCAGGCATGACTCCTTGTTCTGATTTCCAAAAGCTCTCACAGCACTGTGATGATTGGGGCCTTTATTCTCTCTACTAAGGGTGTGAGGCTGGACTTTTTCTACCCGGCCTGGCAGGGTCTTCTTCTTAACTGAAGTACTTATACCATTTACATTTAATATGGCTACTTGTATGACTGGTTTATCCTCCTGCTTCACTATTTGCACGTGAAATTGATTGCTTTTCTCCTCCAGTAGCATTTAAAGTAACTTCCAGTACTAGTCAGTAGGGTACAGAGCTTCTAACTGAGCACCAGCTTGATTTCTCCATGTTCAATAAGGTAGGTAAGTTTTGTGTTCAACAATAGGGCCTTCCCTTCAGGTTATGAGCAGTAATCAACAGCCTTGGCTTTAGCCTGTAATGTTTGGGGGAGCATAAGGGACTGTTTTAGCCAATATTATCTCTCCAAATAGAGCTGTGCTCTTTCAAATACAGTGCCAGAACCTTATCTATTTCTCCATGCCACTTCATGATGTTGACATAGTTTCATATGTAATAAGCCCAAATTATACACTGTTAAGATTTTGCTGTAAACAGCCAATTATCATTTAAGGAGATTTTAAATGAGATGGCCTTTTCTGTTTACCCAAGTTTGCCATTTCCAGACTTCATTCCTTGTGTAGAAGTGGCTTCCCATTTCATACTCTTCCAGCAAGACTTCCTGTGACATTTTTTTTTTGTATATTCACTTACTTCACTTACATTATCTTATCTGAGAAATACACTGATTCACCTACAATTTGAAAACTATTTCTGCAGTGTGGATGTAGAATTCTAACTTGAACGCTCCATTTTTAAAGAAGGTGTTCCACTGGTTTTGCATTTGGACAGTTCCTAACAGGAAGTCTCCTGCCATTCTCATGGCCCCACTGGGTCTAATAAGTCTTCTTCCCTCAGGCAAAGTAGACAGTGATTTTTCCTGCTTCCAAGACTTCGCCTTTATCCCTGCTTTCCAGCGGTTTGATTCTCAGGTGTGTTATTGTAGCATTTTAAAAGTATTTCTTCCACTCAAGGTTCATAAAGACTTACAGCCTGTGATTATATAAGTTTTCGTGATATTTGAGAAACTTCTCAGCCCTCTACAAGCAATTCTTCTGTCGCTGTTGCTCTCATTTTAAGAGTCATTGTGCGCACATCATACTGTGTGCGACTTGCCCCAGAGCTCACAAAATGTTCTTCTGCTGCTGTTGTTAGTCCCTTTCCCCGGGACACTTATTTTCAGTATTTTTTTTTTTTTTTACATTTTATTGATTCTGGGAGAGGGCACGTATCATAGCACCCATATGAAGGCCAAAAGATAATTTGCAGGAGTTGTTTCTCTCCTTCCACTGTGTGGGTTCTGGGGAGAGAATTCAGGTTATCAGGTTTGGAGGTAAATAACCTTACCTGATACCCTATCTCACTGTCCTGGGTTGGAATAGTTCTTTTTCTTTCTCTTTTTATTTCTTTCTTTTTTGGTTTTTCTGTTTTATTTTTTCTTCCTTTTATTTAAAATAGATTCCTTTTCACAGAATAATAATTATATTGTCATTACAGATTCTCCTCTCTCTACTTCTCCCAGTTCCTTCCCCCCTCCCCTCCCATCCAGATCTACTCCCTTTCTGTCTCTCATTAGAAAACACACTTCTAAGAGATAATAGTAAAATATAACAAAGTAAAATATAATAAGATAAATAAAAAACTATCACATTGAAGTTGGACAAGACAAAGAAAAGAGCCCAAGAGAAGGCACAAGAACCAGAGACCCACTTCCTCACCCACACTCACCCATAAAAACACTAAAGTATAAGACATACTATATACACAGAGGACAGACGTAGACCGGTGCAGGCCCTCTAGTCTCTGAGCTCATGTGAGCTTTGATCATGCTGATTTAGATCATGCTGTTTCTTTGGTGTTCTCCATCTCCTAAGGCTCTTACACTCTTTCTGCCTATATTTCCATGGGGTTCCCTGAACTCTGAGGAGAGGGATTTGATGAAGACATCCCATTTAGCATGAGTGTTCCAAGGTTTTTGGTTTTTTTCTCTCTCTCTGTCTGTGCAATGTCTGGCTCTGGGTCTCTGTGTTTGTTCCCATCTGCTGCAGGAGGAGTCTTCTTTGGTGCTGGCTGAGCACCAGAGTCATTTTATCGCTATAATTTTAGGAGTCATTTTATCACTATAATTCTTTAGAACAATAGGATCTGGCTTTTACCCCAGGTCCCTGAGCTATCTAGTCTCTGGCTCTGGGTCACCCAAGCAACAGAAGTAGGCCTTAAATCAAATCAAATATTTATTGGTTACTCCTACAAAGTTTGTGCTACCATTGCCCTAGCGTGTCTTGCAGGCAGCACACCACTGTAGATCAAAGGGTTTGTGGCTGGCATGGTGTTCATGTTTCTCTTTTGGTAGCATACAAAGTACTTTCCTGTACTGTAGGAATGTAGGAATGAAAGCCCTATGTAGTCATCAGCTCAACTTCAATGGATTGTGTAGGCATTGTCTTCAGCAATGGGAACTTGCTATCAGTTTGTGAAAGCAACCTATAGTCTTGGCAACAGCCTGGGTTGTTTGGGGATTCCCCTGGGACCCTTTGGCCAACAACTCAATTAGATGTAACCCAATCCCAGTGTTGGAGGCTTCATTTTGTAACAAGAGATGGCCTGTTGGGACTCTGTTCCCCATAATTTGGAAATTTCATGTAGATCACCTTCATATATGTATATATTTTAGGAAGCATCTATTGTACTAGGTTTCCATACTGCCCCTCAAATGTCTGTTACTTGTAGCTTTCTCGAGCTTATATTCTTTTTTCCATCCCCTGTCTTCCTTCTCCCCTCCCCACCTGATCTTCCTGTTCCAGCACCCCTGCCCAAAGCCATCCACAATTATCTACTCTATTTCCCTTTTCTAAGGAGATCTATCTGTTCCCTCTAGTCTCTTACTCTCTGTATAGAGTTTAGCTTGGTAATCATTGCCTTAAAAGCTAATATCCACATACAAGCAAATGCAGACCATATTTGTCTTTCTGGGTGTAGAATACCTCATTCAGTATAATTTTTTTCTAATTTTATCCATTTGCCTACAAATTTCATGTTTGTTTGTTTTTTTTTAATGTCTGAGTAGTACTCTATTGTGTAAATGTGCCACAATTTCTTCATCTATTCATTTACCAAGGAACATCTAGGTTGTTCCTAGTTTCTGACTATTATGAACAGAGCATCAGTGAACATGGTTGAGCAAGCAGTAGGATAAAGCATCCTTTGGGTGCCCAAGAGTGGTACAGCAAGCTCTTGAGGTAGATTTATTTATGGGGTGTTTCTAATTATCGTGTTTTCAAATTCCCTGGCGGTCTGATCTGCTGTGGCCCAGCCTCCTATAATCCCATTCAGCATTGTACTTTTGTTTTTGTTTTTACTTCTTCGAACTAAACACAGGGTTTAAGCATGCTAGGGAAGTGTTCTATTACTTGGGTACATCCTAGCCCTTGGTGTTTTTTTCTCTCTCTTTTTTTAAAGATTTATTTATTTATTTATTTATATGAGTGGTCTGTCTTCCTGTATGTCTGCATACTAGAAGAGGACATCAGATCCCATTATAAATGATTGTGAGCCACCATGTGGTTTCTGGGAATTGAACTCGGGTCCTCTGGAAGAACAACTAGTGCTATTCACCACTGAGCCATCTCTCCAGACCAGCTCTTGGTTTTTCAAGACAGGGTCTCACTATATATCTCAGGCTACCTTTGAACTTGTAATCCTACTGTGTCAGCTGCCCCAATGCTAACATCACCAGCATGTGTCAATATGCCTGACTCAATGTATTTTTATTTTAGCTTTTTGCCTATTTGTATGTACACATTCACATGTGTGAGGGAGCATGCACACATACACACACACAGTATGTTGTGTGTAGACCAGAGTGAACCGTGGGTGTCTGTCTCAGCCCTTCTTCCCTTTGGTTTTTGAGACAAGGCCTCTCAGTAGCCTGGAGCCCACGAGTTCAGCTACACTGGCTGGCTAGGGAGCCCTAGCACTGGGACCAGGAGTGTGAGCTGCTGCACTCTGCCCTGTTATGGGTCCTAGTGGTCACACGCGTCATGCTTGGGCAGCGCACTTTACTAGCTGAGACATCTAGCCCTCAGCTGATTTAATCTTTTTAGCTAATACAAGTTTTACTTTAATTGTTCCTGCATCTTTTATTACTCTTTTCCTTCCACTGATGTTTTATATTTATAATAGTTGCTTTAGTATTAATTTTAGAAAATAATTTTAATGAAGTCCTTTGACTATATGCTTGCAAAAGAAACTAAAAAGAATGGTAGACAAATACTGAATTACGAATGTAGTTTTGTTTTTCACGGTTGTGTACATTTGTAACTCTGAAACTAATGAATGAATGAGTAAACACACAGAATGATGAATGATGTGAGTGTCCTAGTTTCTTTCTGTTACTGATGGAACACTGACAAAAGAACAACTTAGAAGAAAGGATTTATTTGGCTTATGCTTCCAAGACACAATCAATCATTAAGGCACATGAGGGCAAGAACCATGGAGAAATGCTGTTTGCTGGCCCACACACTCTCCAGCTTACTTGACTGCAGGCTTATGCTAACCAGCTTTCTTATACAACCCAGGACCATCTGCCTTGGTATGGTGCTGCCCACAACGATCTGGGCCCTCCTGCATCAATTAGAAATCAACACCGTTATCCACACAGATGGCCACAGACCTTTTGACCTAGGTAATTCCTCAGTGAAAGCTCTCCTCAACTCTGCGCTGTGTCAAGTTGACAATTAGAGCTAACTAGGACCATGAGTATCATTGTTAAAGATGACAACTGCAGATTTAGAGAGGAGGAGGCACAAAATAAATACGGCTTTGTGTTGGGTTTGAATTGGATAGATCGTTTTTAACTTACAGTACCTACATCTGTGTATTGTGATAATGGATTTAGATGCGGGTATATATGACATATACAATGCATTTACAGTCATGTCTGAAATAGTCCCCTTGCGGTGACAATAGAGCTGAAAATTCCCATCACTTTACTGGGAGTATTGTGCTGACTTAGCACAACACATTACTGGTGTGCTTATGGTGGTGAAAACGCTCTACACTGCTGTTCAAGCAAGTTAGGCTGCTTGGGCAGCAAGCCCCAGGAGTCTGGCCTTTACCTCCCCAGTGCCACCACACCCAGCTTTTTAAATGTGGCCTCTGAGGATAGAACTCGTGTCCTTATGCTTTTGAGGCAAGTCTGAGCCATCTTCCCTGCCTGATTGCCTGATCTGTGTTTGTGTTTGTGTGTGTGTGTGTGTGTGTGTGTGTGTTTGCACTTCTTTACAAAGCAGGGCAAGCTATTTGCACACTCAGCCTTCCATTGTTAAGTACACAGTGTATACAGCTACTACCCAGCCCCCTTGCACGTGTGACTCAGAATATGCCCAGGTCTCCTAAGGGCTCTGCCAGCCTGTCTGGGAGTATAAAGAGAAAGAATGGGGCAGCTTCTGGCAGAGCCCTGACTCTAAACTTCCACACCATGATCAGCCCAGCCTATATGTCCTCTGAGCTTGAAGAGAGCTTTTCAAGGGTCAGACATAGCCCCCCAGGCCCCTGAGACTGACCTTGGGCAAACACTATCTACTACCTGAACTGGACAGCAAGATAGGAAGTGGAGCAGGAAAAGGAGCCTTCGAGGCACACCGGGAGAAGAACTGGAGTGAGACCTCAGAGGAAGGAGTCCAGCTGGTAGGATGAGGGTCCAGTGCTGCGTGCGGAGGAGAGGCCACAAGCCCGGCCTGGAAAGTCTCCCTCTGACAGGGCAGCTGCAGCACTTCTGAGAGGCCATAAAGAGGCTCCTCTGCCTGCAGGCCAAAGGCCCCAGGTCTTAACTACCTGCAGGCCAAAGGCCCCAGGTCTTAAGAGAGTCCGGAAGGCAGCGCCCTAGCTAGCAATGGACACAAAATGGGGTTTGGACATAAGGCAAGGTACAGTTACTACCCACAGGCTGGGTATGTCCAGACAGTTGGGTTCTGGCTCTGCTGAACATGACACTGAAGAAGCACCTGGCCAGGTGTGCTGGAGGTAAAGCAATTGCTCCATTTACACAGGACAGTTCAGAGACATCTGGAGACAGAACCTAAGACAGCACCATTGTCACAGGCTTAGACCAAAGACAGGTTCTACACAATACTGGAAAGGGGCCTAAAGAAGACTCTCACTGCAGACAGAGGGCATGAGTGAGGATGCAGCCCTTCCAACCTGAGCACAGAACACAGCCCAAATGGCTCCTCCTCCTGGAATTTATCCTAATTGTTCCTGGTGACTCTCTTGTCCCTCCCACAACCACTTCTACAGGTCCATGATGCCAGCCCCTGTACCAAGGTGCTTTGCAGGGAGAGCCCTTCCCTCCAAGGCTAAGAATAAAGGATGCTCACACAACAGCCCTGCCCACCCACTGCCCAGGACATCAGCCCCCACGGTGCCTGTAGCAGGAATCTTAACTGCCCAGAAAGCTGCCAGGAAATGAAAGACATGCCTACAGTCGTCAAAACAAGTGTAAAAAGCCTGGAGTCAGGAGAGCTTTGTTATTTGGGTTAGGATAGAGAAGTCCAAGAGAGGAAAGAAGTCCAAGCTGGGAATCCAGGTGACACCCTCTTTGATCCAGTTTGCATAACTAGAGTGATGTCTCCTGTAGGCCAGAGCCCCTACCCAGAGGAGCCTCTGGCCTCAGTCTCCAGGGTGATTGGCTCAGGCTCAGGTCACATTGCACTAGATCTTGAGGCCATTTCCACATTCCTGACTTCAAACAAGTCGGAAATGCCAACAGACCTGCCTCTCTGCTTCCTCAGCCAGGGCTGCCTTCCTGCAGGGGCAGGAAGGGGGAAATGGTGTGGTGGGGGTGGAGTGACAGGAGAGTGTGAGCAGGCAGGCATGTAGGCAGCTCACTCCATCCAGGATGCTCCAGCCTCTTCCACCTCCTGCTGTGTTCATAGTCAGTGCTGCTTCCTGAGACCTCCCGACCTCCCAAGCAGGCGGGTGACCAGGAACCTTCCCAGGAATCTCAGCCTGCTCCTCCACAGCCTGCTCCTGGCAAGGCTAGCTACAGTCAAGGAGGGGAGGGCATCCTTGCAAAGCAGAGACCATCTAGACTCTTTCCTGTCCACTGCAGACTTTACCAGCAGTCATCCCAAAAAGACCTCATGGTACTCCTGTCACCCACCCTAGACTGTGACATCCAGGTGGCAGCCTTGTTTATCTCAACAACAGGTGCTCAGCCCGAAGAGAAGATGGTGTTCCTGAACTGGCCCAAGAACTGCAGGTCCCAGAGAAGACCTGGGAGTGGCCACAGGAAGGCCCTCATGCCTAACTTTTAGGGAAGGGCTGGGGAAAGCTGTAGCTACTGAGCCGAGGCCAGGCATGTGGCATCTTCAGCCTGCAGCCCCTTAGAGAACTGCTGTGCCTTTCCTCTTTGCCCAGGGTTGCAGGCTTCCGGGGGATCCAGCATCTCTGCAGGTTTCTAGCTGAGCCAGCACGGCCCCTCTGGGGACAACATCTGGGCTCCTGATTGGACTTCTGAGAAGGCAGTGGCTGAGCAGCTGACTGGAGGTCTCCTCTGAAGCCAGGACAAGGATCAAACAGTTATTCGTCTAGGAATGCCCGGCATCCACTGTCCCAGGAGCGTCAGTCAGGGACTCGGGTTTCATTCCTTCCCCTTGTTTTCCATGCTGTACTGCATGTTTCACAAAGTAGAATTGCAAATACAGAAGAATAATGATGAACTTGACATCTGAGGAGATGCAGCATCTGACAGGGCCTAACAGAGAGGGCAACTGATTACTCCCTAAACCTCTAGCCTGGGCCTTGCTGCTGCCCACCTCCATAGAGACTCATGGGTCCCATCTAGAGAAAGGAAGTCTGTGAAGCTCTGCCCAGGAAAGGGAGCATGCCAGCCTAGCATCTGGGCCCCAGTACCTGCTTTGCTGCGGTCCTGGCACTGCCCCTGCCCTGGCAGTGGGAACAGGGTTGGCTTGTTCTGCCTCCTTCCTGGACCCCCCAGTTCCGGGCCCACTCCTACCCAATCCTGAGAAGAAGAGCAGTAGTCTGGGGTAGAGCAGGCCAGAGGCCTTTTCTGTACACACGGCACACCTCACACTCTAAGGCAGGAAGGAAAACTCGGGGCCTTGAGTGGCCAAGTGAGTGAGTGGCTGTGGAGGGGGGCAGTGCAGCAGGATCCCACCCTGTAGGTGGCCCATCTCCGTCTATAGCCCAAGTGCAGACAAAGACACTGTCCCCCTCTCAGCAGAGTCACCTTTGCCACCTGAGACTTCTAAGCCTCACACCTTCTCTCTAAAATACGCAAAGGGATTCTTGACATGTATACCGAGAACAAGCAAATGTAATGCAGATCCTGGTGCTCTTTCCACCCAGAAGGGGCCCAGGGAGGCCCACTCTACCCTGCATACCCCTCCCCCCTCTGGGAAGCCCTCCCTGCCCAGGCCCTGCGTGTCCCTTTAGTGCTAGCAGCCTATCCTTGAGGCCTTTCCGCAGTCTCCATCCACAAAGGGGCAGCACTTTGGTTCATCCCTGCTCAGGATGGCCCTGTCTGCTCCGTGTCATTGCTGTGTGATTGTCAGAACAGATTAGGAGATGTTTATGTGTTTTACAGTGGTAGACACTGGTTGGTCTTAGTTTTGTCTTAAATTTTCCAGCTTTATTGAAGTAAAATTGACAAAAATACATGATATAAACACACACACACACACACAAATTCAAGTTTTATGCCATGCAGTGCACACTGGGAATGACTACCGTAGTAAAAATAATGTGCATCCCTTCACAGGTGCTACAGGTTGGAGATGATCTACTGTCAAGCAAATGATACTGTATTTCTAACGCAACCAACACCATTGGACTAGAGCACTTACATAACTAATGCCTAAGGGCTAAAACACCTTGCCAGCTGCCTCTGGCCACAGCTCACCCCAGTCTCCAAGTCTTATAGCCATAAGGCCACTCTCTGTCCCGTGAGTTTAATGTTTTCAGATTCCCTATGTGAGATCTTATGGTATTTTTCTTTTTGTACCTGGCTTATTTCACTTATCATGGTGTCATCCAGGCTCAGCCATGTTGTTTCAAATTATTCTCTCTTTTACAGCTGAGAAGTATTCCAGTGGTGGGGGGGGAGAGACAAAGGTGCATACATACATACGTATGTGTTCGTGGGTATGCATTCATGGGTGTGTGTGAGCACACACGGGTGGGTATACACTGTGTGGATGTGTGTGGATATAAGCGGGTGGTAAAGGCATGTGCTGATTAGCCTGATGACTTTGAGTTCAGTCCCAGATCACAGAAGAAGAGAACTGACTCCCACAAGTTGTCCACTGACCTCTACACATAGGCCATACATATATAGCCTCCCCCATCATACCCATAAATAACTAAATAAATGTTGAAAAGAAATAAGGTAGAGGGCAAGAGAGGGAGAAACCCAGTGTTCTGCTCTGGCCTCTGCAGGTATATATGCACACGTACATACATATGTACATGCACAAAGGAAAAACCAAGACCATTTTGAAAACATCCTCTAACAGACACTAAAACTCACCATGGCAGGCAAGGCTCAGGAGGCCTCAACCTAGCACAAAAAAAGCTGTAGTCAACTAAGGAATGCTGAAAGCAAGAGAAATAGTCTCCCCCAGGGAAGAGCATACCAGTTAGTTATTCAATACCAAAAGTCAGCCTGAAATCATACATAGACGTAACATTACACAGACTGAGCAGGCTGGATTTGAGTACCTAGGAATATTTATGTATGTACATATACACACATGTATGTAATAACAATGAAAAAGGGAGGCCGTTAATTTGAAAGGGAGCAAGGAGAGGTATATGGGAGGGCTTGGAAAGAGGAAAAGGAAGGGAGAAATGATAATAATTATGTTATGATCTCAAAAAATAAAAGAAATAACTAAAAAACAAACTTCTCATGAGGCCTCCATGCCCAGAAGTACCAGCGCAGAGTCCAAAAACTGAAAGAGCCTGACACGGGAGCTCGCCGTTTCTGCTCGGCTGCTGCCTGTGAACTCTGGAGCTCTGCCTGTCTCTGGATTACAGATACTCAGGGCCATACCCAACTATTATGTATGTGTACTAGGAGTTTCCTCCATCAATTTTTCAAACCTGTAATTTAAGGTGATGAAAGTTGGCTTAACAGTAAATTAATTGGTTTCTAATAAGTCATGCCTCATATTCCTAACAAAACCACAAGTTGATGACAATGAGTCATTTATCCCATTTACATGTCGCCAAATTCAAGACAATTACATACATGATGCTAGCAAGCAGCTGTCCATCCTGGTCATCATTATGTGACCCTCATAAGAGAGTTCTTCTGTCTGCACTTCTTTACTGAGTATTTGGGGAGAACACGGCCCAAGTTGATGACATACACATCGTGGGTTTGCTTAGGAGCCTGGCTTTTACAGTAAGGCTGCTCTTCATCCCCTAGAGGACAATATTTCATCTCTCAAGGCTGAGTTCTGCAAACATAATCCAAGGAAATGGCCTTGCCGATAGCCAACAGGGACTGGCTCCAGGCCATAGTGAATGCTCCCCTATCATGCTACCTCATTGACCCACATATTCTTGGCCAAACATTTGCCCAGAGGACGTTCTGACATGTCCCACCATGGTCATGAAGTGACCTATGTCCATTTGCCACTCTCTCATCTGCTGAGGCCCCATTAGGAATGCTGAGGTGTGAAGCCATTACATCCGCCTGATCACTGTGAAGTGATGTTTCCCTCTAGAAATCCTTATGTTTTATCTGATGATAACACAAGCAGGCCAGCTTTTCTTTGGTTGGCATTTAGATGGTTTATCTTCAAACTGGAGCCTTTAGTTCATTTTAACCTACTGTGTAGCTGACACAGGCATCTGCATCTCGTGCTGTTTGTTTCATCTGACTGACAGTTGATACCATCCATCTCCATCTCCTTGCTATTTGTTCTATCTGTTCCATCCTTACTCTTTTTCACCATGTTTTGAGTATTTTAACTACTCCATCTCACCTCTCTCAGTCAAGGATGTGCTGTTTCTGTGGTCTCAAAGATTCTGCAGCTGATACAATGCAACCTTCAACACATCAGAGGTCATGAACAGGACCCTTGGTACCTATACTCCCTCTGTGACCTGAGGAGACCTCAGTTTGATGCCTTTCCAAATCTGTATGTTTTTATTGTCTTGAGTTTTAATGTGTAGATTTTCTACACTGTTCCATTAGCTGTAAGGTGCCTTTGGGTCTTTGTCCACTTAGATTTATACTCTAACCTCTCCTTTCTTTCTTCTTATATCTCTGACTTTATGTATCCTGTCAACTTGAAGTTGGCCCAGTGTTTTTAAGTAGGGGCCTGTATTTCTATGTACTCGTTTATTACTGCTTGTGTAAATTAGCTTCACTTGGCTTTAGTGTTTCATCTGAGTTGAGATTTTTATGCTGGCACTGTTTTCTTTTGGCACAGTGAAAACTTAAAACTCTACTGTTCTCTAGCTTCCCTGAAAAGTCAGCAGAGACCCACAGCTCCAGGAATCCTGTGGAAGAGGGGAAGGAAGGATTGTAGAAGCCAGAAAGGTCAAGGACACCCACAAGAAAAGTCTCAGACTAAACTAACCTGGGCTCATAGGGCCTACAGACAACCAGGAGTCTGCATGGGACTGTCCTAGGCCCTCCACACATATGTTCCAGTAGATTTTAAAGATTTATTATTTATACAGTATTCTGTCTGCATGTGTGCCTGCAGGCCAGAAGAGGGCATCTCATTATAGATGGTTGTGAACCACCATGTGGTTGCTGGGGGTTGAACTCAGGACCTTTGGAAGAACAGCCAGTACTCTTAACCTCTGAGCCATCTCTCCAGCCCCTTGTAGCTTGGTCTTCTTGTGGGAGCAGGGGCTGTCTCTGACTCTTTTACCAGCTTGTGTGGCCTTTCCCTCATAATGACAGGAGGGGAGGTGCCTACTCTTCCTGCAACTTGATATGCCATGTTTGGTTGGCATCCGTGGGAGGTCTGCCTTTTCTGAAGAGAAGGAGTGGATGGGGCAGGGCAGAGGGGAGGTAGGGGGAGAGACTGGGAGGAGAGGAGGGAGGGGGAACTGCAGTCAGGATGTAAAACAAACAAACAAAATTATATTAAGCTTTTAAAAAAAAAAAAGTCAGCTGTGGTGGCCTGAGCTGCTCCTGACTGTTGTCCTTAACTTTCAGTTGGATTTCTACTTGTCTAGCACAGGTTCAGTGTGGCCGTATTCTGTTTTCCAGCTAGTTAGTCCCTGAGCTTACTGCAGGCTCAGCTCTATGTCCTTCATCTATCTTAGAAGACTGTCACACTGTCTCTTTTCTGCCTGTCCAGTCCTTTGCTCACTTTCTTATGTCTCTCACATTTATTCTAATCCCTCCATCTTGTCATCCCTGTTCTCAATTCCAGACAGTTTCTTAACCAACCTGCCTTTTGGTTCCAACTCACCACTTTTCTGTAATTGCATCAAATCCATTTTTAAATCTATCTTGTTAAGTTTGTTATATGTACTTGATTCCTCTTTTTTTTTTTTTTTTTGCCTTTGAGAAAACTTTTATAACTACCATCAAGATTTTTATACCTTTTCCTCCCAAATTTTTGTTGTAATAAATTTCAAGTCTTCAATTTTAGATATAAACAGTTCAGTAATACTAAAGTGCATTTAATTGCTGTGTTAATCATCGCCATTTGCCATGTCTTGCATGGCATGGGTCCTTTACAATCCTGACCAGGGACAGACAAGGGACTGAAGGAAGGACAGACCCATGGACACATGGACAGAGATCTGGAGTCATGTGGCTTGGGTTATCTGATGGAGACGCTGCAGCACCTGGAAGCTCAGCATGTCTATTGTATACAGTTGAACAGGGAGCTGAGGTTATTGTTCACCACCAAACGAGGAGGCAGGCTTAGCAGGACTGGTAGGAGCAGTCTCTGTAGGGGGGCAATCTTCAGGCTATAAGTATCTAGAGGTAGAATGCTATGTGGACATTTTCTGCAAAAACACTCAACATCTGTACTCAGACCCCAGGAAGGCTTTGCCTTGTCATGCCCATGCCATCTCTACACACTCACTGGGTGCTTTAGTTCCTCTCTGTAGCCATCATCCATCCAAATGCCTCTTTTTATCTTCCCAAACTGAAACCCTACTGATGAAGTAACAACTCACTATTGCTCCCTTCCCTTATCCCTGAAAACTACCAACTTCCTTCCACCTCTGTGGGTTTAATGATCCAGCAGCTTCATATAAATGAAGTCATTGAGCTTTTGTCTTTTTGTGACTGTTTTATTTCATTCTTCAGGATGCCATTAAGCATCACCCACACTATCCCATGCCAAAATATTTTCCCTTTAATAATACCCCATTCTTTGTATGATGTGCTACGTCATCTTGTTCACACATTCATTCATCAGTAGACTCAGGTTGTTCCCAATGTTTAGACAGCGCTAGTAATGCTGTATTACAAATTATGCATACAGTGCTAGTACAGACCTCCTCAGAATGAAGCCCAGAGCATGACCATCAACTCACACACCGTCGCCTAACACCCGATGAACTTTGGTTCTCAAGATGCTGGTCATGACCCCTTGCGAGTCACATATCAGATATTCTGCAAATCATACATTTACATTATGATTCATAACAGTAGCAAAATAACAGTTACGAAGTATCAACAAAATAATTTTATGATTGGGGATCACCACAACATGAGGAAATATATTAAAGAGACGCAGCATTAGGAAGATTCCGAACCACTGCCCTATGAGATCAGAGCTAGAGACAGTTTACCTGTCTGCTGTTTAAAAACAAAGCAAAACAAAACACCTTCACTGTGCATAAGCAACAGGAACTAATCAACAGTCCGGGAGGCTGAGAAGTCCAAGGCACCATTAGACTCTGTAACTGGCGAGGCCTGCCTTTCGGTTCCTAAGCAGGAGTCTTCTTGCTGTCTCCTCACACCGTGGAAGGCAGCCCTTGGGTCCCTTTCAACAGAGCATTGATTCCATTCATGAGAGCTCTACCCCCAACACTGCACTGTCTCCCAAAGACCCCACCTTTGACTTAAAGATTTTATCACATGGCAGGCAGTATTAGCCAAGTCTCATAGGTAAGAAAACCAGAACACAGAGAGGTAGGGCTAAATTGTCTCAGATTGCACACCTATCGATTTTCGGAGTTGGGCCAGAGCGTCCTGACTGCCTGGAGGCCCAAGCACACACTCCCCGACTTGGCCATCACAGCCTTTCCAAGCCATGCTGGGCCCTGAGCTTCCTGTGTACTATCCCCAGACTTGGCTCAGTGCAGGAACGCTGACCCACCTTCTCAAGGCTCCACGCTAGCCTGTGCCTTCAGTAGCACCAAGCCAGCGGTACAGTGCACAGATCAGAACCTGGCCTTGAGTGCCCGACCTGCATGAGGGGATAGAACAGGACCACACGGTCCTATTTCAGGGGCCAGGGGCTGTCAGCCAGCCTGGGCTGCCTGCCTGAGCGGGATCACTCTTTGAAGATGCTGGGGGCGGGGCATCTCAGATGCCCCTGGGATGTGACCATCTTCTGCCGTGCCTAGTCCATCACCTTCCTGGCTTTCTGCCTCACAGGTGAACAATAACGGGATCATCTCCTTCCTGAAGGAGGTTTCTCAGTTCACCCCCGTGGCCTTCCCCATCGCCAAAGACCGTTGTGTGGTAGCAGCCTTCTGGGCAGATGTGGACAACCGCCGTGCAGGTGATGTCTACTACCGGGAGGCCACTGACCCAGCCATGCTGCATAGAGCCACAGAGGACATCAGACGGTACTTTCCTGAGCTCCCGGACTTCTCTGCCACCTGGGTTTTTGTTGCCACCTGGTACCGTGTGACCTTCTTTGGAGGCAGCTCCTCATCCCCTGTGAGTCCAGGTGGCTGTGTGGCCTGGGAGGGAGGCTGTGTGGTTGAGACCCTGCCAAGGCAGGCCAGGTATAGATGGTCTGTACTCAAGAAGAACTCTGGGCTCGAGATGATGTCGCCTTTCTGAAATCACAGGGGCAGTATGGAGGAGGACAGAGCCTCATACTTCCTAGGCCTCAGTAAATCAGGGAAGCCCAGCACAGCCTTTCTCATGTGGGAGAGCTGCACAGGAACCATGGTGCTAAGAGGGTTCTTGTCGGAACGGCCTTGTTCTCTAACAGTCCCAGGGTGGGGCAGGGGCGGGGAGGGTCTGCTCTAGGTGGGATGTTTGGTCGGTTTTTATAGATTTGTTGTGTGCGTGTGCGTTTTCTATGCATGTATGCATGTGTGCATGTCTGTGTGTAGTGTATGTGTTTATGTATGTGCGGTGTATGCGAGTGTGGTGTATTTCTGTGTATGTGTGTGTATGTGCATGGTGTACACACGTGTATCTGCACGCTTGCATGCCTATATAGAGGCCAGAGGAAGATGCTGGCTGTCCTATTCTGTCACTTTCTTCCTTAGAGCATCTAGACAGGGTCTTTGAGCTTTGAGTTGGCTAGCAGCCAGCAAAACCAGAGCGATCCTCCTGCCTCCACCACCCCAGCACCAGAGTGGCAGGCTTATGTGCAGCCATGACCCAGTTTGTACTAATGCTAGATATTCAAATCAGGTCCTCACACTTGTGCAGCAAGTGCTCGTGCGGCTAGACCACCAGCCCAACCCTGGTTGTTGTTTTCTGGAGTAAGGAACCATGTGACCCAAGTTGGCTTCAGACTCGCTCTGCAGCTGTGGGTGACCTTCAGTTCCTGACACTCTTGCCTTAGCCTCCAGAGGGCTGGCTCTATAGTTATGCACTACCATACCTGGCTGTTCTGGCTCATGCCCTGACAGTGGTAATCAACCAGATGGAGTGGCTGAGCCCTTTGTGTCTTTGGTGAGTGTGATTGGCTTATGCTGCCCACCCACCTGGACAGATGTTTTCTAGCACTTACCATAGATGGGCCTATTCTACGCCACACAGAAAGAGGCCCAGGAATGCAAGTGGCCCTTCAGAGCTATTTATTCACACAATAGGGGCTTTTTAAAGGGCACCTTCTCAGTGGCAGGCGTTCTCCCAAGTGCTGGATGACAACCCTGGACAGGACCAACAAGACAAGCCCACACTGTGGGGCTTATCCAAGCCCTGGGAAAGACAGCAGGCATAGATAGGGACGTGCTCAGCAGTGCAGCCCAGCCGGTCAGCACCCGCTGAAGTGGCTCGTTAGCACCGTGTGGACAGAGGTGCTTTGTGCATCTCATCACCTACAGCCCCACCACTGGCCTTTGCTGACCATCTCCCTTCCTGGAGCCCACACAAGGCATCAGCATTTGTCTGCTTACTGTCTCTCCTGCCAAGCTTTAAATAAGACAATGATTTCCATTCAGCTTTTCATCGTTCCCAATGACTGAAACAAGCTTGGACTCTGAGATGGGCCCATGTACTACCAGGGCCTGAGGGCATGGACATTTAAGAGCCTACTGTGACACACATATCCCCAGAGTGGTCTCCTGACCTCTCAGAATATCCCACAGGTGTCCATCTGGAGGCGCCTGTTCCCTGCACCTCAGATAAGTACACTGACGTCTTCCTACTCTGCTAACCCTGCAGGCAAAACAAGGAATGCTACTTTTAAACTGAGATGTCTTTAGCTTCTATACATGTTGCATTTTTTTTCTAGTATTATTGCTACAGCATTATGTGGTAATTTACACCTTAAAACAATATTTCTTAATACTTTTGGTGCTTTTTTTATTGTTCTAAATTCTTCTAGATATAAAGAATATCAGCAGTCTTGTCTGCCAAATGTTACACCTTTTTTTTTCTACTGTCTGCCATTCATTTTGATATTACAACACTTTTCCTACTCAGAAGCGTTTTGTCTGTAAATGTATCGATCTCTCTTTTGGTCTTTGCTGTTAAACATCACAGAAGTCCTTCTCTGAGATGCAATGTGTATTGCCCTGTGTTTTCTTCTAGGACTTCCATGATTTTTGCTTTAAAACCACACTTGGTTTTGCTCTCTCAGTTTTCTATTTTTCCCCTAATCATTTCTTCATTCCAATCTGAAACACTCTGTCAGGGTACACTTCTCAGGGATGTTCATGGAGTAAAAGTCCACAAAAACCATAAAACCTAATACTAAAAGCTGCTTTTTCTCTTTGTGTTGGTTCTTACCACACAGACTTTGTGGCTTTGGCTAATAAGAGCTAGCACACAATCTGTGCATACCCCAGCCTCTACAGGAGTCTAAGGCCCTTGATGCTGGGGACAGTATCTGCTTCAGGTTCTGTCCCTTAACAGTGGGGTAGATGAGCATCAGGCTGTAAGGATAGACAAAACCATCATGGCTCTGCTTTGCTGTCTGTTGGGGGGGGGGCTTTGATGTGGGGCTGGAAGCGCTACTAGTTACAGCTAGCCCCCTCCTCTGGCAGGTCAACACATTCCAAACAGTGCTCATCACCGACGGCCGGTTCTCCTTCACCATCTTCAACTATGAGTCCATCTTGTGGACCACAGGCACACACGCCAGCAGCGGGGGTGATGCCAACGGCTTGGGAGGCATTGCAGCCCAGGTAGGCCAGGATAGAATTTGTGCCCAGTGCTAAGGGGGCCCTGCTCCTCCTGCCAAGGTGACATGGGCAGGAGAGATAGGCAGACTGTCACTGTAGCAGGTACCTGTTCTCTTCCATACCTATGCACAGACCAGTGTGTGGCAGCTACAGTGACTTTGTCCCTCAGGACTTTCAGCGCCCAAAACCACAAAATAGCCTTTGGTACCTTTGCCCCTTTCTTCTCCATAAAGGGCTTAGTTCCAAATGTGGCAGGAAGGCTCAGTCAGGCTGCACCCATCCCCTGCACTGTGTTCTTACACTCACCTCCTGACCCTAACTTTCTCCTTGGGTGGACCTTCTCTTTCTTTGGCCCCAAGTGAGGCCTAGGTGCTATGTGGTGAGTGCTGGAAGGTAGGAAGTCCAGCACCATGCTTGATGAAGAGACTGCTCAGGTCAGAAGACCCCTAACATTTGCAGTGTCCTCTGCTTGCAAGACCATCTCTCCACCATCCTTGACTTGGGCCGTCCTGAGAGAGGACTCGGTGACTGTAAGGGGACCTGCCTCCCTCTCTGCCCCACCCCCAGGCAGGTTTCAACGCAGGTGATGGGCACCGATACTTCAACATCCCTGGGTCGCGCACAGCAGACATGGCTGAGGTGGAGACCACCACCAACGTGGGCGTGCCCGGGCGCTGGGCGTTTAGAATCGATGATGCCCAGGTGCGCGTGGGGGGCTGCGGCCATACAAGTAAGAGGCTCAGGGAGGGGAGGGTTGAGGAGCCCTGTGGCAGTAGGGGCGGGTCACAGGGGCTAAAACATCCCCCTCCTCACTAAATCCCCACCTGCCCTCCCTGTCCCACAGCCCATCCTGTTCCATGCCTCGGGTGACCCTCTTGGGAAAGGGGCAGAGAGCAGGGTTTCCCCTTCCCACATTCCACCCCTGCCTTCATCTCTAGGATGAAGGGGGAACAGGAACCTCCATAGGCCTGGTGGTGGTGACAAGCCCTCACCATCTTATGGTCCTTCTGGTCTAGTAGCACAAGCAGGCAAGATGGCCCCAGTAGCACAGGCTGGCCAGGCACCCACTCAGGAACCCCATCTCAGGAACCCCATGTGGCCTCTAGAAGGTACCGCACCCTGAAACACCCTCCACCATGCAGAGGTGTCAAGGCACTGGCTGGCTAACTTGCCAATCAGATCACTTCATTACAAACCCTCCCAAACTTGGGTTAAAGATGGGTCCCTGCTGGGACCCACCCCACAAACTTGTTGCTCGTATGGATGAGGCCACAGAAAAGTGTGCTTTTCCCCGGCACTGAGTTCTCTAAAGAGAACTCCTTTGGGAGGCTGCACAGAGCAGGTGCACGTTGGAAGACCATCAGGTGAAGGGGAGATGAGACTGGGTGTACTCGGGATGTGCAAGGCTGGGGAGGAAGAAGCTGGAACCTGGCAGCTGCATGCTGAGATCCACCTGACTGTACAGAGCAGGCCAGCCTGGGAAGCCAAAGCTGAACCTGATGCCAGCCCCAGAGCAGCAAGTGGAGCAGTTAAGAGGGCAGAGTCCCGGGGCAGCCCCAGCCGGGGCCAGTAGTCAGCTCTGATACCAGGGCTCTGGACAGTTGCATCTGAGTGATCCAGCAGGAGCTGCTTTGCAGTAGGGGCTGGGAGGTTAGGTCCCTTGCCAAAGGCCAGAGTGTTAGGTTCTGGTGAGAAGCAAGGTGCACATATGGGCAAATCATGCTTTTCAAACTACCGCAGCTCAGGAGAGGACCAGCCAGTCCCAAAGCGCCTTTTCCCAGGCCTCTGAGAAAAGACATCACAGGAAACAGCTGTAGAGATGCCTTGTGCTCGTGGTAGTTGTAGGAACCGGGGACACAGCTATACGGCAAGCCAAGGGGAGTTGTGGACCATTACATAAACACAATCTTGCTCAAGAAGCAAGGGTGGGTGGTGCCTGAGAGTGGCCAGTGCTGTGTGTCTGGAAGTCTAACTCCTAAGCAAGCCCAGCTCCTTTCCTCGCCACAGCTACAATAGAGCAGCCAGATTTCAGCCAGGTGAGCACAGTGCTGCTGAACTTTCGGTCCTAGCTGACTGAAAGCTAAGCTCTCTCTGCAGAAGACACCCACAGTCTGAACAGTATGGTTGATCACTAGTCCTCCCTAGACTTCCCGGAGCCCTACTAGTAACAGGCGGTTGGAGTCCTTGAGACTTTCTGATCGCCAACTGATTTGTGACTAACCTCTTATTGTCGCTCAGCCTGACCTCAGAGAACTGGGTTTGGGGGTTGCTGAAGAAACCCCGGGAGGCCTCCTTAGGATGCCAGGCTGTGGTAACAAGCCAACCTAGAAAACAGGAGGGTGGCTGAGCAGCCCTGAGTGTCTAGAAGAGTCCATGGTAGAGGTAGAGGTGGAAAGGGTTAAAGAAACAAAAGGCACTATGCGTATAGGTGATTCGGGGGCCGGGGAGGGTCTGCCTCCACAGGAAGCCAGAGTCAGGACCTGGGACCCTAACGATCAGCAAGAGATCCTGGCAAGATTACCTGCCAGGCAAACTGGGCTCCAGCTCAAAGACCCAGAACTGAACACAAAGGTGCACTGTTACAATGCCGTGGTCACTAACGTGGCCCTTTGATGGGGGAGAGAGACACAGCCATTGCATGTGGCTCTCCTGCCCACACCCTAGATGCAGTGGCATGAGGCTGGGGCTCCTTCCTGTGTCCACAGCCTCTGTGTGCCTGGCCCTGCGCCCATGCCTCAATGGTGGCAAGTGCATTGATGACTGCGTCACGGGCAATCCCTCCTACACCTGCTCCTGTCTCGCTGGCTTCACAGGGCGAAAATGCCACCTGGGTGAGTCACTGGCACACGGGTGGGGACAAGGTGCCCACTGATTTCCCTGTCATTCCCCCACCCTTTGGCCATATACCAGGCTCATATACCAGGGAATACTGCTGGGCAGACAGTGGCTTTGAGGTCAAAGGTCTCTGTCCTCACGATGTAGAAACTGATGGAGGCCAAATGTTACAGTTATGTGGCAGTGAGCTTTGCTGCTGCTGCTGCTGCTGCTCGTCACTCTAAGTCAAGGCCTGTCTGGGTTTGGGGCTTAGTCTGTCCTTCACCCCTACCCAAAGCCCTGGCATTCCTTCGCAGTTCCCTCTACTGAGGCCCCAGCCTGCTCCATGTTTCAGATGTGAACGAGTGCGCTTCCCACCCATGTCAGAATGGTGGGACCTGCACCCACGGCGTCAACAGCTTCAGCTGCCAGTGCCCAGCCGGCTTCAAGGGACTCACCTGTGAATCAGGTAAGATGGCCCGCAGCTTGCTAGCTGCAAGACAGAATATGCATAGCTGGGTAAGAGTGAGACTGAGGACAGCAGGAGGGATTTGGCGCTAGTGTGGACAGCCCAGAGAGTTCTCTCATGAGGGAGTGCAGGAATCTGATGACAGGGGAGTGACCCTGTCCTACAGGGTCCTACAGTGTGGGCAGGAGCAAACATGGGTGACTATAGCAGACACAGACTCCCTGGCCCTGGCACTAGGTTAGGGATGAAGCCCTGGAATAGATGAGGGTCCAGGTCCTGAACTGGGCCAGGTTCAGAGTCTTCTGGGAGTGAGACAGTGGAGGATTTCTAGGGTAGGACAGGACAGCTTTGGGGCGGAGAGGGGCTCGGCACACACAGAGCACAGGCTTTCCACCGCACAGGCCACTGGCCTCTGAACCAACTGCTCCCCACAAGGCTCTCACAGTCTGAGAAAGTGCACAGTGGGGTCCTTTTGCATCTCCACTGCTGCTTCCAGACTACTGTAGCCCTTTGTCTGCACAGCCCAGCTCATCCAAAGCATTCGCCAACAGATTCAGCCTCCAGGTCTCAGCCGTTCCGCTGGTAGTCAGAGCCCTCCTCCTTTCCCTGCAGGGTCCCTTCCATCCTAGCCCCCACCCTCACCATGTGGTCTACTCCGGGGGCTCGGCCAAGGCAGCCCTTTAATGTCAAACACTGTAACTACCACTCCTGACCCAGCTTAGTCAAACAAGTGGCCCCTCCACCCCCTTCGTGTCCTGAATTAAGTGTAACCACATTATAAAAAACTACTAGAGCGTTGCAATGAGGCTTCTTAAACCCTTTCTACACATGATCCCTTTTTGCTTAAGATTTTTATGCAACCCCAGGTATACAGGTACATAAAACCACTATATAAATCAAACACTTACTGATGATATATCATAATGAAATTTTTCTTAAAATTATTTGATATACAGATAATTTTACCACTTATTATAGGTGAAAGCAGCCAGGAGTGGTGATGAATGCCTTTAAACCCAGTACTTGGGAGGCAGAGGCAACTGAATCTTTGTAAGTTCAAGGTCAGCCTGGTCTACATAGCGAGTTCCAAGCCATCCAAGGCTACATCCACAGTAAGATCCTGTCTCAGAAAAACAAATTAAAGGGGAGAAAAGGTGAAGGCAAATTTACATATTAATAAGATAAACATTCTTGTTTATTTTTATATAAGGAATTAAATCTTGGCCGAATATTTTATACTGAAGGACATGGGGTATTTTCAACACTTTCCAGAGTTGATGAATATTTTGATTTTATAAGCATCAGTGATAAGAATACTTCTTCACATTAATGCATAGTACAGAATGCTAGAAGTAAGTTTTGTGCCATCAGAAATTGCTGAAATCAGTCCTGCTCCAAAGCCAAAATTGGAGGAGTTTGAAACAGGCTTATGAAGTGCTTACCACTCAAGTGTAAGGATCTGAACTAGATTCTCAGAGCCCATCTCCAAAACCCAGGTGTGGCAGAGGGTTCTTTCATCATTTCCAGACAGATAAGAAGACCCCTAGGACTTACTGCCCAACTATCTTATCCTATACCAGCAACTTCCAGGCCTGTCTCAAAAAACAAGGCAAACAGGACCTGAGGAATGGCACCAGAGGTCAACCTCAGCCCCACTCACATGCAAGGGCACACACGTGTACATATGAACATAACACAAACCAGTTCAGCCATTTTTACTGAACTCTAGTTGACTCAAACAGCAATTTCAAAAATCAAGCTCTTGGGCCTGGTATGATGATCCTCTCCTTTAATCCCAGCACTCTGGGGCAGAGGCAGGAGGATCTCTGAAGTTCAAGGCCAGACTGGTCTACATAATGAGTCCCAGGTCACGGGGGAGGGAGGGGGGGCACGGAAAAGAAAACTATCAAGCTCTAATATCATACAGTTCAAAGATAATACTAATTTGATACTTAGCATGCTGAGGAATGACAGCGGGTAAACAGTAAAAGTCTTTGTTTCCATAAGACATTATGTTTGCATTAGAAAAGAAAACACCATATGTACAATAATGAAACTGTGATTCATACCGTCGTCAGAAATCTGAGCTGAGGTGTTTCAGACAGTGCCCACTGGCCTTGCCCAACATAACAGCACGTGCATGGCAAAGTGAGCTCATTGTGTTCAGATCTAAGGCAGCAGTGGAGCTGTAAGCCAACACAGCACACACGGCCAAAAACACGCCTCAGGTTCATTATGCATTGCATTTTGAATTTTAAGTTATTGTGCATTCAGAAGTATTTTACCATTGCAAATTTTTTCACAATATTCAATTTCAGTTATGCAACCACATACAGGATTTGCAATTCACAGTTTAAGAAGCTATGATTTAGGTCGAGTGTGTTCAAACGAGTCCTTGTCAAAACTTCACTCTAGAAAAGCAATCCTATCAAGATTCATGATTACAAAAAGCTACGGGTTTCAGTGTGCACACAGATTTGTACTTGAGAAAACTGTAGTTGAATGACAGTGAGAGGTCCATGTGCACACACGAAGGGACAAGTTTGTGGAAGAAATGAAGACACGATTGTAAATATCCACAGAGGTGGGACTCCCTGGGTTGCAGTGAGCCCTCGGCTTCCAGTGTGGACAGGGTACCTCGTTCTAGCCCAAACCAGAGCCTGGGTGGTTGCAACACATTCAGGCCAGAAGAGCTTTTCCTCAGGCAGAGGCTAGTCCCTACTTGCCTTCAGTGCACCGGCAGAGCCAGGTGTGGTAGCTGCTGTGGAGAGTCAGATGGTCTATTGCTCTGCCCACCTGCCAAAGCTCAGGGAGACCCCAAGAGTCATGGCCACAGGGGGCAGGAGCAGAGCTGGGCAGCAGCCGTTCCTTAGCCACTCACACAGAGTGGGAGCCCCAGGCTCCAGAAGCCCTCATTAGAAGTACAGCAGAAGCTGGTTTCATTCTCCCGACACTCTATCCAGCACGCATGCCCTTACTCTATGCCAAGTTTGCTGAAGTAGAACCAATTCATACAGAGTTTGGGGTACTGCTCTAGCCAGGTTCCCTCCCAGCTTGTCGCCCTCCAGAGACAACCAGGATCCCCTCTCATTGAGCCTAGATATGTTAAGAGTGAGGCTCGTTGCATGTCTTCAAGGACTCTGTCCATCAGCTCACTGTAGGAGACTGACTCCAATATCCTGTCTACCCCCGCCTTACTTGTAGCCCAGTCTCCATGTGAGGACAACTTGTGTCAAAATGGTGGCCAGTGCCAGGCAGTGAGCGGCTCTGCAGTATGTGTGTGTCCGGCTGGATACACTGGGGCCACCTGTGAGACAGGTGAATGACCTACACATGGGGGGAGGGGTGTTGTGGCTGGCAGGCCATGCTGGGAGGGCTCCCCTCTGGCCAGGTTCAGGGTGGTCATGGTCTAGCTTGAGCCAACTCCCCTATCTTTACTGCCCCCCAGATGTGGACGAATGCCGCTCTGACCCCTGCCTGAATGGAGGCTCGTGCGTTGACCTGGTTGGAAACTACAGCTGTGTTTGTGTGGAGCCCTTTGAGGGACCTCAATGTGAGACAGGTAGCTACCGCGCCATCCTCTACAATGATTTCTGCCCCTTGTCTCAGTCTTCTTCTTATCATCTGGTTCTTCCAGGGCCACTGACTGGGGAGAATAAGAAGCACGTAGCACGTAGGCAATATGCTATAGGAGGCTGGGCAGGCCTTCTCCTTTCTGGGTGTCAGTCTCCATCAGGATAGGTGACAACCTTCCCAAGTCCCTTTTCTTAGCTCAGAGGATTCAAATCCTTTTAGCACCTTCCCCTTTCTAGCACACAGCAGAAAGAGCTGTGGGGAGCAGAGAGAAAACTGGACTTTATGCTCTTTTCTACCCTATCTCACGTTTTAAATGTTGGCAGTGCCATGATATATCATTGACAAAGCCAACCAGACATGGCAAAGCACGGTATAAAAGTTCTGCTGAGTCTGATGTCCCAAAGCCTGGCCAGCTTTGTTTACAACTTTGGACATAGTTAAAACTGAGCAGTAAATGGGGTTTACAGTTTACCCACAAGGAAGAGCCAGAGGTGTGGACACTGTCAGATGCTACAACAGACAGGCCCGGTGGAAGGCCTGAGAGCAGGGAGTGATGCCCTCGCTTCTTGGCTATATCTAGGTCCCCACTGTGTGCTTCAATGACCTTGCCTGAGTAGTTACTGAAAGATCAGTGTGTTTCACTAAATTTGTATCAGAAAATAGGTAAGTGGTTTCAAAAAATTTTTGGTAAAGAAATTATGTTTTGTTCCAAACAAGAATGCAAGTGAAAATGAATAATAATAAAAAAAAAAAAACCAGGACTGATCAGGTACAGTGGCACATCTGTGGTTCCGGCTACTTCACAGGCTGAGGCAGGAGGATTACCTGAACCCAATAGTTAAAATGCCAGGACAACATAATGGGACTCTGTCTTTAAAAAAAAGGGAGGGGGAAGAAAAAACAAAATGGAGACTTCTACCTTCTGTAGTATAAGCTCATTAAACTTGTAAGTATAAACAATGAGTCTAATCACAAAAAATGAGAAGGAGATAGTTTGAAAAACAGATTATGTAACTGGCTGCTAGCTTCCTGCATTGGATGTTCCCCTTCACAAACCACAGCTAGAAACCCAGACCCAAAAAAAAATCTACAAAATTCCTGTCTTCAGACATTAAACCACATAGCACAGAGCTCTCAACCTAAGAGAAGGGGTCCAGAACAAACCTATCTTTGCCCCCAGATACTGCTTGGGGTACTCAAGGCCACTGAGTACCAGAATGGTACTCCAGAATGGCCAGTCCATCTGCACTGAAGATAGAAGTCCAGTTCAACAGCAGCTAAAATGGGGAGATGGGAGAGCAGAGCAGCTAGAGTTACTGGTGGAGGGAAGGAGCCTGGTGGCAGGAGACCCCTCTGTCTTGACTTGGCAGGTCTGGGTCAAGGAACCTACTAGACTGGGAAAGAACCTGATAGCTGTGTGCTGTGTGAATCAGAAACCCCAGCAGCTCCTAGGGCTCAAACAGGACTGACTTGGTGGAATCCAAGGAGCAGTGGAGATCAGGGAGACCATCCCCTGGGCCAAGGTTGAGAAGTGCCCGTTCTCAGCAAGACCTGCTTTGAGGAAGGAAGAAGTAGCCTGCTGGAGGACAACACTGGGCTGGGCTTGTCCCAGGAAGCTCGGGAGGAAATGTGGAAGGACCAAGCAGACCCCAAGTCTTAGCCCTATGCAGAACAAAATCCTGTACACTGGCACAGCATAACAGGAATCTGACAGATACCAACACCCAAATTACCCCACTGAAGGCATTAGGCATGAATTTAATATATAATGTTATACATATTAACATATAATTTTTAAAAAGTAAAATACAACCTATAGACAGATGAAAATTATCATATACAAATACTTAATCAGCTACTATAAATAGGCTGCATATCTTCAAAGCTGTTAAGAAGAAAAACATTGTGGGAAGAGGAAGATATTTTTAAAATTTAAAACAGTGAAAACTGAAATTTTAGAGTATAGCAAACAGGCAGTGGCAACAGCTGGTAAGACACTGAAGAAAGAAAGCCAATGAGCTGGAAGAGAAAACAGAAATGACGCGCAGCACAGAGAGAAAGACTGGAAGGAATAACTGAGCCCCAGGGCTGTGACATACAGTGGACATCTGGCATGTGACCCTGAAGTCCGAGAAGGAAGGCGGCGATTGGGATAGTTACACAAGCAGAAGTAATAGCCATACATTTTCCAAATGTAATGAAAATTACACCCAACATTTTCAAGAAACACATGAACATTTTCAAGAAACACACTGTGACCACTCCTCTAGGCACTAGAGAGAAAGAGCTCATCTTCAAAGTAGCTGCTGGGGTGTAGGGGAGCTCAAGAGCTGGCTCAGAGGCTCAGGGTTTAAGAGCTCTGGCTGCTCTTCTAGAGGACCCGAGTTCTACTCTCAGCACCCATATACTGGGACTAATAGCCAGCTGTATCTCCAGCTCCAGAGAATCTGACACCCTCTTCTGGACTCTGCCACCTGCAAAAATGTGCCATATACACACTCATAAATAAAAATAAGCCTTTAAAAAAATAAGCAAGCAGAAGGAAAGAACACCTCATAGCCAGAGATGCAAGAGCAGCAATAGACAGCCACTGCGAGCCACACAAGCCCAGAGGACTGCGGAGGGAGAGTGGTCTAGTGGCCCAGACCACACAGAACTACATTCCAGAACTAGGGAGAAATAAAGACCTGCACACACAAGCATTCAGCAGCATACCTTTCTCATGGAAGGTCTTAGAGAAGCTGGGTGGTGGTGGCAGGGGTGCAGGCCTTTAATCCCAGCACTTAGGAGGCAGAGGCAGGTGGATTTCTAGGTTGGAGGCCAGCCTTGTCTACAGATTGAGTTTCCAGGACAGCCAGGCATACAAAGAGAAACCCTGTCTCAAAAAAAAAAAAAAAACTTCCGACAGAAGAAAATGGTCCAAGACAAAAAATACAGATTACACAGAAAAACAAAATATGAGAAATGCACAATGTGTGAGTCAAAGTTCTAAATCTCTTTAAAAGTATGTTAGACAAATATTTTTAAAATGAAGCATTAACATAGGGTCATGACACATGGGGAATGCATGACACTACAGGGTGAAATTTTTTTGTCAGATAAATCTTTTTCTTAAGAATCAAGTGGTCTCTGTCACAACTACTAAGTCCCTTCATCGTGACCAGTTCACAGCTGAGCTCAATATGCTGTGTCAGAATTGCTCATGTTTTAAAAGAGCTGTGGCATGCAAGTGCCCCTTCTTACACATCACACACACATGTGCACATGTGCACATACGCAAAATATAAACTAAAAATATGAAACTCCAATAAGTTATAGATGCTTGGACCCCCCAAGTTGAGCACCTAATCTAAGCAATTTAAAACAATGCAATTTGTATCAACTCCCGTTAATGTTGAAAGGAGCAGATACAAATCCGACAAAATGTGTACGCAATTTTACAAAAAGTGATAAAGACACTAAAGATCTAAGTAACTGGACAGACATACATGTTCACGGAGATGACTCAACGGGGTAACTATGTCACTTAGTTCCAAATGGATTCATAGGTTTAATGTGATTTGAAGCAGAATCCCAGCGGGATGTTGTTGAACATATAGACTAGCTGGGTCTATAGTAATATGGGAAAGAAAAGGAACTTGAGTGGCCAAACAATTTCGAAAAAGAAGAATTTTGTGGGATCACACTACTAGATACTAAGACTTACTATAAAGGTATAGTGATGTAGTATGATTGGCAAAAAGGCGTCCACACAAATCAATGGGGCAGAAGAGAGAATCTGTAATTACGTTCAGGATGTCAAATCAAGTGCTGGCACATCCAAGGCGAGTGCCCTAGCGCTGAGCTGCGCCACAGCCCTCAGTTTTTCGGAGATGGAGTTTTGCTGTGTTACCCAGATTAGCCTTGAATTCTCCATTCTCCTGCCTCGGATTCCCAAGCACCTAGGACTATAGGCATATACCATCATGTTGGATATTCCCATTAACTTTCGAGAAAGATATAAATGCAATTCAGGAAAAAGGACACTCTTTCTACCAAATGGAATTGGGACAATTCAATATCCTCTTGTAAAAATGAACTACAAACCTCACAAAAATTAATTCAAAATAGACCATAAACATGGAAAAAATGCAAAACTCTAACACTTTTTGAAAAAACAAACAAACAAACAAAAACAAGAGGTAGGTGTTGCACTTGAGAAGCAAAGCAGGTAGATCTCTGAATTTGAGGCCAGCCTGGTCTACAGAGTAAATTCTAGGTCTACACAGAGAAACCCTGTCTTGAAAGCAAAACAAAAACAAAAATAGAAAATAAACTTTGTATCCTGCCCTTCATCAAAGTGTTTCTAAATAAGACAGCAAAAATATTACCTACACAAAAATAAAATTAGACTTCTTTGCCCACATTTAAAAGTTTTGCTCTGCTAAAGGCATAGTTAAAAGATTGGTAAGACAAGTTACAGACTGGAAGATGTTGGTACACTTCTATCTGACAAAGGACTTGATGCATGATGGATTCTCTAAACTCAAAGCAGTGAAATCCAGGCAAAACCCTGAAGACCTCTAAGCACGAAAGGTATTTGGAGGTACACGAGCAAATGAATATTCTGGACGTTACTTTTTGCTACTAGTGAAAATATAATCAAGGCAATATAGGACACCACCACAAGCAGTAGAGTGGCACAAAAATACCCACCTGGTATGAACACAGGGCAGCTGCGACTCACACAGAGTTTTAGCAAAATTTGAAAAGGCAGAAAAATTTAAAAGATGCTTTTTATGCTAATCAGAAATTTATAATATGACCCAGCAATCCTAATCCTAGGTATTAACCCTAAAGAAGTTTTTTTTTAAAGCTTATGCAAAAACTCATCTTTGTATATTTATAATCTCCAAAAACCTGTGACTTCACTTAAGTGAATGGATGGACAAGCTGGCACCTCCATATAGTGGTACCACTCAATCTCAAACAGGACCAGAGATTACTAATTTAACTGCTGTGGTTTTAAGTCACTGGAAAATCTTGACAGGAATGTTTGATCAACGAGGTACAGAACCTCTGGCTCAACTTCCACTGCTGAGTTTTGTGTCTCAAAAAAGTAGGGTGGATCAAGCCTGCTCCCACACGATAACCGGCTGACTTGAATCCCCTCAGCACTGGGAACACTGCAGGAACTCACAAGGAGGCCAGCTTCTCCAGTTTCATCAGCCATGCCTGCTCATGCCCCAGAATTGTCATCTTTCTGCTGCTAACCACTGCGGTCTTTCTTGCAGGAAGCTACCTGGTGCCTTCCCCCTGCCTCTCCAACCCCTGCCAGAATGGGGGCACCTGTGTGGACGCTGATCAGGGATACGTGTGCGAGTGCCCTGAAGGCTTCATGGGCTTGGACTGCACAGAGAGTGCGTTGGGGCTATGGGGGCTGTGTCCGGGGGCTGGGGCAGCAGGCTGGAAGCCTGCCTGTGGCAGCAGAGTTGGGGAGGGTCCTTCCTTGGGTTGTATGTGCAGGAAACTCCATGGGGGGGGGGAATGTGTGAGTATGTGTGTGCTCAGTAGTTTTGTGGAAGGGTGGCCAGGACTGGCCAGGGCTAGGAGAAAGGGGCTACATTCTTTCACCCATGGATGCTTCTCCTCTATCCCACACAAGAATACCCCCACCCCTATCCCCACACAGGAATCCCCAATGACTGTGAATGCCGGAATGGAGGCAGGTGCCTGGGTGCCAACACCACTCTCTGCCACTGTCCTCCAGGCTTCTTTGGGCTCCTCTGTGAATTTGGTAGGTTTCTTGCCTGGTCCCTGAACATCATTAGCAAGGTCATTGGGTCTGGGGGGAGGAGGACCGTCCTCAAGAAAACAAGGTCACCAGGAAGATGAGTGGACACTAAAGGAGCTTCTTTCTTCACAGAAGTCACAGCTACACCCTGCAACATGAACACACAGTGTCCAGATGGAGGCTACTGCATGGAGTATGGAGGGAGCTATCTTTGCGTCTGCCACACAGACCACAACATCAGCCACTGTGAGTGGCTAGGGCAGGCCACCAGGGACCCTGGACAGTGGTCTAGCAGGGGAAGGTGCAGGTGATGCTGCAGAGCCAGGGTTAGCTGAAGGGCCTGTGTGTGCAGGAGGCTCTGACCACACTTCACTTGTGTTGTTTCGGGCTCTCCTTCACTCCCTTAGGGAAAACATTTTGACAGAGATACAGCACCAAAAGCTATCTTCCATCGGGCCTTAATGTATACACAGTTACGAGTGACTGACTGATGCATTCACTGCTCTGTACCGTTAGCATAAAGTGATCAGTTAAGTCATGTGTTATTATATGCATGATAATGCTGGCAGTGCCACAGGACCTTGTTGGATCAGAAGCTTGAATATTTCTAAAATCAAGAACAGAAGAAACTCCAGGGTATGAGGCCTTAGGGCCATGGCGAGCAATCCAGATGCAAGCAAGGTGTATTTTAAGTGGCCTTGGTTTCAGCCAGAAAGCATGTCAAGGTGACCCTGGCAGGGCGCTTGGGCCAGGACAGCCATTTCCCTCTTCCTCCAGCTCTGCCATCTCCCTGCGACTCTGACCCTTGCTTTAATGGAGGTTCCTGTGACGCCCATGACGACTCCTACACGTGCGAGTGCCCACGAGGATTCCATGGCAGGCACTGCGAGAAAGGTGATGAGGGAGCTGCGGGAGGTGGAGCACCGGCCAGGGCGTGGTGGGATCTGGAGTGCAGCTCGGGGCGGGGACAGGGGCGGGGACAGGGGCGGTGCGTGCACCACCCAGTCTTTGCTGTCAGCACCGTGGAGAGCTCCCCGCAAGCCTGCAAGCCTGCAAGCCTGCAAGCCTGCAAGCCTGCAAGCCTGCAAGCCTGCAAGCCTGCAAAAGCCCACAGCTGTTTGCTCCTTCACTGTTTCATAAGATAATCATTCTTTCTGGGACCCACTTTAGGATCCTTGTTCCCACACATCTGGGGCAGCATGCGCCTTGCCATTTTTGACAGTTATTTCCGTCACTTGTTTTGGTCTGCATGCTTCAACAGGCTTCATTTTTCCCTCAATATTTTTCCAAATAGATTTTAGAATCATGATATTGAACTCTTTCTTTTCATTACAAATTTGCTAAATTTAGTTTAACATAGAGAATGCAGACATTTTCCATAAACCACCTAGAATTTAAGCATGCTTCCAAAATGTATTTCAGGGGTTCCCATCTCCACCAGTGCCAGCTGGGTCTATCCCTTTCTTGCAATAACACACACCCTCAGACCAGGCAGCTCAGGCACGCCCTTCACTGAAGACCTATGTAACCTGGCTCAGGGTTCTACGCATCCCACAGCCTTGCTGGTCAGGAGAGCCAAGACCACAGTGGATTTGCCTCCTCTCCTGCCATGTACCACATGCCCAGAAGCAGGTTTCTGACAGAGGTGTCTGAGACCCTCACAGCTTCCTCTGTCCCTGAAGCAGCGGAGAGGCTTGCTAAAGAGAAGGCCTTCTGTATGCTTATCACTGAAACCCCACACAGGGACCTTCCAGAATCAGCTCTGAGGGACTCTGAGGGAGACCTGTGCATTTGCTGAGATGGCATAGGAACGGAGGGACAGAGAGACAGTGGGCCCTGTAAGCCTGGCCTGGAGAGGCGTGTGGTATCTGGGTAGGATATCCGGTAGAGCTATGAACTCTGTGGCTGGAGGTCCAGAGAAGATTCTGGGAAGGGCCCTGTGTGGGCCTCAATTCTCCAGCAAGGAAAGAAATGGCAGACTCAGGGCCTATATAGACTGTGAGCTCCACCCACTCTTTGTTTAGGTCTGGCTGTTTTGGCTCCTGCTATGTTGGCCTTGGGGCACAGCTGAGAAGTAGGTGTGGCTTCAGGCCCACCCAGTACCAAAGGACTGAAAAGGCCGAGCATGGCAACAAGGATTCTGCACACCAGGAAACTGGCCCATGCTCACCATATCTGTCTGTCTCTCCACACAGCCCGGCCACACCTGTGCAGCTCAGGGCCCTGCCGGAATGGGGGTACATGCAAGGAGACAGGCAATGAGTACCACTGCGCCTGCCCTTACCGGTTCACTGGGAGACACTGTGAGATTGGTGCGGCCCCAGGGCATGGTGGGTGGTAATGGCCATGTTCTGAGCTAGGGCTGAGCCAGCGGGAACCCAGCTGGCCAAGCCCTGACCACCAGGCATCTGCCTCCCAGGAACACCTTTCATGGGACTTAGAGAGGTTGATATTCATGATGCTTGACTCTGATGGATGTCTTCTGCTTCCAGGAAAACCAGACTCCTGTGCCTCTGGCCCCTGTCACAATGGTGGCACTTGCTTCCACTACATTGGCAAATATAAATGTGACTGCCCTCCTGGCTTCTCTGGACGGCACTGTGAGATAGGTAAGATGGGAGCAGCTGGGATGCTCTCCTCAGCACATGTGAAAACTGGGTCAGTGGTGGGCCTGGGCAGAGTGGGAGGTGAGCTGAGTATGGGAAGCAGGACACCTCCATACAACACAGAGGACCTTGAAAGAAACATGGTAAAAAGGGCTTTCTGTGTCCTTGCAGCCCCCTCACCCTGCTTCCGGAGCCCATGTATGAATGGGGGTACCTGTGAGGATCTAGGAACAGATTTCTCCTGCCACTGCCAACCAGGGTATACAGGATACCGCTGTCAGGCAGGTGAGAGCCAGATGGGTGGGCTGGGAGGCATGACATCTCTTCCTGATCCTCCAAGAGATGAGCAGGGATGGTATCTTAGTTACCTTTCTACTGCTGTAACAAAGCACAATGACCAAGGCAACTTATGGAAGAGTTTATTGGGGGCCTACAGTTCAGAACATGAGTCTATGCAGTCATGGTGGAGAGCATGGTGGCAGGCAGACATGGTGCTGGAGCAGTAGCTGAGAGGTCACATCCTGATATACATGCACGAGGCAGAAAGAGAGCGCCAGCGGGGAATGGCATAGACTTCTGAAACCTCAAAGCCTGCCTCCAGTGACACACCTTCTCCAACAAGGCCATCGCTTCTAATTCTTCCCAAACAGCTCCACCACGTGGGGACCAAGTATTCAAATATATGAGCTTGTGGGGGCCATTCAAACCACTACAGAGGGGAAAGGAAAAATCAGTTTCTGAGGTGCCAGCCCCCAGAAGCCAAACACTGTCCTCTTGAGTGGGTGGTGTAGACACCCTGATCACATGTAAGAATAGAGAGTGGACCCAGTGGGTGTCCTGATGCTCACTCAGGACATGCTGATGCTCTCTTGCAGAGGTGGACTGTGGTCGCCCTGAGGAGGTGAAGCACGCTACCGTGCACTTCAATGGAACTCACGTGGGCTCAGTGGCCCTGTACACGTGTGACCCTGGCTTTGGCCTGAGTGGCCTCAGCCACATGCGTGTCTGCCAGCCACAAGGTGTCTGGAGCCAGCCTCCCCAGTGCATCGGTGATTCTGTGGGCCCCGAAGGGAAGGGTGGGTGGGGCCAATGTTCTCCTTTCACAGCGTGAGTGCCAGCCCCTCCCCCATCTCTCTGTGAACGGAAGCTATGTGACATGTGGTGACAGGGGTGATTGCTATCAGCTTTGTTCTGGGCTATTTCTATTTAGGACTTTTTTTGTCCTCCAAGCAACCAAAAGCAGGGTAAACAGCTGAAAACCCACACTATAGATAAAGCAGCTAACTTAATCCAAGGTTCAGGATCTTAAGGAAGCATATCTCAGTTCACCTCCCCTCTCCCCACTCCTTTCACACACACACACACACACACACACACACACACACATCGCTCAGACCTGTGGAATCAATGTTGCATTTAAACAAAACCCTGGCCCTCACATATGAGCTAGAGGAGTGCTGTTTCAGAGAGCATCTTCTCCAGGGCCCCAGCCATGGCTCTGTCCTGAAGACAGGGTCCTGTACCTGAAACCCATGGTGGCAAGTGCACACATCAAGCCTGGGCACACAGCTCTGTCATCAGGGACTGTGTAATCACAGCACAGCTCTCATGAAGCATACAGTTATGACACAACAATTACCATTTCCCAAGTGTCTCAAGAAGCCCATCCCACTCTGTGGCTCTGCCAAGATAAAGAGTTATGAAGAGAACCATCTGACTTCAGGCATCTATCCTCTCCTCCACTTCTGCCCACCTAAGCCCCCAGGGCTCCGGCATGGTACTCAGGGGAATGCCTCCCTTCTCAACAAGTTGCCAGGAATGGTGCCCTGGAGAGGAGGGGGCTCCCGCAAGAAAACTAGATCATGAAAAGCACAACCACCTCCAAAAGCAGTGATGGATATCCACAGATGTCTCTACCATTGAAGGCAGAGATACAGAAGATGGCCAAAGAGCTGACATACATTTTTATTGTACCACATATGGGACAGTATTCAAAAGTTAATATGGCATTAGCCTTATACAATAGAATCAGCAAACCATGCTGTAAAGACAAATAGAAAGGTGAGACTTTAAAACACAATAGTTGAAATAATTGACATCATTTATAAGTGGATATAGATGAAGAATGAGTCAATGAGTTGAAAGACAGTTGGGAGAGATTCCCTAGAAAGAAGAGGAACAGGTTGTGCACAAAAGAAAGTGTAGAGCCTGGAGCAGAGCAGCAGCACCACGCCTGAGACATAAGAATATCATGGGATAACAGAAGAACCTCTACTAGCTGGGAGACTGCCATGTGAAAGGATCACATTAGCACCAGACTTCACATCACAAACATCCGAGGGGAGAGTGAAGGTTTCTTTCAGATGCACTTGGGTGAGGATGAGACAGTCACCCTGGCTGAACTATGAAGGTAAACATCATGAGACCCGAAGAATCACACCCGTTAACCTGTCAGAGCTGAGGATCTAGAATTTCAGGCATCCCTCCCCACATGAGAAAGGCTGCTGGCACTTTTGTTTCAGGGCCAGAGACCAGGGAATTCAGACACACTCTGAGTCCTGTTGGGCAGGCACAATGGAGTGATAGCGAGAAGTGGAAATCACAAAGCAGGTCCTCATGTACCCACTGGTTCTCATCCGCAGGAGCCTGCCACAGGCATGTGAGACCAGGGGCAAGTCTGGAAATTAGACATCCTGTTCTTCTACAAGAATCCCAAGTTCAACAGGAGAGAGGCCTGCTTCAGGCCTCAAGGTCTTAAAACTAATCACCAAATGCCCTGCTCCCAGCAACAGTACCTGGCTCAGCACCAGCAGAGACAGGCCACTCAGCAGGCAGGAGGGCAGAGCTTTCTCATCCTGGGAAGGAAATATTCCACCTTGTATGTCTTTGTCTACACTATGCCTGTGGAACAAGAATTTATAACAGATAATCTAAAAAAGAGATTATTGAAACAGGACTACAGATGCCTCAGATACTGGAAGTCACAAGCAAGATAGGCCTTTTAAAATGCCACTATAAAAATATTCTATAGAATAAAAACAAAATGAATGAGATAATAAAAAAATTTAAATGACAAAATAGAAAATCTGAAATAAAATGCAACATTTAGATAATTATCAGGATAGGTTGGATTTCCAACAGAATAGACACATGGGGGAAATCACAGCATAACAAAATTACATACGTTGTAAATCAGAGAGAAAATGTAATTTTAAATGGACTACAAATTATTAAAAGTTAATTTTAAATGACTGAGATTATTTGATGAGAATAGTATTGCCTTAATTCCAAACTAGATAGACATTATAAAATTTGAGATTACAGGCTAATATTCCTGAGGACATAGATTTAAAAAAAGACAACTTTAAGGAACTATTACTAAATCAATCCCAGTATCATGTAAAGGAATAATGTTGTCACCAGCAAACAGGATTTACCTCAGGAGCACAGGTTGGCACAGCATCTGAAAGCCAATCTGTATCTACAGTATTAGCAAATGGGACAAACTATGTGATTCTCATTGGCCTCAGGAAAAAAATCACTTAGCAGAAACTAAAAATAGAAGATGTATTTCTTCAATCAGATTAAAGAGAATCTATGAAAAAACTACAGCTAACAAGCTTAATGGTGAAGACTGCCCATCGCTGGGATACTCACTCCACCACTGTCTTCCCACATTGCCCAGGAGGTCTGGACACTGCTAACAAAGGCATCAGGGAGGAAGGGAGGAGTGGAGGCGCCACCTGTAAGCACAGAAGACCCTGAGCATATTCCACAAGAGAAGCCGCTGACGTAACGCATGGGTGCATGAGATTACAGGAGATGAGGCCATCTGAACAACTCAGATCCCTTGGTCTCACCAGGAACATTTGGCAAAGGCAGTGGAATGGTTCTGTGTACAACAGCATCAGAACTGTAACTTCTGTGTGTGTGAGAGTTATAGGTAAAAGCTAAAACTAAAAACTGCAAAACAAAAGAAAAATAGTATATGTGGAAACATTCCTGACAGATAGAATAACTTCAGTATGTATTTGAAAAATATGACATTTGTTTCCAATCACCATTCACAGTCACTGACCCCAAGTGGATCAGAGACTCCAGTGTTATTTTTGTGGGGGAAATATAAGTACACATCTTTTTTACTTGAATACAGAAATATTCCTTAGGCCACAAAATTCTGAAAGATATAAGTGGGCAAATTAGGGTATATAAAAATTAG
The DNA here is from genome assembly GCF_030254825.1 of Meriones unguiculatus. NCBI lineage: Eukaryota > Metazoa > Chordata > Mammalia > Rodentia > Muridae > Meriones > Meriones unguiculatus. The sequence continues at coordinate 78,251,038 of NC_083362.1, forward strand.
GACCTTAAAACTTAACCTTTGGGGGAAAGTAAAATGAAAGCTAGGACATGAGAGAGCATATGTGTGTGAGTATAGAGAGATCAGTAAGCATCCAGAGAGAGAGAACTAACTTCAAAACTACTTGGAGAACACCAATGAATAAGAATGAAAAGAATAAGCCCAATAGAGAAATAGGCAAACCAGATACATACACACTTTATGGAAGAGCTATATGAGACCAACAAACATGAAAGCGGCATTTTCACTTCACAGCAATCAGGGAAGTGCAAATGTGCAAATCCAACAGCGAGGCACATTTAACCTCATCTCAGAAGTCTGGAGATCTCTTGGTGAGAACACGGACAACAAGCTTTCTCCCCAGTTGCTAGGGGGACTGTAAGTTGCCAGAAGCACTTGGAAATGATTTGGCAATTTGCTTGTTGAGTTAACTGTAAGTGCAGCCTATGTCCCAACAGTCCCCTTTCCCGGTAAACTTAAGAAACCCGCCCGTCTACGCCAGGGTATGCAGAGATCCTCTACAGCAGCAGCTTTGTGGTTACAAAAAAAAAAAAAAATCTAATAAAAAAGGATGAAATATGGCAAAAGCAACAGAGCATTAAACAGCAGTGAAGATGGTGAACCACGGGAACCCACAGCAATAAGGAGGCCCCCTACGAAAGAAATGTTAAGTGCAAAAGAACACACTCTATGGCACACTGGAAATAAAGTTCAGAGGCGACAAAACAAAGCCATGTCTTATTTAGGCAACTCATGAAATTTTATAGACTAGTTTTAGGTCTGGGTATGGTGGCACATGTCTTTAATCTCAACACTCCAGAGAGAGGCAGGAGGATCTCTGAGTTCAAGGCCAGCCTAGTCTACAAAGGGAGTCATGGGCCAGGCATAGCTACATAGTGAAATCCTGTCTAAAAGGATGAATTTAAAAAGTGATTTTAAAGAGACAAGGAAATGATAGCCACGGATGTTGGGTGTGAAGTAGAGGAGAGGGACCTGTGAGCTGAAGGATAAATGTCACCCCAGCTCCTGGTCCCAGCACCATCAGTCAGCACCATTTGTTTGATTCTTTTTTAAGATAATTTTTATAGTTCTGTATTATTTATGTGTATGAGTGTTTTGCCTACATTTATGTATATATACCATGTGGGTGCCCAAGGAGGCAGAAAGAGGGTCTCACATCCTCTGAAACTGAAGTTACAGAGCTACCATGTGAGTGCTGGGAATCAAACCTAGGTTCCTCTGCAAGAGCAACAAATCCCCTTAACCAGTGAGACACCTCTCCAGCCCCCAACATTTCTTTTCTTAAGTGTGAAATTAGACCTTTCTCAAATTGAACATTCAAATTCAGGACCATAACTTCCAGTTTAAAAGAAGCATATGGTGAACCTTTTAAAGCTAGACATTCCCCCAAACATGCTAGTTTCATATGTGTGTGCTACATACAGAAACAGCAAGATCCTGCCAAACCTCAGAGTCTGTGAGAATTCAGTCCTTGAGAGGTTCGAGAGCAGCCCTAGTCATTTCACAGACAAGCCAGGCATGAGACCTCCAAAAATAACTTTGATTTGGCCTCTTTACATATCTAGGAGTACTGTAAACTTGTCCAGAGACTCAGAGCCACTTTCTACCATTTTCCTGTGATTGACAATGGCCACCTCGCTTTGTTCTTGGCATCTATCCTTAGAAGTAGATGAGTGCCGCTCTCAGCCATGCCTGCATGAAGGCTCCTGCCAGGACCTCACGGCTGGTTACCAGTGCCTCTGCAACCCGGGGTACGAAGGAGTCCACTGTGAGCTAGGTAAGATGTCTGCTGAAGGCACTCAGCGTACCAGCCATGGCCACCTTCTGCCACACCTTCACCTGGATAGAGCTCTCTCTAAATAAACATCCCATTTACCGCTTGTTCTTTTAGGCTATTCTGATGGTCAGGATAGATTTTAAAAAGCTCTCTGTTCCCTCTTGACCTGGGGGCTGAGAGCTCATTTGAAAATCACTGGAGTAGCATCAGACTCAGGCCTGGGAGTGAGTCAGAGAAGATGGGCAGGTCGCAGCCCTTGACACCTGGTGCTGCCAAGTTACTGGAGGGAGCAGAGGCCTGACCAATATATGTCAGGGTGAGACCTGCGTCCCTCATGCCTGAGTGGGGCTCAAAGCCCCAAAATAGAGACACTGGCTTCTGGAAAAGCAAAGTCCAAGAGCTGTTCCCATTTTTGATGCTAGGGAGCATCCAAGCATGAACAGAAGCAGTGACGAGGACATTAGGGTGCTTTGTTGGAAATGGGCAGCATACCATCCTGGAGGATGCAAGTGAGGGTGACAGAAGAAAGAATGTGGTCCAGAGCAGAGACCCCAGAGACTGAGGCCTCAGAGCCTTGCTGATCATTAGGGAGCAAACAGAATCCTGGGGGCCTCCCATGCAGGAGGCTCCCACATGAGCCAGGACCATCCTCTGTCCATGCAGAGACAGACGAGTGTCAAGCACAGCCCTGCAGAAACGGAGGCTCCTGCAGGGATCTGCCCAGGGCTTTCATCTGCCAGTGCCTGGAAGGTTTCACTGGAGTCCACTGTGAAACAGGTAGGATTCTTTTGGGTGGGTCCCACAGAACCAGGGCTGCTGGGATGTCGGGGGGGAAGCCAGGAGGCAAACTCGACAAAGCCACCCAGAGAGAAAACCCCCCAAGTCTGTGGTGACCTGGAGGGAGGAAGGAACTGGGTGGGTAGGTCCCTGAGAGCCCCTCCTACCCACAGGTGCACCATACCCCTCTCCTGGCCGTTGCTCCTTGCCTCCCCCTATCCCTTCTTCCTGCTGTCCTCTCCTCCCTCCCCCAGAGTCCCTCCCTGCAGCTCGGGCCAACCCTTTGGGTGTTCTCCAGAGGTGGATGCCTGTGCCTCCAGCCCCTGCCAGCACGGAGGCCGATGTGAGGACGGTGGTGGGGCCTACCTGTGCGTGTGTCCAGAGGGCTTCTTTGGCTACCACTGTGAGACAGGTAAGATCTCAGGCCCACCACTCGCTGAGGGCACTTCCATGCCTCTGATCTCCTTGGCACTTCTGTTTTCGACCTTCACCTTCTTCCACTTTCACTTCCGGGAATATATTCTCAGTCCATAGCTTCACATCTACCTTAACTGGCTCTGCTGTCCCTGGATGGGCTGAGCTTGCAACCCCAGAGCCCTGCACTCACTACCTTTTCATGGAGAATCCCTTCCCCTTATTAGCGCATGGTAGGTCCCTCAACCAGGCCTTTCCTGACAGTGGCGCTGGTAGCAGTTTATCCCTGCCCATCACTGCACCAGCACCAGAGTGCTCCTGGACAGCATTCTAGTCACTCTCTAGAACAGTCTTTGACTCAGTCTAAGACTGAGCCCCTCCTAAACGGCAGTACCAACCTAGAGCCAGGCCTGTTTGGGCCATACAGTGCCTGGCAGGCAGCACTTAGCTATGAAGAGCAGAGAAAGACAGCAGATGCCATGACACCTCCCCACTCCTCCCCCACCCACCTCACCTATGTATGCAACAAGAAGCCTAGATACAAGAAGACCCCACCTCCCTATCTTACTTCTATTTCCCCCCTCAGTGAGTGACCCCTGCTTCTCTAGCCCCTGTGGGGGTCGAGGCTACTGCTTGGCCAGCAACGGGTCCCACAGCTGTACCTGCAAAGTGGGCTACACAGGCAAAGACTGCACCAAAGGTGAGGGCCAGGAGATCCGGGAAGGAGGATGGAGGAGCAAAGGGGCCAGAAGGTAGGCCAGAGGCCAAGCGGGAAAGATGGGCAGACAGCTGCTGACCTAGGTCTCCTTCAGAACAGGGAGGGGGTGCCGACAGCCACATATGTGGAAATGCAAACCTCCAAGAAGGCTATGGCAGCCCAAGTGACACGGCTCCCTGCCAGCAATGCCCTGGGTTATCCAGGCCCCAGAACCAATCGAGGTGACTTGACTGGGAGCTACTCTCTCATGCTTAAAGACTAACCACCCCTCCCCTTACTTCCTCTGTGTTTGCTGACAACCGGAAGAGCTCCTCCCACCAACAGCTCTCAGGGTCGAGAGGGTGGAGGAGAGTGGGGTCTCCATCTCCTGGAGCCCGCCTGAGGGCACCACAGCCAGACAGGTGCTAGATGGCTATGCAGTCACCTATGCCTCCTCGGATGGGTCATCCCGGCGCACGGACTTTGTTGACCGTAGCCGCTCCTCTCACCAGCTGCGGGCCCTAGCAGCTGGCCATGCCTACAACATCTCAGTCTTCTCAGTCAAGAGAAACATCAACAACAAAAATGACATCAGCAGGCCTGTAGCACTGCTCACCCGCACCCGTGAGTCCCTGAAGGCAAGGCGGCCTGGCCACCAGTGCCTGGGAAAGGACCCTATTCCCTACCCGTGGTTCAACAGCCAGCTCTATGTGGGGGCTGACCTTCCTACACAGGGGGATACAGTAACTAGAAGGGTGGATCAGAACAGGGGTTGGGTAGAAAGTAGCAGGCACTGGGCTGGGCAGCAAGGGACAGGAGGTGTAACATCAGCTGAGCGGCCTGTTGCCCTGCAGGACCCCGCCCTATTGAAGACTTTGAGGTCACCAACATTTCAGCCAATGCCATTTCAGTACAGTGGGCTCTTCACAGGATTCAGCATGCCACTGTCAGCAGGGTTCGAGTGTCCGTCCTCTACCCTGAGGCCTCTGCGGTTCAGTCCACTGAGGTGGACAGGAGTGTAGACCGGCTCACATTTGGGTAAGAGGAGATGCTTCAGGAGCACAGGGGCCAGGGGGCCAGAGTGTCCTTTGTGTATCCGCACATCTGCCATCTGTCACCAGAGTGGGGCTGGGACCTGATCTGCCTCTCACGGAGATGGTCTGGACCACTGTCCTGGTCATTCAGAGTTAACCCCTAGATGTTCCTCTCCTCCCTGCCCACTTCTGGCAGAGACCTGCTGCCAGGAAGAAGATACACTGTGCAGCTGACCACCCTCAGTGGGCCTGGAGGAGCAGACTATCCCACTGAGAGCCAGGCCTCAGCACCGCTGAACGTGTGGACCCGTAAGTCGGCAGGCAGGATCTGCCTTCAGTCCTCTCTCACAAACAGCACCCTCTAGATCCAAGGCTTCCTTCCGGGCATCCTATCCTTTCCAAAGTGTCCTTATGCTGTAAACTCAGTCCTTGACCTCCCTGAGATCTCTTCACTTGAACAGAGGCCAGAGGGAGACATTGTCCAAGACTGCCTCAGCACCTGAATACACCAAGATGTTCCTCAGTATGCCCTCCGTGGAACACTTCAGAGTCCAAGGAGCAAGCTGGGTTGGTGACGCCCAGGGCTTTGGGACCATGGAACAAGCCCACTCTAGATACATGACTCGGTGTTACTGCCCTACCTGTTCTTTCTATTGTTTGCCTTGTGAGAAGGAAGCCCAAGAGCAGTGCAAGTTTATGAAGCGAGGATGACTAGTGGGGACAACTCTATGCCTCCCAGACTCATGACTGCCTGTCTGTGGCCCTCAGACACCTAGGGAGGCATGTTGGAGGCGTGACCTAACCTCTGCATACAGGTTCCCCATGCCACCTCCAGTATGACAGTGCCAGGGAAAACCAAGGCTGGTTTCAGATGTGGCTCCAGGTGCCTCTCAGATCTTAGGTGATGTTTTACCAGATGCCCTTTGGTCTGACTCTCCTCCTCCTCCTCTTCCTCTTCCTCCTCCTCCTCCTCTTCCTCCCCTTCCTCCTCTTCCTCCTCCTGTCCATTCATCATTCAGGGCCTTTGCCTCCAGCAAACCTGACTGCCTCTCGAGTCACAGCCACCTCTGCCCATGTGGTCTGGGACACCCCCACTCCAGGCGTCTCACTGGAAGCTTACGTCATCAATGTGACCACCAGCCAGAGCACCAAGAGCCGCTACATCCCCAATGGGAAGCTGGTGTCTTACACAGTGCGTGACCTGCTGCCAGGTCGGCGGTACCAGCTCTCAGTTACAGCTGTGCAGAGCACAGGGCAGGGCCAGCTACACAGTGAGCCTGCGCACCTCTACATCATCACCTGTGAGTTCCGAGACAGGAAGGGGCTGGGAGTTGTTCAAACCCACAGCTGCTGTTTGCTGCTCTTGGGGTGTGGTCTCCTTGCCCCACAAGAGGCAGCATAAACAATGGGCATGCACCATTCCTGGGAACAGAGACATGGGCATAAGAAAGGAGGCTTTCACCCATGAGTAAGGGAGGACAATTGACAGTGCGAGCAATCTAAAAATATATATTTTTGTCAAGCCTCATCTTACAGTTTTGCCATTCAGTCCCAGGCAGGCTTAGCAGCAAATGCAGGACCTCACCCTGAAAGAGCTACAAAGCACACAGCAAGGCAGAGGCCTAGGCCTGACCCAAAAGGAGCCACTGGGCATGAGCAGAGGAGAGAGGGCAAGAGAACGCAAGTGGCTTGGGAGGACAGGAAGAAATGCCTGGATGGACAAGGGCAAAGGCAAACGGCTGTGGTTTAAAAGTGCAGGTGCCACATTAAAGACCTCAGTATTCCCAGGGATGACAGGGCACTCTGCTGGAACCCACAAGTGTCCCATGTGCCCTTTATTACATTCTCAAACCTCGCATGAGGTGTTGTGTAGAAACTTTCAGCAGTGCAGGGAACAGAACACAGTGAGAAGACAATCAGAGGGTGCGCAAGGCCAGACAGAGGTTCTAAGAACAGGGCCAGTGCTCTCCAGGAGAGTGTGGTTCCAATCTCAGCCTTCCTGGGCCCCTTTTTTTCTCTTCCCATCCCATGAGGCTGCTTTGCGAATATGACAGTGAATGCAATGCTTATAAGCTATGCTAATTCTCAGACCCAACCCTGCCATGCTACCAGCAGGGTTCCAGGCATACCTGCCATGTAAAAAGAGAGACAGGGTCTCCCTATGAGCCTATCAGAGTCAGGATGGGGCAGACAAAGAAGAAAGGAAGTCACCTGACTTGAGAGGCTGAAGGTTACTTTAGGGTGACAAGGGCCTGGCAGTATGTTTGCCTAAAGCTGCACATCAGGCAAACTTGATTCACGGGGCTATGGTCCACAGCCTAGCCTCTGCTTAGCAAATGAGGGCTCTGCAAGGAAGTGTCAGGGACCTGGCCTTCCAGGCCAGTGTGTCTGTTGCAGCATAAATGCATGGCTTCTGCTCAGAAAGAATAAAGCAGCTGACACAGGCATCTTAGGTAACACGTCTGAGCAGGGCTGGGTATGAGCTGCCACTCCTCTGCAGTAGGGGCAGAGGCAGGAATACCAGACAGCCTAGTTGATGGCTACTCCCCTTTCTCCTTCCTTTTTTGCAGCCCCCAGAGATGGCACTGACAGACGCTGGTACCAGGGAGGACACCACCCACGGATGCTCAGAAATAGACCAGCCCCTGTGCGCCTGCCAGAGCTGCGCCTGCTCAATGACCACAGTGCCCCTGCAACACCAACTCAGCCACCCAGGTACAAACCCTAGACCCAGCCCTGGGGTCCCAGCCTGTGCTCAGTCCATGACCCTCCTACCCTGCCTGCAGGTTCTCAGAGCTAGTGGATGGAAGAGGAAGAGTCAGTGCCAGGTTTGGTGGCTTGCCCAGCAAATCAGTCACTGTGCGATCACGTGAGTATTGCAAAAACTTCCTGGCACCAGCTTGTTAGTCAACCCTGGTGGCCTCACTCACCTGCCCCTGGCATTAAAAAAAAAATGTTGAGGCCATTAAAAGTTGGGTTTAAAGACTGCACTGGCCAGCCTGTCCTGGCCCCACCAGCAACCTCGATCCTGACCATGTATGAGGTTTTAGACTTCCAGGGTAGGCAGGAAAGGCACCTGCCATCCACAGTGGGAGGGCTAACCTCATGGGATTCCCTAGCTCTATGGTGACTGAGAATATTCAAGGGTAAAGAGCAGACAACATGGGTAAGGAATGGGAAGCAAAGGTGCAGTGACAAGAGGGTGACACCAAGCCTAGCTTGTCAGAGAAGGGATGCCTGACAGTGGGCAGGCTGGGATGTGGAGTCCCAATGCAGGGATCATCAGACTTGCAGGCAAAGGGGCCAACAGAAAATGCCTAGGGACAGAGCTAAGTTTTGTAGGGATGGCTTGCAGCTGGGGCCAAGAGCCTAGCCTGCTGAAAATGCTGGAAAGGAAGAAAAGGCACGCCCTCCCTTCAGAGAGCAGGTCTGGGGGAAGGGAAAGAACATGAACCTGGGCAGGAGAGAGTGCCCTAAACCTCAGCTGTATAACAATGAGGCCCATTAGGATGCAGCTCTGGGAAAGCATGCCTTTCAGACAGGCAGTGAGAGTAAGGCTTAGCCTTCACTGGTGGACAGTGCTGGGGCCACAGTGCTTTTTGCCAGTGTATGAGATCAATGGGTGGGCTGGCAGGGAGGGACCTGGGCATGAAGCAAGGGCCATATGGTCACACTTGGCTTCTTCTAGAACCCACCACTCTGGTGCCACTCAAGAACACAGAGGAGACCCCTGAGCTCATCCACCTGGCCCTCCAGCTGCCCAAGAACAGCAGCAAGGACACAGACAGTAAGTCAAGTGTGTGGCGAGGGTGGGAGCTGGTGGTTCTTTATAGCTACCACAGCAGGAGATTGGGAGGTACAGGGTCTGCCCAAGGGGCAGATGAGCACCCAGCTGGGACATTTCATGAGTGAGAGAGGCCAGAGAACAGGACCCACCCAGGGTCTGCCTTGGAAAGACTGGCACACTCTGTCTCTTTCCAGCAGTCTCTCACACTTTGCCCCTCACCTACCCTGGGGATCCACTTCAGGCCACCCAGCCTCGCTCCTTCATAGAGGAGGTACTGAGTAACCAAGGTGAGAACCAGTAAAGAACGGGCACTGAGCAAGCCTGGCCTGAGAAATGCCACCAGCCCAAGTTTGGCAACATGTAGAGCGACTCATAGCCTAGACTGCTCTGGACAGGGGGTTTGTCCCCAGATAGCATCACATGTGTTTCCAGCAGCACTGGGCAAGCAGCCAGCAGCACAAATGATGCCCTTCAACTGTCAGACTCTTGCTTAGTCCTCCCTCTAATCCCTCTAGGGATTATAAATTAGAGTTTCTTAGAGTCCTTTCTCCTTCCAAGTCACACCAGAGACTTAGACTGTGTTCACCTAGCCCCACAGAAGACCACAGTACTTGGTGGAAGTGTAAGCCTCACCCAAAAAGCTGCCGTCAAGGACACCTGTTCATATTAAGGTCATTTACAGTGCCAGAGCGTTACCTGAGTGTTGGAGGTTAGTCTAATGCTAATTACTAGCCCTCAAGATTTGGTTACTGTCCTATGGATATACTCATCCTTGTTTGTGTAAACCTTCCTAAAACATTATACTTGATTGGTTCATTATGTGGCCTGTACCTGGGCAGGGCAGAATGGGGTGGGAGTGGCAAAGGCTCCTGGCTTTTGAGGAAGGAAGAATCACAAGAGACAGACAGAGGGACAGGAGGAGAAGAAGAAGTAGGACACCATGAGGGGTTAGCCTGGAGAAGAAATCACACGGACCTGGAGGAAGGATTCCAATAGTGGTGTAAAAAGCCCGGATGAAGAAGCAAGTACCATGGAAGGTAGACCAGATGAGGAGGATTAAGGGGGATGGCATTGGATGGGGGCTGGGAGTCAGATGATGAGGATATTGAGACAGTGTAAGGAAAGCATCTGCTGGGCCCAAGGTAAATAAGGCAATTCTAAATCTAACAGGTGTCCGTGTCTTACTATTTGTGATAGCAGGTTAAATAACGCCACCATGATAATCTTAGGGCAAATAATAACCAATATATAGCCCTACGCTTTTATTTATTTACAACAACACATGAGGAAGAAAAGTCCAGAGAAAAGGGTCAGATGACCTACAAGGAAACAAGAACAAGACTGGACACCAGATGACAATGGAGAGAGAACCCTGAACCTGGCATATTATATCCAGCTAAAGTATCCTTTACATGTGAGGGCTGATAAGATTTTTACAGGCACACATGTCCTTTGATGCTTGATCTGAGAAAGTACTTGTAGAATTAGGCAAAGTCAGCATGCAGAGAGCTAAGGACAATTGAAAGAAAGCCTTAGACTCCTTAGAGTCTAAACTACTTTAATTGGTAATTCACACCAAAGCCATTGACTTTAAACTGGATGTATTTGCTCACAAAAGGTAAAATGTTGGAACAAAAGAGATCCCAGAATGGATTCATGCCTGTGGACACCTGATTGACAGGTCAGGTGACTGACCTCTGGAATAAAACCATGTGTCTTACAGAGGACCCTTCCTGTTGTAATGTGTAATAAAATTATCCCTCCTGCCATCCACTCCAAGACTGAGGACTCAAAGACACAAAGTGCAGGATGGAGGTGGGCTGCAAGGAGAGTCCTTGCAGGGGGCGAGGAACTGCAAGGCAGAAACTTCCTGCCTGATTCTAGCGTGGGCTGGGCTCCAGAGTTACCAAAGGCAACAGAACTGACACACGGAGGCACACGGCATGTGACATCAACCAAAGATCACAACTAGTTTTGTACCTGAGGCCATTAAGGGTTCTTTTTCTCATTATATCACCAAAATTTGCCCCACTCCAGCCTTGGGCCAGTTCTGCAGCCAACTTGGATTTCTTTTAAGATGGAACCCAGAATGAATTCCTACCTTTCTTGTTTTTGGCTTTATGAAAGGGGATGCCTAATAGTTAAAGGGGCTGACATAACAGACTATCCAGAAGGAGGAGGAAGAGGAAGAGAGGAAAAAAGGAAAAAAGGAATATATTTTTATATTTTTCTTATGTTTAAATATAAAACTAATAAAGATAGTGAGTTTTCTGAGGGGAAAGCAGACACAGGGAACAGTAAATGGGTAGTTACTCAAGGTTTAAACCTTGTTTGATACTTTTGACTTTAGAACCAAGAAAATATTTATAAAACTAAAAAAAGTCAATAGCAAAAGCAGGAAATAGAAGCTAAAGACCGTGTTTGCTGTGCTATCTGCTTCATCCTCATGTCAGCAGATACACTGGTGCTGTCTGAGATAATGCTCTGTGCACTGCAGGAGAACAATGGTCACGTTCAAGTCTGAGATTTTAAGTCTGGAGAGAGAAAAATATGAGACTAAGAAGTTAAAACCCCCTTAGTGTTTATTTAGCTTTGAAATGGAAATATGATAGATGTGAGAACATTATAATGTTTAAAAATAAATCAGTATTTGGGCATCAGAGCTTAGAGTTTGCTAGGGACCAACTCAGGCTGCAGGCATGCAAATGAAAGAAAAAAGCAAAGCATTTATCCCTGCCTTGCCAGGGTGGAACATTTTCCTGAGTGCCCAAGGGATAGACGAGGCAGGAGAGACAAACATGTGGACTCTGGGGATATGACTACAGATAGGCCCATAACAAGTTTTAATGGCTGCTCAAGACATCAAGCCTAAGACCTTTTCCTGGATTGATCCAGCTGACATGATGAATAATGATTAGTCCTTGTGTCTTTCGAGTGTCAGTAGGGAATGTCACATGCCTCCTGGTGTGACTGAAGGGTGCATAAGCATATGTGCAAAAAAGTCCTGCAAAGGTCGTCCTTCTGATTAGAAAACATAAGAACTAGGGACCGAAGAACAAGTTAACACAGTAGGAAGCAACATGGCAGATCCAAGTGGAGGGATACACAGGACAAAGCGGACTCGTTTCCTCAAGGGCAGAGACTAATCGACTTGAGACGTCAAACAGATAATGTGTAAGCCCTTATGAACCCCAATTAGGTTGGGCCAGCTGTAAAAATACCCATTAGGATTGCCAAAGAGACTTGAATGTGGCCAGGGGTTCCTTAGTCTACTGAAGAACTCCTGCTATATGCAGACACTGAGCTGCTTTCCAGCTCTTGAGAGAAAAAATATTCTGAAAGAGTAAAGGCAGGCCAGCTGTCCCCAGGCAGTACCACTACTTGTTCCAAGGGGTGGCAAAACATGTGCTGAGGAGACAGACAAACAAGCTCAGATGGGAGCACAGTGGCCCTCAAATAGAGAACTAGTTTCAGGCAGTACTGCTTGAGCTGAGGTGGCAAAAGTCACTGGCTTACTTAGGTGCATGCAGTAGTTCTCAACCTTCCTAATGCTGAGACCCTTTCATACAGTTCCTTGTGTTGTGCTGACCTCCAACCATAGTTATTTTCATTGCTACTTCATAGCTGCAATTTTGCTACTGTTACAAATCATAACAAATATTTTTGTGTTTTATCTTTGTTTTCCAGTGGTCTTAGGTGACTCTTGTAAAAGGGTCCTTCAAACCCCAAAGGGGTCTCGACCTTTAGGTTGAAAGGGTGGCTGGGGCTTTGGGTTCTAAGTAGAAAATACCCCAATTGGGGCAAAGTCAGAAAAAAAAAGCAGAGGTTGGGGACACAGGCCAGTGGTGGTTTAGCACAGATACGGCACAGCTGCCTCTCCTCCCTCCCTTTCCAGCACCTCAGCAGAGCACAGCACAGACAGAAGGGTGCCCCGCTTCAGGCAGGGGTCCCATTAGACATTCATTCCTAACTTAAAGTGAGCGCTGTTTCTCACAGTAGTCAAAGCTTGGCCTCACATTCCTATAGTCTGCTAAAAGAAACTAAAAACGGAGCAATTGATGAGTATAATTTGTAAGAACAAGATGCAACTCTTGGGCACATACTTTTATCTTAGAAAAGTGTTAGTTTATGAGCCTGTCCAGAATTCACAGCTTCCAGAGCTAACACTCCCTGACACAATGCAGGTTGTGTCTGACTCTAGAAGCCTTATGTTTTAAAGGGGAAACTCTTAGGGAGAAAAGACAGTACATCTTTCATCAACATTTCTAACAGGGTCATGAGCACTAAGTTTTTATTTCCTAGCCCTGGCCTTTTTGCACACCTAACAGAGACCACCCTCAAGACCCAGCACTATTAGCCACAGTGTCTAGTGATGGGAGAAAGACAGGATTGCCACTGTTCTCCTTGTGTAGAAGCATCAGGGGATGCAGCCTGTAGTGCTGGCATGTTTCCCTGGGCCCTGAAGCTGAGAGTGCCTTCCTGTTTCTAGGTGCCCCTGGCAGCTGTTCAGAAGGTGCCTGTCAGAATGGAGGCACCTGTGTGCCAGGTGCCAATGCTCACAGCTGTGACTGCAAGCCTGGATTCAAAGGCAGACACTGTGAGCTTGGTAAGTCAGAGCTGGCTACTAAAAGGATACTGGCCTCACGGCAACTGCAATGCAATAATAGCCTGGGGTTTGGGCCTAGGGATGCTGAGCATTCAAGCTGGCTTTCCCCAAGGGCATCCAGTCTGTGAGGTAGCAAGGCAGGGGCCCAAACAAACTCAGGTAGAAAGGATGGGGGGGGCTCAGAGATGGACGATGAACCACAAGGGACAGAAGGCTTCCCGAAACACTGGTTGAAAGGCACTGCCCAGAACAGAGCCTAGGAAGTCAGGGGTGGTTGGTTGCAAGGCAACATTTTGGGGGACAGACTGATGGTGGGAGGATCATAGGCTCCTTAAGAACAAATTTGGATTGAGTATCAAAAGTGTTGGAAGCTCCCACAGAAACATAAAATAATCCTGAGGCCACATGATCCTTAAGGAAACCCAACCTACAGATAGTAATTACCCTGAGGCAAGGCCCCAAGCCCAGAAAGGAGCTGGCACAGATCCCCAGGATCACACAGGCTGCAGGGTTCTGTCCTGGGCGGGGGTCTTATTTGAGATGCAGAAAGAGCCTCCTCCTGAGAGCTGGCCTTTCTTTCTCCTTTGTGCCATAGCTTGTGAGAAAGTGCCCCGTCCCTGCACACGGCTGTTCTCTGAAACCAAGTCATTTCCTGTCTGGGAAGGAGATGTCTGCCACCACGTGTAAGTCAGCTCTGTCTCTGCCTTTGTGCCTGGTGATGTGTCTTTCCTACCTGAAAACAGATGGAGACTGCAGACACTGGCTTTGACCACTTCTGTCTAAACTATTTGCTCAGCCCACGCAGCTCAAGAGCAAATTAAAGAGAGTGCAGGCTGACTCCCACGCGTGGAAGCCCTCACACAATTCCTGACTCTCCTCCTTTCCTTAAAGCCCAGAAAGAAAGCAGCACGGGAGAACTTCAGTCCCAGCTCTACCATGAACCTACCTGGGCAAGTCACTCCTGCCTCCTAGTCCAGTTGGCCTAGGAGGAAGGACTACTTACCTCATCTCTTGAGACCCTGATGCTACAAGAATCACTGCGTCTCTCAGTGCCTGCTGTGTGCCAGGTTGTTCCAGGCACTCAGGGCCAGATGCTTATAAGGACGGCCTCCGAGAGACATGACTGCTACACAGTGTAGCAGTCCCTGGAAGCAGGGGCTGGCCACAAAAAGAGAGATGAAAGCTTAGGACGAGGAGACATGAGGGGATGAGGGGACAAGAGTAAGCTTTGTGGGAGAGGGACACTGAATAGATATCAGGTATAGGTATTACAAGGCTCTGCGGCAGCTTGTGTCCAATATGTCTGAGGAACAACAGAGGCCAGCAGAGCAGGAGATGATGTGAGAGCAGAGGAAAGAAGAGTTCCTGGGATCTTGGAGACCCTCAGATGCACTGTGGCATTTGTTCTTCATGAATTGTGGAGGTCCTGAAGGGCTCTGTATAACCACACTGCTTGGGCCACTTTGGATGCTCCTCGAAGGAGGAGGAAGCAGACAAAAGAATGTAGGGGAAATGGCAGAAATCTTATCCAAGCTTGATGCAAAGCTAGACTTAGTCAGTCAGAGAGGAATAGGTAAAAGGTTCTAGTCCTTATGGGTTTGGAGAGGCAGCTTTGACCACCATTCACCCTGGACCCACAATGGCAATGTGATGTTAGTCTGTACCAACATAATCCCCTGGCTTCCAGCTATTCTGGTTATACCAGAGCCTGCTTGTGTTAGATGCCCCTGCCACGTGAGGGCAACCCTTCATTCACCAAATTTTCTATCCTGTTCTTGTAATCTATGTGCATCTTTGAAAAGTTTTCCCTGTACCTAACATACAGGTGGGTCTCTGTTCTTGAGAGGCACTGCCCAGAGCAGAGCTTAGAAGTCAGGAACAGGGGCAGATTATTTGTTCCCTGGATTATTTACTTGTTTATTTTGAGATAGGGTTTCTCTTTATCTGTCCTGGAATTTGCTATGCAGGCCAGGCTGGCCTCGAACTCATAGAAAGCTCCCTGCTTCTGACTTCAGAGTGCTAGAATTAAAGGTATGCCACCACACTCAGCCATCTCTGGAATGTTAGTCTTCTACTTCTGGGATTTTAGCTTATGTCAAGTCTGGGCCATTATTCATGTCTTTTTTTGTTCTCCATTTCTCTTTCTCCCTTCTAGAGCTCAATTATGAATATATTTGACTAATATTGTCTCACAAGTCACTGTAGGTCTTTTTATTGTTTTGAAGCATTGTAAATGGTTTATCTGTAAATATGTCTATCTTCCTGTTGAGTAGTTTGTATTGCTATGTGTTCAATACCACCTACCTTTTCTTTTGAATTATCTAGTTTATTAATCCAGTTCAACAGATCCAATTTCAGATTCTTGTTGATGGTCATTTGATTAGCTTTTTGAGTTTTGTTGCTATCCTCTATGGGGCTTTTGTATTTGTTTTTTTTTTGGGGGGGGAGTGTTTTTTATTTAGGGGTCTTATGATTCTTTGAATGTCATAATTTATCAGATTTATGTTACTGGATGTAGATTTATTTTCAAGAAAGTTTTTTTGTGGTTTTGTTTTCTGCAAGGCAGGCTTTGATTACACTTGATCCTTTTGAGGACTTAGGGTGGCTTTAGAGTAGACATCAAGTAAGGCTAATTTCACCCCTTCTGTGGCACACAACGGGATCTTCCCACTCTTGTTCAGGTCTCGCCCAGCTTTTCAGGAGACTCCACCCTGTGCACACACAGCTCACCTTTCCTCACAGATATCCACACTGCTCCCCGTGGAGCCCTCTCTACTCCAGAACACTCCCCAAGTTCCAACTGCCTCTGCCTCTCCAACTGCAGCCTGCTTCCCCAACACTGTGACCACTGTCTGCTCTTAAAGAGCGCTCCAGGCTGAAGGACAGGGTGGCCACATGTTCATCACATTTCCCTCTTCTCAGGGCATGCAATTTTTCTTTAGGCTATTTTAATTTTTCTAGATTCTGAAACTAGTTGCTTCCTCTCTCTCATCTAGGTCTCTGGTAGTTGAAGCTGAAAGTTAATTCCAGGTCCTTTATTCCCTCACAGCCAGAAGCCCTCCAAAATGTCCTCCTAAACTTGTGCAAGCAGGAGCTTTGCTAACTCTCTGATTTTCTTTCCATTGGGTCAGACACAGAAATTCTAACATGCCCAAACACATTCCCATTCCTACTGAACGGTATGAGAAGGGTGGTATAAGTAGATCCCATTACGCATGAAACTTAGACTTGGAAACTAAAGAGGCTTGATAGCATAGCCTGATTAATAAATGGAATAATAAATCAATAAATGGAATGATTAATAAATGGAACCATCAGTCCTCCTGGTCCATACTACCTTCCTTTGAGGTTTGCAGTGCCAGACTTCATGACTGTGTTCTTGAAACATTCATAAAACAGAAGAGGTGAGTGTTCTAATTTGCTTTCTATTGCTGTTATAAAGAACATAACATGTTCTATATATATATGAAGAACATGTCCAGCCACAGTAATTTTACTGTGCCTTTCAACACCATGATTTTGTCAGTAACTCATGCAACTATACACTGAAACAAATATTTTATGTACACTGTACTCAGTAAAATTGATTTTTAAGCCCCTCGACTTTTTGTGTTGGACTTTACACACCCTCCATCAACATTAAGAAAATAGCGGTTTCTCTCTATGTCCATGTGCCTACTGCACCGCCTAGTGTGCAGTCTTATGATTCTTTGAATGTCACAGTTGGGCACCTCTCTTAACGCAGTGTCTGGCTTCACAGAGTTTTCTTGTGACAACAGGTATAAGAAGATCTACAAAGTTCACCAGGACATCTGCTTTAAAGAGCGCTGTGAGAGCACAAGCCTCAAGAAGCCCCAAACAGGTACATCCTGGGGCCAGGCTATGTCTTACAAGCAGTTCTGTGGGTAGGGGAGGGTAGTAGTGACAGGACTGGATCAAGCTAGGCTGTTGACCCAAAACTGCAGCCCATGTGTGGCCATACTCTGCTCAAAACTAGTGCCCACACATACACACATGGGCACACTGGCAGACCCAGCTTTGGCATGGTGGCTCCCAGTTCTTCAGAGAATGTGGTGCCCTGATAGGAAACCATAAGATGTTACTGACAGGCCCTTAACTGCAGGGTTAGAAAATCTTTTCACTTCTCATCTACTCACTCCCAGCCTTTCACCCAAGACTCAGAGTAGTCTCAAGAACCTGCTGGTTAGGATCTTACTGAAAGCTGAGAACATAATGTTCTCATGGTGAGAGCCCACCCTCATGTGTGTTCTCCATGAACCGACTGAAGCCACACACATCCTTGCTTTGCATGACCAAATCCGAGGAGAGGCTGCAGCATGCAGTCACCAGAAGTGCTGCTTGACCTAAGCATGTCACTATCTCCCACGGCAGCTCTTGCTTCCTTCCACAGTCTCCCCACAGTGCCAGGCTGCTTTCTGCTCATTCCAAAGCTACCACCTTCAGCTGGTGTGTGCACCTGGACCAGAAGGCCAGGCTCCCTGTCAGTCTGTGTGAGGGCTTTGCTGGGTTATATGTAAGGAACAGATAAGATTGACAGGACAGTCTTTCTCACCAAACTGGTTTTCTTAATTATTTCAGGAAACAAAGTAACAGCCAAACACTGAAGAAATCTTAAGGTACACTTTTCTTTGTACCAAGATCTGTTGAGAACCGTAGACACCATCACTCCTTGCACCTTGAGCACCGAGGTCCTTTATCAGACACTGATGGTGCAAACCCAGCACTGTGCTATTACAGATCCAACCAGGAAGGTTCCAGAATTCCCTGTCTGTAGCCTCCCAACAGACATAACATGGTCTGGCCTCACATATGAATCTGCTTTCAGTTGGAAATGAGGCTGTCTGGGGGAGGGGCAAACCACTCTCTCTCAAGGGAAATGCAGATCAGTTACAATGAGGCACAAGAAACACCTGGTCCCTTCAGGGCAGTGGGCCTGGGATCAAGGATCAAGGATGCCAAACATTCCTGGAGGTGCTGGGAAGGACCTACGGAAGTACCCCACGCCCTACGAACAGCATTCTACTGGTAGAATAGGGTGGGAGCCCTGTCATGTAACCTCCAGGTGATCCTAAATATTGCCTCTCACTGGGAGAGTTATAGTGATCTTAGAATTCCAAGCACTAATAACTTTGAAATGAAAGAAACTTTGCCTGTTTGATCCAGCATGCCCCATCCACCTCCCCATGCATGAACTTGAGATGTTAAAGGGCATTGGAATTTTTTTTCCACAACAGTCTGGAAAACACTGGGTCACACTGCAGAACCCCCTGTATAGCCTGAACTCAGCCCCACAATGACTTCTTATTGAAGGGACATCATTTAAAAATGACAGACTCGCTGGCTGGAGACAATTTACTTCTCTCCCTTAGAGGAGCCAGAACAGGACACATCTTTACAGTGGTGGAGAAGAGACATATCTGGAGACCTGCCACTTCAGGAGTGAATCACCTCATTCTTCTACACTATGGGACATGAAGGAGAAACGTCACCCAAAGACCTAAGAATAACCAAAAGCACTGGAGGTCCGGGTGAAGCTTGTCCTCAGAAGAAAATGCCCACAGCCACAGGCAGGGTGTTAGCACAGTCAGAGAACAGGGCATCTGAGGAGTGGGCTCTAACATGGGCCCAAGCAGCGGGGCCTGTGCATCTTGACCATTTCAGATGTGAAAACTCTGCTGGAAGAGCTGTTGACAACACTCAGATCCTGTCCGCTCCACAGTGTCGCCTTTTCACGTCAGCCTCCAACACTTGTGAGCAATGTAATTCTGGCAAAGGTCAAAGTCCACAAATTATTTGGTTAAAAAAAATATTTCTACAGCAATGGGTCACTTGAAATATTAATGCATCTTTTAAGAACTCACCCAGAGGGCTGGAGAGATGGCTCAGAGGTTAAGAACACTGGCTGTTCTTCCAAAGGTCCTGCGTTCAATTCCCAGCACCCATTGGGAACCATCTATATATATAGCTCACAACCATCTATAGTGAGATATAGTGCCCTCTTCTGGTGTGCAATCACATATGCAGGCAGAACACTGTATAAATAAATAAATTTATAGAAAAAAGAACTCACCCAGAAAGTCCGTTTTTATAAAAATAAAGGAGAATCCCCAGCTACTTATCACATACTGGCATATTAGAACATCTATTCTCAGAGCAGCAGGGAAAACAGACAGACAGGAAACTCATGCACTTGAGTAAAATGCCAAAACTCACCATCCACAGCTGCTCTGGGAAAAGACTTCTTGCCCACCAAGAAGGCAGCCGAGGACCAGCAGCCTATTGACTCAAATTTAAAGTCACAGGCTGAGAGCAACTGTCCTCCTCACAGAGGGGCAACCCTCCTTTGTATCACTGCCCTCCCCTCCCGGAATATATAAGAATGAATCCAGGTCTCCTGGGAGACAGTGCCTACTGCCACCACAGAGACACTGGGCAGAAAGAGGGGTGTGCCTCAGTTCGCTGGTTCAGAAGAACCGGCACATGCTGGTAACACTGCCCACCTCAAGAATTTCCAAAACCCAGGAAACCAAGGCCCAAAACCTAAAAGACAAGTTCCTGGTTGTAATTAGTCTCCCCTGAACGCTTCGTCCTCAGATTTCTAGAGGAGAGAGAGCCAGACTTGTATACCCGAGGACTCTTGTGAGGGAAACGTAGAGGCAGCTGTAATCTTAACCTGAGCTGTTTTCTGCAGCTGTGGTCAGTTCCTCTGTGAGCAGTGAGTGTACGAGTGACCTGGGTCAGCAGGCTCTTGGACAATGATGCTTCTGTGTCCAGAAACCCACCCCTAGATTCCAGAGCCAGAGAGGTGACCTCTTGAGCCCCCAAAACATGGAGAAGGAAAGGACTCAACTTTCACAAGAGGTTCAAGAAAGGCTGTGTGGAAGCAGATGAACTCTACCCTGCTCCTCTCCTCATATATACTGACCTAAAGAAGAAATGCTAATTACTACTACGATGGAATTGAGACGCTTGGTCTACAACTCAGGGGGTGGCAGGACAGACAGATATTCAGGCAGTATTTTGGGCTTTGAGGATGGAATGACCTCTCTGGCACCCACCCAACTTCGCTACTGTACGGCCAACATGGTCACAGATGTCGATAGCATGGTTGTATTCCAATAAAACTTCATTTACAAAAACAGGCAGTAGGCCATAGTTGGCAGGTGACCGGTTATGAGATGATCTAGACTTCAGCCTTCTGTAGAGAAAATCATCTCCTGACTGACAAGTCGTCATCAAGACATGAAAGACCCCTAAACTTTCATAGAAACAAAAAAAAGCAATCAAGATCCTTGCTCAGAAACCTAAAAGCACCATAAAGCAGTAAAGGCTACTCTGTTCAACTCTGAAGGCAACATATGGCACGCAAGCTCTAGGAAACAAGTATTCAAGGCTTCTTGTAATCCCTGCCTCAAGAGATGGCTGTGGGCCACCAAGACATACTTCACACAAGCCTCCACTTTCCATCTCACCTACAACATGCTCTAAGCAGCTGTCTTCTCCCTGCAGTGAGATCAGAATCAGAAAAGCCAACCACACCTTGATTCCTCAAGGGCAGAGCTGACTGGAGATCCAGCACCAAGAATTACATCCCGACCAGAGGCCTCCTGCCCTCCAGAGTTCATAAAAACACACTTTGAAGAATAACATTTTAGGTTTTATTTTCACTAAAACTTTCTGAGCCTATGTATTAAATAACTTTCCTTTTCAGGAAGGAGGCACAGTCATGTCAAAAACTCACTACTGTACTTTAGAAACACACTACCTTATCTCCAGAGACCAGGTCTACAAACATGTGTCAACTTCCACTGCAGCACTGAGACCTGTCACCACTCCTCCTCATAAGCTACAGCATTAGCAGTGAAAGGCTAGATGGAGTGGCACCACTGGGAAAGTGGATGAGACCTATACTATACCAATAACCTCAGAACCCTCACCCACCTGGCAGATGCCACCTTCCCACTGCCAGCTGGAGCCTTGTTTTCATACAAGAGCTAGCCTACTGATTGCTCAGTGCAGAGCAAGCACTCCAACGTGGACTAGCGAAAAAAATGTGCTGGTGCTGGGAATTAGTGTGTAACACTCCAAACACGCTGCCTCTGCTTTCTCACACACCTTTCTTAAGCAGATTAATTAAATCCTTCAAAGCAGGCACTGTCCACTTGGGAAATGTCACAATGCAGTCAGAAAATTTGACAAGGTGTAAAAATTTGTGTCAACGTGAAGAAGTGCTCCTGGGTGCTGGGCTCACCATTTGCTAATCAAAATTTAGGATGAGCGGGTACCTTATTAGAATTGCTCAGGTTTAGGGTTCTTGTCAGTTCTGATGGAGCCAAAGGCCAAACACCCTACATTCACTGGAGGTCACTTTGATGCCACAAAGTGGAAGAGTAAGCAGCAAAGAATGAGCATCACTGTTCTCAGTTTTGTCCATAGTCAAGATCAGCTAGAAAGCATTCCCCTTCTCCACTGCCTATGGGATGTCAGTGTAGACAGGATGGCTTGCTGCGCCCTGCTTTGTGTGGGGAGTCCAACAGGCAAGGACATGCCCTCGTCTTAGTCAGCCTCACATACCAGCCATGGTGGGGACTCCTGGGATGACTGCTTTTCTTTATGAACACCCTCCTCTTTGCAGTGGGGCTCCAGGTAAAACTAAGGCCTCCACACCTTGCTGCTGACTCCTCACAAAACACATCTCAGATCCAAAAGATCTCCACGTTAGACAGAAGTAACTATAAGTCCATTTGTAATCCCAATTTGCTGTAGGCACACTCCTGGGCCAGGTCTCTGAGCAGCTTCCTCAGCTGTGCCACTGCTCTGTGGACCTGCTCACTCACATGCAGTAAGATGTAGGACATTTTTTTCAGCTTCCCTGGCCTCTAGCCACACGTTCCCAAGGCCATGACACATAAAAATATCTCCAGAAATTGTCAGATGTCTTGAGGATCAAGGTCATTCCCAAGTAAGCATTTTTTTTTTTCAGTCTATACAGGAGATGCAGGCCCACACAGGGGTTTCACCTGAATGTTAAATGTCACCAATTGGGGGAAAAATACTACCAAACATACCTGATTTTGGTTCTACCACCAAAAAGCTTTCTGTATCACCAACCCTGAGCATTTTCCTGAGGAAACTTTCTAGGCCTCAGCCCTCTGACCCTTCTGAACCTTAACTCCATCAAACCAGACCTCTCCTCAGATATCACCTCATCCTAGACAGAGTGCTTCACATCGCTCCACACTCACCATGCTCCCCAGAGTGACATCTATGCCAGGCTATCTGAACGCTTCCTACAACAAACCAAAATCAGCTCTGGGGCCTGTCCTCCTCTCCATCATACAGAAGGCAAAGATGATGCCCACCTGAGACTACTCCCCAGACCCTCCAGTGCTGGTCTCCGAGAAGTTCACTCTAACAACACAGGCTACAGAGCCAAAGAGGCCTTGAAGTGGCTACTAGCCAGGAACCAACATGAAGGCCAACCTGCCCAAGCAGGAAGGGTCAGAAACTCACAGAGAAGTGTTTTGCTAGTCTGACGACTGCAAAACTGAAGAACACGTTACTAACCAACTGCCTTTCACTTTGCTATACATTGACCAAGTTAGAAGGCTGTGAAATGTCAGACTAAAAACACGGCTATTTTGTGGAAAACTTGCTACTTGTTTTAATAAAATAAAGTGCTATGACATAGTAGCCCTCATGTTAACATTCTCTTGATTTTATCTTTATTACTACAAAGAAATACAAAGTAGTTCCTGAGCCAGAAGGCACCTCTTTCTCTACATAGTTCTAGAATTAGCATCAACATATTTCAACAGAGGAAAAGACACCAAACTTGTTGTATCCCCTGGATTTTAACAGCTGAGTCCTTTAGGATAGAATAGGGCCTCCCACAGAATCCAACAGAGCACAACAAAGAATCCCTTATTTAGTTTGATGTATCTACATCTCCAGTAGATGATAAAATTGTTGTGTTTTTTTGTTTGTTTGTTTTTTCATCAAAAGTCCAGTGTCGGGACTAAAAGTGCTTGACAAGATCCAGGTGAAGCTCCCCAAACTTTGAGAGAGTAAGAATGACCTCTGGCATCCCTGCACCCTCTTCATCTCAGTCCTCCATCATAGCAGCTCTTCATCTTCTTCCTCCTCCTCCTCCTCCTCCTCCTCCTCCTCCTCCTCCTCCTCCTCCTCCTCCTCCTCCTCCTCCTCCTCCTCCTCCTCAGATGCATGGCTCTCAGACACCTCTTCTTCTCGATCCAACAGCTTTTTAAAAACTTCAAACTCCTCAGCAGAGGAACACGCTGTCTTGACCAAAAACTCAGCTTCAGAAACTCTGAGAATGATCTTTACTGAAGGATTAGGAATCTGTGTCTGTCCCTTTTTATCAGGGGTTTGGTACCGTCCAAGGCGCTCCAGGTAAATGTGTCTCTGCTTGATCTTGGTTATTGAGTACTGTAAAAAATCAGTCCTGACAATGTCCAGATGCTTAAGTCCCATCCTAAAATATGCATACTGGAAGATAAAAACATGTTTAGGAATCCATGTATAGAAGCCTAATGCCTATCATTCCAACTAAAAAACAAAACAAAACAAAACAAAACTAGTCCAAATCATTAAAAAAGAATTGCCTAGGGGGCCGGAGAGATGGCTCAGTGGTTTAAGAGTACTTGCTGCTCTTCCAGGGGTCCTGAGTTCAAGTCCGAGCAAAAACATGATGGCTTCCAACCATCTATAATGGGATTTGATGCCCTCTTCTGTCTAATGCCTCATCTGTCATGTAGGCATGTGTGCAAATAGAGCACTCATGCACATGAATAAATAAATCTTTAAAAAAAAAAAAAAAGAATTGCCTACTTAGTAGTGGTAGAACAGCCACTCTATAGTATCAACATTTGTGTCAAGTCTCACAGTTTTCACGGCATTTCCAAATTCAAGCTGAGAAAAATGCAGCAGAAAATAAAGGGGCGCAGAGGAATATACTTTTAAAGATTTATTTGTTTGTACATATGATGTGTTCTATTTGCACATATGTCTATGACAGAAGAGGGCATCAGATCTCCTTAGAGATGGTTGTGAGCCATCATGTGGGTACTGGGAATTGAACTCAGGACCTCTGGAAGAGCAGCCAGTAATCTTAACTGCTGAGCCATCTCTCCAGCCCAAATATACTTTTCTTTAAATAGGGAAATACAAATCATGAGTGTAGGAAAAATGAGACCCAAAGAAATCATATGATACCTAGAAATTTTAAAAAGTGTGTGAGCACACAGTTTTTATTTGAGTATGTCACAGCATGCTTGTGGCCAAAGGCCAGGCTGTCTGGCTCACAACCTCCAGGGATTCTCCTGTCCCTGCTTCCCATCTCCCCACAGAGCTGCTGGGGCATTGCACATCCAGTTTTTATGTGGGTTCTGAGGATCTGAACTCAGGTCCTCATGTTTGCACAAGTGTTTTTGTTTGTTTGTTTTTTCAGACAGCATTTCTCTGTGTAGCCCTGGCTGTCCTAGAACTCAGCATGTAGACCAGACTGGCCTCAGACTCAGAGATCTGCTAGCCTCTACCTGCTGACCGCTAAAATTAAAGGAGTGTTCCACCACCACGGAGACGCATAAGAGCTTTTGACCTTATCTGTCACATCTGTTACTAAAGTTTTAGGACAACTGTCACATTTGCCAAATCCAGGGTAGTAAAGTTTTAGTTTTCTCAAAATTAGTTATTTCAGAGTGCCTACTTGGACCTGGAATGAACCAGGCACTCACTGTCAAGGAAGTAGAGCTGAAGAACAGGTTTGTTTTAGAGAGGAGGGTAGAAAAACCAAGCAGTATTATTCTAGAAAAAGACTTTTTTTTTTTTTTTTTCACTCACAGGCTTCTTATTTACATAGCTGACTTTACTCAACTTAAAAACCTGAACTATTTGCCACCATGTACCTAATCACTTATTCTTACCTGGAATTTGTATTCTAGTTCACTGGGGTCCTCCTGAAAAACACTTGGGCACCTGTGTAAAATTTCAGTGATCTGCTGTACTGTGAACAAGCACTTCTCCTTGAGGACCTTCACAACACTGTCAATGTCCCGCTGACGCATGGTGAAAACCTCAGGGCAACTGTGAAGCACTCTCCTCAGTTTCCCTACAGAAGATTAAGAAAAGGAAAGCCCGTAACTTTAGGGTATTTCGGAAAGTCAAGGGCTAAACAACATTTGGGGGCTGGAAGATGAGTCAGTGGGTCAAGGCACCTGCTAGCAAGCCTGATAACTTGAGTTCAAGCCCCAAGACCCACATGGTAGAAATGGACAACTGACTTTAGAAGTCATCCTCAAGTGCCCCCATAACATGTATTATCACCAGACACACTTAGCAATACAGATACACACACACACACACCTGTGAGGGATGGGACAGATGAACACCACACACACACACACACACACACTTGAACGCACATCCTTTCCCTCCACAGGACTGCTCACTTCAGACATCTTCCATGACGCAGCATGGAAATGACTCTTCACAGATCCGACAGCCCTCCCCACATCCCTGTCTATTTCTAGTCTTCTATCAGAAGGTGCCAATTTCATATTTTAGGTCTCCTTTTGCTTTCCTAGTATAGAAAATGTCACAGGCAATTACCTGGGAGGGAAAAAAAAAAAAAACAGTAAGACAGTAGTTTCCTATACAGTGGGGCTCAGGGCTGCTGTTTCACTCTATAATAAAACAAACTAACAATTTCTAGACCTGCAAGCCTGACCTCAATGAAAAGGAATTTGGTAATAATAACCATGGCAAGGACAATATTCATGACATATGATTACAAGTAATCTGAGAGTGACCAAGTATTTTGTTATTGTTTGTTTTGTTACTGTTGTTGTTTGAGACAGAATCTCCTTGGTGGACCCGGAACCTATAGGCCCTAAAGATCCATATAGTACTGGGTTTAAAAGCATGCAGTACCATGCCTGGCCTCCAAGTGTTTTATTGTGTGTTACTTAGTAACTATATTCAGACAAATGGTATAAACAAGGGCTATCCCAGACAAGAGTAAATGGTTGTCCTATGAACAATTGTACCAATTTAATAACTGGAAACTTATAATCACTTAAGACTGTTAAGTAATTTTCCTAACAGTCTACTTGGTCACTGTCTTACTACCATGCAAAAAGGAATTCCCGAAGTGTAGGCTTTATTTTCACCTCTCAAGCTGTACTTTACATACTGAGCACTGTATGAGACAATTTGTCAAGAGGAATATAATTATCTCTTTGCTTATCTTCTAGAGAAGGGGGCCTGTAAAGATACCAAACATAGTAGGCTCTAAGCCTCCCCACTTTGGGGGTAAAATCTTACCAAGACAGTCAATAATGAATAGAATAAAAGTGGTCAGTGGGTAGAGATCACTGGAGATGCACATTTCCCTTCTCCAGAATGACAACTGCTGGAGGAGGAGGCCACTCTAACAGCTTTCCAGGAACCTGGAACCAACAGCTCTTAAATTTTTGTGGGGGATGTTTTTGCAGAGGTCACATATATGCGCACAAATATCACTACCTTTTGATCAACTCTAACACACCAAACACGGACTTTGTGTTCCCAATGTTCTGGAGCTAGAGACCCAATGAGCAGAACATATGGGGCCTTGTTCTTGCCTCCTGCGCTCAACTCCCCACATCCCTCTTACAATGCCATCTGCAAAGAGCGCATTGCACATCTCCTCGAAGACACTGTTCTCTCCTCAGAAAACTTTCCTACCTCATTTCACCTTACTAAGGTGTGTTTAGCTCATGCCTCCCAGCTATGAATGTAGCCTAACATATCTGTAGATGACAACATCATGTCACAATATCAAGAGACTGGATATCTGGCTAGGGTGGGCTAGTTTTTCTCCTCTGCTCCTCTCACACTACAAAGTATGCTGCTTCTTATACCTTCTCCAAGGCCAAGCTTCTGAAGGTAACTGGAACGCCTCCTCATTTGCATCGTAGACAGTTTCAGTAACTGGGGACTTTTCTTCAAGGCCATAAATACAGGCTCTGGGTTCAAACCCAAGAGCAGAAATTCTGAAATTATGTTCAGCAGCTGTTGGGGATGGACATTTGGCTGTATACTGAGCAAGGCATTAATATGGGCTTCATCAAAACCCATGTCCAGGAGGGAACGGCTGACCTTTTCAGGCTCCACACAAGTCCTCTGATCCTCATGAACACACTGAACAAAATGTGTCCTGCACTCTGGTTCCTGCACATGCTTTTTAGGCCTAACACT
This sequence comes from Meriones unguiculatus, assembly GCF_030254825.1. NCBI lineage: Eukaryota > Metazoa > Chordata > Mammalia > Rodentia > Muridae > Meriones > Meriones unguiculatus. Next base: position 78,278,428 of record NC_083362.1, read on the forward strand.
GGGCAGCTCTTGAAGGTTCCCTCCATTGGATACTGTAATCAGTTGTTTGCACAACAAAGAAGGACTCATCTTTTTTAGTTCTCTAAGACAAGGGGTCTGCCGAGCCAAACAGGTCCAGGAGAGGGCCATTAGATGGCGCCAGCTAGGAACCTGTAAGACAAGAGCCAAAACGAATCAGTTTCACTTCAAGATAAGATTACCGAGCCAAAATATTTGGCCCCGAAATTTTTGGGCAGAAGGAATCTGTCAGTTTGTATCCAGGAGCCCTCGGTGTCTGGGATTCGCACATAACAAACTAAACACAAAGCATCTGGTGCCCACCAGGCCGACTGCTCTCAAAACCCTCTCTAGCATCTGTCGGTAGTCCTGGCCTCGCTAGCCGATCGGCGCCACACTGGCCGAAACTCAGCAGAAGTCAGTCGCTTCTCTCAGGACCAGGCTGTATGCGCACCCACCACCCGGGGCCACTACTGCCACAAGATGCCCAGACCTGGCCTCCTAGAACCAGCGGCAGTACGTCCTGCACGGCCCTCTCACAGCTGCTGTAAGCCCGGGAGCTACAGAAACCTTACCTGCCTCCCTAGCGCAGCCATGGAGCCCAAGCAGCGAACGTAACTGCGACACCGGAAGAGGCGGTCCTTCCTGACTCACAATGTCCGGCCCCGATCTGTGTCCGCCGCACTCCCAACGACAGAGTTCCTTGGTTCCGTGCTTTTGATCCCAGAGGCTCCTGCCCGGCGCTTGCTGTTTGCAGATGCAGCTCTTCCCCTTAGCTGTGCATAGTCAGCTACGTGATCTCTACCCAGGAACTGGCAACACTACCCGGGTTTTAAAACTGCCCTTCAGGGTATAAGTAAAATAAAACTACCCCGAAGCTCACACCATCATTTTCTGTGTTAAACTACACTTAATGGGGCGGGGGTTAACTCGACAAAGCACGCGTTAACGATTCTACAAGGACAAATAACCTAACTTCGTAATTATGGTGTTAGGAAGCTGCAGAATCAAATTATTTTGATTATTTTTAGCCTTTTTGAAATTCATTCACTGTCCACCCCTGTTATAACCTAACAGCTTTGTGACTGTGAATGCCGTTAAAATATACTTAGCCCACTGGTTTTCATCAATCCAAAAGCTAATAGTATCATTAAATGACATCTAAAAACTGTAGTTTTTCCAGTTTTTGCTTTAACCTTCCTATCTGTGGGCCCCACCGATGTGTCTGCTAAATGCCTTGATTTATGGCTTTGTTCTGTAACTGATAACATCTCACCTAACTACCTCTACAGTGGAAAACTCTCTTGGAGAAATCAAAATCCATGTTCCTGGGCTCACCTTTGAGGTGAGTACTGGTTTTGGTAGACACTGTAATATAGCAATAAGTCCTCAAGACAGCCCAAATTTCTTCCTGAAATGTATGGATCCAGACAGAGATAAAAGTATTTGGTAAGTTTATTGTTTAAAAATCTGTTAGGGTCTGAAAGATGGCTCAGCAGTTAAGACACTTGGCACAGCATCTTGATGACCGGAGTTTGATCCTAGGAACCCGTCTGAAAGTAGAAGGCACAAACCCACTTCCCAAAACTGTCCTTTTTCCTTCATGGACACAAACACAATTTTAATCTGTGTTCAAACCAGAGGCCTTGAACCAGACCAATGAATGATTCATTTCAATGAACATTTGCAAGTAAAGCTGTTTGAGCAAAAGAAAAAAAAAATTTTTTGCAGCTTCCAATTCCACTGCAACAATGTTGGCTGGTTTTTTTTTGTTTGTTTGTTTGTTTTTTTAATTTATTTTCTTTTGGAGAGACGGTTACAAGGGTAGGGGAAGACTGGGAAATGAGTGGGGACTGGGGTGCATTGATGTGAAATTCCCAAAGAATCAATAAAAAATATTATTTTGGAGGAAAGATCTATGTTCAATATGAATACCTGGCCACACATCCCAAAAGAAGTAAGTTCTTTTAAAGGCTGAAGAGATGGCTCAGCAATTAACGCACAAGCATAAGAATTGCAATTCAGATCCCAACACCCAAATAAAAATCCAGGTGTGGTCCCATGCCTGCCTATAATCCCAACACTGAGAAGGAAAGAGACAGGAGGATCAGTGGAGCTTACAGAGTGCAGCCTAGCCAAAAAGAAATGTAGGTCTGGTTAGAGGGAGAAACCCTGCCTCAAAGGAAGTTACAGAGAACAACCAACTGTAACAAGTATGCACAGACACATACCACACACCATATACACACACATGCATGTGCGCACGCATGCACAAACACACCTGCCATTAAAAAAAAAAAAAAAAAAAAAGACATGGCTCAAGAAATAAAATCAGAGAAAAAAAATTACATAGCTCTAATTATACACATAACTTTTTCAGCCCAGAGGTCTGGTTTCCCATAAGGATGAAGCACCAGAATGTTCAAGACCAATTTGTATACGTTAAATTTGCATGTTAGACCTGTTTGGACAAAGAGCCTGGGAACCTGTTAGAAGGAGCAGTAAAGGAAAGGAAGGAAAGAAAAAAAAGAAAAAGAAAAAGAAAAAGCTGCATTCCAACAGCTGCCTAAATTCCACCATTTGTAAGTCATAAGCATATCTATTTCTTCCTGGCTTTTTGCCCATAAAAAAGGATATTACGTCAATAAGCACACCCACACTTGTGCTGCTGTGTTTGACACTGACCTAGTGCTATCTTTTGATGGAAGGACTGTATAAAAGGACAGGAAAATTGTAATCTGTGTAAAATAAATTGGTAACTTTTATCTTAATTTTCTTTCTAAATAAGTATCATTTAAGCCTATACACTTAACGACTAAGAAAATTCTATGCCACCCCAAGTTTTTAAAAACAATCTCGAATCTGAACAAACCAGCCAGGTCAGGAACACAGTGATACCTAGAACACAGGACTACTATGAAAATCTGGCAGCAACTTTAGTCTTCACAATACTCTGCATTCTTGAATCAGACTTGAAATCCCAAGAGGAAAAATTATCAGCTGCTGCCTCAGAACTTTAGTCTCAAGGGTTTTGGAATTTTTGTTTTGTTCGTTTTTGTTTTCCTGCAAAGAACACCCATAAGGCATCAGACTATAACCCAAAGCATTAATTATTTTTTTCTAATATAGAAATGGTTCTTGCTAAGCTGGATTTTATATCTTCAGCCTGCTACACTCCTGTCTGGAAAAAAAAAAAACAATTCTGCAATATCTTGTGTTTTGTGTGTACTAAAGACTACAAGAAAAAATGTTTCATTCTTGGAAACAAAGATAATCTGAAATCAAAAGCTAAAATGTCACTAACTTCTGGGGACTGGGCCTGGAAACCCTCACACACAGACACTGGTACAGCTGAAGCCCTTCACCTAGACAAAAAGGTACAGTTAGAGCCCTTCACACAGACAAAGTAGAGCTGAGAGGCCATTATAGGTTGATAGACAGTTGACAGGCCTGGGGCCCCATACTAAACCAGGACAGGTTTCTTTTTTAGCTGTCATGTAAGTAGGGTACAGAAATGGAAACACAAAATCAAGTATTTCTCATGTTCCATACAGTCCTAGCCAGTGTAACTGTTAACTAATTAACTAGCTTTAATGTGGAAAATGTTTAAGAAAATAAATAAATATTCTGGTCACTTTTATCTGGCCAGCTCTGTGGACTTCACACATTTATCCCATATAGCAAGTCAGTGGGAAAGAAACTGACACACACATATACCCACACACACAAAGAGAAAGAGCTGGACATGGTGGCACATCTTTAATCCTCCTACTAAGGAGACAAGGGCAGGCAGATCTCTGTGACTTTAAAGCAACCTGGTCTACATGGAAAGAAACTGACACACACACATACCCACACACACAAAGAGAAAGAGCTGGACATGGTGGCATATCTTTAATCCTCCTACTAAGGAGACAAGGGCAGGCAGATCTCTGTGACTTTAAAGCAACCTGGTCTACATGGTTGAGTTCCAGGCCAGCCAGTTACATCGTGAGAGCCTGTCTCAAAAAAAACACAAAGAACAAAACAACAAAAATAGAAAAGTAAAATACTTCTCATGTCTTTCTGAGGCTCACAACTTAAAGACCTTTAATAGTACAACATAATTGAACACTAGAATGATTTTTCAAGGTTATTAAAAAAAAATGAGTTACAAGTCTATTTCATAAACCTAAAAAAAAAAAAGTATTACAGGCTTTTGTTTTAGCACTTGCACAGGAATCTATAGAAGGGAAATTCATCCCAATTCTTGACAACTTCCTTTCTTCAAGTAGGAAACCCTGAAATCCATACAATTTCAAAAACTGAGAGGAGAATAGCAGGAGAGAGCTTGTGTTCAGCTGACTGGCAGAGAGGAATCCTCAGGATGCAAGCCTTGCTGGCTATCAGAAGCCTCCCTGGAAGCAGGAGGCCCACAGGAGCCCTTTGTTTGAGTCACTTCACTTGGACTGCTGTTCCCAAGCTTCAGATTTGCAGCGGACAGCAGGCCACCTTCTGAAGGATGAAGAAGAGAACACACTGCATACTAGCAGTAAAATTCTAAGATACTTCATTTATGAAAACAGAATGAAGGGCAAGTGGCTTCTGAAACCCAATGGGGATAGTCTGGAAGTACAGACTCTGCTAAGATTCTGGGGGTGGGAGTGCCAATCTCCAGCTTGGTCCCCAGGAGCTCTGACTTAGGACTAGGGAGCACTGTCTAAAGAGACATGCCCCCAACCCCCTATCTTGCCCCACAGCACCACAGTCAGGATCTGTACCCTTATCCTCAACCAGCTGACTCTTCAAACCATTGCCTTCCCATCCCTCCTGGCCAGGGCTACTATAAGCACTTGTCTTCCCTTTGAGGTCCATATCCACACTCTGAACCCAAGTGGCATCTAAGGGTCTCTGCCCAGTCAAGCCCCATATCTCAGGTCAGCCACAGACTCTATCTAGGATAGTGTGGCAGAAGAAGCCTCATCCAGGACAGACACCTGATCACCTTCCCATCCCAAAGACACCGAGGAAAGGAGGGAAGCTGAGGGTGGGGGTACTGAGACTTCTCACCTGGCTGGTTGGTCCGACACACCTCTTCCCAGGTGTAGTTAGCAAGGTTCACAGGCTGTGTCACCCAGGGGTCTATGATCAGATTCTCCAAAGTGGTCCGCTGCTCAGGGGAAGGCTGTAGCAGCCCACACAGAACACTCATAAGTTCTAGGGACATAAAGAACACAGGAGGATGCAGGCCAAAGTCAAATGGATCACATCTCAGATCTGTAGTTTTCAGGATATCCTGCCTCACAGAGCCTCCCACAAAGCAGCCAGGACTCCTGGAGCATTAAGGCATGGCCTGGTATGCACAAAGAATGCCTTATGAACCCATCATCTCTAAATTAGAGGTATGGAAGCTGAGCTCCAGCTCAATCAAAGCTCAGATAGCCTGCTTACAAGGTGTGCTGGCTATTTTTATATCAACTTGACAGAAACTAGAGTTGATTGGCCTGTGGGCATTTTCTTGATTGATACGAGAGGGCCCAGATCACTGTGGGTGGTGCTACCCACAGGATGGTGGTCTTGGCTACTATAAGAAAGCAGGCTGAGCAAGCCATGAGGAAAAAGTACCCCTCCATGATCTCTGCATCAGCCCCTGCCTCCAGGTTCCTGCCCTGCTTCAGTTCCTGCATGACTTCCCTCAGTGATGTGTACTTAAAGCTGAAATACTTTCCAAATGGGCATGATGTTTTACCAGCAGTGGAAATCCTAACTATGACACAGGGGTTCTGGCTGTGAGTGACTGAGGATGGACATAACATGCAAGGGAATGTGGTAGCCAGCTGAAGCACCCGGATCATTCTGTAGGGAGGCAGCTTGAACTCTTAACAGAAGCCCAACCTTAATCCGCATTTGGGTCCTGATATCCTCCCAATATGTGTATGTGTTGACCAGAGCCTCTCTGAGCCTCATCAGGAACCCAAACTAATAAGAATCCACAGAGCAGAACAGCCCATCACATAAACTGCAGAATTATGGGATCCACAACTTAGTAAAGCTCTAAAATCCTCTTTCAGCCTGGTATAGCTGAGCATGTCCTGCAAAGTATATGTTGGAGAAATCAACCCTAATGTGACAGTGCAGAACTACTTGGAGGTGCTTAGAGTTTGAGGAAGCTCTGGGTGGGGAAGACAGATGACTTGGTGTCTAAAAGGCAGAAAAGTCTAGGTTCCTTGTCTCCACTCTGAGGACACAAGGTGTCATCCACAAGCCAAAAAGAGGCCTCACTGAAAACTGAACCTGCCAGCACCTTTACTCTACTTTTCTGCTCCTGCAACAGAATGGAATGATCATCTGTTGTCTAGGGCCCTATCTGGGGTTCCTACAACAGACAGAGGCTTCTAACCTACACAGAGGCTAAGGCACAGACTGAAGATCTGCCACCACATGGGCTCTCCCAATAAGTGACTGCTGTGGGACCACAGGGTACCAGAGTGGAAGGGGACCCAGCTGACACCTGATATGTGCAAGCTCCATGAGCTCCACTAGGCTCCAGGCTCCCAAGGTGCCTGCTCCAAGCTTAGGAAGACTTTCCCGCCTCTGAGCCAAAGTCCACTTGACCCCTGGCCTTCATTACAGATACAAAGTACCATTGACTTCAACTTGCTGTTACATATGCTTGCAAGGCTCAAGGCATGACTGACATATTCCACCTGAGCTGCTGAGTGTCAAGTCTCCCCATGCACTGACACCACCCTCCTCCACAAATGGGGCCTCTGACTAAGGTAAGCGTCTGACCTCATAGATGCTACCACAGACAAGGTTACTGACTGCAAAGTATCACTTCCAAGAGGGCCTTGAAGATCCAAGGGACACTAATAAAAATTATCAAAATGTTTTTGAGTCACATTAAAATTATTATGCTCAGATCAAAATGTTAGAAGAATAAAAAAGAACACTAAAAGAGGTAAGCAGCATAAACAGAGAAGAGACAGAAACAAGTGTTGAGTTCTCAGGCAGTGGCATCATTCGCCACGTGGAGCTCATGCTTACCTTGGGAAACCAGGAACGGGGGATGAATAACTGCCTCCACAGTCTCCTCCACCTCACAGAAGGGATTCTCCTCAAAGATGAGTGTGTACAGAGTAACCCCCAGAGACCACATCTCTAGCTCTGGCCCTCTGTAGCTGTAAGGAAGATAGAGCATTTCAGAGCCTTTCTGCACTCAGTACAAAGTTCAATGAGACAGCCCCCCCCTACCCTGAGTACCACAGCCTTCCAAGCCCAGCCAGAAACTTGCATTCTCACAGCCCATGCAGAGACCCTCTATATGAGCCAGAAAAGGAGGGATTCCCAGAGGGTGGAAGATTGGAGGAGTGGGTAGCAAATCACTAAGGGCCACAGGCAGCATCAGAACAAGGTGGTGGTATGCTCTACAGAAAGACCATGTGGTGAGAGTAAGAGATACTTAAAGACAAATGGGGAGAAACACAGGACAAAGTGTAGTGACAGCTGAGGGGGTCAAAGAAATGAACAGTAGAACTGAGGGGTTTAACAGGAATAGGGTCAACTGGAAAAGCAAGCCTGGGGAAAGATGGGAGGTGTGGTTATCCTAACTTCACCCCTGTTACCAGCCACTCCAGGCAGGTTGCCTCTAACCAACCTAGAGTTTGCTGACCCCTAGAGTGATAGGATATAAAATAAGGATAAAGGAGGAATATTCTTAAAAAGATAGAATCTGGAATCAGAATTCAGGAAGCCCTTTGCCTGATGAGATGGGGGTGTGCAATGTGGAAGAATGAGACAAGGTCCCGACCAAGAGGCCCATAAGCAGGACCAGCACTTATACAACTGAAAAGGATGGGCAGGGAGCAGAAAGCACAGTGCAGACAGGAGACAGAGAAGACAGTGCAGCATACTGCTAAATACAGAAATGAAAGCTTCAGAGCCTGAGTGTGGAGCAGCAGACCAGGCACACAAAGCACATTATAGAGAGCCAATTTACATGCAGTTCCTCTTCAATACTGCCTACATTGCAGCCACTACAGGATGACACCAGAGCAGGACACTCACTGGGAACAGGGGTAACCAAATCATATCTGAAGATAAATTCTAACCCCTTAATTCTCTCTTACTACGGTGGCTCTGAACACACAAACTCCAAAACAGAAATTCTCACTGCCTTCTTCACTCTGGTGGTAGCACAAAGCCTAGTGAGGCTACACACGAGGGCTGGCCCACCATGGATATGGCTGCAGCAGGTTAGAGAGACCAAGCTCCAGGAGTCAGTGAGAGCTACTGAATATTCACTTTCTGACTATGACATGAAAAGTGCCCTGAGAAGACCCAAGCCTAGGTCCTTGTTGGAACCTCTGCAACCCCTTTGCTGAAGGTTTCTCATACAGGTATGGTGGTGCTCAAGCAGACACTCTGGACCTGATCAGGCCCAACGTGAAATCCAGCTTTGACCATGCCTATCTGATGACACTACACACTATTCTATAAAAACACATAGAACTAAACATTCTGTCCCTCTAACCACCCACTCTCTTCCTGAGACACATATTTATTTCACCAAAATTTGTGCAGGAAGAGGAGGGAAATATCACTGTGTGAATATGACTTAGGTCATTTTATACAGACACACTTCAGCTTGTATGTGGACAAGACCACAATCCCTGAACAAACAGTACAAAACACTCTCAGCAATTTCTACACAGGTCCTACACACATATGGACAATGAGCTTCATTTCAATTCTTTTTCTCAAATCCCAAGAAAAGAGGCCTTTTCAGATCAGGTTCCTGCTGCCCACAGGCTCCCCAACTACAGAGCAACAAACTCAGATTTCCACTGAGCTCAAAGCCTTAAAGAATTTGAGTCTCAACAGTTCCTTCATATCATTCCTCATGCTCTCACCCTTGCTAGTGGGCTTCTTGTATGGTCAGCCCAACAAGATCACTGAAATAATGATTACTGGAACTTGAGAGATACTTCCACAGTTAAAAGCATTGGCTGCTCTTTCAGAGGACCTGGGTTCTGTTTCTAGCATCCACATGGCAGCTAACAACTGTGTGTAATTCCAGTCCCAGGAGATCTGCCTTAGGCTTCTATTGCTGTGATAAAACACAACAACCAAAATCAACTTGTGGAGAGAAAGAATTTCTTAAAAATTTCAGGTTACAAACTATCACTGAGAAAAGTCAGGACAAGAACTCAAAAAAGAAACCTAGAAGCAGCAATTGAAACAGAACGGTCTTACGTACTTTTCTATTGCTATGATAAAACACCACGACAACTTATGAAAGAAAGCTTACAGTGTCTGAGGGTTAGAGTACCTGGTGACAAAGAGCTGAAGTCATACAACATGCTAAGAGCTCACATCATCCTAATCAGCAAGGAGACAGAGAGCACACTGTGAATGGTGCCAATTTTTCTGAAACCTCAAGTCTGCTGCTAGTGACACGTCTCCTCCAAAAACACCACACCTAATCCTTCCCAAACAGTTCCACCAACTGGGGACCAAGTATTCCAACATGAGATTATGAGGGCCATTCTTATTCAAACTCTTACAAGAGACACGGAGGAGTGTCTTTACTGGCTTGCTCAGACTGTTATAATACCTAGGACCAACTGCACAGGAGTAGAATCACCCAGCCCATCCAATCATTAACCAAGAAAGCCCACATGCTTGCTGGCCCACAGGAAAATCTAGTGGGAACATTTGATTAAGATTCCCTCTTCCCAAATGACTCCAGATAGTATCAGGCTAACCAGGACAAGATCCCCCACCCTTTTCTGGCCTCTACAGGCACTGAACATGCTACACAGACAAACATGCAGGCAAAACACCCATACACATAAAATAAAAATAAGTAAAATCTTGAAACAATGATTATTCGTGATATTCAGTAAATACAGCAAGTTACACAGGAGTCACTCAGAGAATTCCATCTTTTGATACCTTCCTCTTTATCTTTTATTTTTCTAGCTTTCTGTAAGATCAAACTCCAAACAATGAAAAGTTGAAATAGTAGAATGGACCTCCTATGTCCACTTTCCAGCTTCCTGCCTATTGTACATTTATTTCTCAGAACATTACTCTCATTACTCAATAAAAAAGAACAAACTAAAACCGTTTCTTTCTAAAATCACAGTCATGGGCCTTATGCAAGAGTCAAGAGGAGGGTAAACCACAGGAGTGTGTGATACATACGGATTTCCCATGAGAACTTCGGGCGCACAGTACTCAATTGTTCCACAAAAGGTATAAAATAGTTTGCCCCTCTCTAAGTAGGCAGCTGAGCCAAAATCTATCAGCTTAATTGTGAAGTCCTCGGAAATCACAATGTTCTCGTCCTTGATGTCTCTATGGATGATGCCTTGGGAGCGCAGGTATCCTACCGCAGACAACAGCTGGAATCAGAGGCCAGGGCAACACTTCAAAAATCATTTCAAGTAAAACACACATTTATAATACTACAAAGAAATAAAGAGATACTAGATAAAGAAAACAATAGCAAAATAAAATAAACATTCTCTAGTGCATTATTCTGGGCGCTGGAAAAGTGGTTTTGCATAGACAGGAGGCATAACAACTCTGGGAGTGCATCACTGTGGTTCACACAGGCCAGCAAGCAACACAACCTCATAGCTCACAATGTCTCTGTTACTACTGACTAAAGAAAGGGTGCCAGCAGACACTTGCCTCATGGCCATCTCAAAAGGAAAGACAGGCAGCCAAGTAGATATTTAGAAATGTGGGCCATTGAGGGATGAATGTTGGTCGCTATCACATGCAAAGCACCCATGCATAGGCACTGTGTGGACACCTCAGCTCACAGAACAGAAAAGTCCCTTCGGTAGCGTGCAGGCTACAATCTGAGGTCAAAGCAGGAGCAGATGCTCCTGATAAGGGCTCCGAGGCAGCTCCTCTGTATGGTGTGTTCACCGTCCTTCTCCACCCAGCACATCCACTACTATCTGGAGTAAGTGGCCCCTATCAGAAGTAGGATGTATAGCAGCACTCCACCTCTGGAAGGGAGGCGTCGTAACACCCACCTGCTCAGGTACTCTGTATGCCCCATGGTGGAGGTTTCCTAAGCAAGATTCCTGTTGCCTTTAGTTAAGACTACTTGCACCACAATTTATATACAAACTGGAGCAACCAAGCTAGTGATTTCATGGACATAATCATTTTGATCTTTGGAGAGACAGTTTTATACTTCCAAATGAAACGCTTTAAATCAGAAGGACAGATAATGGCATGTCAACTAACCTCAATCAATTAATAAGTATACATTATAAATACTTACCTATATTATTTACATATAGTTTTATAGAAACACACATGCATGCATGTACATATACATATTCACATGACATATATGCAATATGTGAACATTCATGAATATATGAACATGCATACATGTGTGACTGCATACAGACACATACATGTTAGAATCCAATCAGGAGACTTGTATCTTATTATGTAGCTCAGAGTGGCCTTGAATTCTCCCTCCTCCTGGGTCAGCCTCTGGAGTGCTGAAATTATAGGTATGTACTGCCACATTTAGTTTAAAAGCCATATTTTTTAATAAGACTGCAAAGTCTCACTACAACTAAACTGTATTGAACTCATCCTTCCTTTCTACAAGCCCCATCTGTGCCCTGTGTCCATATAGCTGGCCATGGTGCTGCTCCCTGGGGTAGCACTGCTGTCCACACCCATCATGACAGACAAGAAATATAAAAAGATAAACAGATTGATAAATAAATGGATGGGTGATAAAAATGGGAGAGAGGGAGGGAGGGAGGGAGAGAGAGAGAGAGAGAGAGAGAGAAAGAGAGAAAAGAGAAAGAAAGAGAGAAAAGAGAAAGAAAGAGAGAAAAGAGAAAGAAAGAGAGGAAGAGAAAGAAAGAAAGAAAGAAAGAAAGAAAGAAAGAAAGAAAGAAAGAAAGAAAGAAAGAAAGAAAGAAAGAGAAAGCGAAGACAAATACATAATCTTCTAACAGGTAGTATGATAGTGGGGTCATTCTTTTGACATACCACAATGACTGAAACACACATGTAGAAGCCTGAAAAACTTAAAGAAATCCAAGTAACTTTCATGAGTTCACAAATTTGAAGAAACTTTTATTAGGAATCACATCACTTTCAAGAAATAATCAAAGATCAAGTATAAATGATTCACAAATTTCTAGGAGCACCCAGGGAGGAACCACTGCCTTTTCAGTTACTCAAAACAAAGGTCACTGTCCCTTCCTGCTTTTCAGGTGCCTTCCAGATTTGCTCGTGACTTTTCTATTCCTACAAAAGTGATGAATACACACACACTTAAATACAAAAACAGATCAAGATGATCTTTGCAACATGGCATAGTTCAAACTGCAGTCTTCATGCTTCTATCTCTGATTTAATCCCAACAGCCTTTTCATGCAGTCACAATAGTGTTTTTATCTACACACTTTAAAAGGTTATGGCTAGGTAGGCTCTGTGGCGCAATGGATAGTGCATTGGACTTCTAAAGACCTGGAGAGGACAGAAGCTCCACAAGGATAGCAACAGAACCAAAATATCTGGGTACAGAGGTCTTTTCTAAGACTGATACTCCAACCAAGGGGCCATGCATAGAGATAACCTAGAAGCCCTGCTCAGATGTAGCCCATGGCAGCCCAGTATCCGAGGGGATTCCCTGGGAGTAAGGGGAACAGGAACTGTCTCTGACATGAACTCAGTGGCTGGCTCTTTGACCGCCTTCCCAGGATGGGGAGCAGCCTTACCAGGCTACAGAGGAAGACAATGCAGCCAGTCCTGATGAGACCTGATAGACTAGAGTCAGATGGTGGACTTGGACAGGGGCATAGGAGGAGAAGAGGGAGGGAGAGTGGGATTGGGAGGGGAGGAGGGAAGAGACTACAGCTGGGATACAAAGTGAATAAACTGTAATTAATTTAAAAAATAAAAATTTAATTTTAAAGAAGGTTATGGCTATGCACAAGGTCTCATGACTGGTGAGGACAGAAGTTCAGATCAAAGACATGGGGCTCACAGCCAGCATGCTGGCTTTGTTACTTAGTGTTTGTGACTGAAAACACTATATATATATATATATGAATAAACTTTATAACTAAAAATACATCTTTGCTGATAATGCCTCCCAACCTCATGTCCTCTGCTTCAATCACAGAACTCTTTTCAGTATAATCTTACCCCACAAACCCCAAGGCTGAAGGCCAACACTGTCTCACCGAGGAAACTGACTACATGCCACTAACCCTTGCAGCCACAGGGTTCAACTACCCAACCCCACATCCACCCCACAGAGCTCTGGCCCACTCTCACTTGTCGGAAGATGTAACTTGCCAGGGGCTCATCCAAGCAGGGATGGCGGTCAATGAAAGCAAAGAGGTCCAGGCCAGAGCCATGTTTTTCCATCACTAGCTGAAAGAACCCTTCGTTTTCAAATATATCCAGAACCTGAAAGAGACAAGGCTAGGTCTAGCTTTGTCTAGAAACATCTCCAACTTATAAATTAATGTTACAGAAGCAACATGAGGGTGACAGCACACAGAAAATCAACATCTACCTTGATTATGTTCTCATGTTCCACCTTGCACAGAATTGAGATCTCTAAAGTAACTTTTCCAAGTTTAGGATCCTCAATCCAACAATCGTCCAAAACTTTCTCTTTCTTAATAAACTTCACCACCACCTATACAAGAGAAAAGAGAAGGGTCCTCTACCATCTGTTAAACCCCCAAGACCCATGGCCATAAAAGGAGAAATGCAGCATGCCCTGCAACAAGAGAAAAGAAGGAGGCAGCAGCTTAACAGAAATGATGGTCATTTCTACCGGCCTATTAAGGGCAAGATGGGGTACATGGGGGTCCCTGGAAGTGCTCAGGAACCATAGCCAGTGCTGGAGAAAAAAGTCTCAGAAACCTTAGGGCAAGTGTTCTCACAACACTTCCTATCACCTCGAAGAGAATGAAATAAGCCTAAAAAATAGAGAAAATAAAGAAAACTGTAGGGGGTTGATCTGATTCTTTATTTTGATGCGAATTTCTGGCCCTCAAGATCTGGTTACTGTCTGGATACACCTATCCTTGTTGTGTAAACCTGCCTAAGAGATACCTGATTGGTTGATTAAAGGCCTAAAACCTGGGCACAGTAGAACAGGGTAGGCGTGGCTAAGGTTCCTGGGTTTTGGGAACTGGAGAATCACAGGAAACAGACAGACTAGAAGAGAGAAGGCAGAAGAACACTGTGATGGGTTAGCATGGAGGAAAAAAAAAAAAAAAAAACATGGTCTGGGAGGAAGGACTCCAAGGATAGTGTGGATGGAGAAAACACCAAGATGAAAAATATAAGCACTTATCTTGGGATTACAGATGGAAGATAGACCAGATGAGGATGGTTAAGGTGAATGGCACTGGATGGGGGCTGAGAGGTGGATGGTAAGGTTGTTGAGACAGTGTAGGTATACTATCTGCCCAGCCCAAGGTGTTCTAAGGATATCATAACATATAATAGGTGTCTGTGTATTACTTGATTGTGATAGCGGGTTAAATAATACCACCGCAACAATTACAGGGCTAATAATAAACATTATACACTCAACACCAATTTTTATTTAGAACACAAAACTGCCATCATTAGACAAGTGTTCAGCCCTGATACTGAAATTAACTAGGGAGCCCTTCAAGCCTGACATGTGTAGTACACATGAGAAACATCACATGGCAACAGCAAGTGGCATTCAATTATGAAGTGTAATAGGACAAAGTTCCATTGTAAAGAAAGAAAGACTGCATGTCATTCACCACAAAACAGGCTCGCCACTCAAGAGATAATGGTGGGGGTGGAAACAGAAGTAGCAGTCTGAAGTTTCTGCACTATGTAACTATCTCTCACTCTGATCGGGAGAGAAGGGACATGGTTTGGGCGAAGCAGACAGATTCAGAAGATAATAGAGAAGAAAGGCTACTATGACTTGCCCAGGAGAGATATGAGAGAACTCAGAAAGATAAGGCAGAAGCAAGCCAGTAGGATTCTGAGGAACTTAAGAGGGGCTCAATGCCCAGGAAGAGAGGTCAACAGCCAGCAGATACATAGTTTCAGACATCATACATAGATGCCTGATGCCCATCAACCTACACAGAGCAAGAAGACAAAAAAGGAAGGCAATCTCCAGGAGCTACCACACATTCCTAAAGTGAATTCAAAAAAATAAGGAAGAGGATTGATTAAAAACAAAAGAATAAGGTCTTTTAAAATAAAGCTTTAAACATCCAGATCCAGGTCTTACCAAGCATCCTGATGTTGATACCAACTCCTACCAACACAAACTCCTAAATATATCCTGGTAATTTTTGAAATACATATACATGTAAAAATATATAAAATTAATCTACCCTCCCAAAAAAATCAATGCAGTGAGTTCAGCAAATCTTCAGGGTACCAAGTGAAAGAATCATCAATTTTAGGGCTAGCAAGATGGCTCAGCAGGTAGCTTGCTGCCAAGTCTGATAACCTGAGTTCAGTTCCCAGAAGTCAGATAGTGAAAGTAGAAAACCAACTCTTCCAAGTTGTCCTCTGGCCTCCTCATACACTATATAGCATGCACTTATACATACATCATGCATGTACATACATACAATAATAATAAAAAAAATTGAGACAGGTCTAAGTAGGCCTGGCTGTCCTGGAACTCACTATGTAGACCAGGCTAGCCTTTAACTCACAGAGCTCTGCCTGCCTCTGCCTCCTGAGGGCTGGGATAAAAGGCATGTACAACCATACCAGGCTTATAATCAACAAATTTTAAATAAAAATAAATACAGCAGCTAACTGAAGCTAGCAGTTAGCTACATAACCAAGGATGGAATCCTTAAGCCTAAGAAAATCCATTAGTGTTATCATTGTATTTAAAAGGGAAGCAGATTAAGTCAGTAAGTGCTGGAAAGATATCATTCAACAGTTGACCACTCAAACTCATTCTGAAAAAGAAAAAAGAAAAAAAATCGGGGACCAGTGGGATGGCTCAGTGGGTAAAGGTGTCTGCCAACAAGCTTGACCAACTGAATTTGCTCCCCAGAACCCATATGGTGGAAAAACAGAACCAACTCCTTTAAGTGTTCTTTGATTCCATACATGCACACACACGCACAGACACAGACACACACACGCACAAATAAATGTAAAAAATTAGCCCATCCAGCTGGTCTAATAATAAAATACACTGTCTTCAAATAAAATGTGCTCACAGGGAAACTAAAGGTACCACAGTGACGGAGTGAAAGCCAGGATAATCAGTGCCATAACTGTCAAGTAACACTGTTCTAGGGCCCTAGCCAATGTGACAGGAAGAAGGATGAAAAGTGGACCAAAGACAGGAAAGTCAAAATGGCTAAGCTATAGGGGAAAATCCTAAAATATCCTCTGAAAAAATTATTAGAACCAGAGAGACTATGACACAGCAACTAAGATACAAATCTCTGGGGCATTCTAGCAACAGTGGCAAGAAAGCACTCTATGGCAATACTCCAGGGCCCTCGAGGAGCTGGCTGGTAGTTGTACACCTGGGGAGCCTAATGGTGTCCAAAGAAAGAAGTTGATGCTGCTTCTGAGTAGGGTGGTTGGTACTAAAACCACAACATGCCAGTGGGATTTGGGAGTAAAGGACAATGAGTTCCAAGGCTCAGGTAGATGAGGAATGCATAGGAATGACCCTAATTACTGAGGAGGGAGGCCAGTTGGAGGAATTCTGTGTACCTAAAAGAATGCCTGGCACCCCAAAGGCATGTGAGAACTATCACAAAAAATCTTTGGTAGACCCTGAGAGTATTTGTCAGATAGCTTGCTTCTTTGTTTGGTGGGGTCATTATTTTTCCAGATGAGGTCCTAAGTTTAGTTTTAAAACTGAGTTTGCATGCCCATGAGGCATCATGGCATGTGTACAGCAGAAGAATAATATAAACCTCATGCTCAGAAGAAGGGAGTTATTAACATAGTAATGAGCTTGACCAGAGCCCAAGAGCCTGCTGGGACTAAATATGAAACTCAACAGGGCTATTGTCTAGAGTTAAGCGTGTGTGATGCAGACACTCCTATATCTAGAAAGTACCCATATCCTGGTCCCTCCTCCTCCATTACAAGTCTCAGAGTCATAGATTGGGTACTTCCAGTAGGGTCATCCCCACATGAGCCCAAGCACCTCTTTGTTGTGCTCCTTCTCCACTGCAGTCCACACAAAGCCAAAGGCCCCGCTGCCAAGTGGGCTGATGGTACTATACTTCTGGGAGTACTCGCCCTCACAAGCTGCCAGCCCCTCCAGCTCTGCAGGTACTGGGGATTCCTCAAACCAAGGCTTGGCTTTGAGCATCTGTGGACACAAAGAAAGGTCTGGGACATCACAAGCCACCTCACCTTCATCAGTACAGCACCTGCACCCATGCTGTTCTTATCTCCTGGGCTCACAGTGAGCTGATCTGACAATCTCCAAGGAGCCCTCGGGCAGTATGCACGCATTAACCCAAACTGTTTATGTCCAAATGCATCCACATCCCACTGCACAAGGCATATATTCATTTAAAGTCCTACATTTGCTTTATAGTTACACAGGGCTCTAGAAGAGTGTTAAAAAGCCACAGGCAGAAACTCCACCCATTCCAGCCAAAAAGGCAGCAGAGCCAGCTGAGAAACCTGCAGCACAACAAAAAGTGAATAGAGAACTGAGCTGACCACAGATACCAACCTCACCAAAGCTAGATCCAGAGAGCTCAGATATGGAGTGGGTAGAACTAGGCAGACTGGCAAGGAGCAGGCGGGTTCGGTTAGCTGAGTCCTGGTGGCTGTGTAAGAGGTCCTTCACCAGCCAGCAACAGAACAGGGTCGCAGAGCCCTGCAGCTCCACGCGCTTCACTTCAAACTGTATACCTGTAGGGCAGGAAGGTGAGGATGTACAGAGCTCTGCTGATCCCTCCAATGACCTCATTAAACAATGCTATGATTTAAAAAACCACTTCCCCAGAACATACTTAGCCATAAGCCATCTCGGTGGTAGCAGCATCCAGAATAGATGCCCTCCTGGATCTCGTGCTGCAAGGTGGTGGCCCCAGGTGCCACAGGAGTGGAAGTGACCTGGGTACTCAACATGGGCTTCTCTGCTGATAGACGCATATCATCCGGACCAGGATCTGGACTAGGAGGGCCACAACTTGGGCCTTCTATGTCACTAGTTTTATAATGTTCAGAGGATACCAAAGAAATGTCAGACAGTTCTGTTCGATCAAGTCCTGTGCCTATCTCCTGGAACTGTTGGCCTTCACCAAGGTCAAAATAGGTGCTAGTCAGGAGCAACATCTCTCGGTCACCTAGAATATCTGAACTCTGTCTGTGCAGAACACCCACATCTAAATCTGAGCCCACCACTGACAGAGAAGGCGTCTCACTGAGTTCAGATGTAGTACAGGAACAATGTGATGGAGTGCGGTCTGTCTGGTCATTGAGAAAGAGCTCCCTGAGGTTCCAGGAACAAGAATTCACATCAGCCTCCTGGGCTTCCCCTGCCTCCAGGACACCAGGGAGGTCAGTGGCCAAAGCATAGCAGGCTGAGGAGCTGCCTAAGTGGCTAGCATGTAGGTCTTGGCTTCCCAGATCACAGAAGGGCACAGGGGCAGTGAAAGGAGGATATTCTGCTGGGACAAGCTCCATACAGGGAGTGCCCATAGTTCCCTCAAAGCTCGACTTGGATAACTGCTCCTTAATCAAGCAAGTCTGCAGCTCTTCTCGGTCATTTCTCACTCCTGGCCATGGTTCATCCAGAGTGGGTGTTCCAAGCAAGACACATGCCATTCCAGGGGGGCTGGGAGCCAAGTCCTGGCCTCGCTGCTGCAAGGTCTGCTCACTTCTATACTGTGAGCAGTTTGTCAGGAAGCTCCCTCCTGCTTGCTGCCCTGTGGTGTGGGGCTCAGGCATGGTGGCATCAGCCCAGGAGTTAGGACCGCTGGGGCTGCTGTCACCCATAATCTCCAAATGAGCTTCCTGATACAGACTGCATGTGTCCGCGCTGCAGCTTCTGTTCTTAGCTGGGACTAGAGGCTCAAAATTGTCACATGAAGCAGACTGTTTTGCATCCATTGGTTTGGACCTGCTTTCTTCTAAAAAACCCTTCCTGTAGCTCTCTGCTTCTGAAGGAATCTCCTTTCCCAAGACATGAATATGCTGGCCTGAAAGCAATAACTGCTCATCGTGGATTGGCAGGCTTCCTTTTGTGGTGTCTTCCTGGCCCTTGAGCAACAACCATTTCCTGTGGGTTAGTGGGCTTTCTTCTGAGATATTTTTCTGAACTTCAGATAATAAATGTTCATTAAAGACTGGAGAGGATATTTCTGGGGTAGCTGGCTTGTTCTGAGATAGTAACTGTCCACCATGGGCTAGCAGGTTTCTCTTTGGAATGTTTTGCTGGTCTGTGTGCAATGAATGCTCACTGTACACTGGGTTGCTGTCCACCCTGGAGACAGGAATTTGAATGACAGTCACTAGTGACAATGAGAGGTCATACTGACTTTCCCTCTATGAAAGACAAGTACAATGAATTTAGCATGGGAAATTTATGACAAAAAGTCCCAAATTTGTAACTAAATGAAAAAATAAAATATCTAAAATATTTTCATATAAATCTACATTTACCAAGGATGAATCAAAAAGCTACTAAAATGGATTTCAGAGTGTTTAATAAACTCACGACAGCAGACTATGACTGGGTCTCAACACCATTCAACACCTAGTTGCACAAAGATGAGGAGACTAGAGTAAGGACCAAGAAGGATGAGAGGAGCAGAGCCGAGGTGAGCACATTTAGTGTGAGCAAGCTGTGCAAGTAGGGAGGGGGCTGCTACATAGTCCAGGCAGAATGACCAACCTTGACCAGCCCTTCCTTCATTGTATCCACAAGCTTGCTGTATTGTATCTGCTCAGATCAATCATGTCTAAGGTCAAGCACCTGGTGATGAGATATACTACTGTGGTCTTGAAATGGAGATCAAATTACATGGCAGAAGTTCATGACAATAAGGGGAAAGGTCTATTTGAGGATGGTGCCACAGTGAAAGACGTTGTGGGTCGAGTTCTAAAGGTAAAGGCTTCCTGGAGAAGCAGGAATGAGATGAAGGTCTACAGAGAAGAGGCAAAAAAAACAGTCTACCCACTACTCTCTAGCCTCTCTGTCCATTCCTCCCATGTCACAGGATGAGTCTTGCATTCTCTAGGAACAGAGTACAGGGTCAACCAGAGGATGAAGGCTTAAGGGACGCATACCAGAAAAGCTTCATTGAGACTCTGCCAAGAGGTCTGGATAGTCCCTGGGCATGGTATCCATTCACCCTCTTGGAATCTCCAAATGCTGCTGGATGCTGGTGGTTCACCTGCTCCTATACCCTATTTACCCCAAACCCTGACAAATAGCTCTGGGATTTTAGAGACAGAGTAGAAGACCAGTCACATTCCATCACTTACATTACCTATGAGCTGACTATTACCTAACTGGGTGTTTAGTAAACTTGGAGCTCCCCGTCAAGGCACTTACCCCAGGGAGGACTGAGATGACGGAGAAGGAAGTATCCGGCATCCAGTTTCCAATCGTGTCTCAATCTTAGGGGAAACTTGTTTTCCTACCAGCTTCAGGGTCTCATCTTGTGATAACACGTGGTCACAGGCCAACGCCACATCTACCCTAGGATCTGACAGCAAAATCAAGAGTGTTTTCTATTCCCAACCACTGTGTTAAAATATACCTGTATCAAAACCTCAAATAATCTGACAGCCACACTTAACATGTACATCAGTACACCAATAGCTTCGCTTTCTACTAGCATTGATCCCTCATATTTGCTTCTGTTTTATCATTTTTCTCCCCTCCCTAGATTAGAGATCCTGCCCACTCCACATCACCTAGATTTACAGGCCCCAGCACTGCACAGGAATTCCCAAGAGATCAAGACACTTGAATCTGCAGAGCATCTGCAGGTCCCACTCTCTCAGTATCCTGAGACAAGAGATCTTTTGGGACAGAAAGCTTACACTATCTCTACAAACTAGTCTCTAAAGACCTTAAACTATGGGATATATGTGTGTGTATATATATATACACACAACAGCTATGTTACATAATTTAGAAACAGTTATGATAAGCTACAACAATTCAATCTTATACTACATGAAACTACATAAATGTATTGTTATTGAGGCACCTTCTTGTTTCTAGATAGGCTTGAGAGAGGGTTTCTCTGTGTAGCCTTGGCTGTCCTGGACTCACTTTGTAAACCAGGCCTCGAACTCCAGGAGATCAGCCTGCCTTTGCCTCCCAGAATGCTGGGATTACAGGCATGAGCCACCATGTCCAGCTCCAGATAGGGTCTTTCTATGTATTCCAGGCTGACCTCATATAACTACATGGCCTCAAATAACTGCAACCCTCCAACTTGGGATTACACATATACCTGGTTATAAATTCTCTTTAAATAGACAGGACTTAGGCCAGTTATTTGTATCTAACATACACACAAGTGATTCAGTCTTGGAGGACTTCCTAATTCCCTTCTAGCTGACAATATATTTGTTAAAAAAAAAAAAAAAAAAAAAAAAAAGACAGAAACAAACAAACAAGCCATAACCGTCCCATCTCCTAGGAAGGAAAAACGAGAAGCCTGTACAAGACAGCCTCAAATTAAGACAGAGCTTCTCAGACCTCTGTCCCCTCTTCTGGAAAGGTCACCAGTAGCTTCTTCTCCGTTCATCTCTATCACAGTGCCACCAACCTCTAAGGGGCTACAAAGCCACAGAAATGCTGTGGTGGAGGAGGCTATGCCTTACCCTGGGCCCCACCGGCCAGTTCCCAGTCCTGCTGGGCTTTGGAGTTCATCTTCCCACGCCCACTCTTGCTGCCAATGTCCAGGCAGTTGACCAGATCTGGCAGCTGTACAGAACTGTCATAAGCAAGGTCCATGTAGTGGTAGAAACCAGGAATCAGAAAAGTGATGTTCTAGGAAGCAAAGCAGTGACATTTCAGAACCTTCTAGGATCCATTCTGATCCACTGAACTCATCCTCTTTGGAAAAAGTGAAAATAGCAGCAATGTGAACAGTTCAGTCCTCAGAATGAAAAAGATCTGGATCACACGCATTTGACTAATCTACAGGTCCTCTTGCATTTGACATATAATTTACTTTTTTTCTTTATTTTTAGTAAAAAAGAAAAACCTAATACACTCTAAGGCAAGTTATACAAATACCTTTATGTCATCCAAGCAGACATCTGGCATTTGACTTCACATTTACCTAGAGCAGAGACCATGCTCACTGGGCTTAACTAACCAGGCCAAGCTAACATCTTAAAGCTTTTAGTCCAAGAACACTGATGTGCACCCATCAGGGGCCATATTAGCACACTAAGAACAGAAGATGTTACTTCTGAACATGTATGTGGCCCCATGCCTAAACAGCTGCCTGTGCCACAAGAATCCAAGCAACTCTAACCTCGATGAAGGTCAAGAATCTATACCTATGAAGCAAGCTGAAAGGCTCAATGCCTGTAATACTCTTGCAGAAAGCATCATCCAGGGATTCTGTTAGCTGCCGTTTAATCATATATAACTCGATTGAACTAAACTTTTCAGTTAGTTACTCTTTAGGGTTTTATTGAAAAGCAGAATAACCTCTTTTTAGAGCCTTGTGGGAGAATACTCTAACCACCTGTCATACATAGTCTCATGTTACCCAGCAGAAATGACAGGGAGAGATAAAGGCCTCTGCCTTAGAGGCAGTCCCCAAGTGGTCAAGGTGGCAAGTCAAGGGCCACAAGCATTTGCACTAGGGACCAGGTGAGCCTGGTGGGCTCTCAAAAGGTGTCAAAGCAGAGGAGGGGTATGCAGATGGCAAAAGCTGGCAGGGGTAGCTCCCAAGGCTGCTCTAGCATAGGGAGCTATGTATCCTCGCACAGAGCTCACACCACTGGGATCCATCTCTAGATAAGAGGTGGTGGGGGCTGTGAGGCATGACTTGTGAGGCTGAGGTAAGCCTTAAAAGGTAGGATGTTCCCATGAATGTCCAAACAACATCCAAGCCAAGAATGTCAGCCATCAAGCTTGCCCAGGGTTACCACACTCTGCTAGTGGATCGACCCAGTTGGCACCATGTAAAGCAAAATGGCCTTTCCATACTAAGGCTGGGCCAACAGTCTGATTCGTGGCCAAAGTGCATGACTTGCAGTGTGTTAAACATTGTCTGTGGAGGCTTGGACAAAGCTATGATGAGACTGCACCCTGCAGGTCGGGGTGAGGATAAAGGGGAAGCTAGGGCCTAAATTCTGCTGAGTAAGATGCCTACGCAAACCCAGACCCAGGAAGGGAAGTTTCAGAACCCCTTCTCTCCCACTGCCAAACACCAACCATGCTCAGGACATGTGAACAAGCAGTATCTACAGTGTGACCAAAACCTAGTTTAATAATGGGCAAGACCAGAGGCAGCTGGGTGACAACAGAGATCCCAAGCACAGGACCATCCTTTTCAGGAATGATCCAGGAGACAACCAGTCCAAAAGTAGCCCCTACTGTGGGGCCCATGAAGATGAGATGATTGCTTGTTGAGTGGAATGGATATAGCCTGTAAGTGTTACAACTTATCAGGCTCAGGTCCTATGACACATGCACAACAGTTTCCTCAGAGTACTGAGGAACTGGGAAACTACCTTGCCCAGGAGCTCGGTCTTTCCATAACCAAACAACATTAGTGCAAAGCTGTGGTTGACGCCATAAATTGTGCCGTCAGGCAGGAGGGTGATGAGGCCACTGATGGTGCAGAACACCCACACAGATGCCTGGTAACCTGGTTCAGAGGTAGCCTCACTGTCAGCTGCAGCCTCTCCACTGGGCTTGGATTTCAGCTTCAGACTGAGCGGGAAGGTGGTGCCGTCTCTGGCTCTCCCAACAGACCTTTGAATCTTGAGACTCTGAAAGACAGGACAGCCCACCTCAGGATTATAGCAGTACTATGTGGGCTCAGTCCTGAGCTGTGACATTTCAAATCCCAGCTCCACTCACTTAACTATGCTAGGAACATCTCTCATCCATGGCATTCTATCCCCTAGCCCCACCCTGGCCCAAGAATTCAGAACCTTGCAAAGCAGCAGTAGGTGGGGAGGACCAGGGTCCAGACCAAATACATAATGAAAGGACCACGGTACTTTAAGGTTTTATTGAAACACAGAATAACCTCTTTTTAGAGCCTTGTAGAATACTCTAACCACCTGTCACACAGTATCATTCCTAGCAAAGATGGACCCAGTCTCATCCCAAGCAGGCATCTGTACCAAACTACAGCCTGCTGGCATCCACAGGCGACAGCCATATCCTTAGCTCAAAGTATGAAAGGGTAAGAAAGAAAGCTGTCATGTTTCTCCAGCACCTCATAGTCTCAGCGAATGCAGGGTCTATCTATGAGAGTAGTTATGACAATTAGGGTCATCATGACAGTCTAGAACCACCTTCAAGACAGGCCTCTGAGCATGCCCACAGGAGGTTATTTTGACTGCAGTGACTGAGGTAGGAAGACCCACCCACTGTGGCAGCACCATTTCCTGGCTGGGAACCTGGACTGTACAAGTGGAGAAAGGAAGCTGAGCAACAGCGTGCAGCCATCACTCTCTGCTCCCTGATAATGATGCAATGTGACCAGCTTCTCCATACTCCTGATGCCTTAGATTGTGCCCTCAAGCCAAAATAAACCCTTTCTGTAACTTGCTTTTGTCAGAGTATTTTCTTTTCATAGCAATAGCAGTAGCCATGACTCCATACTTAGTCTTTTGTCCTTCCAATCTAGAGGCATTGGTTTCCTGCTGTCACTCTGAGGGACCATCCCATCTATCTTCTCAGCTCTTCCCCCAACACACAACCATTATATACTATCCTTACATTATATACTATCAGCTTCTTTTATTTGGAAGGCATGTAATTTTCCAATAAAGACTTTGAATACAGCCAGGCATGTGGTGTACACTGTAATCCTAGTACTTGAATGGCAGTGACACATGGAATCTGTAAGTTTGGGGCCAGGCTAATCTACACAGAGTTCCAGGACAGCAAGGACTACATAGAGAAAACGTGTCTCAAATAAAGTAAAATAAAATAAAATACAAACAACTAATACAGTATTCTTAACCAGGATGAATCAGGTTTCAGGTAAGAGCCTGGATCTAAAAAAAAAAAAAAACAAAACTTTTTTTTTCCTCATTGTTTCAGGGACCATCCTGGAAGACATGAGAAGTTAGGGACCTTGTTGGATGCCTCGTGGCTCATCTACTCTGACCTGAAAATAGTGAGTACCCAGTCTATGAGTACTGAGTAATGAAAATTCAAGACCCACCTACCTCAGAGGAACTGCTGACCAGGACCCACTTCTGCCAATCCCACCTAACCCCAAGACCCACGAGCGCAGCAATGAAAGAACACGAGTTAGTTCCCTTGTATAGTTTCCATCTGTTCCCAGGGGAGATGGTGACTTGTTTTGGGCTAAGAACATACTTCCAGTGTCTTCTCTTACCATCTCTAGGACACCTGCCTCAGAAAATTAGAAGTCTGCCTAAGAGCTAGACTATAGGACTGCTGTATAGGACTGTTACCAACCAATGCCCTGCCAATCCGTTAGCTACTTCCTCAGAGTAGAACAGAGAATGCAGAAAAAAGATGGGAGCAGGGCTGCATGTCATGAACAAGAAAATTTGACACATATAAGCCAGCATAGAGGATCGAGTTTAGAGAACCACATCTGGGGAATATTCTGTATGGCTTCTCTTTTAAAAACAAACAAAAAGCAAGCAGACTGTGATGACGCATGCCTGTAATCCCAGCACTCAGGGAGGCAGAAGCAGGCAGATCTCTGTGAGTTTGAGGCCAACCTAGTCTACACAGTAAGTCCAGGACAGCCAAGGCCTCACAGAGAATTCTACCTGTCTCAAAAAAACAAACAAACAAACAAACAGACAAAAAAAAAGAAAAACTTACTTCTCTTACAAAGCTCTGTTGGCAGTGCTGTTGGTTGGCACTCTTAATCCCAGGGTCATGGGTTCAAGCCCCACATTGACGCCAAATATGTTGTAGAATGGATATTAGACTCTAGAGAACTTCCCTACCCTAACTAGTTCCCAAATAATTGAGACAGAGACCTTTTGCATTTATAAAAGCTTTAAAGCACCATAGCTGAGCAGATATCAACCCTCTGAGCTATTTTGCTATTTCCCAGCTACACACCTCAAGTTACCTGCCATAGTTGTTCCTGCCTGGGCTGCTTCTGTTCCATCAGGACAGTTTTCATGGCCACATGCTCATGATCCATACTGCCCATGGCTGCTTCCTTCTCTCTAGCTTCCTTTCCTGCTTCTCTCTCCTGCCTCATGGCCCATCTCACCCCAAGCCCAGGAACTGAAGCTCTGCCTACTTCTTGTCTGCCCAGCTATAGGCTATCGGCAACTTTATCCGTGAGCAAAGTTTATACAACATCACCTGATGTATGTAAGAATGTGCTCTTATGGATAGCAACAAGATCTGGGAGCCAGTATTTTGAATCTGAATACACTGCACCAGACTAACCCCCAACATTGGTCAAAACAGCTGTCCAGTCAGTCCATTTCCAAAGGCACAGAAATGACAGCTGGTAAAGCCCTCAGGTCCCTGAATGGAGGCCACACACTAGCTGAAAAATGGGAACCCTAAAAATTCAACATGAGTCAAGCTTCCACCATACCCCAATCTCTCATCTCCCGTCTGAGATATGGCTGTCCACCTCCAGGAGGTGATGCCTGATTAACAAATACCTAATGCCGTTCAAGCATAATTTCTAAATGCGTCTTTGAGGGTGTCTCCAGGCATGTCTGTGATTCTGAGTGGTCTGAATAAAAAAAGTCATGCTCAATGTGGGCAGCACCATACAGTCAGCTCAAGGTCTGAAGAGAAAATGGGGGAAGGACTAATGGGAACCTCTGTTTTGAGATGCCTCGTGTCAGAACTCCAGGCTCTCTGGGCTTTGAACTCTAGGACTTCCCTCAGAGGCCCTCCAGGTTCTCAGACCTTCAACCTTGGGTGAGGGACACCCAAGGCATACACCAGGGTCCCCAGGTTGGTATAATAGCCTCATAATTACAAGCATCAGTTTCCCCAAACTCATCATGTGTCTCTGTACAAAACCCTATCTGTTCTGTTTGGAGAACTCTATCAGGGTACAAGGTTTCCCTACAGATCAGCCCATCCTCTGGGACCATGGAAAGAGAGGGCTGAGGAGACAAGGCTAGTCAGCCAAGAGACCACTCAGACTCTAGACCTTGGTTGAGCCACAAAGTTCAGAGAATTAAAGCTAGAGCTTGTCCTGGACAAGAATGATCCTGAAGTCAAGTTACAGGGTCTAGTCTAAGAACCCAAGACGCAACACCCAGTGCAGATGGTTGAGAACCTACCTTTGGGATGTGTTGGCCAGGAGGAGGGAGCTGCATGTATGGAATCAAGTCTGTGACATACTGCCCAACTACATCCTTTGAAGATGTGAACCCATGGAGATGAGCAAAGAGACTGTCACATGATGTGATAGTTCCCTGGGGGGAAAAAAAGCAATGGTCCTGACAGAAGCTTCTCACACTTCTTTAAAATTCACTGAAGGTTATGCTCTAGTGTTTATAAACTAAATGCAAGAACAATGTTACAACTTCTGCAACCAAAATGCAAGAGGCATGTCATGGGCTTTCACAGGAACAATAACATTTTCTCAAGTACTCTCCAAAAGCCCACACCAGAATCTTCAGTAACAACATCCCAGTTCATGCTCAAGTACTATTCTAAAAATGTGACATCTTTAAGCTTAAGAACAATCCTAAATAGCTAATCCTAAGAAAACTTGTGACATCTGTGACTGGACTCCTTGCCCAAGCATGCAGTTAGTAAGGGCCATAGCCAAGACAAACTTCCAGTTAGCTCTGGTACTTCCTTCCTGAAGTTATGAAAGGAAGAGAGAGCACTGTGTTAACAGAAGATAGCTGAGGTTTTAAAATACACTCACATCACTCTGGAAGGCAACCCAGGCCGAGACCCTCTCCACAGGCTCCAGAACTACCACACAGCACAAGCCACCATCTTGTTGCAACCTCTTTATCCACACAGAGACTGGAATCTTCTCACCGCTTCGGCTGACAATGTCCACCTGCAGACACACATTTACTGAACCAGGGTGCACAGCATCTGCAGTGTGGACCCTGCAACTAGCATGGGAAAGTGCTTCAGGAGAGACCTTCCCCTGTGCATTAATGCTTCAGTGCAGTTAAGCTCCACCCACCTTTCAGAAATCTACCACAGTATAAATGAGGTTGTAGTCCTTGGCACTACCATCGAGTGATTTTTTTTTTTTTTATCAAGAGAGTTTTCATAGTCAATGTGAATGGCTAATCTTTGATTGCCACACTTGACTGAGAAACATCTAGCAAACTCTTGAAGCACACACAGGGTTTATCTATGATGGTACTTGAAGAGAGGACTGGTGTGAGTCAATGGACCAAGAAGGCCAAAGAGGCTGAGTATATGTGGAAAAGAAAAGCAGCACAGAAGAAAAACCTCACATGCACACTCAGCTATATTTTTGCTTTGTACTGGTACGTTTTGTTGCTTTTATTTGTTTTAAAACAGGTTCTCATGCATGAAAGGCTAACCTCAAGCCCCCTACATAGCCCAAGCTGGCCTTCAAATTCTTGTCTCCTATGTAGTGGGATTATAGGTATAAATTATCTGGCTTTTATGACTTGAGTGTGTGCTTTTTGCTATTACTATCATTCATGGACACTGAACTCCAGAGTAGTCACCCTTGAATAGTGCACACTTGCATCAGCAACTTTCCAGGGGGCTTCATCCTCCAGACTGAGGTTGCAACATCAGTGCCTGTGGTTCTGAGGCATTTGGATTCCTAAACTGAGTAGTGATTGGTTCCACTGATTCTTCAGCCTGCTTAGTTACTATAGAACTATCCAACTTCCAACCATGCGAATAAATTTATTCAGATACATAGTTGATTTTGTGCTTCTAAAAAACTGACCAAT
This sequence comes from Meriones unguiculatus, assembly GCF_030254825.1. Taxonomy (NCBI): domain Eukaryota; kingdom Metazoa; phylum Chordata; class Mammalia; order Rodentia; family Muridae; genus Meriones; species Meriones unguiculatus. Next base: position 78,307,525 of record NC_083362.1, read on the forward strand.
ATACTCAGCTTCACAGTAAAGATAGCAGAAAAAAAAAAGGTAGTATCTTAAGGAAATAAGCACCAAAAGCTGAGAGACAGCTCAGTCGTTAAAAGAACTTGCTGCTCTTCCAAAGGATCTGAGTTCAGTGCCACATTAGGCAACTCAAAATTGCCTATAACCCTAGATCCAGGGGCTACCACACCTTACTCTGGCTTCCCTGGATTCCCATATATATGTGTACATATACATACACATACACATAAACAAAAATAAGTATTTTTAAAAGGAAAACAAAATAAAGAGGCATGAACATGTGCTGAAGGCTATAATTATTTTCTTAGTAGTAATCAGCTTCTTAATCCAGTAATTTGTTGATACAACTGTCTGTCCAAGTTCTTGTGCCTGGGGCTCAGGCCTCAGCATTCAGTAATTCAACTCACCTGCCAATGTCCCAGATATACCCAGCAGCCTAGGAGGGAGAAACAAAACTCTCCAAACAAAACACTCCCATCCCACCACCAAACACACAGTAAATAAATAGAATGTGTGGATTTAAAGGTAAGAATCAGGTTCAATAACACAATTATATCATTTTGGAGGACTTAGGAGATGGTTCAGCAGCTAAAGTACTTGCCATACAAACCTGAGAACCTGTGTCAGGATCCTCAAAGACTCACTTAAATGCTGGGTAAGAGTGGAGGCCCATCTGTAAGTCTATCCTCAGAAGCCGGTCTAGACCCCAGAGCAAGCCAGCCACCAAGACTAGCTATTAGAGAGAAACCTGGGTCTAACTGAGAGGCCTGCCTCAATGCATAAGGTGGGAGAGGGATGAAGGATGGTCCCTGACACCAAACTCAAAGCTGCCACATGCATGCACACACACATTAAAAATAAAATAAAATTTTAAAATGGGGGGAAATTATATCACTTTCCTAGGACTCTCACATGATATCTGCAGTATTATTTTTAAATGTAGTCCAAGCCTCAACCTTTACCAAAACATGGTGCTCTCCAAAGACAGCAAAGAATCACAGCCATTATATATAATCTCTTTTCTCATCTGAGGTAGAGAAATAGTACCATGTAATGGAAGTTTTAGTTTCTTAAAAACTGTTATGTTATGGAAAAATGTTTTTGTTTTAATCCCAAGTGTGGGATTTTAGTTTGGGCTTTATTTTGTCCACAGCTGATAACTGCTTTGTGTGGGGCATGGTCTTTGACAGCTGGTAATGGCATGCCTCGTGGGGCATGGAAAAGGGCGTGATCTAGAGCCCTGAGGATATAAATATGAGAACCCAGAAAGAGAAAGTGTGGCGGGAAGTGGAGGCATGTGGCGAGTGGCAGTTTGGAGAGACCAGAGCCAGATGGCGTGGCAGTTTGAAGACAGAAAGAAACATTTCAACACAGCAATTTGGAAGAGAATTCTTGCTGCTTTTGCTGTTCATGAAGAACTGGTATATCCCCAAAAGAACATAGCCAGGCAAAGTAAAGGGGTCTCTGCCCCCTCTCCCCACTAACCTTTTCTCTCCTACCTAGGGTTGGGGGGTTGGAAGAGAGAAGCATTAAGGAACCCCCAAAAAATAGAGCTTAAAAATGAGCACAACAATACCAAGACCAAGTTTCAGTGAAGATGCTAACGTTGCAGGTGCTGCCAACCTCATGGCAGAACAGGTCAAAGTCAGAACTGAGGCAGAGAAATGGAGGCCTTCCCTTTATATGCTACTCTTGACTTAAAGGCAGGGAAAGCATCCCTCTAACCCTCCAACTCAGCCCTATGCATGCACTCATTCAAACCTATGCATGAGCACATACTCACTCACCACTGTGCCGAATACCACTGCAGCATGGCCATCAGCCTCTACATGTTCCTCGCTGAGGGCTTCCACCACTTCGGAATCGGACTTGAGGAAGAACTGTGCAAGCTTCTGGCCAATCAGGTCATGACTGCTATACCCTAGGAGGCTGCAGGCTTTGTCATTGGCAACCAGAATCTGCAGAGTACACACATATCACCAGCAATTCCTCAGGCCCCTAGAAACAACCAAGGAGAAAACAACACAGGAAGCAACAAGGAGGCCCAAGACCTGCCCTTTCCCAGTACTGCCTCTAGGATAGCAGTTTTCAACCTGTGAGTTGAGACCCCTTTGGTAAGCCTCTATCTCCAAAATATTTACATTATGACTCATATAACAGAGGCAAAATTACAAAGTAGGAATAAAAATGATTTTATGTTTGGGGATCACCGCAACATGAGGAACCACATTAAAGGGCTGTTGCAGCACTAGGAAGGTTGAGAACTGTAGCACCTTCCCATCAGGGGCTCAGATAATGATGCTCACACTATGCACCTCAGGCATCTTCACCTCACAGATACAGCCAATCACAACTAACTATACCCAGGACCTTCTACCAGTCAAAACAAGCACATGCTAAGCAAGAATAGGAAGCTAGAAAATGGCTGGAGGGATAGCTCAGCAGATAAAGGTGCTTACCATCAAACCTAACAACTTGACTTCAGTCCCTGGAACCCACAAGGTAGGAGAAAACTGACTCTCATAGGTTATCCTAATCTGCACATTCACACTGTAACACACATGTGCCAAAACACACACAGACATGTGGTATGACCAATTAACCTAAAAGGCTACAATGAAAATGTAGAGATTTGTATCACACTCCACTCCTGCCTAACAGTCTCAGCTCCTATAGAGATGAATCAACACGATACAAACACATTTCATTCAGGCACTGAATGTCACTTACATTTAAGCATAACAAAGCATGCACCGCATCCTTTCTATCAAACCTGTCCTAAAAGGATAAATTCTTATCTCTTTGTAATCATATGGGTAAAACCATCTATTTTTCTAATTACACTTAAAACACAAATTCTTCTATTGAAGGGACCACATTTGACAACTTCAAATCCACAGCCATGCTGGGCCTCAAACTGCAGCAAATACCTCTGTGGTCTTGGCATCCACGGTAAAGACAGCCTTGTTGGGGTTGCACACAGGGGTCGAGAGCAGGGGTGCAGAGCACCCTGTAGCCAGGCCACGCAGCAAGGAGCAGCAGGATGTACTGCCCAGTGGCCCAGCTGCAGGGTCGGCATGCTCAAGTGCAGCAGTGCAGTGCAGTTTGCTTGTGCAGATGTTTTGGGCAGCCAAGGATGAAAGACAGTAAGAGCTCCACCTGTCCTCTGTGAGGAAAGGAAGGACAGAAAGTATTAGATCTCAAATGGCTGCCAGAACAGGCCTCTAAAACAGGCAGAGTACACAGCCTACACAGGTCTCAAGCACTTGTTTAACCCACAGTGCTAACACACAAGCTGTCACTGAATGAGCCTTTCCAAAATAGCCAATGGGCCCTCAGCGGCATGGATCAATATTCTCCAAGAAGTTCAGACAGCTCAAGATAAACATTCTGTGTATGTCATAATCTTAAGGCCTTGCCCTTCAATCCCAGAAAGTTCTTGCTTACAATGTCTCCTCTCAAATATCAGTCACCTCTAGCCACTGGCCTGGCCACTTGTTCCTGGGAAATGTCATACAATTCAAAGACTACCTGTTGCCCACCCCTCTGCCTGCTTCCTCCCATGTGCTTTTTCCCCACCACTTAAAGGAGATGTTCACAGGCTTCCAATGGCTCCAAAATGCTCAATTAGTGAACCCCAAATCTTCAAACCACTCCACCTACTTACTAGAAGCACTGAGCTCCTCTTCAACTACCACCTCCAGCCAGACCCCTATTTAAGCACCTGAGTGGCTTTCCCTTCCCCACCTCTCACCACCAACTGACCCACCCCACCCATTCCTTGGTACCTTTACTACCCTGGAAAGACAGTATTTTGGCCCACACACCTGTATCTAGCTCCAATCATCTCCAAGACTCAACTCCCCGTGCCTCCCACTCTGGCTTCCATTCTTCCTAACCACACACATATAACCTGAGTCTTCACCACTCTCCTGTCCCATCCTTTCTCCTTTTCTCTATGTCTATCATCTAAATCAAGACTTCCTCAGGACATGGCCTTGGCTTAACCTTCCAAGGCCACTCACTTAACCCAGTAGTGACCATGCCAGTGACCTCCTCACACCTTTACTTCTTGCCCCTGTTCCCTGGGCAGATGCCTGTGGTATCCTCTTGAAACCAATCTACCATAGCAACACTGACACACAGAACCTGGCCAATGCCAGGGGATGCAGCCTCCTGGGAAGCTGTGGCCTCTGCCTTGCTTTCGGCAGCACCACTGGCCCTCTCCCAGGATCCACTGTTCACACTGTCCCAAGATACAAACACCAGCTGGGCCTCAATATGTGATGCCCCAGCAAGCTGCTCTATGACCTCAAGACAGGATCCTAACTCTTCCCCGTGCTCTGCCTCTTGCTCCTGGACACCGCTGTCATCCTAAAGGATTTCCCTGCTGTCTAGATCCTCCTCAATTTCAAGCACACACCTTGCTGTTCCTCAGTCCTCCCCACCCACAACCCCACCACTCTGTCACACAACATTAGACAGGCTTTTTCCTCCTGGCTATGACCTAGGACCAGGGGCATAGCCCAGTACCTTGGAAGACACCTCTGAAAACATAAACCATCTTTTGGTTCTGGACAAAAGGACTCCCAGGGAAGGAAACTGCAACTCTGTTTTCAGTTCACAAGATTGATGCCCACAACATCACAAGGTGATTACCAGAGAGTGCTATCCGGCTCTGGCAGAGTCTAGAAAGCCCATTCTTCCTGCTCAGATGTCTGTGGGCTATGGAGAGTGGCTTGCTGGGCTCAGAGGAGTCCTGGGTAGCTAGGCCTTCCTGAGCAGGAGGACTCTCAGACAAGCATCTCCAGTCATCAGCAGAAACAGGTGAACCTCTGTCCTCCATGGAGAGCAGGCCAACTGTTCACCACACACCTGCCTCCAGCAGCCTCCACCTGAAAAACAGAGTGTGCAATTAACGTCTACAGTACAGAACACAAAAGCAGTCCAGCCAGCCTAAGTCCTGGCATCCTGGATCAGGGCCTATAGTGAGTGCAGTGAAGTCAAGTCTGTGCCACACAAAGCTTTCTTAGAGAAATACACAAAAATCATGGGAAAACAAGAAGGTAAGTCAGAAAGACCCTAAAAATGCAGTAGGAGGGGCCACAAGAGAAAGCAGGAAATGCAGGTCCACATGTGTGGAAATGCTCCCAAGTCAAGGTCTTTACAGATGCCATAAGAACCAGCCACACACACAGAGCATACAACAAAAGCAAGACCACATTCAGTGAAAAGTCAGGTCAGCACATGTGTTGTTTTCACACTTTATTTTGATGTAAGTGTAGACTCAAATACAGATATTAAGAAAAAAAACACAGAAGAATCTTGTCATCCTTAACTGAGTTTCTGAGTGACAACAAATTTCATTTGAGCTAACAACATTAGAGCTACAACACAGTGTCACTAGGAAACTAACCTTACTATCACAGGTGTTGACCCACCCTCCTAGGTGAATGCTGAGTTCCTGCAGCTTTGACCCAAGTGCTCAGTCCCAATGACTTCACATAGTGAGTGGCTCCATGCATCTGATTGGCAAGCATGTCAACCCTAGCTCCCCATGCTAAAGGCTACTCACAGTCAGCCAGCCACTAAAAAGAAAGTATTCTCTGCCAGGAGCAGGCAAGTTGTAAGCACCTGTTATAATTAACAAGTCATGAACTTGATTATACCTTGGTCACAAGTTGATCTCAATGCAGTGTCTGATAGACTCACAAATCTATGGGCCTTAGCCAAAAGCTCCTGAGCATAGCAAGGCAGGGCCCCTTACATAGAAAAAAACAAAATGCTGGCATCACAACATTCCATGAGCTACACAAAGTAAGTAAAGGGACAATAGGACAAAGTCAATTTCAGAAGCAGACCAACAAATATAAACCTGACATACATGGGAAATTCATGAGGTCTCCCCCAGCACAACTACACTGAATAGATAACAGGCCTTCAAGTTGTCCTCTAACCCCACCTTGTGCTTCTACATATATACATGTATACACATACACACCTTATGCATATATAATAACAAAATTAAAATACAAATAAAGTGAACTTTGATCCTCCAAAAAAAAAAAAAGAAAGAAAGAAAGAAAAAGCCAAGGCTAGGAATGAGGTCTGAGCAACCCATGTATTTTATAATAACGAGCACTCACCAAGAAAGCCATTCTATACATCTCTGAGACGAAAGGACGGGAACTTCCAAAAGGTAAATATGACATGAACTGAAATCAGAGGCAAGGTATCCAACCCCTAAAACAGGAGAGGGAGTCTACTGTGGCCCCAACGCTGTAAAACCATTATGTCCTAGTAATTTCAGAATCAAGGACTGTGAAACACAGATAGGCCCAAAGTTTTTCAAAATTACCATCTTCAAACCAACTGAGAAGAAAAGCCACCTTCCTGAGAAGCTACACTGCAGAGACTAATCTAGAGAAATCCACATAAACAACAAAATACACAAGGATAATTCCAGGCAGCATGGCTGACAACGGTAAAGGTTGGCAAACTAGTCAGGTGGAAAGGCAAGTAGGCAAAAAGTAGAGAGAAGGGAAGGAAGGAAAGAGGGCAAACAGGCAAAAGGAAAATAAAACTTAAATACTCATCAAGAAGAAAGCTCTGGTATAAACAGCAGTGAAAACAAAGAAATTATATACAAGAACCAATTTTAGCAGTATAAGGATTATAAAAACCTTCCAGTTACAAAAGGTTATGCACAACAAGATTTCTTTCTTATAATATTTTTAAAAATTCAATACCCTGCTTAAAATATAGACATATAGGATAAGACTTCAACAAGACTGGAAACCCATACTTCAGGCAAACAGTTCCCTTGAATCTGGCAGAACACTAACATTAGGAGAAAAAAACAGAACAGCCTCTTACTTAATTAGGTAGTGGGTTTAAATGTGTTCGTTTTAATTTTTTAAATTTTTTATGTATATGTGTCTGTGTATCTATAGGCATTCAGGGTATATATATTGTGCACTCAGGAGCCTAAAGAACTCAAAAGAGGCATCCTACTCCCCGGAACTGTAATTATAGACAGCTGAGTCACTATGTACGTGCCATGAACTGAACCCAGGTCTTATATAAAACAGTAAGTGCTCATAACTGCTAGCCATCTCTACAGCCCTCACTTTATTTTCATTATGTTGGGTTTTTTGTTGTTGTTTTGGTTTGTTTTGAGTTGTTTTGTTTTGAGACAGGGTTTCTCTGTGTAGCCTTGGCTGTCTCTGCCTCTCTCAGTGCTGGGACTGAAGGCATGTGCTACCACACCCAGCTATTTTCATTATGATGCATGATTTTAAAACTTATTTTTATTACATTTGTTTGTGTGTGTGTGTGTGTGTGAGAGAGAGAGAGGGAGAGAGCGAGCCCTGGTAGAGATCAGAAAACAACTTTCAATTTTCTGTTTTCAGCTGTCAGTTCTCTCTTCCTACCATTTGGGTCCCAGGAATCAAATTCAAATTGTCAGACCTTGGCAGGAAGTGCCTTTCCCCAATGAGCCATATTGCTGGGCCCAAAGTGTAGGGCTTTGTTTCCTTTTGTTTTCTGAGGAAAGGTTTCCAGAGGCGTTGGAAGTACTGGGAAGACAGGAAGGAGCCATCAGCCTGACAATTGTTATTTCTGTGTGGAGGTGGGTGACAATTAAGCCCAAAGCTAGCCAAACCCTCCAACACTGACTGATAATGTATGACTATTTGCCTTCATTATTTTTTGTGTTATATACATATGTGCTTGATATGAGATCCTCGAAAGCAAAAGCTCAATATTAAATAAAAGATGAATAGCTACATAGTGTCTAAGGCTATATGACACCACCTTGTCTCAAACAAAAAGGTGTGTACTAGATACAAGTCTTTAGACTATAGGACTTTCCTTCAAATAGCAGCATCAATGTCAAAGATGTACATCTTCTCTAGGTATCCGAATGCACTGATCACTGCTACAGCAAACAATGATGCAATTACTCTGTGCTTTTCTACTTTCAGAACCAAACTATAAACAAAGCTCAGGACATTTAACTGTGGCTTCTAAATACACTGCCAATGCCATAAAACCTGACGTTTTTTAGAAGCTGTATAACTTCAGAATACATTGTTATGAAATCTTAATTTATATATTAAAAAAATACCACATCAAACTAAATTGTCAATGCTACCAATTTTTACTATAAAATACATAAGGAGGCTGGAGATGGCTCTGCAGTTAAGAGCACTGGCTGTTCTTTCAGAGGATATGGGTTCAATTCCCAGCGCCCATATGGCAGCTCACACCTGACTGTAGCTCCAATTCCAGGAAATTTGGCACTTTCACAGACATTTATGCAGGTGAAACACCAATGCACCAAAAAAAATAAGAAAAAAGTAATACAGAAACTGGGGAAGATGGCTCTTTGTATTAAAAGCTCTAGCGATAGTTGGGTGTGATGGTGCACGCCTTTAATCTCAGCACTTGGGAGGCAGAGGCAGGTGGATCTCTGTGAGTTCGAGGCCAACCTGATGTACAGAGTGAGTCCAGGACAGCCAGGGCTACACACAGAGAAAACCTGTCTCTGTGGGAAAAACACACACACATACACACACTAAACAACAACCTCTTGCCATGCAAATATGAAGACCTGAGTTTAAATCTTCACCCACATGAAAAGCCAGGCATGGCTGCACATACCTGCAACCCCAGAATTAGGGGGTTAAGACAAGCGAGTCCCCAGAGCTCACTGGCCCGCTAGTCTAATCTAAAACGAAAGCTAGTTCGGTCGGGGACTTTCGGGCGCTGGCGGCTCCGGTGCGCGGGTCAAACGGCCGGAACCCGCCACCACCCCGGGCCGGGGACGGGCGGAGGGAGTGCGGGCGCGTGAGCCAAGTGCCAAGGCCGCCTCCACGTCTACGCGGGAGCGAGCCTCACCGCTACCCGGAGCTCTTTCGAACGCAGGTGTCTCACCTGAGGCAGGCGGCCGTGTGCTGGATTCACAACGGGAAGATCCGCGCGCGTCTAGCCCACAGACCAATCGCAGAACGACTTACGCAGAGTGACAGGAGACAGGAACCAACCAGACACCTCGACAGGCGGGCCTCAGGGAAAGCGAGCGGCGGAGCGCGCGCAAACGGTTGCTAGGGACGCATCGGACTCCCCCCTACAGCGCCTCCAAGGAGCCAAAAAAAGGCCGGTCTTTCCGTTTTCCTCCCCCGACCCCCGCACCAGCGACTGTAGTTTACTCCTACCGCGGAACCGAGGACAGTGAGCGATGCGCAGGCCGCCTTTCGACGGCCACATTTCAAGGTGAGGACGGTGAACCGAAACGGATGACTCGGTAGAGTTCGCCGTGGGCTAGAGGCGGCGAACGTGCGCCCCGGAGCCGGGCCGCGCCCCCCACTCCCGCCTTCCCCCAGCATCCGCGGAAGGCGGCCCGTGGAACCAGAACAAACTGGTCTCCCTAGCCTACCGACCCATCTGCAGAGACACAGCAGCGAGGATGCAAGTCTAACCTGCCTCACCTGTGGCCTGCAGAGCTCTCCTGGCCGCAGTCTCTCCGAAGTGGGCACGGTGACTTGAGCGAACCCGCAAGCTCGAAGTATCTCCCATGCTGCCTAATACCTTACTGGGATGTTCGCTTTCACCGTACTCGCTCAGACTCCACTCATTGATCAAACACCTAACTCAGTTGGAGTTGGGGGAGCTGGAGAGCCTGCTGGAACTACAAGTCCCATGAAGCACTGCGTCCGCGCAAGCGTGTCAGCTCGCGCTGCTATGCTTGGTTCCATTGGCTGGTTGACTGAGTCTGAAGTTCCGATTGGCCCATGGCCTGAGGCGACAGATTCCGGAAAGGGGAAGAGCAGCCAATATGGCGGCGGAGCGCGGCGAGGGGCAGCAACAGTCGCAAGAGATGATGGAGGGTGAGCGGCCCCTGCGGGCGACCGGGAAGCGGCGAGCTGGGGGCTGGGCGAGCACGGCCTCTGGCGGGATCGGAACTCGGACTCCAGTCTCCGGCCACAGCCACGGAGCTCTGACAGCTGCTAAACGGGCTGGACAGGGCGGGGGAGGCTCGGAGTCCGGGAGCCCCGACCCGGGGGCGGCAGCGGCCAGAAGAACCAGAGCCCCGGGAACAACGTGGCGCGAGCCCGCCCAGGGATTGGGGACGGATGAGGAAGCCGCGGCTATAGGAACCTAGTCTTAAAGCTCCGAGATTGACAGGCGAGGGGCCGGGGGACAGTCCTCTGTAAACTCATTGGGAAACTGAGGCTTCAGGCGTGGGTACCTGCAAAGTCTACAGTTTGTTCACGCGGCGCGGTTGGAAAAGAGTCTGCTCTGGAAGAGAATGGGTTGTGGCAGAGGGATGGGTAACAAGGCGCTCCAGAGATTGGGTTTACAAGACAGCGTCTTATTTTCTAGGGGTTCAAGTCTCAAAAGGACTAAATTCAACTTTCTTCCCTTTTTCACTCTGTTGGATTATGTTATATACATATATAAATATATAGCTTTTGTCCACAGTTGTGTAGCTACATAAGTATTACATGTGTGCTTATATATTATATGTATAGTATGTGTGCACTTACTCTATGTATATACATATGTGTGTACATATATATATATGTGTGTGTGTGTGTGTACTTACCTTACTCATTGTAGCCTCAAGTGAGTCTTAAATTCCTTTGAAAGACTCCTATTTCGATGAGAATTGCTCACTTCTGGAAGGTCACTCACTTCTCTGAGAAGAGTCCTAGGGAAGAGCAAGGGATGGGGGTTGTGGAAGAAAAGACTAGCGAATTTGAAGAGTGGTGAATGCTTCCCTGAATTGGGCCTTGAAAAATCACTAGATGTCACCCAGACTGGGACAGGTTGGGAGGACTAGCCAGAGAAAGGAAACCCAGTCAAAAGCAGAGGAGTATGGAAAAGTGACCTAAATTAACAGTCATATGCAGTGGGGATTGGAAAGAGCCAGCAAGGCTGCTCAGAAAAGCTCTTGGAGAGCTAGAGGTCGGGTTTTTTGTTTGTTCCATTGGTTTGGGTTTTTTTGTTTGATTGTTTGGTTTTTGGTTCTTTGAGACAAGGTTTCTTTATGTACCCTTGGCTGTCCTGGCCTCACTTTGTAGACCAGGCTGGCCTTAATCCACCTGCCTCTGCCTCGCCAAGTGCTGGGATTACAGGTGTACTCAGCCTGTTTTAACTCTTGAATCTTTCCTAAGCAAGGAAATGCTTCTTCCCATCCTCCTTTTCCTTCCTCCAGTGCACCCTTCTCCCTTCTTTCTCTGTTTCTCTGTAAAGAGCAAATACAAAAGCCAGGCTTTTCTCTCTTCCACTCCCACACATGTCATTACCAGCTGACATTTATGTTTCTACAGCCCTGCATCTTTTTAGAGGGTTTGTTGTTGTTGTTGTTGTTGTTTGGTTGTTTTGTTTGGGGAGGTTGTTTGTTTTTGGCTTAGTTTGGTTTTGCTTTGTTTTTTAAGGTAAGCTGTCAGTATGTAGCCTTGGCTGTCCTGAAGTTTGCAGTGTATACCAGGCTGACCTAGAACTCTTAGAGATCCACCCGCATCAATCTGCCAGAGTGCTAGCATTAAAGGCATGCGCCACCATGCCCAGTGACCTCCACATTTTGACACCTTCTCTATCACTGTAATACCTTAATTCAAACTTTCCTCCTCTTAACAAATTTCATTGTCTTTTTACTAGCTTATCATACCCATAGCTACACGGTCACATTCTTGCACATTGTCCCAGGCTCCAGAACCTCTCTGCTACCCTGAGGATAGAGGCACAGGTTGCAACTACTGTCCCTTCAGTCTTCTGGCTCCTCCTGAGGGAGGTGCAGACTGTAATAGTTCAGAACCTAGTTTCCCTAATCCTTGATCACAGACTATCCTGGGCTTCTTGGCTTAATACATTCTCCTACATGTCATACACATGAGACATTCTTGTGCCCTTTCTCATTCAGTCCTGACAAGGGGAATTGCTCCACTAACTCTTTTCTACAGATATGAATATTGTGGTTTATAAAAAATCATTTTCCAAAGCAACATTTCATTGTTGCTTTATTCATAATTCAGAATCTGTTTATTTACTCAAAAAGCTTTGCATTACCAACACTCTGTCCTGTTATCATTTAACATCAGCAGTTTACCTGGGATATTTGGCACTATTGACACATTCTCATTTTCATTAGAGCTCCTCCCTGCCCACAGTCTGATTTTAGTTAGTCTTGATTTCTTTCAGAATGTGGGCCTGTAAATTGAGCCAGTTATCTTGGCCAATGAATAGTGAGACATCAATGAAGGTATGTGACAAAAGGGTCACAGTGGTCCCCTCTTGTGGACATAAGGTCAAATGTGAGCGCTGCCTGGAATGTACCTCACTAAGTGGTGCTATTAGTGTTCCTGATTGCAGATGATCCAGGTTTCAGAACACTTGACAATTCTTTACAAGCTCTTGGAGGAGAAGAACAGCATGTTCATTGTGTCTATGTGGTCTACCGTTTCCTGCCTCTATAACTTAGTGTTTGGATGTAGAAAACATTCAAGTGTTCATAAACTGAATTCAACTGTTTTAGAAAGAAGCCTTGCTTACTTACAACTGGTGTTAATCTCTTCTATGTTCCTCAAATTGTCACATGAAGTGAATTCTCACTGACGTGTGTGGGTTCAGTTGACAGGCGGGTTGAATCTGAAGAATCAGGTGATGAGGAAGGGAAGAAGCACGGCGCTGGCATCGTGACAGACCTCAGTGAGCAAAGCCTGAAGGATGGAGTAACACGAGGGGCAGAGGACCCAGAAGGTACTAGGCTTAGTTAACCTTGGACTCACCAAATAGGGGGAAGGGTTCTGTTGAAGACTGCTGCTTCTTTGTACACAATGTCTCCTCACGGCAGTAGTTATGTTCCTCAAATGTCCTCAGGAGACTGGGCAAGTAGGCATGCTGGCAAAGGGCAGCCTGCTCTCTAGAGTGCTGCCTCAGCAAATGATTAATTTACATTTATGAGTACGGTGGATCCATTTCTGCTGAAGGGACAGTAGTACTACTGATGGTATTGGAATTAGTGTATCACCTAGAACAGAACCAGAAAATGATTTTTTAGTCCTTTACTCAAAAAGCAAATTTTGAAGAGAACATGGTGGATGAATGCTATGCTTCTATATCCTGCCACAATGATGAGAAATTGCTTCTGATCCAACCTCATTTCTTTTCTTTGAGACAGGATATCACTGTGTAGTCCTGCTTGGTCTTCAAACCATTATATAGAAAAGGCTGGCCTAGAACTAACATCTGCCTACCTCTGCCTCCTGAATGCTAGGATTAAGGGTATGTACTACCATGCCTACATCCATTTCAACATTTATATAGGCCTGAGAATCACCTTATCACAAGCAGAGATGTTAGGATAATCCCTTCATTTGGAACTGAACAGCTTCCTGTGGGAGTTTTAGACCCTCCTCAGTAATAGTCTATGCTTATGTGTTTGCTTAGAAATATAGTTTACATGGAAAAGAATGAAAGAAAACATGAACACAGAAAAATGTCCCAGCTGAATTGTTAGGTTTGTGGGGGCATATAAATTTCTAAGTAGTATGCATTTTAAAATGTTTTTTAGTTTTAAAATGAGTATTTAGTTTTTCCTGCTTAAAAAGAAAATACATTAGCATTGCTTAGAATCTCTTTTTAACAGCAGGCTTGAGAGAAAATTCTGCCTCTTACATTTTTCCAGATCTGTGTGGATTTTTCAGGTATTCATAATTATGCATTACCTTTATAAAAATAAATTTGTAAAAACATAGCTACTTTTTAAAATAGCATTGTGCGCTGTGTGCCAGCAAAGATGATTGGTAACTATGGTAACCAAATTTTAAGGCAAAAGGAGATTACCACAAAAGTACCCGCCAGTTAGTTTAGAACTTCAGAGCTGGTATCTGGAGGTGATGTGGGTGGATAAAGCAAATGGGCTCTGTCCTCATTGTTGGCAGTTACGAAGGGCTGAGATCTGTGCCACTGAAATGGAGGCAACCTACAAGACTTGGAAGTTAGAGCAGCACGGTCCTGAGCTTTGTATTCTGGCTAGCAATGTGATTGTGAGGGGTCATTCATTGTAAGAAGACTCTAATGTATGCTAGGTGAAGAGAGCCCTATGCTGGCCAGAGATCCCCACTGCAAAGCAGGCCAGTTGGGCTAGAGCCCAGCTTAAAGTCCACATTCTTACCTCCAGATGACTAGAACATGTAATAATTCTGTGGGGCCATGTATTTCTAGTCCTTGGAGAAACTAGAACTGTTCTTACTTATTTTTACCTAAGTCTCAGCAAAACACATCAAACATGTCAGCTATTACTTTCTTGTATTTCTCAACTTTGTGTGTATGTGTGCATGTTCACGCTTGTGAAGTGTGTATGTGCAGGCATATGTTTGAGTGTGTGCAAGTAGATGCCAGAAGACAGTCTCAGGTATTGTTTGTTCCTTATGCACTGTTTACTTTGTCTTTTACTGGCCTGGAAATTGCCATTTAGGCTAGACTGACTGCAGTAAGCCAGTATGGTTTGACTTCTCAAGTACCAGGATTACAAATGCACCACCGTGCTCAGAGATCTAACCCATGTCCTGTGCTTCTACAAACACTTCACTAAGCTATCTCCCAGCTTTCCTGGCCACCACTCCTTTTTTTTTTTTTTAACTAGGTATTGAACCCAGGGCCTTAAGTACTCTGCAGCTGAGCTATGTCTTCAGCCCTATAGTCTTAAAAAAAATACCACTTTGTTGCATTCAGAAGTAAGTTCCACTTGGTAACCTTGTTCTGGGTTAAGCTAGTATTTCAAGTAGGGACAGGAACATCCCAAAGGGAACTTTGGACTGTGGACTGAGGAGCCTAGGGTAGCCCAGTTCCAACTTCTAGTGCAATGCTCTACCGCTTCATACCTACTTGTAATTTTACAATGTCTGACTTGGACACTAGTGACCTGGCTACCTTGCCTTAGTTGTAATGTGTCTCCTGCCACAGCTTCCTGAGTTCATGACAGTGAATTACTGCTGTCTTTTGAGGATAAGGAGATCTTGTAATGTCTTCTTGGTCTTGTCTAGTTCCTTTTATTTAGCACCAGATTGGTTGGTATCCAATTGTGTTGGTATCTAATAAATTATGGGTAAACTATAGAAAAACAACATTTTAATTGGATACTGTTGATTGTTGTAGAAAAGACATCATGGAAAGTCAGTGAAGTGAATTCAGGCTTGTAGGGCCAATTTGTCTTTGTTAAGCTGGGCCCCTGCCGCATGATCCTCTCTGAGACCTCCAATGAAGAAACATGCTGACCAGCACATAGTCTACTAATGTTTGGGGAAGCTAGACAGGGGCTGATGTGTAAAGATGTGTGGCATGTCAAGGATGTACAAACTGGCTCCACTGCAGATGTAAGTACTTGTTTGCTCTAAGGAAAATAAAGAGGAAGAAGAAGGGCCTAGAAAAAAATAGTAAACAGTGATAAGAAGTTCAAGGAAATGGAGGAGAGAAAGAAAGAGAGCATTCTGGGATAGAACAAAGAGTTTAGACTCAAAAGAAGCACTCAAAAAAGCAGTCTCCTTCCTATAGAAAGTTTCAAGATAAAAAGGGTCTTAAGAGAAACACCATCTGTGAAGCTAGGTATAGTGGTACATATCTGTCATCCCAGCATCTGAAAATCTGAAACAGGATTAAAAATTCAAGGCCAAGGGCTGGAGGGATAGCTTAGTTTAAAACTGTATGCACTTCTGTGCCCACCCCAGCTCTGAATAATGACACAGAGACTTATATTTATTTATAATAGCTTTTGCCCTTCTCATTCTTGTTCCCTACTAGCTCTTATAACTTAAATTAACCCATTTATATTCATCTCTGTTCTGACACATAGTTCATTACCTCGCAGTCTCTAGTCCTGGCACTTGCTTCTTCCTTCATGTCTGGCTGGCAAATTCTCCTGCACATACTTCTTTCCCAGAGTTCCAATCTCTGCCTGGAAGTCCTGCCTCTCTCTCCTGCCTTTGCTATAGGCCATTCAGTTCTTTATTCAAGCAATCAAAAGGTGATGGAGAACAATGCTTACAAAATACTAAGGCAGGAGATGCTTCATAAAAACAACAATATCAAAGTTTGGCCTGTATCAGCTGTATCAATTGGGTACAAAAATCAACCTTTGAATAACATGAGGACAGTTTTTACACAGTGCATAAAAAGATCACCCTAACACTTAGCAGTTAACAGCACTGGCTGCTTGTCCAGAGGACATGAGTTCAATTCCACATGTCGGCACACAACCATCTTGTGACTAGTTCCAGGGAGATAATGGAATTACAGGCCTCTACTGGCCTTGCAAGTGATGGAGAGATATACATGCAGACAAAGCATCCATGTGCATAAATAAACAAAAAAGTTCAAGGCCAGCCTAGGCTACACAATTGATCTAAAATGGGGGGTTGTAATTGGGGGAGCAGGAATCCAATTAAAATAGATAGCTTTATTTGGATCAATAAGATCACTGGGAAAAGTGGGTAACACTTTGATGGTAGGAAAAATGCTGTTACCCTCAAAGTGTTATAGGGAATGTGTGCACATATATTTGCATTTCTATGTGTCATAGTTCTTTCAGCATCATACTTAATCAGGTTCTGATGAAATTAAAACAAGGAACCATTCATATGAAGCTCTCCCCTGCAGCAGGAAGCAATTTATATCTGGCTCTCAAGGGTGGATAGTCTCATGAAATCCAAATAGACTTCTCTGCTGGAATAAGTTCACCAGGCTTCCAGTTGAGACGTACACTTAAATTATTTAATGAAGCTCTTTGAGCCTGTCTGTTGAGCTCTGCTTCATTTTGTTTCCCTCTCTTCAGAGAAGCATCTGTAGATGCTGGGCTACTTTCCAAAGCAATAAAAGTCACATCCCAAAACATGTAATATGCCCCGCATTATCTCTATTCAAGCGGCTTGATTTATTGCCCCAAACAAGAGGGAAAGAATACATGGGTAGATAGGCTGCTTGGCACACTCCCCAGACTCCAAGGGGACGTGCTTCCCAGCAGTGACGAGGCTTGAGTAGGTTCACCAAGACTCAGGCAAGCTGTCCCTCTCCTCTTTCCCACCAGATCAAGCTGCATGGGATTTTTGTGAGAGGTTCAGAAGCATGCATGTACACTTGGAGATTTTGCTGTCGCCCTTTTCCTCTCTAGTGTCCCCTGCTTTATAAAACTTCTTTAGCCCTAGGGCGAAGTGGCAACCCTTTATTAAGACCTGTGGCCACTGACTCTTACAAACAGAATTGTTTCTTCTTTCTTTCTTTGTAGAGGAACATGAGCTGACAGTGGATATGGAAACCATCAGCCTAGATGGAGATGCAGAGGTAATGCTGCCTGCCTGGCCCAGCCTCAGGGGCCGTGGTTACAGATGATGGTCCTAACCATTAACTTATCTTTTTTTTTTCTTTTTGGTAAGGGGGAAATTGGTTTTTTATTTTGTTTTTGTTTTTTCCTTTTTCTCTTTTTTGGGAGTTTTTTGATTGTTGTTTTTTATTTTTATTTTTGGGGGTTTTGATTGGCTTTTAGATTTTTCAAGACAGGGTTTCTCTGTAGCCTTGGCTGTTCTGGACTCACTTTGTAGACCAGGCTCACCTCGAACTCACAGAGATCCGCCTAACTCTGCCTCCCCAAATGCTGGGATTACAGGTGTGTGCCATCATGTCTGGCTCATTAGCTTATCTTCCTCTCCCTCCCCCGCCTTTTTTTTTTTTTTTTTTTTCAAGACTGGGTTTCTCTGTGTAGCCTTGGCTGTCCTGGACTCACTTTGTAGACCAGGCTAGACTCACAAAGATCTGCCTGTCTCTGCCTCCCAGGGTGCTGGGATTAGAGGAGTGTACCACCATGCCCGAGTTAGCATATCTTTTATAAAGGTGACAAATTAGTGACATCTAAGCCTCCCTTGATTGGGTTGGTTTCATGTATTTTAACTATTTTTAATACCAGTGGTTGAAATCTATTTCTGTGTAACCAAATGAAATGTTTTTGACTCACAAGTTACTTGAGTCCAGTGATCATGTTGATGGTGGGGTCCTCACAACCCCCAGTTATGGAAAACTCTGTGTGTGCATGTTTAAGTGTGTTTGTGTCCAGTTGCTAAGGGATTTAATTCAGACTGACAACTAGATTAGTTTTACGTAAAACTAATACACTAAATCATAGCTAAACAACAACAACAAAAAGCTAAACCTGGTGACCTTCCCTGTGTCTTTATCACTGTCATATGCCAGTCACAATGGATCTGCTTAGCATCACATCATCTGCCCTGCTCCCCACTTGAGAATCTCCTGAACAGCTTCTGGCCAGGTCTCCAAAAACTCTGGCAGATCTGAGCATGATTCCTCTGTGTTTCAGGATGTTGATCTGAATCATTATCGAATTGGAAAGATTGAAGGTTTTGAGGTGCTGAAGAAAGTGAAGGTGAGAGGGATCTGTCCTTGCACACAAGGTGACTTGGTAACATTTACTTGGGGAATATACACAATTCTTGTTCCTGTCCTATGGGTGGTACTGGCCTATATTTTCATATCTCTGTTATGAATGGGGCAGGTGTTTTCCTGCATTTGGGTAGCTCAAGCCTGACTGGGTTCTGAGGCTGCCTCAGTGAGCACTTGCAGAGTCTTTCATCTCACTGCAGTTAAGTTTGCTTCTCAAGTCCTGGCAATTGAAGAAGCCCTTATTCAGTTCCTCCCTCCCCAGACAGCTATGTTCAAGTATGGGGTCAACCTGGCTTCCCTTTAGGCCTATGCCTGTCCTCAATACAGGAGGTTAATTCCAGCTTCTCACTCTTAACTCACCTGCCTCCTGAAGGCCAACATAAAACAGCCCCTGAGAGGTGGCCCTGTGTTGCTTTACTAATGCCAATCCTCCTCTTGCCCTCCAGTCACTCTGTCTTCGTCAAAACTTAATTAAATGTATTGAAAACCTGGAGGAACTACAGAGTCTTCGAGAACTGGATCTCTATGATAATCAGATCAAGAAGATTGAGAATCTTGAGGCGTTGACAGAATTGGAGTGAGTATGGGGACCTAGAAGAGATGGGACAAGTTGGGTGGCCAGTTTCCCCAGAACCTACCCACCCTGGCCATAAGCTTCAGGGGCTGGTCTGTACCAGGTCCTGCTGATGCTAGGGCTCTAAGAGAGAGCAATAGCTTCATAGATGCCATTAGCATTGAAGGCTTGTTGTATTCGGTTTTTAATATTTACTATTAATATATCTTTTTGTAAAGGTGTAGTTAATCCTAAACAGCTATAACCAAATCACCACACAGAGACTAGGATTTATTTAGTTAACCTAGAACACAATGCTGGGCAATAGTTACTCTATCCTAAACCTCCAAGCCTGCATAGTTCCTGCCATTCAGATTCACTCATTATACTTGCTTTTAGTGGTATCTTAGGTCTGGTTCATTTCTCCATGTTGTTCCAAGACCTCTCTTCCAGCTTCTGCTGTCCCTGCTTCTGCTCCTCTTCTCCCTCCTATCCCTTCCTCTCCTCCAGCTCCTCCCCTCTCCCTTCTACTTCTTCCTCTCCTCTGGCTCTTCTTCCTTCCTCTCCCCCCACTCTGAACCAGGATGTCCCACCCTATCCTCCCCATTGCTCAACATTGTGGCTGGTTGTTTTAATTGACAAATTAGAGAACAAATGGTGGCATGTTTACACAAACTTGAGACAGGTGATGCTTAGAAAAAGTATCACAATGCAATGTCCAGATTGAAACCAGATAGTTGGGGAGAGAAATCCAAATTTGAATTAACAAGGGTAAGGTGTATACATTCCAAAAGAACATTATACCAACAAAGGCTGGAACTGGGCATCTGGCTGGGTTCCATTCAATAATGATGTCAGAATTAGAGAGAGAGGAGCTTTAATCCATAATCCCCTTTTTAAAGCAAAAGTGTCAGCAACATTTCTGACAAAAAGAGTCAGCTTTACCTAGTTGCAGCCTTAGCTGGACTTTGGTCATTTGTTGGTGCTGGGTTTTGTTTTGGTTTTTTGAAATAGAATCTCATGGAGCCCAGGCTCAGCTGAATTCTCTGTAGCTGAGAATGATCCTGAATTTTGATCCTCATGTCTCCACCTTGATATTACTGGCCTTCCAGACATGCATCACCATGCCCAGCTGTCCAACACTGCTCAGGTTGAGTTTGTACAAGGCATGGTACTAGCTTCTGCCCTGGACACAGGCACCTGGTTTCTGCTCTTAAGTAAGGCCATAAGAGACAGTGTTTATAGCCTACAAGTTGCTTTTACTGCCTTCCCAAGTTCCAGGCAACCCCATGATCACATAGGACAGCTCCAGGGTGAGCCACTCAATGAGTGGTGGGGGCGTGGTCAGATCTCTGTATACCTTGGGGGCAGATACGCTCTAAGTGGGATTCCAACTCTTACACGGTCTGTTCATTCAAGAAATATTTTGTTTCTTTCCAGGGTTCTAGATATTTCTTTTAATCTGCTGAGGAACATTGAAGGGATTGACAAACTGACACGGCTGAAAAAACTCTTCTTGGTCAACAATAAAATCAATAAAATTGAGAATATAAGCAGCTTACATCAACTGCAAATGCTGGAGCTGGGATCTAACCGGATCCGGGTAGGTACAGGTTACACTATGTCTTGGGAACAGCCCACTGAGCAGTCTGGCTCTTCAGTGGTATATACAGAGTGTGTACTTGGCTGAGTTTTTCTTATGTTCATAGTATTTGAAGCAGAGAAATATTTGTTAAGGAAAAATGCTAACTGTAAGCCAGTATTAATAAGAACCATGCTCATACCAACTGGTCTAATCTGGTAGTTAGCTTTCATTGGCTCTTTATCTATATCATAGTCCTGTGCCAAGCCTGTCCACAAAGTAAGCAGCCAAGCTTTCTTTTTAAACCTGTTCATAGTGGGTTTCCTCCATCTGCATATAAGATGTTTCCCAGGGTGGTCACTTGCAGTGATCTGTCATGTGATAAGCAAGTATCTTGCTGTTGAAATGCCCTGGAATACTGGGCTGGCCCTTCATCCCCTAAACATGTCCTCTGGCAGGATTTGGTTTATTGTTCAATATCCATTTGACTTTGAAAACATAGATCAGAATGGAAATGAGAGACTGGCTTATTTGTATGTTTGTTTGTTTGTTTGTTTGTTTGAGTCTGCATTGCCTTGGCTATAGGAACTCACTCTGTAGACCAGGCCGGCTTTGAACTCAGAGATCTACCTGCCTCGGCCTCCTAAGTACTGGGATTAAAGGCATGCACCACCACTGCCCAAGAGGCCTTTTTTCCCATTAATTATTTAATAACTTTACTACCTGATTGAACCCCCCACTTTCACTCCCCATCCCCCCCACTTCTCAGGGAAGGGGAACTCCCCACCCCCCATGGTAACAGCCCACACTGACACATCAAATCGAAGCAGTATTAAGTGCATTCTATCCCACTGAAGCCAGGCAAGGCGGCCCAGCTAGGGGAAAGGGATCCAAAGGCAGGCGACAGAGTCAGAGACAGCCCCCACTCTAATTGTTAGGAGAACCACATGAAGAACAAGCTGCACATCTGCTAAATATGTGTAGGTGGCCTGTTCAATCTCTCTGAGCCCTCATGGGCCCAGGTTAGTTGACTATATAGTCCTTAAAGTATCTTTGACACACACACACACACCCCCAGCTCCCTCAATCCTTCCTCCTACTTTTCCACAAGTCTTCTAGAGCTCTGCCTGTTGTTTGGCTGTGAGTCTGCATCTGTTTTCATCAGCTGCTGGGTGGAAGCTCTTAGAAGACAATTATGCTAGGCTACTGTCTATAACCATAGCAGAGTATCATTAATAGTGTCAGGAATTGGCTTTCTCCCATAGACTGAGTCTCTAGTTGGGCCAGTCATTGGTTGACCCATTCCTTCAATCTCTCCTCCATTTTTATCCCTACACTTCTTGAAGTCAGGACAAATTTTGGGTCAAAGGTTTTATGGGTGGGTTGATGTCCCCCTCCTTCCACTAGAAGTCCCACCTGACTACAGGAGGTGTCAACTTGAGGCTCCTTATCCCCTGCTGCTAGGAATCTCAGCTAGGAACACCCTCTATAGACTTCCTGAGAGCCTCCCCCATCCCAGAGATGCCCTTCCCCATGGATTTCCTTTTTCTTTCCCAGTCCTCCTCCTCCCCACTCCCCTAACTCTACCCACACCTGATCCCCACCCCCAATCCCCTTCCATCCTCTCTTCCATCCAGTTCCCTCCCTCTGTCTACTTCAGATAATTGTATTTCCCCTTCTGAGTGAAATTCAAGCATCCTCCTATAGGCCCTCCTTGTTACTAAAAAAAAAAAAAAAAAAAAACTGATGTAGGAGAACACAGAAACAAAGTCTTTTTGAGACAAGGTCTTACTGACTATGTAGGCCAGACTGGCCTGAAACTCACAGAGATCTCCCAGTTCTGGGATTAAAGACATGTACCCCCACACCCAGTACAACAAAACCAATCCTTTACCACTTGACTTATAACTACAGGGAAAAGTGCCTTGTATCTGACAGAGGAACTTCAAAGGTCCATATAGGTAAGAGGATCTTCCAGGCAGAGGAAGGAGGCTTCCCCATGGGCAGATAAGAGGGATTAGTAAATTATAAAGCTGAGCCTAATTTCAACATCATTGTGTCATTGTGCTGTGCCTGTCCTCACCCTCGTTGGTTAGTGGCTGAGGAAGGTATTTACATGGATGTGTCTGCCCACCCCATGTTTGGAGTACCCTTCATTTGGTGTTTGGAAGTACTGTACCACATTGGTTCTCTAAGAACCGTAAGGGTACAAAGCTAGGGCTAGAAAAAGCTAGGGCCTGCAGCAAGAAAAAGCACAGGAAGAGGAATGCACAGTCTCAAAGGCTAGGTAGGATGGAGTGCCACAAGAGCTAGAAAAATCAGCTAGCTTCTGAGATTTCAGATAATCCCAGAGCTCTTTGAAAGCATGAGGGTTGCTGGGGCGGTGGTGGCGCGGGCCTTGGGAGGCAGAGGCAGGTGATCTCTGGTCTGCAGAGCAAGTTCCAGAATAGCCAGAGGCTACACAGAGAAACCCTGTCTCAGTAAAGAAAAGAGAAAGAGAAAGGGATAAAGCATGTGGGGTTGGGAGTGAGCCCAGGAAAAAAAGAAAGTGTGAGGGTTGGAAGTGAGCCCAGGAATCAGTCTTCAGTCGTCATCATGTTCCTCCTTTTTATCCAAGAGAGTTCATTGAAAACTTCGCAGAGTGCGGACATCGCAGAGCTGAAGCTTTAGACTGCCTTGGGCTAGGCCCCTCATTTGGTACAGGTTTCCAGACCGCAGAGAACATTTACCTTGATGTTTCATCTGTTTCACAGGCAATTGAAAATATTGACACATTAACCAACTTGGAGAGTTTGTTTCTGGGGAAAAACAAAATTACAAAACTTCAGAACCTGGATGCACTTACCAACCTGACAGTCCTCAGTATGCAGGTACTGGACCTCATCAGCTCCCAGCTTCTCATTCCCACAGGGCTGACCCCACCACACACAGCCTGGTTGTATTCCCTTTTATGTTCATGGTCTACACTGTTTCACAATTAGTAGATGACTCAAGCATTAGAAGCCACAAACTGTATATACACATACCCTATAAACTAAAATTCTGGGTTTTTTTTGTTTTTTTTTTTTGTTCTTTTTATATAATTTAGTTTTACTGTTAAGAATTTTACTTTTGAGAGCTGGAGTAATGGCTCAGTGGGGAAGAGCACCAGCTGTTCTTGCAGAGGATCCAGGTTCAAGGCCCACAGGTTCATGGCAGCTCACAAGCTGTCTGTAATCTATTCCCAGGGAATCTGAGCCTTCCTTCTGGCTTCCACAGGCACCAGTCACATATATGGTGGTGCACAGAAAAAATGTATGTTCAGGCAAAACACCCATATACACAAAATTTAATTTAAAAAAAAAAATTTACATCCCTGGGGCTAGAGAGGTGGCTCGGAAGTTAGGAGCACTGGCTGCTGTCTCATAATACAGGTTCAGTTCCCAGCACTCAACTCACAAATATCTGTAACCCTCTTCTGGCCTCTGAGGGTACCAGGCAAGTATGTGATATACAGACATACTTGTAGACAAATGTTTATGCACATAAAATAGTAATGAAAGACTCTCATTCCTTCCATATTAATTTCGGCATCTTCAGAAGGAGAGCTTACCCAGTCCTCAAACGTGTCTGTTCAGTGGTAGAAATGGAGAGATTTGTCAAGGTTGCACAGAGAGTGCAGGCCCTGTTCAGCACTTTCTAACAGATTCATACATTCACACTAACTTTTTTTGGGGGGGGGACTAGGTCTCATTATGAAGCTTTGGCTAGCCAAGAGCTTACTGTGAATCAGGCGAATCTCTAACTCACAAGAGATCCAACTGTCTCTGTCTCCTGCATACTGGGATTAATGGCATGCACCACTATCTATGCCTGGCTCGTGTCAAATTATTTTGCTGCTGTTTTTTAAGGTTTTGTTTTTATTGCAGGGTGGGAGGTCGGGTTCAGTTTGGCGGCAGTTAGTAGAATCAGACCTTGAGGGTCAAGAGAGATGTGACTGGGTATCCCTGGGATGCCTGTTTGTTTGGCAGGACCCACCAACAGCCTCAGAAAACCTCTTAGACTCTGAGTAAAATAGATGCTTCATAGACTGCTCTGGAAGAGACACTCTTGAACTGACTGAATTGTAAAATACCCTAAAAGAAATGAAAACTGGTTTGTTTCAAAAAAAAAAATGTTAGGATAGGGAGATGACTCAGTAAGTAAAGGTACTTGTTCCCAAGCCTCATGAGCTCAGTTCAACTCCCCAGGTCCCATACAGTAGAGAGAACCGACTTCCTGAAAGTTGTTTTTTAATTGAAATATACATATATAATATTTATGTGTATGTATCATGATATATATATTATATTTTTTAAAATATAATTTGAAGAGAGCTGAAGAGGTGGCTCAGTAGTTGAGAGCACTAGCTGCTTTCCAGAGAAACTCGGCCTCAGCATCCATGTAGCATCTCTAACACCCTCTTCTGGCCTCAATAATCAGGCATGTACATGGTGCACTGACATACATGTAGACAGAACACCCGTACATGAAAGACGTTTTCATTATACTTCTGACATTTTTAAATTGTTAAATTAATTCAGTAATCCAGTGAGATGGCAGAGCAAGTAGACTATTGCTCCAAAACTGACCACCTGAGCTCAATCCCATGTGATAGAAGGAGCAAACTAACTCCTACAAGTTTTCCCCAACCTCCTTGTATCCACTATATCATGGGCATGTACACATACACACACAAGGTTTACTTTAATTACTTCAAGTAAACCTTATGAAGATATAGCTTTAAAAAAAGTGAGATTTTCATATAAAAGATCCTGAATGTCCAGATAGGAATTTCAACCAAGAGAGATGTTAAGTCTTCTCTAATTCCTATTAAGAACATTAAATTTTTTTATTTTATGTGTGTGGATGCTTTGCCTGCATATATGTCAGTGCACCACATATATACCTAGTGCCCTTGGAGGCCAGAAAAAGGCGCTGGATTCCCCAGGACTGGAGTTACAGATAATTATGAGCAGCCATGTGGGTTCTAGGAATGAGCCGAAGTCCTCTGGAAGGACAGCCAGTGCTCTTAATTACTGAGCTATTTTCACCCCATCCCCATCAAAATACAGTTTATGTAAAATACCTTTTCTTAGGAGTCTTCAGGATAAAGAAGCTTCATTTGTGAAACCATTCTATTTCTAACCTGTGTAGCTGACAGCTTTTTTTTTTTTTTTTTTTTTACTCTTTTAACATTTGTATGTATGTGGCATGAATATCTGTGTATTCATGCACATGTGTGTGCATGCATGTGGAGGTTGAAGCTTGAAGTTGGGAGTCATCCCTTGACAAGGGAACCCACCTCACTCATAAAAGGGTCTTTCAGGCAAACCCAGAGCTAACTGACATGGCTGCTTTTGCTGGCCAGCTTGTTTTGGAGAACTCTAGTCTCGGGCCTTCCAGGTTTGGAATTAGAAGCAAGTCACCACACTCACCTGGTATTAGTATGGATTCTGGGAGTCTAAACTCTGGGCATCCTCAAGCTTGAGTGGCAAATGTTTTAACCACTGAACCATCTCAGCCCCAAGGCTGACATCTAACTCTCTTTTACAGAGCAACCGGCTAACCAAGATAGAGGGTTTACAGAGCTTGGTGAACCTGCGGGAGCTGTACCTCAGCCACAATGGCATTGAGGTCATCGAAGGCCTGGAGAACAACGTAAGAGCCCCTTGGTCTGTTTGAGGGAGATAAAGGGAGGGAGAGAGGAGGGGGGGTGCTGGTATCCACTGCCCTCCAGGCCCGGCCTCAGGTGGGCATACCGCCTGCAGGATGTGCGCTAAGGGCCCTCTGTCCCAATAAGTCAAAGGGCCAATGTGTTGTGTCATGGCTGCCTGTGCATTTTCAAGGATCACAGGCACTCTCTAGGGAAGCTCACTGCACATCTGCCCTGTACTCTAGGCCTTTGGGTGCTTTGAGAAATCTTTATCTGCCTCTGCCTCACACAGATAGCTAACACAAGTATCCCTAGCTCTATCCTTCCCATTTCTCCTGAGCTTAGTGCCTTGCCTCAGTCCCACCCCCAGCATGCAAAGGCTACAGGGTGAGCTTGGCTAGGCTGCTTAGAAGAAAGAGCATGGCTCCTGCTTCCCTGCCCCTCTCCCTGAGTCCAGTGTGCATATGGTCTCCTCCTCCCAACTGCCTCTCACCTTCCTCCTCTACTCCTCCCACCCATCTCCAGCCTCCCATCAAGAAGAGCCTCTCATATAGGTTGCCTTTGGCCCCACCTGTTTTTCCTCCAAGCATGATTCAACACAAATAAAATATATTTTACTTGTTCAGTTTTACTGGGGTTGTTTTGTTTTGTTTATGGGGAACATTTTTGTTTATTTGCTTGCTTGCTTGCTTGCTTGGTTTTGTTAAATTGACAGCAAATATACCAAGATTGGGTGAGGCTTTTGTTCTTGGAAGCATCATTCTTCAGATCTCATCATAGGTTCCTTTGCCCTCTGTACCCCATCCAGGCCTGAGTTACAGCAGTGATATCATTCTGGAGGAAAACCAGTGTTTTGGGTTTTAGCATCATGTGTTGGAAAAACTAAAATTTGCCTGTGCAACAGTTTGGTGCTTTCCACTAAGTTAAATTAAGAGTTTAGTCAGCTTGTGAAGCCAGGAGTGGTAGCACACACTTATAACCACAGCACCTGAATGGTGAACAAAGAAGAATCAGAAGTTGAAGGCTGAACCTGACTACATAGTGAGCTCAAGGCTAGCCTGGGCAGCATGAGACCCTGCCTCAGTCACATGTACAATTAAACCAGCTTCTGAACTTCTGTAGAAGGGGAGATGGGGGCAGCCGCTGGAGCAAGGAGACCTGGGAAAGCCTTGAGGGGCTGGGTAGATCACACACTGAGAGCACCAATACCCTTGCTTCCCACAGGTAGCAGCCCCCACTAAGAGACCAGCACATCTGTATTGTAGTTCCCTTGTGGTACAGGGCTGTCTTCAAGCAAACAGGAAAGAAGCATGGGTGTAGAATACTACCTAAGACATGTAATATCTCCATCTTGGTTAAACTTCATGTCACTCCTGGGTCTCAAAAACAAAAGAGAAAAATACTGTTAACATTTACTATGGTCAAATGTGACAGTCTTTCAGATTTTATTTTAACTAATGATAAAATATTTACCTAATGTTGTCCCAAGTTTTATTCTCTCTCTCTGTTTAGGGAGGGTTGTTTGTTTTTTGGTTTTTGAGCTGGTGTTTTTCTATGTAGCCCTCCATGTCCTGAAACAACTCTGTAGACCAGGCTGCCTCAAACTCAGAGAATCACCTGCCTCTGCCTCCTCAGTGCTGGCATCAAAGATGTGTACCACCATGCCCAGCCCAAGTTTTATCTCCTAATCAGGAATTTACTTTCATGGTGGGAGAAGAAGAAATGCTTTTTCCCAAGTGGCACATACATTGTCACTGCCCACTTGTCAGATGCTCATTCTTCAACATCCCAAGGCATCTGTCTAATGTATCTGACTCCTTAGCTTTTTCCCTTCCGTCTAACATGTTTGTTCTAGCTTTTGACCTGGGTGTTACTAGGTATCATGGGAAGCTATGACCTGTGCTGTGGGAAAACGGTCCCACCCTCCCTGTTTGGTTTGGTTTTTGGTTTGTTTATTTGTTGAGACAGAGTGTATCTGTGTAGCCCTGGCTATCCTGGCTTCCCTTTGTAGACCAGGCTGGCCTCAAAAAGATCCACCTCCCTCTGCCTTCCCAGCACTGGAATTAAAGGCATGCACCCCCACACCTGGCTTTGTTTTGTTTTTTAATTAAACAAAAGTAAGGTCTTGCTAGCACTCAAATCCTCCTCACACAGAAGGTGTACAACTGCATCTCAGGTTAGATTAGGGCCAATCCTGTTGTTCAGTATATACCATCAGCCGTCTTTGCTCCAAGCCTTTGTACTTGGACTTCTCTTTTGCTAGTTTGCAGTCTTGCACACAGTTTGAACACCACAGGACCATCACAAAGTGCCGGGGGATGTTGCCATTGGTGGGTGTGGTCTGTCCCTTTAGTCCCTTTGTACATACAGTTGTCTTGTGGCCCTTTTGACTCTGAAGCCCTCTGAATTGCTGTTGGGTAGGAACACTACCGCTTAGTGCATGGGAACAGAAGTGACTAAGGATAAGAGGGTGAGAAGGAGATGCCTCTCCATGTATATGACACGTCACAAGGGCAGTAACATGATGAAGGTGACATTTGTACGTGTGTACATCTGGACTCAGTGCTTCTGGCATATGTGCCTCTGCTGGTGTGATGTTTGTTGTGTCAGGTGTGGGGGCAGTATGATGGAAATATGAAACCATCAAGGAACTCGGAAGCCACAGATGTAATATTTTTTACAATAGCTATGTAAAATAGCTATGTAGCTACTGGCTATGTTTGAAATTTTTATCTTTTTTAATTTCCATTAAAACTTGGAAAGACTTGGAATCAAGACACCAGGAATGCAAAGACACCAGAAAACAGGGATCATGAGTCTAAAGTGCTGGGAGGTCCTGAGGGCAGAAGAGGAAGGACTGTTATCTGGTTCCCAGCCAGTGCAAGGGAAAAAATTCCAATGGTTTGGTTTGTTAAAACATATTGGCCAGCACTGTGAGCTACAGGAGACTTAACTTTCACCATGAAATTGTTCTTCTGTTGAATCTTGAAACTAGAAACTTTAAAACAGTTACCAAAGCTGAGCTGATGTGTTTCAGGCGACATTTGACACGTTTTAGAGCACATAAAACACAATGCTGTGAGCAGAGTGGTGGTGCCACACACCTTTAATCCCAGCACTCAGAACACAGAAGTGGGCTTCTGTGACTTCAAGATCTTCCAGATCTGTGACTTCAAGCCCAGCCTGGTCTACAGAGCTAGTCCCATGACAATCAGGGCTACACAGAAAAACCCTATCTCAAAAAACTGAAAGAAAAAAAAAAAACCACAATGCTGTGTCCTGCAGGATGCATGGTATCCACAGACACCACCATTAGTTGCTAAGGTTCCCTTTTCCCTTGTTGCCATCATTTCTCAGCCCAACAGACAACAACATCGGCCCTTCTTAACTACCTAGGCCCTAGGTAGTTTTGTCTGAGATAAGACCTTTTGTGGTACTCCCACCCCCACTGTGTGCCTGGCGTGTCTTATCCTCACTTAGTCCTCACTGAAGAGAAGCTGTAGGGTGATTCCACTGTAGAGCACTATGTATTTCTTCATGGTGAACACCAAAGACACACCGCAGCGATTGTCGTTTCTTCCTCAGCTCGGGGTCACTGCTCTTCCCAGATCATAAGAACAGGAGCAAGGGTCTCACTGGGGTCCCCAGTGGTTATGGGGGCTTCACACTGAAGCAAATTTCAGAGACTGAAAGCTTCATGAAGCTTTGAGCAGAAACACTGAATCAGGTCCACCTGGAGAAGCTGTAGGTATCAGCCTGGAGTATCAAAGCCAAGCCAAGGCAGAGGGTGGTTCACCTGAAGCCTTCAGCTCAGCTCCACACTGTTGCATGTGGTTGCACGCTGCTGTGGAACTTCAGTAATCCAGAAAAAAAAAAAATATTTTCTTATTTTAGAACAAACTCACCATGTTGGACATTGCATCAAATAGAATAAAAAAGATTGAAAATATCAGTCATCTAACAGAACTGCAAGAATTCTGGGTAAGTTTTAAACTTAGTGGGATTGGTAGCTATCTCTTTGGCTCAGTGAGTCCCATTGAGCAAAACGTGACTCATTGCAAGTCTGCCAGTCCTGGAAGCCCTGATGCTCGGTGAACTATGTGTGCATGTGTTCTGGGGTCACACTCAAGTTGTTAACAAGTGTTTTTCTCTCCTGATCCATTTTATCTACCATTCTCACCTGTAAAAGGAACTTTTATTTGCCTGCTACAGTTGTTGTTTAGGAGGATTACTGCATCCTGCTAACCTGGGCCTGGAAGCTTCTCGCCTCCATACAATTTAACCTCGGCCTAGAACATTTTCAGTCTCTGAAAATTACTGCTTAATAAGCTCACCCTTTCCTGTTCTTACTGAGTTCTGGGCTGGCTGGTTCAATTCCATTGTTCTGGCTCAAACTCCTTTCCCAGCTGACTTACTCACTTTGGCTTCTCTCTCAGTCCCCTAATTGCTCTGCTTGGCCTCAAACTCCAGCAGTCTGCTCTATCTCCTGGCTCCTTAGTCTCGGGCTCATTCAGTCTTCACCTGAGTGCTCTCTCTGCAACCTGTCTCTATGTTACTGTCCCAGTAAAACTGCCTTCTCTCTCTCTCTCTCTCTCTCTCTCTCTCTCTCTCTCTCTCTCCTGTGAGAGTTGGGCATATTCTATTCTGTCAAATCTTTCTCTGATTTGTCACTGTTTCTGCCAGTCAATAAACATCAAACATGGGTGCTTCCTTCTACAAACTAACTTTACCTTCATTGTTTGGGTTTAAAGGCATGAAACACCATGCCTGGACCTAAGCTTTTCTTTACCTGAAACTTGCTCTATACAATGCTGATCTTGAACTCAAATCTGCTTGTTTCTGTCTCCCAGATTAAAGGCATGTCTCTAGTCCAGCCAGATCACATAGACCTAGAAGATCTTTGGATGTGATCTCTTGCCAGAGCAGCCATGTTCTGTTAAAATTCCTCTACACTCACCTTCACATTTTTTTAGTACAGAATTACAGATATACAATTTTTTTTTTTTTTTTTTTTAGTGAGGTCTCTATGTAGCCCTGACTGTTGTGGAACTCTCTACATAGGACAGGCTTACATCACAGAGATTCACCTGCCTCCACCTCCCAAGTGCTGGGATCAAAGGCATGTGCCACCACGTAAGACTGAGCTTTTTAAATCTGTAAATTTATAGTTTTTGTGCAATCTAGGCAAGTTTTGTTTTTTCTCTAAAATTGTTCTAGTCTCTACCAACCCTTAGTTTCTTCTAAATATATAAATATACGTGTATTAGTCCTTTGGTGATTAGATCAACATCTGTTGCTCATCTCTCCCACTCCTGTCCTCAGGCTTTGCTCTGGTCTGAGCCTCAGTTTATGTGCTTTCAGTTTCTCTATCTTCAAGCTATTGTTTATCCTTCTTCAAAATCTTGCTCATTAATTAACTACTTACATTTATAAAGATTTATTTGTTTATTTTTATGTCTTTATAGTACATATGTGTATGAATGTATGCCTGTGCCTTTGTGTGGGACAGAGGCAAGAAGAGGGTATCTGTGCCCTTCTCTGTCATCCCCTGCCTATTTACATGAGGCAGTTTCTCCCTGAACCTGGGTCTGACATTTTCTCACTCAGCTAGGCTAGAAACTAACAGCCTGGTGATCCCCCTCTCTCCTCCTCCTTTGGAGCTGGGATTACATGCACATGCAGGATACCTGGATTGTTACATAGGATACCATCTCCATTATTATGCAGCAAACACTTTAACTGCTGAGCCACATCTCCAGCCCTAGTTACTTCTCTTGACAAGATAACTGACAAAGACAACTTAAGAGGAAAAGGATTAATTTTGCTCACAGTTTAAAAGAGCACAGTCTGTCATGGCAGAGTTGATGGGAGCAGGAGCATGCACCTAGACTGGCCCCTTCCAGAGAGAGGGTCTGATGACACTGCTTTTCACTGTCTGTGCAGCCCAAGATCCCAGCCCCAAGGGGTGATGCTACCCACATTCAGGGTAGGCCCCCTTCCTTTGGGAATCCCCTCAGACATCCCCAGAGGTATAGCTCCTTACTGATTCTAAATCTAATCACACTGACAGTGAAGTTGACCAAAGTGCCTATGCAATGAATTTTTGTTCTAGTTGTACTTTCAGCCTTTGAGAACATGTTGTTAAGAACATGTTTTATGTTTCTTTGTCATTCTTTCTCTACATGACTAGTAACTCCTTGTATGCTAGGTATTATGAAACTAAACAGTTGCATATATACTGTACTTGAAGTGTTACACTGTTACAGTCTGGACTTAAGAGGAATGGCACAGGTCTCTCAGGGGTCCATTCCTGACCCTTCCCCTACCAAGCCAGCAAAGCAAACATGCTGAACAAAATCTAGATCAGGGAAGGAGAACCTCTGGCAGCAGCCTGCTTGCTGCTGTCCCTACTATTGACGCCAGACATTACCTACTTATATTACCAGCAAATGATTGGATCAGTTGCTTCTCTTTGTATTTTCCTGTGCTGGCCTCGCCCCACACATTCTCAATCAGTGATAAGCAGTAGCTGCTGGCACAGAGGCTGTGTAGCCCACCCTGGCACCATGCACGCTTGCCAGCTCTCAGACACCTCCCACACACATCTACTGCCTCTTCCCTGCAAATAGTTCACTCTCTCTGACACTGCTTTTTCTGTCTACATTACTGGTAATACTAGGATCCCTGTAGATGATTTTTCTAATGACCTAACATCTCAGTCCCTTGATTGACTTCCATATCATTTGTAGCCTTTTCCATGAACTTCAAGCTCATTGGCCTGATTTCATCCTAAGTCTCACCTTGGCCTAACTCCTTCCCCTGCATTGTCCTCTCTCAGCTCCCCTTTACAGCTAGCCCTTGTCTAGCCTGGCTGTAGCAGTGGACCCTTATCTACTGAAGTGGACCCAGAGATGAAAGGGCAGGAAAGGGAGCTCATGATCTCAGGCTTGAACTTGCTCTGTTTAGGTGATAACAGGTAGGGATTTTTCTTCCTGAGCCTGCTGCAATTAAGAATGCAGCCACCAGCATGACCTGACAGCCAACATCCATTCCAGTGGGTCAGTGACCATACTGCTTTTTATATGTCTCTTTGAATTCCATTCTGCCAGTGGACACATTCTATATCCAACATCCTTTCCATTCCTCATCTTTCTCCCACTTCTAATCAAATATATTTAATTCCTGTACATTTCTCAAAACATACAGCAAACTGCTGGCCTCAATTCTCCTATCACCCTAAGTCTTTGGTTGTCTTTGCTTGTTCCTCTGCTGTTTTGCACCCACAAGAGTGCTCTAGCATTGAGTCTTCATTTTCCTTTCTCCTTGGCAGCCCTATCCAGTCTTACAGTTTTAAATGTCACCGCTCTGCTCCTGGTAGCCAAACTTCTCTAGCTCAGAGCCTTTCTTGGATCTAGCTGTCTGCTCATGTGTTGAGCCATCATCCAAATAGGACAAGTCCAAGCCTGAGATCATGGGTTGTACTCACAGTCCCTCCATTTGGCTCAACCTCAGGGGACAATGACTATCCTTCCAGATCCTCATACCAGGGTCTTGACATCCTCCTATACTTCCCCTTTCCTGTGTGCCAGATCCACTCCAACATCTAAATTCTTGCTTCTACCTTCAAAATACATCTAAAACCCTGCATTTCCCCACCTCTGCTGCTGCCACCTGGCCCAAACCACCAACTTCTTTCCCTGTACTGTTTAGGTCATCTTCTGACTTGGAGCCCTATTTGTACTCTCCAGATAAAATTCTTGTGTTTGCTTTGGCTACACATGTACTAAATTGAACAATACAGAAATTACCGTGGCCTCTGTGCAAGGATGAAACACAAATGTGTGAAGCACTCCATATGTTTATTGTATATAGGTTAATAAAAAGACAGAAACCAGAGAGAAACATAGAGGCCCTTCTAGAAAACCTGTATTGGATTCCCATCCCATTTAGGAATAAAAGCCAAATTTCTACAAAGCCCCATGATTCTCCACGGTGCCTCTCACTGTTGTATTGCAGATCCCCTCCCTGTCTTTCCCTATGGACATCATCACTCTGTCAAATCCCAGCATTCTTCAGAGCTTCACACAGGATAGGGCCTCATGAATCATCAGCGAAAGAGTAGCAACACTTCCAAGACCTATACTTACTAGATGCTTCAAACCCAGGAATGGTGCCTTGCCACAACCTGAGGACAGTAGAATCTCAGGGCAAGTGCCTGAGAGGCTCTTAATTCTAAGGCCTTGAGATGCCCCCTCCACTGCATTCTCACCCAGGGACCTTTCACCCTGACTGCAGGCCTCCACTTCCCTTCTGCTTCACATGTAGATTGTCCATGTCCTAATGTGTGTCATTTTAGCTTCTGCTCTCCCCATCTCTGGCCATGGTAAATTCTCAGACTAGAGAGGTCTCTTCCCCATGGGTGGTGCCTCTACTTCCTGTAGCAGCTTGGTGCAGGCCCTGCAGCTTGGAGTGTCTACAGACATGACTTCTGACTCTGTGGGCAAAATGGGACTGTAGTCAAAGTCCCAAAGTGTGAAGCTAGACTGGCTACTCAGTTTGGACTGTTGACATGGTTGCTTGCTCTGCCGTTTAGTTTCTGTCTTCAAGCCATTAAGTGCACTGGACTGCATCTAGCCTGGGTGACATGAGTAGCCAATTGTGCACACCCCTAATGGCTGCAGTTACTGGCATCATGTTGGTACCAATTCAGCCATGCTATTTACACCACAGAAAGTAGTAATCATGTGTCTTCTCTGTTCTGTAGAACAAGCTGTTGATTAAACATTTGCTAGCATTCCTTGGGCCCACACCTTTGTGGCTGTTCTGAAAAGGTGCCCTTTCCAAACCTCTGCCATAGTACTTAGTCAAACTGGAAACTGGGTTTGGACAGTTTTACCTGGCACTACAGGTTCTCACCCAAGGTAGCTTTTGTCTCAAAAATTGATCCCATCATTAGACAGTGTGGAAGTCAACCAGCTCCAGGCTCATGTAGATGCCTCTTTTGATTAGGGAGAGCACTCTTCTGCCAGGCTCACCTCTTCTAGATGGGCTGGCAGAGATGAGACTGTGAATCCCACAGCTCAGGCCCCAACCCACTGCAGGATCTGGTGTTCCTCATGAGGTGTTGGCAGTGTTGGTCAGCCATGGGTGGCCTTTGTGTACAGGAGCTAGCTAGCAGTGGAAACATCTTCAAAAATGTAGCACAGAGGTGATCTCAGAGTCATGCTTGGAGTAGAGCAGCTTCCGGTCAGCTGTTATGGTCAGCACAGTCTCAGCCTAGACAGCAGTTGGTGAGATCAGATGTATAGGAAGAGTACCCAAAGCAGCTTCAGACCTGCTTGAGGGCTATGAGGTGGTCAGACAATACTGCTTCAGCTCTTCTCTAACAAACTTAGTGTAGATTGAGGCCTGTCACAACAGTGTGACCCAAGTGAGTGTGTGAACAGGTATCATTTTTCACAGTGCTGCTAAAATGCAGCCAAGAAATACCAAGTGGTAATTGAGGGATTGGATAAGAAAGACCGTAGAGAGTTTTAATGACCCCTGTCTCATATTTGGGGATCCCGGGACATAGGGGCCAGAGCCCATCTCCAAAGGCTTTTTCCACGTGTTCCCTCAGATGAATGACAATCTTCTGGAGAGCTGGAGTGACCTTGATGAGCTGAAGGGTGCCAGGAACCTGGAGACCGTGTACCTGGAGCGCAATCCCCTGCAGAAGGACCCACAGTACCGGCGGAAGATCATGCTGGCCCTACCCTCCGTTCGGCAGATCGATGCCACATTCGTCAGGTTCTGAGTCCTTCCTCTTCACCTGGTCCCTCTTTTCAAAAGAACTTCCCAGCCACGGTTTTTTAATCTACCTATTGCTCCTGAAGTTGTCACTATACCAACAGTCACAACCCAATGGCAATAATAAGGCACTGGTGGTACCTGGCCTGTGATGCCATACGCCATTTGGAGATGCCAACACTATTAAATCTTGCCACGTGGTCTTCCTGGTGAATTGATGATGGTTATTGTAGCCATGGAGAGAATGCAGGACATTTCACAGTCATTTGTTCTTCCTGTCTGTCTGTGTCCTTAGATTGGTGGGCATTCTGGGCTGCCCTAGCAGGCCTTCAAGTCAGTTTTCAGGTCTTAAGTAATCATGACCCACAACAGCACACTTGATAGTCTTTCAGACCAATTTTGGAAAGAAAAAAATATTTTCTTGGCCAATTTTGAAAAGAAAAAAAATTATATTTTAAAAAGTTGAGTAAAAGATGATCCAGTCTCCAAAGCTGTAATCCTTAAGTCCTTCTGCCATGAGTAATGACTGAGCATGCTGGGTGCTGTATGACCTTGTTCCCACTTGGTAAAAGCTGAACTATGGAGAACTTCACTCCATATTGCCCAGCTAATGTTGAATGTGCATAACTAAGCTCTTGTTACATGGCCTCCTATTCTCACCCATAATCCTCTGGCCTTATTTAGATGAAATTTCTGTGAGCAAACTCCTAGCGTGTGAATCTAATGCTGAAAGAGCATTGTTATCCATCTGCGCTTCACATTTCCTCTTTCACCCAGTAAGGACTAAATATGGTCACCAAAGACCCCTCAGCTTCCAGGGTTCTAGTTCTATACTGTCCAAAATGGGACCACTAACCGCCTCATGTGACAATTACTGTTCATACCTGAGTCCATTGGATTCATTCTGTCTCTTCATTTGTGCTTACACTTAATCTGCTCAGAGGCTACATCCCATGAAAGGCATCCCATTTCCATCACAGAAGATTCTAGAAAGCACTGATCTCAGCTTTGTTCCATATCAGGAGATAGCCTGCCCTGAGCTGTGAGGCATGTGCCCAGGTGTCCAAGGTAACCAGTTGGCCAACTGCCTGGGAGTTTGTAATGTCAGAATGGTTATATGGGATTTAACAACCATTTTCTGATTCTAATTCTCACCAAAATAAACTGTATGATCTGACTCTGTGCAGCATCTCCCTGTCAAGAAATAAGCTCTGAACAAGGAATGTTGGGTGGAGCAGCATGCAGCCCATAGAACACTGTGCCATAGTCCTGGGATTGTGCCAGGCACCATTGATGTCTGAGAACAAGAGATGACATTTTAGACACCCAAGAACTAAAATGTAGGTGTCCTTACTGCAGTACCTCACAGGAGCCCCCCCCCATGGGCGTGGCTTCTATAGAGTATGCAGAGAGAAGTGATAAGAGAGGGAGTGGCAGGCACCAAAGCCAGCAGAGCACTCCCAAGGATGTATCTATAGCAGTCCTTTGTGAGAAAATCCTAACAGTTACATGGAATAGGCAGAGGAAAGCATCTCCAAGTAAATTTAAATTCTGGAATTAGGAAGAAATGACAAAAGTTATTCCTCAAAACAGTTCTAAGTCCCAGGAAGAACCTCCAGAGTCTAGAACTAGCTGGAAGCTCCCAGTTATGTTGAATAGAAAATGCCCCTGCTAAAAATCTTGACAAATACAGTACAAAAATGAAAACACTGCTTTTACATAGGAATATAAATACAGAAGGCTTGAATAAAAGATCAGCAAGTCAGAGAATATTGCTTCTTGGCAAAAAAGGTTTTGTCTCAGGAATGCAAGGATGTTTTAAAAGTAGGCAGGACTGGACCTCGGATGCAGGCCTGTAATCCCAGCTGCTCGGGGGGCTGAGAGAGGATGAGAGTTTAAGGCATGCCTTGGCTATAGAGGGAAATCAAGGCCAGCCTGGGCAATCGAATGAAGCCCTCTCTCAAAATAAAAAGTAACAATGGGCTGGGAGTACAGCTCAAGAATAGAATACCTGCCGAGCATGTAGGAGACCCTGGGCTCAGTCCCTAATATTAGGGGGAAGGAAAGGAAACAGAAACAGAGTTTATATAAATCACCACTTAGTGTATTATTATTACTGTTATTAAATACATCGTGTGTGTGTGTGTGTGTGTGTCTGTGTGTCTGTGTGTGTGTGTGTGGTGTAGGTACATATACACCATGGTGCACCGTGTGAACCTCAAAGGACAGATTTGTTGAGTTGGTTCTGGGAAATGAACTCAGGTTGTCAGGTTTGTGCGGTAAGCATGTTTCACCTGTTGACTCACCTCGCTGGCTCTGTATCCTGGATTTCAACATCTTTATTCCTTTATAAAGAAAAAGATGTCTTTAAGATTGTAGAATCCGATAGACTTGAGCTGTGGAGAAAGGCCAATGGGTAAGAAAGCTTGCTCTGCAAACCTGAGAACCTGAGTTCAAATCCCCATCACCCACATTAAAAAGAAAATTAAAAAAAAAAAAAAAAAAAGCCTGGCTTTTGGCCGAGCTTGCAATGCTAGAACCCTAGAAGACGTTAGCTCAATCGTAGAGTATGTGTTTAGCATATAAAGGCCCTGGCTCCATTGCTTGTGGTTAGGAGATTATTAAGGGTGAAGACACTTCCCCACTGAGTTACACACTGTTATTTTTATTGTCTCTGTGCTAAAATCCCTTGAAGAAACAGCATAAGGAAGGAAGGATTTTAGTCTGGTCACGGCTCAGTGAATATAGTGTCAGCAGGAGCAGCTTCCCACTGCAACAGTGAGAAGTGACATCTACAGTCAAGAGGCAAAGACCCAGTCAACTGGGATTGCCTCTCAGTGATCCACTTCCAGCTAAGTTCTGTGTCACAAAGGTTCCACAGCCTTCCCAAGTAGCACCGCCAACTGAGGACTAAGTATTTAAATGTATAAGCCTCTGGATACATTTCCCCTCCACCAGTAAAACACACACACACGTGCGCACACACTAACGCTACCATGCTGTATTTCATCAGATCTGAACACTGTAAATTTCAAGATATTGATACTTTATGAGCAATTAAAACACCCTGCCAGTTAGTTATACCATTAAATCTACAATTAATTGTACAACATATGCTCAGTCAGAGATGTTGAAATGTGAAAAGTAAAGCAAATTGCATAAACACCAGTTCTAGAAACTGCAAACAGTCACTGAAATGGACATCTTTTTTTCAGAAACTAAGCAAGTAGATATTGATACAAGGTATGTTTCCAGCAGGCAGAAAGATTTGTTCTTCAGATGAAGTTATTGGTGAACCATGCTAACATTTGGATAGAAATTACATTGACTTCCTCTCTAAAGAAGATTTTCTAAATATGAGACTAGAACCCTAACTTAGGAAGGAAAAGCAGTGAGAAGTATTAGCTGCCTGATTAAAGGGCCACTCTTACCAAAAGGCATATTAAAAACAATCAAGTTACCTATATGTGAAAGAACATGATTTAACATATAGAATACCCACAGTCCACAAAAAAAAAAAAAAAAAAAAAAAAAAGGCCATCTAGATACCTTAACTGGTAAAGGCACTGGCCACCAATCCTGCCCATCAGAGTTCTATCTTCAGAGTCACATGGTGGGAGGAAAGAACCAACTCCTGTGAGTTGTCCTCTGACCTCCATATGTCGTCTGGCATGCACACACAAAGAAGTGTGAATTTTTTTTAATAAAAAGAAAAAAGTCAGAAAGCTGGATTTTTCATCAGAAGAGACAAATGCATAGTATGTGGCTCTTAATAATCAATGAAGGGTAATTAAAGCCAACTATCAGCCTGCGGGTGTAGCTTAGTGGTAGAGCACTTGCCTAGCATATGGGAGCACCACAAAATAATGAAACAAACCCCCACAATAATAGAACCATTCCTGACTGCAGTCTGAAATGCTTGTCAGTGGGGACTAAGTAACTCAGAGGTTGTAGAGATTCAGGGAATGAGTACTTTGTCCCCTCGATGAGATCTGGGGAGCTCACAGCATCCTGGGCCTACAGCAGCCCTTCACTGTGCTAAGGTCTTCCTCCACTCAGCCATTCAGCACCACTCTTCAACTTTGCCTTGCAGAAATAATCAGACATGTACACAAAGACTTCAGGCCTATTGCTCAGTAGAGCCAACTTGAGCCCCCAAACACCCACTTCCAACCTCTGAGACCTGGTGTAGCAGGAGAGGGGGTTTCAGTTTGGTTTGGGATTAAAGTTTGAGACATTGGGGAGGTGTGACACTGGGAGATGGCTTGTTACATGAAAGGATGACTGAAGACAAAGAGAACCCCTAAATCACCCTTCCCCTGAAACTGGAGAGGGCTGCTCCCAGGCCCCAGGGTAGAATGGGGCCTGGCGACGCCCCGACCTCAGTCCAGTGGCAGACTCAGACTTGGCACCTCCAGAACTGGGATGTGGATTGTTGTTGTTTTTGGTTGGTTGGTTGGTTGGTTGGTTGGTTGGTTGGTTGGTATGGTTTGCGTTTTTCAAAACAGGATTTCTCTGTGTAGCCCTTGACAGTCCTGGAACATGCTGTGTAGACCAGGCTGAAATCCACCTGCCTCTGCCCCCTGAGTGCTGGTATTAAAGGTGTGTACCACCGTGTCTAGCTTGGGATTTTTCTTGTTTGTTTTGTTTTTTTAGATTTATTTATTTATTATTTATATAGTAACTCTTCCTGCATGTATTCCTATACACCAGAAGAGGGCACCAGATCGCTTTATAGATGGTTGTGAGCCACCATGTGGGTGCTGGGAATTGAGCTCAGGACCTTTGGAAGAGTAGACAGTGCTCTTAACCACTGAGCCATCTCTCCAGCTCCACCCTCCTTTTTTTGGGGAGGGAGGTGTTTTAAGATGGAAGATTTTTGCTAATATTTGTTAGATTAGCAGTAGGAAACAGTTTACTATATAAAAGTGAACTCTTATTTCCCCGGCGTTCTGCCTGTGGGCTCTGGATTTTTTGATGTCTAATCAAAGCATGACTGGTTATTAAAACAACGCTTGCTTCTGTCTGTGGCAAGACTGAGTACTATGTCCCTTCAAAGTTGTTCCCCAAGAACACAGCATACCAGGAGGCCTCTTCTGGGAGGACTAGGCCCACAGGTAAGTTCCCCGCTGACTTGCCCTCCAGAAATGACCTCTTTTCTCTCCCAGTTCCTCTTCTACATCACTCTCCAACTAGAGGGTAGAAGGCTCCTGTTCCTGTGGTAGTCTATGTTGATCCCTGTCTGCACCCTCCTATTCGGAGCCCATAGGACATGTTCACTGCTTCTCCTTTTCAGCCCTAGTTATCTCAGACCCACCCGCCAGCTCTTTCTAGCCCCATCCAGTTCAGCTCTGCTAGGATGGAGCTGTGGAGGGGCATAAGGAACCTGTTCTCGGGGATCTGTAGTAGGGTCCTGCTTTCTGCCAGGTGATGACCACATGCCCACTTACGTTCGCATTCAGAGTACAGAAGAGCTGGACAGAGGGTTAGAGGTGATCTGGGGCTTCTACCTTGTTTCCCTGCCCCTGCCCCTGGGCACCAAGCCTGGAGAGGATGTTTTAAGAAAGGGAATTGGTAGGGACACCCTAGGCAGGTGCCAGCCCAAGTGTGTTGGTGTAACATAGGCTGGGTCTGGCCCAGCAGGTTACAACACTCATGGACAGAGAAAGGTATCACTGGGCCTTGACCTCTGTGGGATGTGGCCTGAGAGACATCAGAATAATCTAGGGACAGCAGGCTGGAGAGGTAGCAGAGCTAGACTTAGGAAAGCCATCTTGAGTTAGGTGTGGGATCCTGTGACCCAAATGCTAGGACCCAGCCCCAGCTCCCAGCTGAAAAGGAAACATCATAAGGCCCAGGGCCCTGTGACCAACCTACCTAGACATTGCCACCTCTTTCCCCCACAGATACCCAGCATCTGAGCAGGGTTGGGTCAGGGCTCACTCTCTTGCTATGCATTTCTTTTAATTTTATGTGAGTGTTTTTCCTCCATCTCAGTATACTACTTTGCTCTTGGAAGCCAGAAGAGGGCATTGGTCCTCTGGTACTGAGTGAGAGATGGTTGTGTGTGCTTGGAACAGAATACTGGTCCTCTGCAAGAGAAGCAAGTGTTTCTAACCACTGGGCCACCTCTCCAGCCCCTGGACTTACGGTTACATAAACCCATAGAAAAAGTTACAGCCAAGTAAAGCTGGTGTCAAAGAGTAGGGGCTTGATTCCTCCTAGCACCTGGGATCTAACAAGATACTTGTACTAATTCCTTCCTTTCCTCCTGCAAAAAAAGTAATACAGCTTGGGGGGGGGGGTTAACTTATATGGGATTGTGTAGCATACACACAGAAAATTAGCCCAGGGAAGCTAGTGAAATGGCTTAGTGGGTTAGGACACTCTCCACCAACCAAACCCAATGACCTGAGTTCAGTCCTTGGAGAACCAGATGGTTGCAGAACAGTGACTCTTACAAGTTACCCTTCACATATATGTGATGGCATGTGCACATGGGTCTGTGTGCACACACAGTCTTACACAAATAAATATAACTTTTAAATTAAAAACCAGCCCGGGATGAGATGAGAATCCTTTCAGATGTTTTGCATGCAGATATACCTGAGGGCTTTCTTGCCATCAGTTCCTGTAGTGCGCAGTGACTGCCAGCAGCATGCCCTAATTGCTATCAAAAGCAGAGACTGGAACGTCCCAGCACTCAAGAGGCCGAAGCAAGGTGGTTGCACATAGTTTGAAATTACCCCAGGCTACATAGCAAAACCAGTCTCAAAAACAACAGCAACAACAAAAAACCTACATAGCGGGCATGGTGGTGCATACCTCTAATCCCAAAATTAATTGGGCAGAGGCAGGTGGTTTTCTGAGTTTGAAGCTAACCTGGCTACAGAAGTTCCAGGATAGTCAGGGCTACACAGAGAAACCCTGTCTCAAAAAACAAAAACAGTACAAGAGCAGAGATTTAGGATTGGAGAGCCTTGGAGATTGACTGTTTTCTTGTGATGGTCCTCTACTGTTGACCAACCAGTGAAAGAGTAAGGTTGCAGCAGGCTGAGGAGGTGTGATCATGTGCTTTCAGCTTACCCCAGTGGTTCAAGCTACACATGCCTTCTGGGACTTGCTGAGATCCACTGCTCCCTCACCCCCACCTCTCTGGTCCTCCTCCCTTTGTACTGTCCATGTGCTTTCCTGTTTCCTGAAAGACTTGATTGCATTCATGTTCAGAGTCCATCTCTGAGTCTGGTCTCCATGGCGTATTCAGGGCCTACTGCACACCAGGATCTGCTGCCCACAGGGGCTTCACCTTCTTTTCAAGGACACATCACAGGACCCAGAATGGAGGCTTCCTGGGGGCAGGGGAGCTGCCAAGGGCTGAAGTTACTGAGAGGGTTTAGAGTCTTGAGTCTGAATTCCTTAGATCTGAGAAGGTGTCTCCCTGCTTGCAAGGAGAAACAAGGAGACAGGGAGTGGCCCAAAACCAAGGAGGAGAAGAGCTGTGACAACTTTCCATTTAGAGAGCCCTTTCACAGGAGGCCCTGCAAAAGTGCACATG
This sequence comes from Meriones unguiculatus, assembly GCF_030254825.1. Taxonomy (NCBI): domain Eukaryota; kingdom Metazoa; phylum Chordata; class Mammalia; order Rodentia; family Muridae; genus Meriones; species Meriones unguiculatus. The sequence continues at coordinate 78,351,146 of NC_083362.1, forward strand.
CCTGTTGAGGTCAGGCTGAACCTTGCCCTGAGTAACTCCGTATTGTGTAAAACAGTGGCTTTACACACTGACTACCCTGTGAGACTGTTTATAAGCAGCTTTGTACTCCATATTGAAGATGGAAGATGACTGTTCAACACCATTCACGTGGCACAGACAGATAGTGACTATCCTTGGAGTAGAAAGGGTGCTCCGTCATGGTGGATTGGGGCTATGGGAGCACATGGGCATATTAAGGTCATATCAGGAAAATCAGGCCCAAGAACTTACTGGGCACCCCAGGATAAGGAAAGTAACTCCTCCATCTGACCCCATGAGAAGTAAACATGTAGCAGTCGGGTGGTGGCAGTCCCCTCTGATCTGTCTCCTCACCACTCGGCATACATCAAGAACTGACTGACAGGCAAAGGTCCCCGCACTCTCCGAGGCTTCAGATTGTGTTTCCACTGTTGATGCAGCCTACTCAAATTGCCATCCACCCATCCTCCTGTTTATCTGGTACTGCTGTCCATCACTCAGCTTGTTCCTTTGTCTGGACCAAGTCTTTCAGAGGCAAAAGGACTCAGGCCTGCTGCTTTACTCTCAAATCTGTGACCCACAGTGTCCTGACTCACAGCCACCATCCATTTCTCCAACTTTTCCAGTTCTGTTTAATTATCAGAGACTTGTGTCCCTGACAGTTCCCTGGCTTTGGCTTCTCAGGCCTGTTTGGAAACTCTGAAACTCCTTGCATCTTCAACCCTTTACAGCCATCCCATAATCTACAAATATACATATAAAGAGTTATATTTACTGTGTGATGTATAATATATAAGAGTAAGTAAGGGCTGGAGAGATGGCTCAGTGGTTAAGAGCACTGGCTGCTCTTTCAAAGGACCTGAGTTCAATTCCCAGCACCCACATGGTGGCTCATAACCATCTATACTGAGATCTGATGTCTTCCTCTGGCATCCATGTGTACATCAGATGAAGCACTTGTTCGTAAATAAATAAAAACTAAAAAATCTTAAAAGAAAATAGTAAATAAGATTACAACAAAAGAACCTGTGTTGCACTGTCAAGGAAAGCGGGAGTGTTTGGCGAATTGCTGCTGTTGAAAATGCTGTACTGAATTTGTTGTCAATAAAATGTGACATTGTGGAAAACAAACTATGTTCCTAACCTCATCCTTGCAGCAGTGTGTGAGCTCACCCTCAGGAAGGGGTAAAGCCCTTCCCCTTTTCTCAGTGCTGGGACCCCTGTGGATCTTCACTTCAACCCCACAGAAACAGGGCTGCCTGATGGGACACCTGTGTCTGGTCCTATAACTACCATCTCCCTGGGCATTCCTGTGGCAGACAGAACTGCTGCCACTGGAATCTCTAAGCAAATAAGATGCCTAAGGTACATCCAATTTGCATGTTGGGTGTGTGAAGGAAAAATGGGCTGACTGTTTGCAGGCTCAGAGTTCCACACCCTCTTTTCAAACAGGCAGATCCTGCCCAGAGACTTTTTCTGAGACCACACCCCAGTGGCCAGCTGTACTGAGTACCTCTCTTGTCTGCTTCCAGCCCCTTTACCCTGGGAGGCAAAGGCAGGTGAGTGGCTGCCACAGCTCTGGCAGGGCCCTAGGGTCAGGGCTGGCCCTGATTTTGCTCCTGCGGGAACCAGGCATGTGCTGATGAGCTGGCTATGAACTCTGCAGTCTCCTCTGGAAGCCACTGTGCCAGGTAGGCTGAGTGTTGTCCTGGATGCTTGGGCCACAGGGAGGGTAGAAGGGAGATGGACTCACTGGGGTTCCACCCTCTGAAGTGGGAGCGGCAGCATTGGGGCTTGCTCTCCAGCCGCAGAGGCCTGGCACAGTTCTGCTCTAAGCCCTAGAGATGCAGTGACAATATTCAGTGTAACTACCATAACTCTCTACTGTAAGGAGTCAGCATTCCACCTGCCCATAACAGATTTTGTCTGGGGTCTTTAGTTGAGACTCCTCTGTCATTGCACTCAGTCCTACCCATCAGGAGACATACACTCCAGAGCTTTTGTATAAGAACACCTGTGGTTTTCATTCCCTCCTGGGGTCCCCACACTGTAATGCTGAGTCCTGGCAGGAGCTGGAGGTTTGGGCTTATGTATACATTCCAGGACCCTGTGTCCTTCCCCTTTCTGCCCACCTGAAAATTAGCCCTGCTCCCACCTACCTCCTTCCCAGACCATGTGTCACAGGCTGGCATGGAGACTCCATAGAACTCCCCAAATGACTGTGCTTTTCCTTGCTGGAGAGACTGGGGTCCTGGAAGTAGGTCCTCTAGAATTACAGCAAAAGCGGATGGCCCTAAAGGGTACTGTCTATCCTCCATGACCCAAATGGCCCTCCTCTATAGGTGAAGGAAGGAAAAGGGAGGGTCTGTATGGCAACCTCATACATACTGTGACATTGCCTTACACAGAGTGAAAGCACTCAGGACCAAAGAGGGCTCGGCACTTACTGGATGAATGAATAGGAGGGTGGGTGGGTGGGTGGGTGGATGCTACACTAGGCTCCTGGATACTCCATTCAGTGGCTGGCTCTTTCCTGGACCTAATATCCCAGAGTGTGGGGATTCTCACATGCCCACATTAGGACAGTACTGTCTGACCTTGACAGAGCCTTTGCCTATTTCTCTGCACCAGTCTCCTTACCTATAGAACAAGCTTGCCACAGGCTCTGCCACAGTGTCAGGGCTGGCTCTCACTGGTGTCCTCTCTAACCACTCATGCTCTGGCTACCCTGGCCTTGGTGTGGTGCAGGAGTGAGATGCTGCGGCGGCAAACCCGGGAAGAAGACAGCATGGTGCTGATCGACATGGCCTCCCCGGAAGCAGGGAATGACTGCTCTTACGGAAGCACAGCCCAAGCCTCAGAGGTACCCTCAACCGTAGGGATGGTGTTCAGCATGAAACCACCCTTCTTCCTCCCTAGACTCTGGACCATGAGGGTCCTGTGTGCTGTGTGATTTGGGAGCTCTCTCATCTCAGTCACGACCTGTATTCTTGCTCTTGTCCTAGAGCACTTGAAAAGTGGGTACAACATCCAGATGCAACCCCCAGCCCTGGATCACAGGGGAAAGGTGCCACACCATCAGGTCACCACTCACCTCCCTCAAACTTGGAGGGACAGTCTGAGATCCTATTAGACAGGAGGCTTGGGGGAAGGGAGAGAAGACAGATAAGACCAAGGTCCTGGGTTTGGTCCTTCTCTGCCAGAACCCCTGTGAAAGGAGGAAACTGGGACCACATACATATTTTCTGGATGTGGGGAATGGTGAAGTATGGTGAGTCACCCATGAATTCTGGTGCACGCAAAGGCCTGCAAATACTGGAAGGCAGATAGCAGATGCGCAGGGTGGCCACACCCTGGATGTTTTGCTGCTTCCCTGCTTTCTCTTCTAGAAATGGAATGGTGCTTGTGACCAATCTTTCTTCTGTTCTGCATCTAACAATTTGTCGGAAAAGCGACTCATGAAGGGGCCTACTCCTGCTAGGAGAAAGAGCTTTGTAGTCAGGGTCATGTCCTGGCTGGGATGGGCCGTGGAGCTAATAGAAAGTGGAGGGGAAGGTTAAGAGCATGCCTGGGGCTACCTTAAGGTTAGCATTAGAGTGGGAAACAGAAGTTAGGCTTGATACAGGGGTTAGTCCCTATGAGACAGTTAGAGGCCTTCTACAAAGGCAGGTAGTTCCAGAGGGAGAACATCTTGGTCTGCCTAGCTTCCTTTAGCCTCAGCTGAGCTTCTTCAATACCAGAAGACATTGGTCTCCTGAACAAAACCAAGGAGCCCTTAGTGCCTATGGAAAACAGAGTCCCTATAGGTACCATTTTGCCCCTCTGTATCATGAAATGAGGCCCCCAAAAGGGGAACACAAAGCCTTGCTTTCCAGAGGGAAAAAGAATGTAAGCAAAGCAAGGATTCTATACCCTGATTGAACTGACTTGTCCTCAAGAGCACACAAGAACAGTGTGGCTTCCCTTCCAGGTGTGGAGACTGGTAAGGGCATTCAGTGCAGGCCTGAGCATGGTTTTTGCCACATGCTGGGTAGAGCACTCAAAGACCAATGGAGGCTGGTGGGGAAGATAAGGATGGTGAGAGCCAGACACTAGCCTACCATTCTAGTTCTGCCTTCCCTTCCCCTCTACAGCTCCCAACTTTTTTCTGCATGCTCCTCTGTTAGCAGGGTGGTCTGGGGCAGGGCCAGAGCTAGACTGGGAGACAGGGATGAGTGGGAAAGCTGAGGAGGAAATGTCAAAGGGGGAAGAAAAAATGAGAAAGGAGGGCAGGAAGAATTAGGGAAGGTGGAGATGGTACAAGTTGGAAACAGGAGGGGCAAAGTGGAACATGGAAAGAGGTAGAAGGAGGGACAAGAAGCAACTAGGAAGGGGGCGGGGTGGGAGTGACTCATACTGATGGTTGGGTGCTGAAGGCTTTCTTCCTTCCTCCAGGCAGATAAACAGCAGGTGGTCCCCAGCAGAGTTGGGAGCTATGCCAAACCCCCAATTGGTAAGCCATCTGTACTCTGTTGGTCCTGGGGTGGGGTCATAAATGAGGTGCCTGGCAGCAGGAAGCCAACAGGCTTGGATCAGCTCAATAACCAGGCCTCTAGTGATAGTCCAGTGTTCTGGGGACAACTGTAGTGCTGGAGTTGAGGTGAGAGCCGCCTGCTGAGCAAGTGGTACACTGGGAGATAACAGGAAAGGAAGGTCCCCCTGACAGGAGAGCAGAGAGAGGAAAACCCCATAGTGACTGCTCCAGCCTTCCTCATTTTCAGCCACAAGTTTTTTGGTTTTTTTTGTTGTTGTTGTTGTTTTTTTTTTTTTTTTTCTTGCATTCACATCTTTCTACCTTTAAGTGTTCTCAGATCCACTTCTCCCACCATGCCCCTAGCCCATGGCTCCCACTTGCCCAAAGCCACCTTCATGTCCTGCTGGGACCTACAGCAGTTCTCTGTGGGGTCCTGGGCCCACACACTCCCCAGCAGCTCCAAAGGGACAGTAGACGGCTCTAACCTCACATGCCTTAGCATGACTATTACAAAAATGCAAAGCAGAAAGTAGCATGTTCTGACAAAGGTATGTGGGCATTAGCACACACATACCACTAGAGAGGCTGTAATAAGGCACACACAACACTGAGCTTCCACAGGAGCTGCGCCCAGATCCTCAGGGACCCACGTTCTCTCTGAACGTGGTCAAAGGAGGCAAATGTTAATGCTCTTGGCTTTATTTAGGCAGGTTTTTTTTTTAAACAGCTTTGTTAATAAGTAATTTACATACCACAAAGTTCACCTATTCTCTTCTTTTTTCTGTTTTGAATGGGGAATAAGAATAATTATTATGTATAAGCTTTTGTGTAGACATATGTTTTTGTTTTTATTTTTTTGTGTGTGGGGGTTTCCTTTGTTTTCTTATCTTTTCTTTGAGAAAGAGTTTCTCTGCATAGCCTTGGCTGTCCTGGACTCATGTTGCAGACCAGGCTAGCCTTGAACTCATGGAGATCTGCCTGCCTCTGCCTCCTGGAGTGCTGGGATTAGAGGTATGCACCACCATGCCCTGCTGTATGGACATGTTTTAATTTTTCTTGACTAGATAGTTTCAGGTAGAATTGCTATGTCATAAGGTAACCCAATGTTTAACCTTTTGTATAAATGCCGAACTTTTTCAAAGATAGCTTCCTGTTTCCCATAATACCACAGTGTGTGAGGTCACACTCTTAGCACAGCACAGCCCCTACTAATGCCTCTACTTGGCATGTGAAATATTATTAAAGTAGAAGAAACTCAAAGTGATAGAATTGGTATTATAAAGGACTCAACAATAAGCTGAGTGTGGTGGTGTACACCTGTAATCCCAGCACTTGGGGAGGCAGAGGGGGGGGGTGGATTTCTGTGAGTTTGAGGTCTGCCTTGTCTACAAAGCAAGTCAAAGACAGCTGAGGCTACACAAAGAAACCCTGTCTCGAAAAACAAACAAACAAACAAACAAAAGGACTCAACAATAGATTTGCTTAGGGGACAGTAAGCCACACAAGTAGAATTTAGCTAAAAGAATATATCCTCCTAACTACCCCAAAAGATAAGTACTATGCTTACCAGGCCTATTAGAGATAAGCAAAGTTTAGAATACAAGGGTGTAAATGTTTACTCACCTGGATTGAGCAGCCATTAGACCCTGGTTCCGATACCAAAGACATGCCTCTACAGGGCAGCTCAAGGGAGGCACTGCAGGATCATAGCTGTAATTAAGTTCTAGTCTGCCATTGAGTCCTGTATTCTTAACAGAGGAAACATAACAATTCTATCAGGTGGACGAGATGACCCTGGGTAACACCTATTCAAAAGAGAACCACACTGCTGTGTTTAAATAAGTCCCCATCTGCCGAAGTAGTCACACTTACAGTCTTCCCTGTCTCTGTTTAAATTGTTTGAAGCATAACTTGTGGCCAGGACCAGAAAGAGCTGTAAGGATGACAGAGTATGCAAAGTGCATAAGCCTGGGGTGTGTATAAACTAAGAAAGCAGAATGCTTTCTTAGTTGGGGGTCAATTCTTGTTTTGGCATTAGCCCCAGTCACCCAGGTACCTCAGTAAAAAAACTGTCCTTCATCTCTAAGTGTGCTGGTGGTTCCTCACTGGGACAGCATATTCTGACATTATTGCTATAGATGGGTTTGTATTTTCCTAATGACTGTCTTTTCTTGTGCCAATTAGGCATTTTATATCTTCTTTAGAGAAATTCTCTTCAAAATCTTTGCCCTTTTTAAATTGGTTGTTCTTTTTTCTTTGTGTGTGTGTGGTGTGTGTGTGTGTGTGTATAAGAGCCTTTTTAATTCTGGGTATGCTCCTTATTAGAAACATGTTATGCAAAAGTTTTCTCCTATTCTCTGGGTTGCCTTCACCTTTTGGATGGCATCCACTGATGAAATTTGTCTTATCAATTTTTCTCTTATTGTTATACTTTTTTTTTTTATCCAAGAAATCACACCTAACCAGGTTTCTTTAGGAGTTTGGGACATAGACTGTGGGAACCAAGCTACAGAAGGGATCCTAGGAGGACACACCCAGTCCCTCCCCAGCCTCAGTTCCTGATCTGCATTGCACACAAGCCTGCTCTCCAGCCCTATCTACAACCAAGGAGCCGGCTGGGCAAGAGCACTGGAGAAGCCAATGGCTCTCACTTCCTATCACAACCCCTGTGCCCCAGTTGAGAACCCAGCAACCCTGCCCTGGGCCTGCATTCCATTAGCCTGAGCTCTCTGCCTCTGTCCCCATTGATCCTTGCAGATTTTGTTCTTGTTTGGGAAGAAGACCTTAGTAGGAACCAAGAGAACCCTACCCAGGACAAAGCAGACACACATGAGGTCTGGCGGGAGACCTTTCTGGAAAATCTTCGTATGGCTGGCCTGAATATAGATCAGGTACATGGTGGTAAGAAGAGAGCTATGCGGGTTCTGTGTTTTCTCATAACCTGACTTTATTCTACAAGTCTGAGGGCCTCCCAGCCAAAAATATGATGCAAACTAAGCCCCAGAGTTCCTCTGGATACCCAACCTTTAGGGAGCTCCCTGTGGCTAGGGAACCACTGACCCCAGGCCAGCAGGAATATAGATCCATCATAACACACTAGGCTCACTCATCACAGAGACTAAAGCCTTCAGGAAAGTCGACAAAACTGCCTCCATCTTTGCCACCCATTTTCTATCTCCACTTTTGTCAGTGTGTGTCATTTGCAGTCATTGTTGGTGTTCATAGGATTTAGCAGATTCAAAGGTCCCTTTTGTGTTTTATGTAATAGTACCACTTAGAATGAATGAGCAGGAGAAATGGAATAGTCATGTAAGCCCTGAGTGAACACTGCAGTGGGCAACGGGGGAATCTCAGGATGGAGGGGTGTGCATGCCCTTAATTGCCAGATCTTTATATACATATTTTTGATACTCTTCATCCCAACCACCTCCTTCTGTCCCCAGAAGCATTGTTGTCATCATGGTCCCCGACCTTAAGATTCAGTTGTGAAACTTCTGTTAATCATATCACTCAGCACTTGAGCTTGGTTTTGTCTGTTTGACAATAGGGTCTTGCTTTTTCCATTTTATGTGGCCCTGTGAAACTCTCCTGAACAGCAGGCACTGTCTACCTTGCTGTGGGCTTGTAGGAGTTTCTTTATTTCTACTTGAGAACCCCAGTGACAGCTAGCTTTTGTTAGTCATCTTAGAATTGCTGCTAAACTGCATTTCTCCAGGAGCAGAGTTGATGACCAAGTGAAGCCTTTTCTTAAAAGGTGGCCCAATTTACACTGTCTTCTGGGTATGAGCTAGCACCCCCTTGCTCTGAATATTTTCAATATTTTCACATGTCATTGTTAGACTTTTCCATTCTCTCTTCTTTTTAAGATTTACTTATTTTTTTTAATGTGTATTTTGTTTTGCCTACATGCATACATGCATGTCTGTGCACCACATGCCCGGTGCCTACTGAATTTGGAAGAGGGAGTCAAATACCCTAGGACTGAAGTTCCAGATGGCTGTGAGCTGCCATCTGGGGGGTGGGAACTAAACCCAGGTCCTCTGCAAAAATAGCCAGTGCTCTAACTGCTGAGCCATCTCTCCAGCCCTAATTTTTCCATTTTTTTCTATTTTCATCAGTCAGCTGCTATACAGCCTTGGCTGTCCTGGACTCACTTTGTAGACCAGGCTCACCTCCAACTCACAGAGATCTGTCTACATCTGCCTCCCCAAGTGCTGGGATTACAGGCGTGTGCCACCACGCCTGGCTTTTTATCTAATTTCTAAAGAGGTTTTGCATATTTATGAGCCATTTGTATTTCCATTAAGCTTCTCCTTGACTTATGATAGGGGCACCTGCTCCCAGCCATAGCCCAGTTGAATCCAGTACCTATACCTGGGTATAATCTAAAATGCATCAAATGTTTAATCCTGGTGCTCAGGAGGCAGAGGCAAGGGCAGGAAGATCTCTCTGAGTTCAAGGCCAGCCTGATCTACAAAGCAAGCCCAGGACAGCCAGGGCTCTTGTTACACAGAGAAGCCCTGTCTCAAAAAACAAAGAAACAAACAAAATGAATTAAATGCACCTATTTGTCCAAATACCCCACCTGAGCCACCAGTCCACTCTACAGTGCAGCTGCTCCCTTGGGAGTAGAGGCTGGGCCAGGAGCTGTGCTCACAGCTGCTTCCCAGCATCATCAGAGAGGGCAGGACCACACTGCACACAAGAAAATACCAAAAGCCAAAGCTGGTGTGCACATATGCGTCTTATTAGCACCCTGTCGTAAAATAAGAAGGACTCCAAACCAGAGCCATCTAAGTTTGGAAGCAACTGTAAGGCCAACGCTTTTTGTATCACTTGTTCCTTTATGTTGGGTCATTTCCCTGTTTCTACTCAGTTGTGTAGGAACTCCTTGTTTGTTCTGGACATGTAGATTGCTTGTCACACATGTCACTGTTGATACAAGTTCCGTTTTTTTAAACTGTGGACAGGGCTGCTTTTGCCTGTCTTAGTCACTGTTCTACTGCTGTGAAAAGACAGCAAGGGAGCTCAAACAAGGGAGAATATGTAATTAGGGGCTGCTTACAGTTTCAGAGTTAGTTCATTACCATCATGGTAGAGGAGTTTGGTGGCATTCATGGTGCTGGAGCAGTAGGCTGAGAGCCACATCCTGGTCTGAAGGCAGAGAGAGAGAGAGAGACAGACAGACAGACTAGGCTTGGCATGGACTTTTGGCACCTAAAAACTCACTTTCAGTGACACACTTCCTCCAATAAGGCTGTACAGTCTAATCCTTTCAAAGAGTTCTACTCCCTGGTGACTAAGCATTCAAATATATGAGACTATGGGGGTCTAAGGGAGCCATTCTTATTCAAACCACCACAACCTCTGACCCTGTGCATTCTGTAACTTTTACACACACACACACACACACACACACACACACCATGCCTCCATCCATCCATCTATTCATCACTCATTATTCATCTACCCAACCACTAGCTCTCCAAATACTATCAGCCTTGAGACTACTCAGTTCTTAGCTCTCAGCCTGTCACAGCCATCCAAGGGTGCCCCAAATGGCAAGGTTCAGTTTGCCTCCATAAGAAGGATGTAGTTTCTACACAGGCATTTGGGGGAACCCCAGATGGCTGTGATGTGCAGCAAGGGCTGAGAACTCTGGAAAGGTCTTTGAAAGATAAGTCCATACTCCGCAGAGGCTCTTGTTCATAAGATCAAAAGTCTCAGCCCTCTCAAGGCTCTGGGCATGTCTTACCTCAGGGCAGCATGGACACTCAGTGTTGCAGGATTTGGGGAAAAGATGTCAAATTAACACATGTCTCTAAACAAGGACAACAGTGACCAGCTCAACAAATGGCTCAAACTAGTCCATCTTGATAAGTAAATGAGTTTATTAAATTACCTATAGAGTACTGGATGTACCCAAGTCACAACCTTCCTAACAGACTCCTAGTCTATATAGCTGTAAGTCTATAGCAGAATTAATATAAATCTGGGCTTATAGTGCTATCTAGCACCAAAACAGCAACAGACAAAAGCAAGCTTTATGTGTACTTTGTCTTCGTCTTTGTCATGGAGTCTGCTGGTCTCAGTAAACAGTGTCTAGGCATGAGGATGGCTTGTTTTGCTGTAGCCTGACATATAGCATAATGGAGGCTAGTAGTACCCACCTATCTGTGCACACAGGGGTGTACAGGCTTTTTAGGTATGTGGAGAGCAATGTGAATGTCCAGAGGTTTGTAGAAGGCTGAAGCAGCCACTGAGCATTGCTTGGCAAAGCTGAACTTGCTGACCCCCTTTTTAAACCAGAAGATGGGCTAGGTCAGTACAGTCTCTGAGAAGCAAAAAATGGGTCCCCAAACTTTGGGGGTAGGGCTGGCTTGGTTGTTATTGCCATAGAAGAGGATGCAGGTAGCATGGGCCCCAGATATAGGCTCTCTGCTGTCAGCACAAGCTTTCTGAGGCCTCGCAAATGAGCATTCCTACTGAGATGGTGTACAGCCATTGGCTGCCCATCAGCACCAGTGCTATGGCATTGTTAGCCCTCTCCTGAGTGTAAGTAGACACAGGGCACGCAGCAACACCCTCAGGCCCTCACAGAAGCCCCTGGTGTCCACAGCGTGATGTCCAGGATGAGGCCACTGCAGTACATTACATCCTCCTCAATGCACCCTGGGCTGTCCTCTGCTACTATGCAGAAGACCTGCGCCTGAAGCTGCCTCTGCAGGTATGGGGGAACTGGGCCAGAGGAAGAGACTGGGAGTCCCCACCCAGGTCAATAGCTGATTGATACCTATGTGCTGGGCTTACTGTCCAAAACCATCATTCCTTAGAGATGGGGACCTTTAGTTCCCTCCTAGCCAATGTCACATGGAGTCTTAGAACACCCATTGGGTGAGCAGGAAACATGACAGGCTCGGGAATCAGGGAGGTCCTGGCAGGGTAACCACGGCTATAAGCTGGCTGCCTTCCCTGCAGGATCAGAACCTACAGGGCCATCTGCTGAGGTAGCTCCAGCTTTGTGTGCTCAGGGTGAAGGACAGCAGGCTCTTGGAGCCCTCAGGATGACTCGCTTCAACTGCTCACAGTGGGGTTTACCTGTGTGGTGTGAGGGTGGACAGGGCACACTGTGTACTCTTATTCCCTAGTGGCATGAGCAGCTCTGGTCCTCAACATAACAGGCCAAGCAACTCTCAGAGCCTGAGGCTCCAGAGAGGGGAAGGGTCCACAGCGGAGGCCCGAGGTGGGAAGGGTGCAGCAGGGTGAATCAGTAAGAGATGCTATTTCTCAGTGCTTCACTCTTTGACTGCAATCCTGTTTGCAGATTTGGTCACTCTCTTTTCCAGCTGTGAAGATCTTCTGAATAATTTTCCTTGCAGGAGCTACCCAACCAGGCCTCCAACTGGTCAGCCACTCTTCTGGAGTGGCTGGGTATCCCCAATATCCTGCTGGAGGAAGTGCCTGACACGCCCCCGGAGTGCTACTCCTGCCACTTCAAAGCAAGCAAGCTGCAATGGTATGGTAGTGCAGCCCTGCTGAGCCCAGCAGGACACCCTCCTGTGGGACCAGCCCCCACTAAGAACTAGGATGGTTGTGTGAATGAGGCTGTGAATGAATTAACTGAACGTCATGCTTTCTCCCAAATGCTCTCCTCACCTGGGATTTTCAGAGAATACCATCTAAATCCCAGGTGAACAAGCCTACTGAGTCCTGTGTTGGTAAGTGACCCACATTAGTCATGCTAGGGTGGCTGTGCTGTGGGACAAACATGCCCCAGATTCTAGGAATGGACACACGAGGCCCAAGTCATGATACATTTCTGTTGCTATAACAAAATACCCAAAGATTGGTGGTATTCTGTTGAGAAAAGAAGTTTGGAAGCAGGGGACATGGCTCAACAGGTCAAAACACTTGTCTTACAAGCCTGAGTTCAATCCCTGGAACCTACCAAAAAAGCCAGATGTGATGGTGCACATCTGCAATCCCCAAACTCCTATGGTGAGATGGAGAAAAAGACAGAAGAATTGTATTGACGCTCACAGGCCAGCTAACCTAGAGCATATGTGCAGCAGAAACTGTAGACACCTCAACAAGGTCTCTTGGTGCTGGGACGTCTACACATGCGCTGTGGAATGCGCACACAGCATATAAACTCAACATATGTGCACACACAAAGACGAAACAGGAAATGGGGTCTGATAGGGAGCAATTACTTCCAACCCCAACCCGCTCTTTCCTCTCACTGTATGAAACAAACTGTTCTTTAAAAGAAGAAGCTCAGGCTGGAGAGATGGCTCAGAGGTTAAGAGAGCTGGGCTGCTCCTCCAGAGGTCCTGAGTTCAATTCCCAGCAACCACATGGTGGCTCACAAACATCTATAATGAGATCTGATGCCCTCTTCTGGTGGTCAGGCAGTACTCTGTATACTAATAAATAAATCTTTAAAAAAGAGGAGGTTTTTGTAGCTTGCAAGTTAGGAGGCTGATAGTCCCGGATTGGTAGCCTCAGCTGGTCAGCCCCTAGCTAGATATAGCAGTCATAACACAGTGAGACAGAGACAGAATGGGAGCTAGCAAGACCCAGAAGAGCAGACGAAGCTGTCTTCCTTCAATAACTGAATCTTTCCTGAGATCAGAATTAGCTCCCTTTAAGAGCAGATACCACATGACCTCATGCCTTGGGCTGCTCCTAACCCTAAATCTGAGTCTCACTATGTAGCTTTGACTGTCTTGGAACTCGATATGTAGACCAGGCTGGCCTTGAACTCACAAGTGTTGAGATTATAGGTGTGCACCACCATGCTTGGCTTGGCCTCCCTCTTACAGGTCCCACCACTTTGACACTTCATAGCCCGTAAACTTCTATGAGACACACTCAGACCATGTCTCCTCCTGTATCTTGCCTTCTGTGCAGCAAAAATCCCCAGACTCTCTAATCTCTAAACTTTTCTCACCTCTACAGGTTCCTTGGGAGTGACAATCAGGACACCTTCTTCACCAGCACCAAAAGGCACCAGATTGTGAGTGGAGTATGTCCACTGCATACCCTAATCTGACCAGGCTCAGAGAGGCCTGACATATCCCAACCACCAACCCTGAGGTCTTCATGGCCACCATAAAGCTCCAAGAGGGCTGAAGCCTCAGAGACTGACCCTGATCTTGCTACATAGAGTGAGGATATGGCCTGGAGGCCGGACAGTGGGGGCAGGGCATGTCCAGACTACCCTGGATCAAGAAAAAAGCCAGCTCCCTATCCAGTACCCCTCTACAATGCTGGGGCCCAGCACAATCCAGGTTTATGGACTTGTGGGAGCTAGGCTACCACAATCTTAGGCACAGGTGAGGTGGTCCTCCTGGCTGGCCAGAACAGACAAGGAAGAGGTCTCAGTATACCCTAGCCAGTCTGTCAAAACCAGGCTACAGGGGCAGGTCTGAGGCATTAGTACATCGGCTTTCAACCTGTAGGTTTGACTAGTGGGGGTCGCACAACCCTTTCACAGAGGTCGCCTAAGACCATTGGAAACCATAGATATTTGTATTATGATTTTAGAACAGTAGCAAAATTACAGCTACAAAGTAGCAACAAAAATAACTTTATGGTTGGGGATCAGCACACCACAAGGAACTGTATTAAAGGGTCGTAGCACTAGGAAGGGTGAGAACTGCTGACCTGGGGGGTCTGCTCTGACAGCATGTGGCCAGGCAGGGTCTAGACAGGGCGCTGCTAACAGTAGCCTCCAAGCCACAGGTTTCCCACCCAAGACAGTTATCCTAACAAAGATGCCCCTACTGGCACAGGCTTCCATGCATGACTATGTCCAGGTTCCAACCGAGGCTGGCTGAGTTTGTAAGACTGGAGAATGACTGACTGCTAATCCCTATCAGTGTGGTCATGAATGTGTGGTTAGGACACAGGACCTGGGTTTCATGACCTTGGGGACACTCCATCAAGATCATTATCTGGAGGTGGGAACTGTAGGTAGGTCATCCAAGGTTTCAGGACCAAGTTGGGTCTCCCTGCTGTGCCATCACATGACCTGTGATGGGTACCATCTTCCACCCATCCTGCAGCTGTTTGAAATCTTGGCCAAGACTCGCTATGGCCACAAGAAGAAAGGCTTGTTTGGGATTGACCAGCTGCTGGCGGAGGGTGTCTTCAATGCAGCCTTCCCCCTGCATGATGTGAGTCTCGGGGATGGGCTCTGAACTAGGGTGGGCTGTGAGTTCCCCCATCCCCCAGTGCTACTGTCCATCATATCCACAGGAAGCAAAGGAATCTCATCCTCCATGACTGTCACCCTGGTGTCAGGAATATCAAATATTCCTTGTAAAGTGTAGAAGCCTTGTAAAGTGTAGAAGTTGGTGTTGGAGGCTGAAGGTTCAGCTTGGCTTCCTGACCCTGCTGGCAGGGGCGGGGCAGCAAATATACTAGGCTCCCACTCCAAGTACTAAGGCTGGGTTCCTCAGGCAGTGTCTCTCCCTAGGGAAGACAGTGAGATAGGGAAGAGAGAGAAGACACCCTTCTCTGTACCCAGAAGCTTGGCAGCCTGGGGCAGTGGCAGAGAGACATTTACCACAACAGCTGCCTGGTGGTGCCCTGACACCCATATTACCATCCCGGATGTAGCCCACAGGTAGGTCAGGATATTGTTTGTGCCCCAGCTTCTCTGCGGCCTTCCACCACACAGGAAAGGCCTGCAGACCAAAATTTCAAAAGGTATTGAGTCAGGCAGCCCATGAGGCCCTGAGGACAGTCCTGCTTGCAGGCACCCCCCGACACCACACACGCACGCACGCACGCACGCACGCACATGCGCGCGCCCACACACACAGATACTTGTCTTGGAATGGTATCGCTCTTCCTGTCAGCTGAGTTTGGGACCTCATGGTTTGGCTCATAGCTCGGGTACCATACAGCATATATGGCAGGCCTCCAAGACCCCAAAGAGTTGTTTGTTAACCTGTACCCCAGCTACTGTCCTGGCCAGATCTTTCTGATTTATCCCTTCACTGGACACTCAGCAGACCCAGGGATAAAGGGAGCTCAACCTGCATTTCCCTTGAGACCCTTCTTGGTCCATCCTTCCTTGGGGTCTTTGCTGTTTGCCTACATTGGATGGTGGAATTGCGGGTCTGGGTCGGCGCTGAAGTTCCCATACCTAGAAGTGTGTCCTGAGGGATGACTGGCGGCAGATCTAAGCTCATCAATAAGAAGCCCCAATGGCTTCTTATTCTAGGGCCCATTCTCTGCAACCCCAGAGAGCTCACAGGTCCTGGGGCTCACCCAGCGCCAAGTCTTATTCCAGCACTGGGCTCGCTGGGGCAAATGGAGCAAGTACCAGCCACTGGACCATGTGCGCAAGTACTTCGGTGAGAAGGTGGCTCTCTACTTCGCCTGGCTTGGTGAGTCTTGTCTCGCTGCTTGGTCCTTGTGTTATAACAGTCTGCCCTCTGGGACAGTTCTACCATCAGGCCATGCTCCCCCAATGATACAACAGATACTAGGCACTGCACTGGGAGCCTCTTAGTTTGTGGGGTCCCTCTTGACTGCCAGCTAGATTCCATACACCCAAACTCTATTCCAAGTCTTCTCTTCTCAGCCAGGCTGGCACCTTCAGAGACTATCTGCCCTCCCTGGGCTCTGCCTCTTGCCCTTCCATCCTCATCCTGGGATTGCCTTTCCTGATGTCCAGTATGGCCATGCTGGAGGATTTCAGGGTGGAGTAGGGGGAGAAGGACTCTTCATCTAGGCTCCAGAGAGGGAACATTTTATAGGTGTCTTCCTGGCCTCACAGGGTCTGTAGGGACCAGGACACTGGCTGGGGTCTGGGCTGACCCCATAGGAAATAGGCAGATGCGCGCTTGGTGGATGTGGAGTACCTCAGGGTACCTGGATATGGTCCATTGAGATGGGGGTGCGGGTGAGTCCAGAATGACCCACACCTTCACTGGGGCTTGGACTGCATGAATCCTGTGCCTCTCAGAAAGACACAGTGAGAAGTTGGTTGGAGGTATGTAAGTGCTAGAGGACAATATCAGGAGATAAAAGGCCCTGTGGGATGGAGTCAGGGGGCCACTGGTACTTAGCCAACAAGGTGAGAAAGTGCAGAGTTGAGGGCAGATGCTCAGAGTCAAGGGCAGTGGCCAGGAGAGACCCCCCGAGTCTCTCAGTATCCTTCCGGAGATTCTGGTTCCCACTGGGAACTATCCCAGGAAGCTAATACATCCCCTGTGCACACCCAATTTCCAACAGCTGGACTCTTGGCATCCCTTCTGCAGGGTTTTACACTGGTTGGCTTCTGCCTGCGGCAGTGGTGGGTACAGTGGTGTTCCTGGTGGGCTGTTTCCTGGTGTTCTCAGATGTACCAACGTAAGTGCCCTCTCAACTCCCAAGCCTTCCTGTGTCTCATGAGGGTGTGTGGCTATGGGATTCCCAAGCACTGGGCCCCATGTGGAGCTGGGGTGGAGGTGTGTGATGAACACAGCCTGCTCTTCTGAGGACACATCTAGAAGATGACAGAGATGTCCCAGGCTGACCCAGGTGGACAGAGATGCCCCAGTACTGACACTCCCATTTTGTCCTTAGAATAGCACAGACTTTTCCTATAATGACTGACTGGCTTTGTGTTTTACTTAAATGTGTATCTGAAAGTACAAAGAATTACCTTTCATTGTTATTGTCGAATTTATTTAAAAAAAAAACTACTGCTTTTTAAAGATGTGCTGATGGGGTTGAAGATGTAGCTCAATTGAGAGTGCATGCCTAGCTTGCGGGAGGCCTTGGCTTTAGTCCCTAGCACCAGATGTGGTGGTGCACACCTGCAATCCCAGAACTTAGGAGATGGAGACAGGAGAAGAGGAAATTCAAAGGGTCCTCAGCTACATAGCAAGTTCAAACCCAGCCTGGAATACGTGAGACCTTGTCTCAAAAATAAACCAGTAACCAGAAGTTCTAGGACTGGAAGAGCAGTGGTTGAAGGTGAGGAGTGGGACTGACTTGGAAGGGGGTACAGCCCTTCAGCTCCTGGAACCACATCCATGCCCCACAGGCAGGAGCTGTGCGACAGTTCGGATGGCTTTGACATGTGCCCACTCTGCTCTGACTGTTCTTTTTGGCTGCTCTCCAGTGCCTGCACCCTGGCCCAGGTATGGTAAGAGAGCTGGGGTCAGGGCATCAAGAGATGGCAGCCCCTATAGGTCCTGGCCTTGTGGAGGCAGAACCCTCAGTGAGCTCTGTCAGCTCTGTTGCCCCTAACCTGACATTCAGGTATATGTCTCACAAATGACTATCAAGAGTGTCACAAAGTAGCTCTTACTGCTATTAGTATTAGATATGGCTGTCTTGGTTTGCTTTTTATTGTTGTCATAAAACACCATGACCAAGCCCATCGCTGTGGTGCATGCCTGTAATTCCAGTACTCTGGGAGGCAGAGGCAGAGGCAGAGGCAGAGGCAGGCATATTTCTGTGAGTTCAAGGTTAGGGCAGCCTCTACAAAGCGAGTCCAGAACAGCCAAGGCTACACAGAGAAACCCTGTCTTGAAAAAACAAAACAAAACAAACAAACAAAAAACCGTACTGTGACCAAAAGCAGCTTGGGGAAGAAACGATTTATTTGGTTTACATGTTCTGATTACAGCCTATAATAAAGGGAAGTAAGAACAGGAATTCAAGGCAGGAACCTGGAGGCAGGAACTGAAGCAGAAATCATGGAGGAATACTGCATCCTGGCTTGTTCACAGGCTCCTGCCCAGCCTGCTCTCCCTCTCCCTCTCTCCCTTTTATGTTTTGTTTGGGTTTCTCTGTGTCCTGGAACTTACTCTGAAGACTAGGCTGGCCTTGAACTGAGATCTGCCTGCCTCTGCCTCCCAAGTGCTGGGACTAAAGGTGTGTGCCACCACATGTGGCTACACTTGCTTTCTGATACCTCCCAGAACCACCTGCCCAGGGTCGGCGCTGTCCACTGGGCCTTCTCATGTCAATCATTAATCAAGAAAACACCTCACAGACTTCCCTGTAGGACAATCTGATGGAGATATTTTCTCAATTGAAGATTTTTCTTTCCAGATAACCCTAGCTTGTGTCAAGTTGGCAAAAAAAACAAGCAAACAAACAAAAACTAAGCAACACAAACAACTAACCAAGTGATAAACTGGAAACCTACTCCCAGGTCTTTTAGACATGGCATCTCCTGAAGCTCTTAGATACTTGCAGAACCAAGAATGCAGACTTCTGAGCAGGAGTGCCTCTAGCCTAGGAGACCTGGGCCGCAGGTCTGTACAGCCCACGTGGCTCAGCCAGCGTGGTCCTGGGTGTGCTTCTTTCCCAACACATATCTGATATCCGTGGTGCTCAGGGTGAACTCACAGTTTCTTTGCATCTATCCCGGTAATCCTCCCAGGTATGTCTTAAGATGGACACTTAAGAGGTAGAGAATTGAGGCTGGAGATATCTCAGTAGATAAGAGCACTGGCTGCTCTTGCAGAGGATCCAGGTTCAATTCCCAGCACCCACGTGGCAGCTCACTACTGTCTATCATGGGATCTGACACTCACATACATATATACATACATATGGTAGAGAATCAGAAATTCAAGATCACCCTCAGTTACATAGCAGGTTCGAGACCAGCTAGAGATACATGAGACCCTTTCTCAAACAAACAAAAAAACAAATAAACCCAAAAGAATTACAGAAAAACTGTTGCCTTTGGCAGAGGATCAGTGATGGGGTGAAGTCAAGGAGTAGGGTTTACAACAATATTTCTAGAAGCTACAAATCCCAAAGCTAGATACTGGCTGTTGGAGCTGCTCTCTCTGGCTCCTGGGTATTTCTAGTCTATGGCTGCCTCCTTCTGTTCCTCCTGCTTCTGCCTTTGTAGTGATCTCCCATCTACAGCACTTTCCTCTGGAGATCTTTACCTACTTCAAAGGGCCAGAAGGTGGTCCCGCATGCCTTTAATCCCAGTACTCAGGTAGCAAAGGATCTCTGAGTTTGAAGCCAGCCTGGTCCACAGAGTGAGTTCCAGGACAGCCACGGTTTACACAGAGAAACCCTGTCTCCAACCCTATCCCTGTAACAGTAACTTTTATTCTCCTGATTTAATTGTCATCTCTGAAGTTTATTGCCCCTGTCAGCTAACCTAAGCCTAGAATGTTTTCAGCCTGTAAGACTTATTGCTGAATAAGCTCACTTTTTCTTGTTCTTTCTGAGCTCTGACTGGCTGGTTCAATTTAGCTGTTCTGGCTCAAATTTTTCTCTAAACTGAGTGATTCAAACTGGCTTCTCTCAGGCTGGGGTGGTAGCACACCCCTTTAATCCCACTACTTGAAAGGCAGAGGCAGGTGGATCTCTGTGAGTTCAAGGCCAGCCTGCACTATAAAAGTGAGTTCAGGAGAGTTCAGGAGAGCCAAGGCTACACAGAGAAACCCTGTCTTGGAAAAAAAAAAAGACTCAAGCAAACTGGCTTCTCTCATCTTCTGACTGAATCACTCAGCTTGGCCTCATACTAACTTTGGCAATATGTTCTAATCTTCTGGCTCTTTCTCTTTCTCTGTCTCATTCTGTCTTCACCTGTGTCTAATTTGTTCTTTCTTTGTAACCTATCTCTGTACAACTGTTCTGGTAAAACTGTCTGCTCTCTCTTTCTACACTGCTCTTAAATAGCCTTTCTTTCTTGTGCTGTTCTTGTGATAGCTGGGCATAGCCTATTCTGTCAAATCTTTCTCTGATTATCACTTTGACTGCCACTCAATTAGAAATCACTTTCAAATATGGGTGCTTCCTTCTACAATCTAACTTTACCTTCATTGTTTGAGATTAAATGTGTGTACCACCACACCTAGACCTAAGCTTTTCTTTACCTAAAACTTGCTCTATACCAAGATATCCCTGAACTCAGAGATCTACTTGCCTCTGTCTCCTGGGATTAAAGACGTGTTTCACTACTGCCCATAGCGACTATATTTCAGCCATATCATGTCAATATTATATCAAGGGTTCCAGGGACACAACTTCTGAGAGTCACAATCCAACCCACTACAGTGCCCCCCGTAAGCCTCCACACTTCCTGTCTACCCAGCATTCTCCAGTTCCACTGACTCTAAAAAACTAAACTCTTCTCTCAATGTGCTCAGCTCAGATGAATCCAAGTCAGGCACGAGTGAGGCAAGGTGAGGGAGACTGAGCAATGGACTTGACAATGTGGCTTAAATGGTAGAGTTCTTATCGAGCATTCATGAGACCCTGGGTTTGAACACCCTCCACCCCCACGTGAACAAAGGTGGTAGTGTACACCTGACATGCCAGAATTTTGGGGATGGTAAGAGGTTCAGGAGTTGGGTTTGTTTTTGTCTTTTGAGACAGGGGTTCTGTGTGTGTGTGTGTGTGTGTGTGTGTGTGTGTGTGTGTGTAGCCTTGGCTGTACTGGACTTACTTTGTAGACCAGGCTGTCTTTGAACTCACAGAGATCTGCCTGCCTCTGAGTCCCCAAGCACTGGGATTACAGGTGTGTATCACCATGCCTGGTTTTGATGAACACCATCGTATCCTTAATCCAAAAAAAAAGAAAAAAAGGAAAGAGCTGGGTGCAGTGGTGCACGCCTGTGATATCAGCACTCAGGGAGGCAAAGGCAGGAGGATTTCTGTGAGTTTAAGGGCAACTTGGTCTACAAAGTGAGTTCAGGACAGCCAAGGCTATCCAGAGAAACCCCGTCTCAAAAACACAAAACAAAACAAACAGATTCCCAAGACTGGGTGAAACTGTTCTTTCAGCTGCTGTATAGAATCCCCCTCCCTGAGGCTCTGACTTGTGAAAGGACTGCCAGTTCCTGGGAAGACCTGGGTACCTTTTCTCCTCCAGGCGGGGCGGCTCTTTGACCACGGTGGCACTGTTTTCTTCAGTTTGTTCATGGCCCTGTGGGCAGTGCTGCTTCTGGAGTACTGGAAGCGGAAAAATGCCACATTGGCCTACCGCTGGGACTGCTCTGACTATGAGGACATTGAGGTGAGTGAGCTGGGCTGGGTGGCGTCTGGCAAGGGTCACGGCCCACTGAGCATGGCTCCCTTTCAGGAGAGGCCTAGGCCCCAGTTCGCTGCAACGGCCCCTATGACAGCCCTGAATCCCATCACTGGTGAAGATGAGCCCTACTTTCCTGAGAAGTGTCGTGTACGCCGCATGCTGGCTGGCTCTGTGGTGCTCCTGATGATGGTATGGGGTTCCTGCCATACTGTTTTTGTCCTCTGCCTCTATCTTCCTGAGCTACAGGGGTATCTCCTCCAAAACCCCTCACCATCCTCCAAAAAGGCCCTGTGCTCTGTGCCTCAGGGAAGGACCTGAGCCCAGAGCTAAGCTGTGGGTTCTCATAGGGGTGTGTATGAGTATGTACCATGAGGGGTTATAGAAGAGCTCCCCCGTGTGTAGCCCAGGGCACACATTCAACAAGGGAATGGATTCCAAGAATGAACAGGGGCCCACTAATCCCTTGATACTGGCCAAAGACTACTTAGAAGGACCACCGCCCTTCCCAGGCACCATGGGTCCAAAGCAGGGAGCTGAGGAGGCAGGTGGATGGGATAAAGTTCTCCAACACTGCGTGTACAGAAACATACAGTAACTACCTGGCATCCTGACCTCCCTCCTAGTCCCTCTGGAGAACCAGTGGAACAGCTGTGGACCCAGAGGCCTGTGTGGGCCTATGGCCTGAGGCTGTGGGTGCTGAGGCCACAGCAGGGAGCTCAGGACCTCTCTGGTCCTGCAGGTGGCTGTGGTGATTATGTGCCTTGTGTCTATCATCCTGTACCGGGCTGTTATGGCTGTAATTGTGTCCAAGTCAGACAACACCTTTCTCTCAGCCTGGGTGAGTCTCTGCTGAACCCCTCCCCAGCCCAACAACCTGTCCTTCGGTGCCTGCTCTGATCACCCCTTCTCTATCAGGCTCCACGAATTGCCAGCTTCACAGGGTCAGTGGTGAACCTTGTCTTCATCCTCATCCTCTCCAAGGCCTATGTGGTCCTGGCCCAGGTCCTGACAAGATGGGGTGAGCACAGACCAACATGGATTCTTATTCCCAAAAGAGGCATCTGAGCCTTCTACCAGAGATCTCCTTAAAATGGCATTGGCAGGGCCTTCGGGAAAGGAAGGCATTCAGCCAGGGGCCCCTGCTTCTCCAACCTCCCTCACCAGATCCCTCAAGCTTGTGCAGTCTTCAGGGTGAGACCAGACCCTCGAGAATAGGGACTCAGGCCTCTGTCAGGTTGGCTAGGGGTGGTGGCTGAGCTGTGACAAGCTCAGATGTAAACATTTATAACCCCAAATGTTTACCAAGTGCCTGTATGGCCTCTATACCTGACCCCAGAAGCAAGATGTCACTGTGTCTGCACTTCCATCTCTGCTCTGTCTTTGTTTTGACTTTCCCTAAGAGCAAATGCTGAGGGGCCTAACCACCCATCCCGCATGGCCTTGTCTATACTAGCCCTGGCCAAGGCCCTGATGGAGCAAGCTCAGAGTACAAGGACAATGGATGGGAAGGGAATAAAGTCCTAGGAGAGTTCTCCAGGAAGGTCTGGGGGAGTTCTTACCTGGAAGGGAGCATATATAGCCTTGTTCCAGGAGAATGAAGCTGGAGCTGGGATAGGCATCCCCACACTTGCAGGGCTTATGGTCCCCTTTTCCTCTAATTGACCTTTTATGTTTCCAAATTGGCCTTGGCAAGTTTTTGCACTGTAACTCAGCCCTCGTTCAGCCTTGAGCAGGAGACTACCTTGTCCCTGATACCCCATGCCCCCAATACCCCAACTTATTTGCACACACTCTAAAAAAGTATTTATTTAATGTATGTATTTGTGTGCTCATGAGTCACGGCTCCTGTGGGCCATGGCACATGTGTGAAGTCAGAGGACAATATGTGAGGGTTATTTCTCCCCTTCCATGTGAGCTCGGAGGGTGGAGCTCACATTGTTCCTCAGATGGTCATCAGGCTTGGCAGCAAGCACCTTTATTCATGGCCCACCTCACTGGCCCTGTACACACTATTTTGATGAGGGTACAAATGTTTTAGTTTTTTGTCAACTATTCTACGTATACTTAATTGTATTAGCTACTTTTTTTTTTTTTTTTGCTATAACTGACTAAAATACCAGAAAAAAAATGACTTAAGGGAATTATTTATTACTGATACAGTTTTAGAGGTGCCAGTCCTTCATGGAAGGGAGGGTATGGTGCCCAGGAAGCAAGGAGGAGAATGTAGGAAAGGGTCAGGTGAGACACAGCCCCAAGGACACCTGCTTTTCCATGTGGGCCTCAACTGCCACCAACTCCCAATAGTATTACCAGCATATTATTAATCCATCAAGAGATGGCCCCATTGATGAGGTCAGAGTTCTCTTGAACTAATACATTCCAGGAACACCGTCACTGACAGACAATAGATGTGCTTTAATAATACCCTAGACATCTTCCAGGCTAGTCAGGTAGACAATCAAGATTTATCACCACTCTAATCAACGTGTTTTAGTATAATTTTGAAATCAGAGACTTAGGACTGCTATACATTGACCCCCCCCTTCTTTAATGAATTTCTTTAAACTATCTGGACAACATTACTTCTTCCTAACCCTGGATGGTGGGGTGGCTTCACGGGAAGGGGCAGTGCACTGGACACTGGCTGATATCCCTGCGGACTGAGTGAAAGCCTATACGCACAGAGATGCACCGGACACAGACTGCATTTGAGGACGCCTTCACCCTCAAGGTGTTCATCTTCCAGTTTGTCAACTTCTATGCTTCACCTGTATACATCGCCTTCTTCAAGGGTAGGTAGGTGGCCACCCTCCCAATGGACGTGTCACTTCTGCCTTGCAGCTCAGCTTTGCTCCCTCTGTCTGCTGTGCTCAGCAGCAGGTGGAGCTAGGTAGCCAGGGCAAAGCACTGAGCAAGAATGATTTCCACTGGGCTTGGAGGGGACAAGTCTGTGCCTCTCTCAGCCTCAGGCCTCATGGGTGGGAAAGGGGTTGGGGGAGACAACCGGAACCTAGTCCTTCACAGCCTCACAACTTGGATCCTGCCAGGTTTGTGGGATACCCAGGCAACTACCACACCTTGTTTGGAGTCCGAAACGAGGAGGTGAGTGTGCTGAGCCAGGGATTGGGGGCTAGGCTCCCTCTGTACCCACGGATGCCTTAGTTTGCTGCCATTCTTCCTTCCACCATTGTCTAAGCCAGAGACAAAGCTTACAGCTGCTTTCCAGGACTCCAGGGCTCTTGACCACATTGGCCTGAGGTCCTGATTTAGGACCACTGTCTAGAGAATACACACACCACAGGGCTTAGCCTTTCTCTAAGTCAATTCACACGTAAGAGGCATGTGAGCCCTTAGGATGACCCTATGAACCACATCATTGCCAAGGTCTCTGCTGACTGAGGACACTGAGGCAGTGCCCCACAGCCTCACTGTCTGGGGTTCTCCCATGGCTGACCTTTTCCATGAGCCCTAAAGCGCTCTGCTTGCCTTTGGGATCTGGGGATTGGGAGAGCCTGGCTCAGACATGCAGTGACCTTTGCAGAGGATTGTAAAAGTAACTTTTATCCGCCTGGTTCAGCTGCTGACTGGGAGGCTTACTGCCTGTCTGTGGCTGGTGTGCCGTATTAGGTAGCTCTCAGCTCTTAGTGAGATAGCCAGCCGAGACTGGCTTAGGCGAGAAAGGGCTACCACTTGCTCTTGTGTTGACTATTGTTCAGGACTCTGTGGGTTCAGGAATGGCTGGGTCCCTCAGCACTGGCTGAGTGCTCAAGTAAGGTTTTCCCACCTGGTGAGGATGATGTTCCACAGTGTGGTCGTGCTCCCCTTGCAAGGCACACATGGGTCCCTGGGTCTGACTCTTCACTGACGAATGTCTTAGGTCTTCCCTGGAGCCTGTAGCTACAGTCAGCTGAGATCCTACAGGGCATAAACTATAGCCACTCAGTAGTTGTTCCCATATATAACTGAAGTGATGTGGAGAGGGCTGATCCCGGTAATTCTCAAGGTACTCCACACATGTCCTATAGGGAGGTGGGGGCAGAGACGCCTCTTTGAGGCGGAGAAAGTGAGGTGACTATGTGCCTGGTCCCTCCCCCGGCTAAACTGGAGTTGTGCTGCTGCAGTGTCCAGCTGGAGGCTGTCTCATCGAGCTGGCACAGGAACTCCTGGTCATCATGGTGGGCAAGCAGGTCATCAACAACGTGCAGGAGGTCCTTGTCCCGTGAGTCCCCCCACCGCGTCCTTGGAATGCTGGGAGAATAAAGGGGAGGCAGGATCTGCCATACCCCTGGACTTCTGTTGTCCTATTGCAGAGCTCCACAATACCCTCCTCCCCCATCTGTTGTTGTGTCTGGGGTGTTGGGAAGCCCGTACCACCCATGGACAGTTCTGTCAGGGGAGACCACACAAAGGCCAGCACATACTCGCTACTTGCATGAGAAGGATAAGCAAGGAGAGGCCCTGGCCCTCAGGCTTGACCCCTAGATTCATGCCAGTTTCAGGTTCCACTAGCTAGAACTATGGGCCCTCTCACAGGCTGGAGTTCTCCAAAGTCTGCCCAGGGACAGTCTCCTACCTGAGGCCACATGAACCCGGATCCCCACTACCATCCCAGAAAGGCAGTGTTGGCCCTGACACCACAACCACAGTAGTCCCTCCCTGGATGCATCCTGACTTCTCTGGCATTCAACGGGACCAGGAAGCACAGAGTATAGCTCAGTGTCTAGCAGGTGTAGGTAGTGTGAGGAAGCCAACAGACACCTGTGCCCCTATACAGTCTGATAAATGCGACATGCTCTGTGCATGATACCTCACAACCTCTGTCAAAGCCACATACACACAGGACTGATACACCCCTCCCAAGTGTGATATAGCCATCACAGCTCTGGCCCCAGTATGATGAATACCTGGCCCCATCGTTCTACTTTCCTAGGACTTAGCTGTCACCCTCAGTAGCCTCCTTCGTAGCCTTGCTGTGGTTCCAACTTCCAAAGGCTCCAGGATTTCTTGAAGACACAGCAGGGGACGAGAAGAGAGCTATAGCGTGTGTCCCTATAGAGGGCTCAGGGCATCGGATGAGTTTGACCTGCAAGAACCACAGCCCTTTGCCCAACCTGGACCCAGAGAGCAACAGCCCACCCTGGCTGAGTGTCCTCTCAGACTAGCCCAGCCATCAGCTGGATGTGGGGGCATCTATGTTGCTCTACACTTTCTACCTGCAGAAAGCTGAAAGGCTGCTGGCAGAAATTGTATTCCAGGAGGAAGAAGGCTGGCATGGGGACCCACCCAGCACGTTGGGAGGCTGACTATGAGTTGCTGCCGTGTGAGGGGCTGTTTCATGAATACCTTGAAATGGGTAAGACCCACATTGTAACCACTCTGCCCCTGGCCTACCCTGAAATGCAACAGGCTACTGGGGAGGGGGATGGGTGGTGGGAGTTAGGCCTGCAGGGAAGAGATGGGTAGCAGCAGAGCCAGGGTGGGTGGGAAGGTTTGGGGAAGCCTGGACGCTGAGGCTGTGTATTAGGGAAAGCAGGTCCAGGGGCAGAGCCAAGGTACTCTGCCATGTGAGGGTAGGTATACCTGGGCCATGCCAGCCTGGAGAACTGATTTTCTCCAGCAGTTTCCTCAGTTGTGAAAGTGCCAAGTGGTAGCTCATACCTATGGCTTGAAGGGTGTGGCAGTTGTAAGGGCAGGGTTCTGTCTGACTAACACCAGGAGATCTGGCAGTCATAATCTTAGCACACTGCCTCAGCAGAACACATGACTGAACTGACTGGCAACCAAAGCATAACCAGTAACAGTTGCAGCATGGTTAACACTGTGGCAGGTTACAGGGAGCAAGTTGATACTATGCATCCTCATGTCCTGCAACTGAAGACCTCCCTATCAATTTTACCGAAGACCTTTGCTACTCCTGGAGATAGTTACAAACCCAGAGGCAGGTTTTGCTCTCCTTCCTGCCATTAAAAATCCCTGACTTAAGGTGTACTGGGTGGCCAAGGCCATCCAGCACAAAGATCAGAGAAGTGTACATCAGTTTCCCAGGGCCAGTCAGAGAGATGGGCAGTGGCCCTTGCATTGAATACAATCAGAGGGGAAGAAACGGGGTGAAATCAATCAATCGCCTGGTGCCCTAGGGTGCAAGCTGGGAGTCCCTTCCCCATCCCGCCACCGGGTGGTTGGAGAGGGTCACCAGCTCCAGCCAGCTCCACTCTGTAGTGCTGCAGTTTGGGTTCGTCACCATCTTCGTGGCCGCCTGCCCGCTGGCGCCGCTTTTTGCCCTGCTCAACAACTGGGTGGAGATCCGCCTGGACGCGCGCAAGTTCGTGTGCGAGTACCGGCGTCCGGTGGCCGAGCGCGCCCAGGACATCGGCATCTGGTTTCACATCCTAGCGGGCCTCACACACCTCGCGGTCATCAGCAATGTAAGTGCCCTGGCCCAGTACTGGCCGGGTGGTGGTGCTGCTGACCCTGTGCTCACCCCGCGCCCCACAGGCCTTCCTGCTGGCCTTCTCCTCTGACTTCCTGCCGCGTGCCTACTACCGCTGGACGTGCGCCGCTGACCTGCGTGGCTTCCTCAATTTCACGCTGGCGCACGCGCCACCCACCTTCACCGCTGAGCACAACCGCACTTGCAGGTGAGCTGGCGTTAGATTGCAGAATTTGCTTTTCGTGCTATTGACTCATTTCTCTCCCGAGGCCCCCTCCCCCCAGACGTAGGTTTTGGTAGGTTTCTTTTTTTTTTTTTTTTTCAAGATGGTCTCTCAAGTATGTAGGGCACCAAAGATGCAGAGGAGAAGAAATGAAAAGGCTGATTCTAGATGGACCACTTGCCAGCTAGTGTAACCTGAGGGTGCTACCCTGAGTCTTGTGTCTCCTGCAGATACCGGGCTTTCCGGGATGAGGAGGGACACTATTCCCCGACTTACTGGACTCTCCTCGCCATTCGCCTGGCTTTTGTCATCGTGTTTGAGGTATCCAAGTCTTCTGAAAGCTCTTCCAATGACTCCCATCCCCCCTCCCCCCCCCCCCCCGGCCCCTGACTTGCTTGGCCTAACCTAAGCTTGTGACGTAGGAGGGGTTAGTGTGACCAGAAGAACTCCCACTCTTTTTCCCTGAGCAAATCAAAATTCTATGTGTCTTACTTACCCTCGCTGGGCTGGCTTCTGTCCCTGGCTCATGGGCTAGCCACTGAATGTTTTGCAGATTGCAAGGTGCCATGGGGAACTCTGAAAGGCTGGTCTCTGGTCTAGGCCTCTGTCCCTCTCCTCCCCTGCATGCTAACTCCAGTTCCAACCCCCTGGGCAGCCTGCCTGGCCCCCTGAAGGCTAGTCTGGGTTTTTGCTTTAACAAGGGTTGGGGATGGGGCTTCTATCCCCCAGCACGTGGTGTTCTCCATTGGCCGGTTTCTGGACCTCCTGGTTCCTGATGTCCCAGAGTCTGTGGAGATCAAGGTGAAGCGGGAATACTACTTAGCTAAACAGGCACTGGCTGAGAATGAGGTGAGTACCCAAGCCCAACCTGTTTGCCTCACAGCCATGCTCCCCACACTCAAGTCACATGGCTAAGCACGGCTCAGTTTCCACCTAGTCAATCCTAGCAGCACAAGTGGGTGAAGGGCTTTATAGTCACTTCTGTAGTCAATGTGACAACTCACTTTCTTCAAAACAGGCTCTCCTTGGAGCAACAGGCGTGAAGGATGACCAGTCTCCAAGCTCAGAGCCCAGTCTGGGCCCTCCAACCTAGGGTCTTGGGACCGGTGACCTCCTACCCTTCTCTGAGGTCACATTAGGGATTACCGGAGGCTGACACACTTGCTTGGAAGACTGTTGGAAGATGCTCCAGGTTACAGTACCATGTGTGTCCTTAGAGACCATGGCTTTGTTCCTGGCTCCAGCTCAACTTGTCCTCCACCCTTGGCTGCCACAGTCCTCTGCTCACACATTCTGCTTTGTCACTAACCCTGCAAGATGTCCCAAGACTCCACGGGAGCAGCAGTGTTTAAAGATACATCTATTAGCCTTAGGGGGCTATCCCTTACTGCCATTCCAAAGTCCCATGAGCCAATGATTCATATCCCTGTATCTCAAAGGCAAAAGGGCTGTCTGAAATGTTGGCTTCTGTGGCTCTCATTTTTGCTGACTGTTGTACTCAGAGAGCATCTGTCCTTCCTTCACCTCCGCCATGACTTTCCTGTTCCTAAACCAAGGGCTGTCTTCTGTATGTATTCCTGATTCCTAGTGATAAGGAAGTGGCTTCACATATGGCTCCCAACCCATTCCAAGGCATAACCCTTCTGCCAAATGAGCAAGTTAGACTCTGGGGTCCCGGCCTTCTCAGGGCTCTGATTATTTATTTTGCAGCATTCCTTGTGGTAGTATAGGGTCAGATCACCCCTCCAGGTCCACCCCAACTACCTTTCCTCACATGGTCACTACCAGGCACACCTGGCTCTCAGACCTGATAGCACATCCTAGGCCACGGGAGGACGTCCCCTTACCTCTTCTTTCAAACCTAATCACCCAAAGCCTATCTCATGAGTTCTCTCCTATCTCGGCCTCTTTACCCAGATAGATGAAGAGCCTCTGTAGCACTCTTAGTGCTGGGCCAGACTCAGCACACAGTAAGCAGTGAAGGGGGAAGGCTGTGGATAAAGCCTTACCCTTATAGTGGAAACAGAAACAAAAAGATTTATGTGACATATTCCCTCCTGCCCCAACCTTTTTTTATTTATTTTTCCTCTTCTATGTTTACATACAATTGCTTCTCAAACTGGGTTAGTTGTTGCCTTGTTAGCTGGGTTAACTGATGGTTAACTGCCATTTCCTAACTTGGCTGCCCACTCATGATGGGATATGGGCCTTTCCTCCACTTCTGTCATTCAGCCATGCTAGAATAAAGGTCTGAAAGTAACTGCTTATCTGTGCTTATTTCCGTAGGGTTGTTAGGACTGCTGACAAGAGAGACGTGCAGTTTTAGAAGAGGGTGTGAAGCATGCACACTCCCTTTGAAAACCGTTTTCCAAACTGTGCCCTCAGCCATCCACCCTCTCCTTAACTGTGGCAACTCCTGGCCTCAGACTTGGCTATGCTTACTCTTGGACTGAGGCTGCACATTGAAGCTGTTGCATGGCCACTAGGCAAACTAGCCAGTTCAATGACTGAATTTGCTAGGTAAAGCCTTTATTACATGACCTACACGTACTTAAACTGCTTGTTTTTGCTGCTGTAATCTTTAAAAGCTATTACTCTATGTAGGTAAATGTGGGAATGTGTCAAAGCTAATATATGCAAGTCAAGGAACAGCTTTGTGGAGCCAGTTCGTCCTTCCCCTGTGGGTTCCAAGGACTCAATTCGGGTCAGCCTGTGCAGTGTAGCGGTTCCAGTGAGCGGTCCCTTATAGGCTTTGGCATTTGAATGCTTCATCCTCATTTGGTGATGCTACTTGGGGAAACTTAGTTGGCACAGCCTTGCCAGAAGTTTTTTGTTTCTAGATAGTGATTCTCTGTAGCCTTTATTGTCCTGGACTTGCTTTTGTAGGCCAGGCTGCATAGAGATCCGCCTGCCTCTGCCTTCTAGAGTGCTGGGATTGCAGGCATGTGCCAGTGTCTGGTGTCTTGCTAAAAGTTTTAACTAGGGGTCTGTGAGCCATTCCAGATGGTGCTCTCTACTTCATATATATGATTAGAGATGTGAGCTTTCATCCTCCTGTTACAAGGTCTCACTATTACAGACTTTTAATAGACTGGAATCATAAGTTAAAATAAACTTTATTTAAGTTGCCTTGTGTTTTACCACAGCAACAGAAAAGTAACTACTACACATAGCAAGCACTTTTACCTGTTAATCCATTTCACTGGAAATGTATTTCAAGACACTGTTTTTCTCTGTGTAGCCTTGGCTGTCCTAGAATTCGCTCTGTAGACCAAGCTGGCCTTGAACTCACAGAAATCTGCTTGCCTCTGCCTCCTGAGTGCTAGGATTGAAGGCTTGCACCACCGCCTGGCCTGTCTTGAAAACATTAAAGTAAACTTGCCAAAACAGACAAAACCCTTGCTTTTACCCGACGGAGGTTCATGTAGGCACACTGCTGAAAGCAGCACAGGGTAGCGAGCCATAGCCTCCCACTGACCTTCACTGGACACCAGGGCTTATCTACAATATAGGAGTGTATCGGCTGCTGGGACATGAAAGCAGACCCATTGTGGGGCACTGTTTTGGTTTGGAACCATTCTGCAGGTGCGCCTCGCTGCAGGCTGCATCCTGCGATAGTGATGTTGGATATCAGCCTTCTCAGCAACAGAGATGCTATGCTGGTCCCTTGTTTCTTTAGCCCCTTTAAACAGGATCACATGGGGACTGGAGTAGCCCTTCCTACTCAATTACCCTTGCTTTGCCTCCATCCGGTTCCTTTTCAGCTCACCACAGCCTGCAATCAGAAACCTGGCCCCAGACCCAACCTCAGCCTGGGTGCTAGGAGCCTGTCACAGCAATGTCAACGGAAACCTCACAAAACCGTGCAGATGTTGCAGGTTTTGTAAAGACCATGCTCATCTCCCCAGAGCTGGCTCAGTTACAGTTCTGGAGCAGCTACTGACTGGGGTGGGAGACAGGGTCAAGCTGCAGGAGTAAGACTTCATCACGGAGACATCACTGAACAGCCCACTGGAAAGAACAGTGCTAAGAATTGCTGGAGAATCACAACATGGATTAGGGACAGTTACCAGTCATAAGGAGAGAGCATACACTGGATGAAATGAGTCCCATCACGCTGCATCTGGTTTCGGGTTTTATTTTAGAATTTATAAAATTCCAGTGTCATCCATATTCATGAGCCTTTACACATGTTTGCATATAATCTCCAAATTCCAAAGTTAAGGCCAAGGGATGGATGTAGCTATGGAAACATAGGACATGGAAGACATTCAACGAGGAGGAAAAGACACCCCCACCCCTGCCTAGGCCCCTCAACAGCTTGGAGACTGCACAGAGGCAACCTGGGCACAGTCAATTTCATAGTCTTTATTAACCATCAGAGAAAAGGAGTGGGACCCTGAACAGTTTAGGGTGTACATCTACAGCACTCAGCAATAAATGGAGATGTGCAAAATCCGGTGGTGATAATTTAAATGTTACCTTCTGGGGAAGGAAGAGACTGGATGTTGTAGGATGACAATGAAGATGAAGAGGGGGCTGGAAGGGCAGGAGGGAAGCAAGGTGTCCCCAGTCTCATGCAGATGGGAGAAGAGACAGCTCCAGGGAAAGGCAGGGAAGCCCTCTCCCTGTCTGCCCCCCCTGGCTAAGCTGCCTGCCTACTGAGCAAAGATGTTCTTCCCCATCTCAGGACTGTTCCTATGAATGGGCACATGTGGGACTGCTTCATCTATAGGGAACTCAAGTTAGACTTGGGAAAGCAATTCTGGATCCACTTAGGAGTTAAGAGTCTACTGGTAGCCAAGCCTGAGTTATTAAATGGAGGGTGAAAGACTGGGGGAAAGGTGTCACAGTAGCGGTGACAGTTCCTAGGGAAGGCCATGAGATGGGCACAGGTTGGCTTTTCTAGAAACCCAGTATCCGGGACAGGGCATGTTGCTAGTTGATCAGATGACCTGGAGATAAGAGACCTGTCCTCAGTCTCCACAACATGACGGGGACATTTCTGCTTGGGACCACTTCTCTTGCTGAGGGTTGACCTGCAGCTAAGCTAGCTAGAGGCCAGTGGTCCAAAAATCACCTCTTGCACCTCCCTCAGTTAGCAGTGCTCCCTGCACTGGGTCTTTTGTTTTCATTCTGCCTTCCCTTTAATCCATGCTTAATGACAACCTCTACTGATGATACCTGCCCCTTAAGCCTGTTCCTCAGGACTGCATAAAGCATCCAGGTTATGCTTACCAGAGCCTACATGGCCAGGCTGGCTGGGAACGAGCACCCTGTTCTGGACCAGCCTGACTCATGCTGGCTGAGGGAAAGCACTAGCCTCCACCCTCCTCAACTCAATGTTAAGCCCAGAATCACCAGAAATGTCTAAATCAAGAGAAGAGCCTCGCGGGTGGCACTAACCCACACTTGAGAGTACTATCACACTGGCTGAGGTAGAAAGAAGGCAACTGAACACGAGGTGTCTGGGCGAGGCAGGCAAAGAGGCCAAAGGTTGTAGGAAAGTCAAGCTGTCACTTAGGGGGGAACCCCCCTCCCCATCACCAAAGAGAAGCCAGTCTCTACCTCCCCTTGCCCCCAAAGTCTCAAGCCACCCTAGCCCACTGTGACAGCCACAGGGGAACAAGGTGGCAGAAGCTATGCCTCTAGGGTACATACAGCAGACCGTGAGGCTGAAGCTGCAGTAGAAGCCCCTGATACTTTCAAGAACACAAAGTGGGCACCATCAGTCCTTGCTGAAGACCCAGGCCACCCTCTTCCTCTAGGCCCACTCCATCACCAGGACATCTGACCTCTTGCTATCCAAAACCATGCCTTCCTCCTATCCTGAAGCCTGTGCTAAGCAGATTTTGACAGCTAAAGGAAGCTGACTGCTTTCCACAAAGAGGAAGGTCTGGGCAACAGGTGGTGGGCAGGAGGGAGGTGGGAAAGGAAGAGGGCAAACGTTTTGGCTTTTATAAAGTCAAGGAAATTTATTTCCTGAGGTCATGACACAGGAAGTCAACTCCTAGCCGCTGCGGAGCTCTGGTGTGAAGGTCAGAGTGCTGACTACATGCTGGGTGGACCAGGAAGCTGGAGTCTGTGATCACGAAATGCTCGATTACCTTGCTTAGTGTTTCACACAGTGGTGTGCCTGTCCCAGAGCACAGCATCAGGAGCAGACCCTGAGCCTGCTGGGTGCTGACCAGGCCTGGATAAGCAGCCATACAAGGCCAGCCCACCAGGCTTTGCTGCGAGACCTCGGGGAGGGGGAAGAGCATCAACAATTGACGAGGGTCCAGCTGCTGGGTCGGATTGAGACAAACCATTGTGTGGCTGGGTTTGGGCAGCAGGCTGGAAAGGTTTCTTTTTCATCATTATCGTTTGGGGCCCCAAGGGAGGGTCTTGGGGGCCACCTGAGCCCCAAAGCTGGGAAATTCTTCAGAGCTGCTCATATCAGGAGCCTGTTGGGAGGGAAATCACAACTTTAGTAAGAGGTGGCTCTTACTGACAACTTCCAAAGTAACCCCACCCCATAACCTGCTAGCCCACCAACTTGGCCCATGGATAACATGCAGAAGAGAAGTGCCATCTGACCTTCTCACTGTTGCTGGAGGTCCAGGGAGCATCTCGCACCACAAAGCCTTTGGATGGTGCCTTGGACTCTTCATGTGCTGGGGGCTTCATGTAAACCTGCAGCGCCTCACTGTCCACCACATCAGCCAGCTGCACAGCACAGGGAGGTAGGGCTGCTCAGCCTACAGCTGCCAACGGAGCCTTCTCCTTGACAGGTACCAAGGGGCCACCCACCCACCCGCCTGCCCCGCATTTGGCAGCATACAGTTTATCTGGTTGTCACCTCAGGATTATGGTGGGGCCTCAGGCCCCCAAAGACCCTGCCTGCTCAGGACTCACATATTCCTCCTCTAGGTTGAGGATATGGTCAATAGCTTCTTCCACATTCTCCGGGAGTCCTGTCACAGTGACACAATTGGGGTCTGGAGCTCCACTCTGTGGGAAGCGAATGTCCACCTGGAAGAAGCACCATGTTAAAGGACATTAAAGGGAGGACTCTAGACCAAAGTACCACCACTACATTTCTATTTCCCTCTGTTAGCATGAAATTTTCCAAGTTTGGTTTTAGGGTTCTTCACTTGAGAAAGTCACCATCCTGCCAGGAACACCTGGTTCCCTGAAGAAAAAGGGTGCTGGGTGTTTGCATGCCAGACCCATCATGCAGAGAAAAAGCAGGGCAGATAGCCTGATGGCTCTGTCCTCCTAGTGACCCTTTCTGTGAGCCCTCCTTTATCAGTATTTACCAGTGATGCCAGAGGCACAGCACTGTCCTATAGGGTGCAGGGGTTCCAGTCTCATCTCCCCCTAGCTTCATGTGGTCAGCAGCACAGGTAGGACTGAGTCCTCAGGAAGAATAGGAACTTGTGCTTCAGCTGGCTTTGTGTACTCACCTTGAACTCATCCATTATTTTCCGGATGGCTTTGCCTCGGGCACCAATGATCCGGGCATGTACACGGTGGTCCAGTGGGACATCCTCAGAAACCATCTGTTCAAGCTCACCCACAATTTTCAGGATAGCATCACGGGCAGCTTCAGTGTTCTTCTCATACCCTGTGATGGTGATTTGGTCCTGGGGCTTAAAAAAAAAGAGAATGCAGTCAAAGAGGGTAGCTCCTCTGGGACATCCCAGGATAAGCAGTGTGCTGACCTAGCAAGCTGGTCTGAGGAGACAACACGGTACACGTGTGTGGATGATGGCGGGATGGTTGAATGCCATCAGACCTCACCTTAGGGGGGAATTTTCATCCTCTCAGAAGAAAAAGGCAGAAAATACATCAGGTGGCTGATACAAAAACACAGGTTAGAGGATTGGAAGGATGGCCCAGCAGTGCAGAGTGGTTACTACACTTGCAAAAGATCAGAGTTCCTAGCACCCATGTCAAGCAGCTCACAACTGCCCATGACTCTGGCTCCAGGTCTGATGGCTTCTCTGGCTTCTGTGGATATCTATACACTCATGAGCTCACACCCATAGACACACATAAATAGAACTAAAATCTTGGGGCTGGTGAGATAGCTCAGTGCTTCAGAGAGCTTACTGCTTTCACAGAGGACCTGGGTTTGGTTCCCAGCTCCCATGGGGCTGCTCATCACCATCCCTAACTCCAGATCTGAAGACTTCTTCTGGCCTCCTTGGGCACTACAAACATGTGGTACACATACATACATGCAGTCAACACATCCATACACACAAAATAAAAATAATAAACTTTGTTTGTTTATTTATTCTTTTTTGGAGACAGGGTTTCTCTGTATAACAGCTCTGCATATCCCGGAACTCAACTTTGTATACAGGCTGGCCTCCAACTCACAGAGCTCTGCCTGCCTCTGTCTCCAGAGTGCTGGGACTAAAGGTCTGTACCATACTCCCAGCTAAAAATAATTATCTTTAAAAAATAAAATCATAAACAAAACCACACAGAGTTAATATCCATTAAGCACCCACTCCTTCCCAAACCTCACAGAAGATAGAAAAGAGGGACAGGTATGATATGGCTCAGTGGGTAAAGGCCCTTGCTGCCCAAACTGACAACCTGAGTTTGATCCTGGAACTGAGGTGGTAGAAGGACAAAACCACCAAAATCCATTCCCTCAAGTGGTTTTGTGATCTCCACAGGAGTACACATTCATTCACATACAGACACACACACAGACAGGTTAGAACAAAAAGGACAAGACTAGGAAGGATACCCAATCATAAAGATGGAGGAAGAACCAGTAAGTGGGAGGTCCAAGGAAAGCAGGCACAGGGTTGTGGACTACTTCTCTGAAGTGTCCAGGACCTCCACAGTGCTCTCTGCTCACTCAGACCCATCAGCTCAGGCCTCTTGGTACCATGTGAGTGAGTACCAGCAAACTTAAGACAGATTTAGCAACAGATAATTCAGGGAATATGGAAGGGCATGTGGGAACACAAGAGCAGCCGTGTTTTAATCATCAGGATAGTAGGGACAGAACACACAGAAGACAAAATAACAAATACCTGGAGGCAACACTAGACAGCAGAAAGATCCAGCCTGGGAGGGAAGCAAGAGATCTAGGAATGAGGACAGAGGCAGTAGACTAAGAACCTTCTGTCCAGACTTAGGGGAAGGCCATGCAGTGGATCCAAGTACGGCTCATCGACCAGGGCCAGGTCAGCACACTGCATAGAATTAGTTCTGCAGGTGGAAGTGAAACTCACAGGAAAAGCTGTGGATTTCAAGAGACTAGGGCTGGTCAGATGGCTCAGCAGGTAAAGGAACTTGCTGCCAAACCCAATGAGTTCAATCTTTGGAACCAAATGGCTGAAGGAAACAAACTGACTCCTGAAAGTATCCTGACTCCTAAACACATGCTGTGGCGTGTGTGCCCCTATATACACATACATAAAATGGTATGTCTGCTCTACCCAACTCTGCTCACAGATTAGCTAAGTAGTCAAAATGATAAAAACTCCTATAAAAGCAGTAATTATAAGAAAACTGGGAGATAAGGCACAGTGAATCTACATTAATATAGTATAATAATTTGTTGTCCTAACACACACACACACGTGTGCACAGGAGACCTCAGCCTATAGGAGCTCACCCTAGTGCTACTATTAGGTGCATTCTTGGGCATGGTGATCATGGTCACAGCGCTGGCCCATGCCTAGAGGACAGACGTATCAGTAGAAGAGCCAGAACACTATTTATGTAGGGCCACTTGAGAGGTAAAGTTTAAAAGGAAGAAAGGACCAAACACAGATGAACGCAGACTTTTGAGGTGAGATGGGATGGGACTGTCCTGCCCACAGGGAGGGACCAAGTGAGGAGGTAGGTTACCCTTTGCATGAATTTATGTGTATCAGGGGACTGTGCAGAGCTCATTAGGGGTCGGGGCAAGTGGAATGGAGGATGCAGAGAATCCAGACTTGGCTGGCTTTTGTCCATCTGCTTCTAGTAGCTCACTGGAGCCTGGGCACTGGTAGATAGTGTACACATGTGTAGGCATGATGGCTCAAGAAGGGACCATTTGAAGGCTCAAGCTTGCCTGTCAGGAGTGCCAAAGTAGGCACAAGGAGTTTCAACCTGCCCTATAACCCAAGTAACAGAGTTTCGCGGAAGCACACAGATGGCAAGCCCTGGTCCATAACTTGAGCTGATGTCAGATTATCAGATAGTTGTCCCTCAGATTTATCTGCTTGTTCACAGAAGCTGCTTAAGTACAGTTCCCAAGTCAAGCCAGACACTTGGGAGTTAGATGTCCACATATGGAGTTTCAGGACAGCCAAGGCTACATAGAGACCCTATCTCAAAAATAACATTATCATCAACCCCAAAACAAAATCCATCAACAAAACAAAAACCTAGGTCAAGGCAAGGGCAAATACAGTCCCACCTGGCCAAATGTTCTAACCACAACACCCGAGGTGGTCATCTTACCTGATTCCCATCATCCTTATCAGGAAACTGGATGTTCACATCATGTTCCAAGCGGATCTGGGTGATCACTGCCCCCTTCCTCCCGATAATTTTGGGATGGTATTTGGGGTCTACAGTGACACTCAGCTTAAAACTCCTTAAAGCCTACAATAAAGTGAGAAGTAGGGGAAAAGGGGGAGACAGGCAGATATATAGACAGAGAGAGATAGAGAGATCATGAGTATGAGGCACTTGCATTTAAAGATAAGCCACCTGTACCCAGATTCCATTTCCAGCCTGATTTAAAACTCTAGCCAGAAATACTCTAATGCTTGGTACCAGGATTTTAACCCTGGTGGACCGGAAGAGTTAGGCTTCACTGTCACTTTCAGTCACTATAAGAACTACAGACCTTGTTCTGCACTCCCTCATTTAGTGTGTGACTGCTTTTGGAACAGGCTGCTGTCAAGATGGACAGGATAATCAGCCACCTCTTTCAGTTCTATTCCTGCTTCTTGAATTTATGACCAAGGATCTGATGTAAAATATTCTAAGTCTTTTAGCGCTGGTGTAGAGATGAGGCCAAGAAGGCAATAAGAGCATCCACAGGATAGACAGACAGTCCAAGACCTCATAGCCTATGGCTAAGCTGCACCAAGACACAGTAATGATGTGTACAAGCTTCTGAACTGTCATATTACTACACCGTGCTCCACCAAACAAAACAAAACAGGCCAGTTCCCCAGAGTGACCCGTCTCCAGACCTCCCCCATTCCTGAGCAGCACCTCTAAGAATTCTTAATAGAGCACTCTGTGAGAGGCACAGGACTGAGCTGTTGCTTGTCTCTTTCTGTAGGAGCAAAGATATCAAAATACTTCTCTTGACTCGGGTAAGAGAAACTCTATGTTTTCCCTTTAGCTCTTCAGTACAGACCACCAGACTCCGACAGCACAGCAATACCACGTGGCTTTACCTCCTGCCCTAGTGTCTGAAATATGCTCTCAACAGATGGTTTCAACCATAGGCAGATAACCTCGCTCTTGCTCACCCGATCTTCCTGCTCAGCCTGTAGCTCCTTTACGCGATCCAGTAGCCCGGCCTTAGCCCTGTCCAAATTTGCTGCAAGGCCAGTGATGGCAATGACGTCTGACTGCAGCTCAGGCGCTGGTACATGTATATTCACCTGTCATAACAGAGGCAACTTGATATCTAGAGGACCAAGATGGAAAGGAGTGAAGCTCACTTGGTCATGGGGAGTCTGAGTGAGACCCAGAAGGAAGGCAGTGGTTGTCTGACAGAACAAAAAAGGTAGAGCCAATATGGGTTGATAAAGGACACGGGTACTGAGAGAGCCTTGGCTTTACTCCAGATAACAGTCCTAACAGTACAGTCTTCAGGGAACATGGTTTACCTCAAACTCGTCCATCATCTTGCGGATTCCACTTCCTTTCTGCCCAATGATGTAGCGGTGAAGATCAAAGGGTACCTCCACCTCGATGGTGACGGGAACCAGTGCCTACGAGGACAGCGGTAAAGATTAGGCTAAGAGGTAAAGGTAGAATAGTCCCATGAGCTCAAGGCCAAATAATCCTGAAGACAACAGTGTACATTTTAGAACCTGCTCTCAACGTGACCAGCCGACAGACTACATGGATCCCAATACACAATGAACAAGACTGGACAGGGAGCCTAGTCTAAGGTAATGCAGGCAGAGGATTTATTCCTGAACCTCTCTACTTCTGCACTTGTAGCAGGCCATGGTTCACTGGGAAGACACAGCACATATAGGCCCAACTCTTAGCATATCTCTGTGGTTGTGACAACTTTGCCAAAGCCTATGTGAGTTGCAAGGGAGTCTCCTGGACAGGGGGCTCAAGTTACCTGCATTCAAGTAAAAAGTCCCAACATATATTGCCT
The DNA here is from genome assembly GCF_030254825.1 of Meriones unguiculatus. Taxonomy (NCBI): domain Eukaryota; kingdom Metazoa; phylum Chordata; class Mammalia; order Rodentia; family Muridae; genus Meriones; species Meriones unguiculatus. The sequence goes on from NC_083362.1 coordinate 78,391,708, forward strand.
ATAACCCATTCTCCTCAGTCTTTGCTGTTGTACAGTATCTACTATCAATCAACAATGCTGGCATTGCTTATCAACTGTGGTGCCATGGTGCTTACAACAGGACTCACGGTTATGGCAAACTGAGGTAGACTATCTCGACTTCAGTTGGGGATGGAATGAATCAACATGGATGGATGAGAAGGGATTGAGGCTGGAGCTCACATTTACTCAGCGCTAATGAGATCCTTTTACAGACTCCATGGCTATAGCCCAAGAGGATAGACCCTAACACTGCAGTCAGGGTATGAGCTGTAGTATCCTGAGTTCCTGAAAATAAATGGCCTCCTGGGTCTGTGTGACCAGCCAAGAAAGGCAGAAAGGAAATGCTTACACTTTTAGGACTGAAATGATAGGATCTACTGTCTGCTGCCACCTGGGCAGGGTCTGAACCCTTAAGGAAGAGAAAGAGCGAGGCAAACGCACCTCCAGGGCTTCCTTGGCAGCCTCGCATTTCTCTTTCCGGCCAGAGATGATTATGATGTCACACCTCCTGGGAGAGCCAGGGTCGGTCTCCTTGGCCTCTCTGCCCTCTCCAGCCTCATCTCCATTCTCCTGGATGGAAGGCTCTACATTGTGAACTAGGAATAAAGGGGAAAGCCTAGTTGACAACTGCAGAGGTATAACTCATATACACTAGTGAGCCACAGGCGTGCAGAGAAGTCCTAACGCTTGGGGAGAGTGGTACGTAGAGCTCAGTCCAAGTGACCTAGCTCTGGACAGGTAGCAGTAGGGTTTCAGAAATTTGGGAAAGATAATAAAGGAAGGCCCATGACAGTTTTTCATGCCAGAAAGTAAGGAAAATCCCCCAAATAAAGGAGCATGTCATTGGGATACAAGCTGGCTGGAGAGGGCCTCTGTCTTGTAGATACTATGCCCAGATAGCAGACACTGTTAACCCATGGAATAAAGTGAACTAATAGGATAAACAAATAATGGGAGAACCACCATCTGGGATTAAACTAGACAAGGCTGGCTCTGAAAGACTTTAAATCTAGCAATCTAGAATACTGACTATGAACTACATAAAAAACTATGTAATACTAGCTATGATCTTCATGGATATGCCACATTTAAGTAAAAAAAAAATTTTTTTTTTGTTTTGTTTTATCTTTTGAGAAAGAGAGTTTTTCTGTGTAACCCTGGCTGTCCTGGAACTCGTTCTGTAGACCAGGGGTGCCTTGAACTCAGAGATCCACCTGCTTCTCCCCGCCAATTGCTGGGATTAAAGATGTGTGCCACCACGATCTGGCTAGGTCAAAGGTTCTCAGGAAATATCTACTACTGATAAAAGTCAGCATATAAATGTACGAAGTCACAAAAAAAAAAAAGTATCTGTAGCAGGGGAGCAGGGCTAAGAAAACCTACTGCAACTCTTCATACCATTCCATGCGGTTTCCCCTCTGCGTTTCAATAGTAAAATGCTGAGGAGAATAGATTATGCAGGGGGCAATCCATGCAGCAGTAGGGCTAAGATTCCAATAAATGGCCTGCATCCTCAAGAGAATGGGTTGAAATAATTATATAACAAGCACCACCGACACCAAGCCAATGACACTAAATGTATATAGCAGGCTGCAGGGTCTTTCTGGACTATACGGCTCAATAAAGACTTATCAATAGGAAAAGTTCATACCCCATGCTTCACATATGCAAAGCAGGAAGAAAAGTTCACACGTGATACTTCAGCAGCAATTGACCACATTAGTTCTTGCCTTCAACCAAAGTCCCTTATTACCAACTACACAAGTAGAACAAGTTCATATGGTTAGGTTGAAGGCCATTCTGGGAAAAGATGTGAGGTATTTATTCTCAGTGGTGCCCTCCGGCAAAGCTACGTTGCTTGGGGAGGACACATCTGCAGTATGTGTGTGTATGTGCAGGGTTCTTTATGGCGCTGAGCAGACATCCCACTACTATGAAATAGTGTCCTAGAAAATATTGGAACTAGATTCTCAGCAATTTTCTAGGTAAGACACAGGAAGCTCCTGGCTGCCTTTATGGGGCCTTATCCTAGCTTTAGAGACTAGAAGGATGGACCTGAAATCCACGGCTAGTACAAGCACCATTTCAGGGCCAAAACAAGAGGTAAGAAAGAGCCAAAAGGACAGGCTCATTTCACAGCACCGAGGGGCAGTGGTGGTTACCACTGATGCGATCAGTACAGAGCTAAGCTTAAATACACTCACCTGGGTTCTCCTCTCTGTCTGGGAACTTAATCTGAACATTGTAGTCCCGAGTGATCTGCTGGATTCTTGAACCTTTGGGGCCCATGACAGATCGATGGAACCTCTGGGGTATAGCACATTCCACTGTTACTTGAGCTTCCTGAAAGTGGATACAAGAGCAAACAAAGGTCAAATTCTACAAGTCAATATATACCATTTTCCTCACTCACTAGTTCCACACTCCCTTGTTATGAAGTGAACCTGGAGACCCCAGAATTAATCGAGTGGAGGGGTACACAGGGCAGCGAGGCAGACCTCCTGCAGTGGGTTCTAGCGAAAAGACATCTACAACCTACGGCAAAGTTTTTATTATATAGATTGAATATAGAATACCTGCTTTACATATAAGTGCTGCCTCACTGCAGCCCGCTGCTCAGGAGACACTGTCTTCTGGTGGGCAGCCACATTACACAAGCTAAGACCTTGTGTTGTCATAGCCTTAGACTTAGTGAAGAAGCACCAGGCTGACTACTAGCAGAAGCAGCAAAAGGCCTTGCAAAGAAGACCATGAGGGATCGGGAGAAGAGGAAACACTCCCTGTTTTGGTGATTTCATGCAAGGGACTGTTCTGTGGATTCACTCTGATACACGATGCTGATCAGAGCCCAACCAGAGCCCCCTGGGCACATACCAGATCCTCAATGATTTCCTGAATGCGCTTCTTGGCTGCCTCCACACAGTCCTTGGCACCCTTGAGGGTGACTTTGTCGCTCTGTGTGCCAGAGCGTGGGAAGCTGACCATCACCCCGCCATATTCTTCAGCAATCTCTCGCAATACCTGCCCTCTTCGGATAACAAAATGGCGGTGGTGCTTGGGATCTACCAGCATGTAGTCTTCAACCACATTATCCTGTGATGTGGAAAGAAGGAATTAAAGACCTACTCTTCTACCAATGGCATGCACAGCACTGATATTGAAGGCCTGCTACCTACCAGGTTTTGGATTAATGCTTCTAGCTCCTTCTGGGCCTCACGGACAGCATCCTCCTTTCCTATGATTGTGATCAGGTCCTGGTCCTTATCCTCAGCAGCTGGGAATATGATGCGGGCTCCAGTGCTGTCACGCACCTTGCGGATTTTACCTCCCCCTTTGCCAATGAGGAATTTGTGGTACTCTGGTTTGGCTCGGATGTCCACAGTAAAACTCTTGGTTTGCTGCAGAAAACAAACCTCATTTATATATGTCCCACACAGCCTGCCTGAGCCAGCATATGAGTAAGAGTGCTGAGAAGTAGGTGGGCTCTCTTTACGCATCTGCAGTGTCCTCTGTCCTATCGACGCCCCATATCCCATAAAATCATCACACTTTATACCTCAACAAACAACACCCAGACAAGACTGTCTTTTTTTTTTTTTTTCCTTTTTCCACAGCCAACAGAAAGATGAAGAATCTGGTGCTGATGTTTATCAGCAATGACTAAACTTCTCTAAGCCATTCGTTACACACTAGAGGCCTGCCAATGTGTGGTGGCAAACTGGCAGAATGCATACCCCGAGGAGAGCAGGGTCTACTGGACCATAGCCCTCCCACTTCTTCATATACTTACAGACCAAACATACATCAAGTATTCCACAGGCCAGCCCTGTCCCTCCCCACAGCACTGCTAAGTAGCCAGTGCACAAAGCAACTCACCAGCTCAAGCTTGGAAAGCCATCAGCCATAAAGGCCATAGCTGAGATGGCCCTCAGTCATGGTAGCACAAATCTCCTTTTCACACCAACAAAGCAAGGTAAAACAAAAGCTTCCAGACATGTGTCTTAACAGACTCATTAGAAAAAAACAGAAGGACCCAAGGACCAACAAGACTATCTTTGGGTTTATCACCTAGCCTACAGCCTGAAGAATATGAAGGAAGAAAAAACTGAGTAGTGTACACAAACTTTTGTTTGTTTTGTTTTTGGAGACAGGGTTTCTCTGTGTAGCCTTGGCTGTCCTGGACTCACTGTGTAGACCAAGCTGGCCTTGAACTCACAGCAATCCACCTGCCTCTGCCTCCCAGAGTACTGGCATTACCAATTTAAAGAACTTATTCTTGTTAATTTTTAAAAAAGCACTGGTTTCACCAAACATTCCCATAAAAATCTATTACTCCTTAGAAAAGATGTTTCTAAACAACAATATTAAACGACTAATGTGGTGGCAAACATTTGCAATCCCAGTATAAGACATTAAGGCAGAAGGAGTTTAAATCTATCACTAGGCCTGTGACATACAGAAAAGTAAATCAACTAGGGGAATCCAGCCCAGCATTATGTAAATACTCCCACACAAAGCAAAAGCAAATAGGACACCAAGTATAACTATGTCAGTGTGTCTAGACCAAGTACCTGACAAAATCCATACTGTTTCTCTCAAACATTCTCAAGCTCCAAAGAAAAGGGAACATCTGTACTTATTGGTGAGCAGCTACAAAAGACTCACAGCAGACTAAATCCAAGGGTCAGCTAGGCAAGGCTGTCCTTCACCTCTTCTATCAGAGGCTAGGAGAACATATGGGCCTACTCAGACATGTGAGTTTTACATACAAGACAGAAATGTACAACAATGCTACGAGATTTCGTAAGTTTTTAGCATGTATAAATAATAAATGTATTTCTATACCCCAACCACAGGAAACTGGGAATTCCCATTTGTAGTATCATTAAAAACAGAGATAGTAACAGTTGAGTCTATATAGAAAACAGTCGAAGTAATTTTTAATAAAAATGTGTGCGTGTATTTGTGTGTAGGATCAACACTAACATGGTGTTTCCCTTGATTACCCTGAACTTTATATTAAGAAAGGTTCTCTAGCTGAGCCTGGAGCTTCCTATCTCTGCTAGTATGACCAGCCATCTTGCCCTGGAGAGTTTGTCTCTGCCTCCCAAAAATTAAGATTATAGATGGCTACCATATCCACCTGGCTCTTATATGGGTCCCAAGGATCCAAACTCCAGTTCTCATGGTCATGTGAGAAGCCATCTCCTTAGCCCCTAGAAAAATTTCCTTTAAGATTAAAGAAAAAAGTGTCCCTGTATATATCTGTGAGCTATGTGGTTGCTACAGAGGCTAGAGATGGTGTTGGATCTTCAGGAGGTGGTGAGCTGGCCAGTGATGTGAATGCTGGGAACCGAAATCTAGTTCATAGCGTAAAAGCAGTAAGTACCACCAAACTACCTCTATTCTGCCCCTCACCCCAATAATTAAAAAAGGGACCAAACATAAATGAGCCCCCATCAGCTGACAGCTGCTAGGCTGGCCACCCTAAACCTGTGGTGCCAAGTAGAAGGGTCTATATTCAGGCCTACAAGATTTTGTTTGGTTAGTTTTTTTGAGGTCTCACTATATGTTCCTTACTGGCCTGGCGCTCAGAGATGTACCTGGCTCCAGACTGCTGGGATTAAAATCATACACCACCACACCAGCCAATGCGGGGCTAACAGAAGAACCAAGCGAATTCAAAGGAAAGTCGCTGGAAAAGGGTGGTGGTCAATACTTCAGCAAGTCAAAGTCTCCGAGTTCTCATACCGTGTATGTGGGCATTTGTACTACACGATCTTTGGAAACAGCAAAAACAGACTCACAAGTGTCTACTCTAATGCTGTCTCTGACCTGCCACAAAGGAAAACACTGCAGGGTTTCCAAAGAAAGGAAGCATCAGCAGTGACTCACCTTCTCCTCAGCCAGGTGCAGGAGCTGCTTCTTGGCCTTCTCTACATCTGAGGAAGGACCCCTGATGACAACGGTGTCACTTCCAGAACCTTCCACAGGAAAGTGAATATGAACGCCACCGCACTCCTCCATGATGGAGCGGATCAGACGGCCCTTTGTGCCAATAAGAGAGTTGTGCAGTCTGGCAGGGATTGAGACCTCCACCTCAGCTATGTTGGCCTGAAATCAAATAAAATGTCAAGGAGAAATTACAGTTGGTGAGAAAAGGCCAGAAGAGAAGAATTTGGCTACAGCCTGAAAATGTTTGAAGAAACAGAATGGGGACAGACTTTCTCAGGCGTGTTGGGGAGAGGGCAGCAGTAAAGCATACACATACTAGGCCAGCCCTGACTTTAGACTACGCCGTGTGAAAAGTCACAAAACAGAATGATTCCAGGGGTGTATAAATATCAGGGTTATCAAACTGCACAATGAAAACATGTATTTTACTGCATGTTAATTTTTTAAAAGTTAAAATTAAAAATCTGTGTATGATGTGTGTGAGTGCAGACACACACAGAGGTTCAGAGGACAATCTTGGGTGTTTATCCTCATCTTCCAACCTTGTTTGAGATAAGGCCTCTTTTTATCCTACATATGCTAGGCTAGCTGGTCTGTGAGTCTTGGAATTCACATCTCCAGTTCTTATCACAGCCTGCAAATATGGACACGTGGTACTACTGTACCTGACTTCATGTGATTTCTGAGGTTCTAAAATCATGTCCTCAAGTTTGCTTAGTAAGCACTTTATCCACTGAGCTATCTCTCCAGCCCCAGAAATCATTTTCAAGTGGTATAAAAATTAACAAAAAGAAAATGTCTAATAAATTAGCAGTGGTTCAAACACGAGGACAAGTGGCATCACTGCTGTAGTGCCAAGAAAGTAAGAACTGAGGGAGACAAATAGAGAATTGTCGCCACTTGATTAAGATTCCCCAGGTTTAGCCAGGCAGGGGTGCACATTTAATCCCAGCACTTGGGAGGCAGAGGCAGGTGGATCTCTGTGGCTAGCCTGGCCTACAAAGTGAGTCTAGGAGAACTGAGGCTATACAGAGAAACCCTGTCTCAAAAAAGCAAAAACCAAACCAAACCCAAAATGCTCCCCAGGTTTAAAGGTCAAGTCTTTCAAATGAGGTCTACACAGGCTTGGAAGATTCTACTAGAAAATTTTACAACAAAAATAAGGAATCCATCAAGAAACATCTCCCATTACCAGGTCTTTCTGGATAGACAGGATCCGGCTCCGGGCAGCTTCACAGTTGGCTCGCTTGCCAGTGATGATAATAGTCTCAGAGTTGCTGTTCTCTGCAGGAAGGTCAATCTTGGTGTTGCTTTCTTCACGAATCTAAATGAGTTATATAAGATAGTTTTCCTACAGCAGACACAACTAAGCACAGGGCTGGGAAGGAAGGTCAGGCTCTCCTTTTAATCTGAAAAGGTTTAAGGCTGGGCAAGATGACTTGCTCACCTTTTTAATGTTTGCGCCTCCTTTTCCAATGATATTCTTGTGAAACTGTTTGAAGATCGGTACAGAAATTGAATAGCTATTTTCCACCTTAAAGACAAGAGGATGGCAAATTAACTATTTATGGCAGAGGGTGAAATCTCTTTTACCCCAAAAGCTATATGAAATCAAGTACATACCACTGGCTAACACAGATTCAGCCTATTCTTCTCCCCACCTACTTGACTATCATTGGGAAAAATGAGATTAGTTGTATACCATCCAGTTAATCAACCTATACAAAGCCCCTTACTAAAAAGTGGTAGCCCCCAAAATCTGGAGGTCTTCAATACAGAACAAATAGTTCTGTCCACAGAGCTTCAAGCAATAATCTGCTGAGGGAGAGGCTCTCTCTTTGAAGTCAGGTTCTTCTTGTGTAGCCTAGGATGGCCTTGATGCAGGTTCCTTTTGCCTCTGCTGGGTAGGGTTACAGATATGTGCGATTAGGCTCCCTTCCCACTTCAACTTTTGAGGAAAACTCAATTCAGTAAATTACTCTCTTCACCTGTGTCACCTCTCTTTTCTTATCAAATGGGGCAGATTATCTACCTTGATATTTGAAGATCCTCTCAAGAAAAAAAAAGGGGGGGGGCACACGTAAAACCAGAATCTCCTCCTTGAATTCTATCACATACAAGTTGATAATGAGGACAGTGTAAAGAAAACATCAAGGTACTGAGAGAGGTGTTACCAGGTCTTCGATCCAAGCCCCTGGGACAGCAGGCCACCCTTAGGGGAGGTACTCTGAAGTTCTGTGGGAGCTTCTGCTCCCCAAACCTAGAGGGTGCATAAAGTCACCTACCAGGTCTGCAACCATCTTCTGCATGTACTTAGTGCATTTTTCCACCTCATTCTTGGGGCCTCTGAGTTGCACAATATCGCTTTTTTGTGCTGGGTCTGGAAAGTTGATGATAACCTAAAACAAACCACCAGAAGACAGTGCACAATTATTCTAATACTAAACTTTGCGGCAGCAAAGGTGGATCAGTGGGGAAAGAGTGTCAGAGTTCAGAACTCACAGTAGAAGATAACTAACTCCTGAAAGTTGTCCCCAGACCACAATCCATATGCTGTTGTGGTATTTGTGCCTATGAGCGAAATTCTAAAAACTCTAAATGAAAATTATTATTTAAGTTAGAGAATGCTTTTGGGGTTGGCTGTGCAGTTCAGAGGCAGAGCACTTACTGGCATGCACAAGGCCATGGTGGTTTGATTCCCAGTACCAAGAAAATCAAAGGAAGGACGGATGGATGGACGAATGGAAGAATGAAAAGACAGGCAGAATGGGAAGTGCTTTGGGGCAAGTTTTACCTCCGGGAATTTGTCACGAATTTCACGAATCCGTTCACCTTTCTGCCCAATGATTGTGCGATGAAATCTTTGCTCAATGATTAGATCCTTGGTACGCTCATTTTCCTAAAATATAAGTGGATGATGCTATTCATCACAAGAAAGCCTACTAACTTCCCATCACCAGGCACCATGTGAGGTGGTACTTAGGTAGTTGTCTGCAGCAGCCTCCAGAAATAACATACCATGAAGAGTGCCTATTTTAGGATACCTGCTAAACCTTGTCAGATTATGTTATACTGGTAGTGAGTTATTTTCCTGAACATAGTACAATAAAAGAATGGATTGCAGGGCCCTTCGGCCATTTAAAACAGCCATAGCACCATTAATCACTAAAATGAGCAAGGAGCACTTGTTTCTACCAGAACTACAAGGAGTTCAACATCCTACACAGCAGAAAAACACTCCTTGAGTACAATGGGCTTAGTGCACATCACCTACGTAGTTAATTAGAAGAGAATGGCTCATCACAGGGCACTGAACTCACACTAGCCTCAATGTCCTCCATTGTCCCCAATGAAATGTCAGAAGAACAACAGGCAGAAATGGAACCCAGGAATAATATCATTAGTTTTTAAAACATTTTCAATAATTCTGGTGGATTAGACTGGTATCTGATGATAGTGATTCAATAAAGGCAGAAGATCCTCAAGGGTAAGGTACACAAGGCCAATGATGGCAACAGCAGACCCTGGACTGGATACTAACCTCAGGGATACTCAGAGGACAGCTGCACCTCACATTGGATTATAGTGGGGGAAAAAAATTAAAAGGATTTCTTCTAATTTGAGGTTCCTAACAAGGGTGGGAAGAAGATCTGGAACTAATATAACTATCAGGTCCTAGTCAACTTTTCTGGACTCTTAAAGGCCGTCAGTGACTGTCATGTGGAGCCAGTCAGGAATCACTGCAGCATGATGGCTATGTCTGACTAGTACAAGAGTGGTTTCGCTCAGCTAAGTTTGAACCTCATTCCTAGGTATTCAAGGCTCACAGGAAGTGAGACTGCAGTGATACCCAAGTCTGGTAACACAGGAGAGTCCTTTCAAAGTCTAAAAATGATAGCCCATCTGTGAGGCTGCAGCCAGGGACATGGGACCTCTGTTCTCCCCAAGCACTTGGGAGTCAAGAGCAACAAGACTTGCTAGTGATGAGGGAAGAACAGGAAGAGAAACATGGTTCCAGGTCTTCAATCAAATTCCATGCTCCAGAACCACAGAGTTCAATAGCGCTTTTCCTCAGAAACAGCCAACAGACCCCAGCTAGTACCAGCTAGGATCTGGGTGCTCAGCTTACCATGCGAGAAGCAAGCTCCAGCAGCTCCCGCTTGGCCTGCTGCACACCCTGTGGGTCTCCCTCAATTCGAATCAGGTTACTCTTTTCGCTGTCAGGGGGGATTCGCACAGACACTTTGTACTGGTCTTTGATTCTGTTGACTTAGGACAAAAAGAAGTACATCTTGAACACCAATGGTATGGTGGTCTACTAATTACTAACAGTCAGGAGGATGGAGGATCAAGCTTCAATATGCTAATCAATCATTACCATTAATCAAAGCAAAACTATGCAGTATCTAACAAATAATGAACAACCTGGCTAGTCTTCCAGCTTTGATTATCCTAAGAGCTTCAAAAGATGACCAGTGTCCATCAGTATGAAACACAGCTGATCTTGAGTACATGTATGATCTCAGAATATGTAAAATATACCAGGTACTACTTACATGCAAGTAAGTTTGAAAACTATAGATAGTAAATTATATGCATTAAATAAGGACATGGCCACCCTAGAGAGCTGATTCACCCTGGCAAAGTCAGGGTTTCATTAAATAACCCTGGCTGGCTTTCAGCTCAGCGATATGCCTGCCTCCATCTCCTGAGTGCTGGAATTGAAGATGTGCATCACCACACCAGGTCCACTTAAAAGTGCTTTGGGGTCCCATGCTCAAGGGATCATGGCTTTAGGTAAGTGCTGAAACAGACTGAATGCTTCAGTACTTTCTGCAAAACAAGAGTTGCAAAATCGCCTCTCATTACCTTTTCTGGACATAACAAGGTGACCCCATTCAAGAGCTGCCCACTGTACAGTCAGGAAAAGTGAAGGCCAAGATGGGCTCCGCAAACCACAGATGATCAGAGGGAATAACCTCAATCTGGTAGGGACTGATATGAGCAACTGTTCCAGGGTTAAATGCAAGAGTAAGTAAGAGGTGTGTGTGTGTGTGTGTGTGGGGAAGGTTGGGAAAGTAAGTAACAGATTTTAGATTATAGGGGAAAAAATGATGTTTGTAATTGGCACAGTTCTTTGACCATGCTACAGTTCTGTGACTCCCAGTAAGCAGAAATAAATTCCATGATTGCATGACAGTACTTCTTTATATCTATTAAGTAAACTCTACAGTTAACTAAAACAAAAAGCAAAACCATAAAAGCAAGTTCATGGTGTGTATATATACAAGATTCAAGCTATTCAAGCGTGAAATAATTGCCAACTGAGGTCACTCTGCCACATGAAAATGGCACCGAATACAAGGCTTATATTTATAAGCAACACAAACATAATACATGGATTCAGGTCATTAGAAAATGCAAAAGCATCTGCTGAACCCGTTTCAAGAATATGCAAGCATGTCTTACACAAGGATAGCCATACAGAAAAATGGATTTAAAAAAGGAGCGGTGACATACAACATAATCCCAGCTCTCAGGACCTCGAGGCAGGAAGATCACCAATTCAATTAGGCTATACAGACAAGCCTATCTGGGGGTGGAGTACTCCTTAGCTTAGCACTTTCAAGGGTCTGGATTTAATTGCCAGCACACAACCTATTGAGGTGGTAGTGGTGGTGGGGATTACTTTAACATATTACTGAAGCCAGTGCATTTTTGTGCTGTTCCTACAATCTGAACTAACAAATTAAAACCAAGCTTGGGATAGTATATGATTATTCACTTAACACTACTCCTCTCTGAGTTGAAGGATATGGGCACCAAGTCTGGAGGGTAACTGTAACAGTCCCACAAACATTGGTGGGCTAAGAGTAGCAGGAGGGATGAAAAGCAAAGATACAATTTTCAGCTAGGGAGGGCTGATTTCTTAAAGTGACAATTCACCTTTGCCAAAAGGGGAAAGGAAAGTGGTCTCTTTAGCAAAGTGAAGATAGCTAAATAAAATTCTCTAACAGCAGTACCTTGACTGGCCTATCTACCTAGCATTCAGGAGGCTGAAACAAGAAAATCGTGAAGGTCCTCAGAGAGGTCCTCCTTCTCAGGTCTTCAGGGCATTGATTGGGCCCTGCCACCATCCGTCAGCCTTACTCACTGTTGGCTCCACTCTTTCCAATGAGGTGTCTGTGGAATTTATGGTCAATGTTGATCTCTACATAGTCCATCCGATTAATCTACAAGGGAAGAATAAAGATCAACAGATGAATGCTTCGGGCTCTAAGATAGGCCCAGGCATTTAGAAATCCAGAAGACATCAGGACTTGACCCCCCACCCCCCCCTTTTTAAAGACAGGGTTTCTTTGTGTAGCCCTGACTGTCCTGAAATTTGCTCTGTAGACCAGGCTGGCCTTCAAATACTGAGATTAAAGGTGTGCACCACCACACACCCAGCAGAACTTGGCTTCCTATCTCAACAACCAGGAATTTCATTCCTGGAAGATTGTCTCTGGCTCTCTCAAAGGTCCCACCTCAAAACGGTTTCCTTTACCTAGAACTCTGGAACCTCAGGCATTTCTGTTTCAGAAACTAATACACACTCAACAAGGCTACTCTCTTGGGTCTTTGGTGTCCATGACCACCCACGTTAGGCCCAAGTGACAAGAATCTCCACCCTACCAGAGACTCCCTTATAGCCAGCAAATGTACCACTTAGAGGGGCACTTACCAGGTCTTTGACCATTCCTTCAATCTGTTCTTGGGCTACATTTACATCCTCCGTGGGGCCCTCCAGGGTGATCTTGTCTTCACCTTCTGTGAACTCAATGTGAACCTACCAGACCAAAATGAGGGAAGGAATGGCCAAGACCAAATAACACAGCTTCTATGTAACTGTATAGGTAGTGGGGGGGGGGGGTCCTCATCCACCACCAACACAAAGAGCTGAGAGGAAGGGTTGAAGGATGGCACTAAATATCATGGTCCAATGTCTCATACACCTTTTTGCTGAGAATAGGAGCTGGGAAGTCCTTCATACTGCATTTGCCCTTAATGTGTAGAGACATCACCATTGTTCTCAAGCATCGTTTTCCCTTTTGGAAGGCAGACTTCCCTCTGATTGTATAAAGAGTAAGACAGACGGCAAAGACAGTATTTGTTTTATTTCATTTTTGTGTGTAAATCCATGTGTATATCATGTGTAGAGACCTGAGGTAGATGTCAAGAATCATCCTTAATAATTCTTTCACCTAATTCAAGAGGCAGGGTCTCCTAGTCAAACCCAGAGCTATCTTCTGAGATTAGAAGAATAGGTAGGCTGCCATTCCCCTTGGGTGTTTTTGTGAGTTCTGAGGATCCAAACTCTAGTCTTCATACTTTCTCAGCAAATACTTTAGTGACTAAGCTATTTACTCAGCCAAAGGACAAAAATTTAAAGACGAAGTGATAGAGTAAAACTCATTTTTCACATGAGCAAGCAAGCATTTTGCTTGCACTGTTTGTAACATACAAAGGATAAGGTAGTTGGAAAAGGAGAGCAGTTTGCCAACATTTAAGTAAATCATTAGTAATTCTAAGGCTAGAAAAACTAAAATGACAGATAAGCCAGACAACACTAATATCAACAAACTAGGAGTAAGAGTGACAGTGTGCTCTCTGCTGTTTCCTGGTAATGACAACAGATTATGAGAAGGTTGATTATAAAGACCTGAGTTCCTTTCTAAGCCACTCTTCAAATTATGAAGCCATTACGCTCTAATTACTAAATTCACAGTTAAGACATTTATTACACCTACTAATGAAAACCTCTGGATACAAGGACCAAAAAAAGGTGCATATATGCCTAAAAATCATTTATTATGCACTTCCATGGTTATTAATGGAAAACAACTGTATCAACACGATAACTGAAACTTGATATAGTTCCATGGTCTTCAAAGCATCCACATGATAAATAGCAAAAACAAAACCATGTCAGGCAATCTCAAAGTACCAGACTGAAAATGGTTCCCTACCTTTGGCATTTGCTGAGTGATTTTGGCCAGGTTCTGCCCTTTCTTACCAATGATGAAACGGTGAAGCCAGGAAGGGGCAGAAACTGAGGACACTGTAAAACTGTTGGCCTAGGGAAAAAAACAGGGAACAGACTTGTGGGTTTGTAGAGCTCAAGTTTATGATAAAACAAAGGACAAACCAGATGCGATGGTGCATTCCTTTAGTGCCAGCACCAAAGATAATGAGGCAGGTAGATCTGTAAGTTTGAGGACAGTCTAGTCTAACATACATGGTCAAATCTTTTCTTATTTTTATTTTTTCTCTGTGTAGCGTTGGCTGTCCAGGATTCACTCACTTTGTAGGCCAGCCTGGCCTTGAACTCAGAGAGATCCACCTGCCTCTCCCTCCCTGAGTGCTGGATTTAGAAAAAAAGAAAAAGGCAAATTTGCTCATATTTTTAAAAGTATAGTATCAGAGTATAGTCTATTTATAAGATAACAGAGATGGGGCTGGGGACACAGTTCAGCCAATAAAGTACTTGTGGGAGCTCAGGGACCTGATTTTGATCCCCACAGCTGGATATAATAATGCATGTTTATAATCTCATTAACTGGACAGGTAGAAATAAAGACCCTGGGGCTTGTATTTGCCTGCCAGCCCAGCCCACTCAGGAGGCTCCATATCATGAGGCTGTGTCTGATGGCACCCAAGATTGTCTTCTGGCTTCTACATACAACATACATGCACCAGCACATGTAGTACATGCACAACTGCAATTGGGCGTATTTTACTGTGTTTGGGTCTCCAGGGTATATCAACAAAGAGCTAGTCCAAAATGAACCCCCAGAAATCATCCGAGCTCACTTCAATCTAAGAGAAAGCTACCTTGGCATAGACTTCAGTCAATGCTTGTCCCAACTTTTCAGGCTCGCCTCGAAGTATCACAGTCTCAGAGATGCTGTCCGAGGGTGGAATCTCAACAGAAACTCCAGTTCTTTCCAGGATCTCTTGCAGTGAATTGCCCTTTGGCCCGATAACATACTTGTGCTGAGATTTCTTCACTTCCACCGCAATGGTAGTAGTCTTCTTCTTCTAAGTAAGAGCAGCAAAAGGCAGTCAGCAAGAGAGACATGGGGCATAGGCAGTGTGGACAGACCGTATGCCAACAAAGTCAGAAGGAGACCTACATGTGGTTCTCCACAAGTGAAGGTGTTCTTCTACTGGCCGCCCTAGAAATTCTACCTCTCAAATACCTGAATCTGGTCACTTGAGTAAACCCACTGCTTTCCTGGTTTTTGTGTGTGTGTGTGTGTGTGTGTGTGTGTGTGTGTGTTGGGGCTTTGAGCCAGTTAATACAAGTGCTCTACCACAGAGCTATGCTCCCATTATGCTTTTTCCAAATAAAAGCAGGTTTCATACTTTAAAGTCTGAAAAAGCTAAAACAACAACACTAAAAAGTATGTGCCAACCCTATGTCAGCGACCTACCAATGTGGTCAGACCTCAGAAAGGAAAAACGCATAAAAAACAGAACACCACTCTACAGTGTACCCAGCAGGCCAGGAGGGAAATGTAACGACCAACCACTAAAGACAGATAGTACGGTAGATATTTACTAAGCTTTGTGCCCAAGGGCAAAAGGGTGCAGGGTGAACTATGGTATTAGACAAATTCCCACACTCAAATCCCATTAACTGTTTTGTTCATGGGCTCTGCCACCTCCATACTGCACCTTTTCCTCATAAATCTTCTTAATACGAGCTACAGCCTGAGCCAGCTGCTCCTTCTCTCCAGTGAAGACGATTTCTGTCCGGTTAACACTGGGTGGAGGGATGTTGATTCGAGTCCCTGTCTCCTGCATGATCTCACCCACAAGTCTATTGTATGGCCCAGCAATGAAGGGGTGGAAGGCCTTCTCCACTTCTAGCCTCTCTACAGCACGCTTGTCCTGGAAAGGATAGAATGAACTGATCAGAACCCCTTGAAATAAAAAGGCTTTGCCAAAGTCCCAGTCAAGGCCTCACGCGCATACACAGCCTCCTGTTAGCTTTGACAGGAGCAGCTCACTGGGAGCATGGCCAGTGCTGGGCAGGCGGCAGAGCAGGGATACAGTCCATTCAGAGGCCTCACCTGCTCAGCAGAGATGAGAAGGACCTCATGGCGAGCTTTCTCGATGCCTTCTTTGGTGCCAGTGATCTTGATCTGATTACTGGGGTCATCTGGGCGTGGGATCTGGATTTTGGTTGCAGTTTTTAGTTCTAAGTCTTGCAGTTTCTCTCCGTTTTTGCCAATAACAAAGCGATGGTGCTCTTTAGGAATAGCAACAGTTGCTGAGGCCTGTAACAAGAGAAACCACCACCACCAACAAAAAAAACCACTTATGGCTGAAAAAGCACGTTTTTCTAAATTAGCCTCTTATTAGAATGATCAACAACCCTCTCTCATTCCCTTACAACCATGAAAAACCTCAAAGACCATGCCATTGTCACAGGAGCCTAGCTGGTCCCCACTAAGTGCATTTCAAGTGTATCTGCACCACTGCTCAGACTTCTTCATTATAAATGACTGAAAAAATTATCTGACTGCACAGAGAAATAACTACTTCATTGAAATCTTAACCCCGGGTGCGGTGGCACACACCTTTAATTCCAGCACTCAGGGTGGCAGAGGCAGGCAAATTTACTGTGAGCTGGAGGCCAGCCTGGCCTACAAAGCAAGTCCAGGGCAGCCAAGGACACACAGTGAAACCCTGTCTCTAAAAACCAAACCAAACAAAAAACAACTGCCCCCTCCCTCACCCCACCAGACCTTCACTTTAACAACTGTGAATTACATGGCATAAGCATAGTACGTGTAGTTCAGTGGTATAGGGCTCGACAAGCGTGTACAGACTCTGGGTTTGATCCCCACCATGGAATATACACTACAAGCAACAACATCACAAATACATCAATTCTTCTAATTAAAAATAATCACTGAGTTTTGAGCATAAAGTTGACTACAAAGCTTCCATGGGCCCAGCACTGGAAGGTAAAGGCAGGATCCTGGGGCTTGCTGGCCAGTCAGTCTAGACAGTCAGTGAGCTCTAGGTATAGTGAGACACCCCATCTCACAAAGAGATGAAGGAAAACACCTGATGTCAACCTCTGATCCCTACAGGTGAACATACATGCACCCCTCCCCTCTCTTACACACACACACACACACACGGGAAAACCAGAAAACCAAGCAACTACTTCTACTAGTTAGAAGTAGGAAAGCATTAATACAAAGAAAGATTGCATAATGGACCAGGACTTGGAACCCAGAAACAGACCCAGGTCACTGTGGACACTAATACTTGGTAAGAACGCCCTCTGGTCATAGTGGGAGGGTTGCTTTCTGGATATGGACTGATGGCAAACAGCCATGTGGGAAGAGGTGGACCTGGATCAGTATTTCACAATACTGGAATACAACCCAAATAATCAGAAACTGAATAACAAACAAACAAACAAACAAACAAAAAAACAAATACCATACCACCCTTAATATGAAGGAAGAAAGGATAAACTTTTTAATGATTTGAAGTGGAAATACTTTCCTAATAATGACTCAAAAGAATAAAAACAATAAATTTAACTATAAACAGGACAAACAGATTAAAAAAAAACATTGAAATAATTTAAAAAACTGAAAATAAATTCAAACAAATGGTAGAAACACCCAGAAAGAGAAATAGTTTGAATTCATGCTATTCCTCTCAAAAGCTTCCCTTTGGCTGCACTGGCCTCCAAGAAGACTCAGGAACCCCCCCCCCCCAACAAGAAATTAAATAACCAAGTACCTAATACCAGTCCATGAGAAATAATGAAGGGAAGCTGCCTTTTTAAATCTAATGGCATTTAAGAGTGTGTGAGTGTAGAGGAGACACTGTTAAAGAAGACATGATGCCACAATCAAATGAACATCAATTTAAACAAACCGTGAGGGAGATCCGAGACAGAAGACTAAACAAAGAAAGGGTCAAATATGAACTGAGCATCTCTTTTACAAAGTAAGATAATGGTCCAATAATTAGACAACATATTATTTACAGGTAAAATGATATTTTTGGAATTTGTTTTAAAATTTTGGAAATTGCTTTTAAAAATTCTCAATCACATAACAGATATGCAACCACATAACTACTAAACAGATGTTTCAGAGCCTAGTAGAATACCAGTTACAATGCTACACAATCACAAGCAATAATTTCACCCTTGTGACTTCTTTATTCTAATGGTCATCAGATTGCTAGGAATAGAGGGGGGAAAAATCTGATGTTTGAGTCCTGGAAACTGATGATATACTACCTTGCCAGCTCTTTGGTTAAGTAAGGTTTGAAACTCTGAAAAGCAAAAGCCTTAATTTTTAGTACACTTAACTCAATGGCTGATCTGACAAGTATCATGGTTCTATCACTGACTTTGGGTATTTTCACTAAAATCACAAAGGGTTTTATATGTTGCTGTTCTAACTACAAACTAATGAGCTAGAAAGAATCCAGAAAAGCTCTGGCCTGCACGAGAATCAGCCAAGTAAGTCACTTGGTATGCAGGCCTAGGGATACCCACCTGTGTCTGCAGTCTAGCAACAATGTCTTTCCGGGCTTTCATGACCGCATCCAGCTTCCCTGAGACCATGATGGAGAGGCCTTGGTCTTTGGCCAGAGAGAGCTCCAGGTGAGCACCAGTCCTCTGCATGATCTCAAGGCAGATTTTTGCTTGTTCACCTTCTCCAAATTGGTTCATGTCCTTGTATTTTCTCTCCTCCAGCGGTACATGAAACACCTGTTTGGAAAAGACAAAATTAAACTATTAAGGCAGAGAAGAAAAAAAATGACTGTATATACTAAGTATTTTCTAATCAGTCATTCACTAAGCAGTGCCCTAGGACAAAGCAGTTGTCCTAGGAGAAATCACCCAAGACAAGGAGCAGCCATGGTACAAAGAACTATGCCCCACTACTGAGAGAAGAACATCAGAAACAATAAGCCTGTGAAGGATTTAAAGGGAAGTGAGTGATTAGGAGAAAAACACTAGGGTGCAATGGAGAGATCTTTCTGAAGGGACAAAGGAACACCCATGATAGGAAACAGTAGAGGCAGCAGGAGGAAGGCAGACCAGGAGGGCAGGGGCACAGGCAACATCAAGAGCTCTAAGCATAATACATACTGCTTAGAGTCAAGAACTTTATGGAGATTTGACGAAAAGCAGGGGTGGAAGCACGAAGGATCATTTACCCCTCATAGAGGTCTGAGCCATTCAAGAGATACATTTAATAAGGCTTAAGATAGCAGCAAGGCCACAAAGAAGATACCAAGATGCACTTGCTTATATACACAAGGACAAAGAGTTATGGTTACATGGTGGTAATTTTCTGTCACCAGGCATCAGTTCTAATACTCATTAACATCTCAAATCATCAGAGAAGAGCCAGTGAAGTCAAAGGAAACCAGGAAAGTAGTTAGTTGCTTATAGACAGACTAGCTTTTTTGACTTTCAAAACAGGGTCTGACTGGCTTCTGAGTCACAGAGGTCTGCCTGTCTCTGCCGCTTGGTGCCGAAATTAAAGATGAGTGCCACCAAGCCCAGCAACAGACTAGCTTTTGACCATCATCTGAATAGGAAAGGCAGACTCAGCAACTAGGGGCTACACTGAATAGAAAAACACATGGTCCCTATGAATCTGACAAATATGGTATATATCAAACTATGTGCCAGACCAGAGTGTTAGGGAGGCAGGATGGGATGATCATGGCAAAAAGTGTAATCTACAGGAGAGCTGTCTCATCTTTTAGACCTCCCCACTTTATATACCAAAGAACTCTCATCATTGCATAGTCAAAAACCTTCTGCCAGACCTTACTACTTCCTACAAGAACAGATAACACAAAAAGAAATGGCTTCTACCTGAGTAATGACAGAGGCCTTAATGGGCCGGATCTTGTTACTCCAGGCTCCAGCAGGTTCTTGGGCACTTTCCAAGCAAGCTGCTTTCTCAGGAAGTGGAGGGAAGGCATCCTTGTAGGTTGGAGGGTCACTTTCCTCTTCTGAATTTAAAGTGGCAACTAAACCAGAGAACACAGATTAAGAGGAAAATACTATAACTCAACATTATATGAACAAAAAACAGCTGAAGGGTTTTAAGCAGGAACCCTCCACTAAAACAATGGTTTGAGTGAGAAATACTACCATCACACTCTCCTCATTCATAGCTCTGGGAAAGGACTTCAGGTAGTCATCAGGCCCAGCACCCTAAATGAATGAACTGGATGGGACTAGCGTCTCCAATTCCAGGAATGGAAACTTTTTACCCCCTAGGGTCCCACTAGGAAAGGTCATACAGTATAAACCCCATTTTAGTACTGAGATGTATAAAACCCTTGAAGACAAGCTTATGACAGATTTTTAGGTGCTCATATTTTCTAATACTACAAAAGCTAATCATGACTATAAATGCTTGGCACACAGTAGAAGTATGAACACTGCTTTTAAGAATGTGGTGGTAGGTTCACATTTTCCTTTGTAATATACAATGGTTAAGTTAACTAACACAGAACTGTCTCTACGTCCTCTCAAGCCATGATAGGGAACAGCAAGACTTGAAGAAATCAAGGCCTTTGATTATTAGTCATGTTCATGGTCCATGAAGCGCAATTTGTTCATTCTTTTGTCCAGTTAGCCATGATCTCCACAAAATCAAGTGTACGACTGCTTTGGATAGTTCCAAATCCCTAGGGCTAAGCCATATCTACCAGTAGAGGGCCAATAAACGCGCAGTGGAACATGCGAACGAGGGCCTTTGGAACTAGGCTTGTAGTCTAGATCCCTGCTTCCTGCCTGACGGTGACGGCAGGACAGACGCTTCATCTTTTGCAGTGCCATTTTCCCTCTTAGGTAGGAGACACCACAAAGAGTTGCACTTAGGCCCCAGGTACTGAGAACCAGACAATCAGGAGTGTCTTAGTGTCACTGGAATGAGTAGGTCAACTGTGGCTAAGAAGTAAAATTTAAAAGTTTAATTCATTTTAAATAAGAACTGATATTTAATTCAATTAGGGAAAACCTTAAATATGTTATAACAACTTAGAAAAATTTACTCTTTCCTTGGAAAATTTTAGAAAATCTAAATATAGTTCAAGAATTAAACTTTTATCTCTATATGTTTATTTGTATATGTGCATATAAGTATGCGTGTCACATTGTATATGGAGGATAGAGGACAATTTGCAGGAGTCAGTTCTTTCATTCAGCTGTGTAGGTGCAGGGATCAAATCCAGGTCATCAGGCTTGGCAGTAGGCACCATTACCTATTGAGTTGTCTTGTCAACCCAGATCAAAGACTTTTGTATAAAAATTTAGTATTCAAATCAAAATGCCCCGTATTTATAAATATATATATACTAAAATTTAAAGAAAAATAACAAGAACAGCTGAATTTAAAATATCTTCTATATTGAGATATTGCAATGAAAATATTTTACATAGGCTGGCTTAAATATATTAACTGCACATGCCTGTAATCCCAGAGGCTGTAGGATCAAGAGTTTGAAATCAGCTTGGTCTAAGCAGCAAAACTTTTGTTAGAAAATATTTGGGGGAAAAAAAAAAGTCACCTGTTTCCTTTTATTTAACCTGCAGTTGTGGCTAGCATTCTACTCTACTGGACAGTGCTGACCTTGATCTTGGTCAGTGGCCTTCAAGGGCACAGAAGTCAGATCTTACCTTCAGCCTCAAAGAAGCTCAGCAATGTTTATGTTAGTACCCTATAGCTGGAACAGCAATTGTGAAAAGGATCCCATTAATAGCCAATTGTTAAACTAACTTGATTTCTAGGAAACTGCCCACATTTACACCTCACCATTTCTGGAGTCATTCCTCAAGCCTGTCCAGTCTCACAACCAACCAGTGCAGAGAAGCACAGAAGCCCAGTCTCAGAAGTTAACAAGGACTTGGAAAGGGGCCTGTCACCTTTGATCTGTTGTGGAACCAGCCCACTTCGGTGTTCAGCAAAACTCTCTTGGGTCAAAACTGCAACGGAGCTCATGGTTGATCTCACGTCCACACACAATCCTAGTAAGACACTGCATCAAGAGAAAGGTAATCAGAGATTGCAACTCACAGTGATCTATGGGACTATTATTGTAAATGCTTCAGTCAAGATTTTTATCTCCTTACTGCAAACTACAGTATTTTATTTCCTCACAAGGTCGACATAAGGGAGGCAGGGTGAGATTGGGAAGGAATGAGGGAGGGGGCTACAGCTGAGATACAAAGTAAATAAACTGTAATTAATATAAAAAAGTAAAAATAAATTTAAAAAAAAAAGGTGGACATAAATGATTCTTCAAGCTTTCAACTAAAGGGTGAACATGGGAAATGCAAATAAAGTAGGGTCCCAGCCCACTTCTCAGAACTGCCGGTCATACAGTAGATAAGACTTGGCTAAGAGACCTTATGCTAGGTCTGTACCACCTACCCAGTGTAGGAGCCATAGAGATGGCCTCAGTAATAGCTTGTTACCCTCCCCCCAAATCAATTTCAGAATTATTCTCTTAATAGGTATCTCAATCTTCTTTTGTATAAAAATGACAATTACTACAACGAGGATGAGAAAGGTGCTTATCCAGAGGCCAAAAGAACCATCTCAAACATTTTCAAATCCCTTAGGAAAGGGGAGAAATTGGACTTTACAGCACATCATGGTGACGGTGTAACAGGTCCAAATATTGTGCTAAATGCCTCAACTTGCTGACTGTCTTCTGCTACTCTTGCCCAGGTGTGGGAGCGGATCCACTCAGGAGAGAGAGATGGAATTGGCTCAAGGCACAGAATTCCTTACTCTGGGGCAGCTGTGGATATTGGCTCTGAAGGTTCCAGCTTTACTTATTTAGCAAGTCTGGTGCAATTCAGTATTCTCAGACACAGGTGTTGGCTTCTCTGCCCTTCTGTAATGCTAGGAGGCTTCACAGAACCAGACTGAAGAAAAACTCAGTTCTTT
Source organism: Meriones unguiculatus (assembly GCF_030254825.1). Classification (NCBI taxonomy): domain Eukaryota; kingdom Metazoa; phylum Chordata; class Mammalia; order Rodentia; family Muridae; genus Meriones; species Meriones unguiculatus. The sequence goes on from NC_083362.1 coordinate 78,414,696, forward strand.
ACACTATTTACGATCCAAGTGTTTTACATATACCACATCTTGGCAAAATGCAAGTACTTTAATCAATTATGCAGCTGGGTGGGTGGCGCACACCTTCGATTCCAGCATTTAGGAGGTAGATGCAGGTGGATCTCTGAGGCCAGCCTGGTCTACAGAGCGAGCTCCAGCACAGCCAGGGCTATGCAGAGAAACCCAGTATCAAAATACAAAACACCAGAAAAAACCAAACCACCAACCAAACAAACAATAAAACCCCAACTCTTAGTTTTAAGACCTCTTCCCAAGTTTAGAAAATTAAACTCAGTATTCCTACAGTATATTAAGACCCAAATCCTGAAAAAGCACAATTCACATGTAAGAAGAAAAGGATAGGCAGAGGCCACAGCTAAAGGGAAGGTAAAGCCACGGAGATGCCTCTCATGGCACCGAAGACAAAGCCCAAGGAAAGGAGATACAGGCTAGAACTAATTCACACATCTTTGTGTTCTAGGCACAGAATGAAAGTTTTCAGGAAAGGCATTCAAACTTACCAGCAAAATGGTCGGTAGCCAGAAAGTCCGTCCCGAGGTTGCCTCTGTCAGCCTGCCAGCTTTTACTGGTATATGGTAGGAAGGGAGAGAAAAAACAAAGTGAAACAAAACATAAAGGCTATTTATGCATGCTTTATAATTTAGACCCTTTCACCTCTCAGGAAAGAAGTTCTGGGTGGGTGGTGCACACCTTTACAACTGACTTCTAGTAATACCAACAGTTAGGAAACTTTCTTGGAAAAGAACACCACAAAAGCTCTGATGTTAGGCCACTAACTTTGAACAAAACACATTAGAGTAAAACTGAGTCATCTGGAACTCTCAGAAGACAACTCTTCAAGGGATCTTAAGACATGATCCATACAATGGACCCTTTTGACTTCTGCAGGCTGACTCTGCTGTGAAGCTAACTGGCATGAACAACAGAATGAAGAACTCATGCTTAAGCTTTCAGAATGACCAAGGGTTCCTTGACTCTTTAAAGAATCCTTGAAGCCAGATATAGTGGTGTATGTCTTTGATCCAGCACTTGAGAGGCAGAGGCAGAGGCAGGTAGATCTCCGTGAGTTCCAGCTCCAGGCCAGCCACAGTTTCAAAGTGAGATCTGTCTCAAAAACAATTGAAAAGAATCCTTTTGCAGTTCCTTTGTTCTTGCTGCCTGTGAAAGTCCTTCAGTCCCTTCTCATCCACAGAGACTTAAAAATCAGACCATAAAACTGCAAGATTCAGAGACCACCTAAGGAAGCAAAAAACTACTCTATTTTTTTTTTTTTTGTTTTGAGACAAGGTCTCTCTATATAGACCATGCTGGCCTTGAACTCAGAAATCTACCTGCCTCACCTCCTGAGTTCTGGGACTAATCGTGTGCATCACCACACCCAGCTATCACTTCTTAAGCCCAGATGCCCACCCCACTTTACCAAGCCAGGTTAATCCATGTGAACTCAACTACATGTCTTTGTCTCTATGCTGCCATAGAGACAAGTGTCCCTGCTTTTTTCAGGACAAGGTAAATCTTGAGCACAGAGTGATAGCTAACAAGCCTACACAATTATTGCCTTGCACAAATGGTAACACAGGGCCCCTCATGAACTATCTCTGTTAAGCATGCTCCCACACTGAGACGTCCCTTTCTAGGAGTATTTACAGTGAATCAAGTGGATATCGAAAGCACCTCCATGTCTAAGCCTACTATCACTGCCAAGGAAGAAACCAGAGTGCAGCTTCCAGAGCTCCTGACAAGTGCAAACACCCTCTGGCAGCCAGGGACAGCCGAGGCTCAAGTGTCCACTGCATCTGGTTTAACACAGCACAAGCCATGCGATGTTCCCTCTACCTCTACACCCACCTGCACCCACTGCTTCCTGTTTTACCTCTACTGACAATACTCAGAGGCCTAACCTGCTGCACCTGGATGCACACCTTGTGCAGCAACCACCACAGCTGAACATATGTCCTCCATCCTGCATCCCCACTGGCTAAACTCTCAAGAGAATAGCTTAGGAGCCCAACATTTGGAACTTTTGCTGAATTGAACCATACAAGTCAGGACTGAAAGAGTCAGAACATTACTCTAATCCGATTTTCAAATACTACCAGAGAGAAGAGTGCATGGCCTTCCTGGGAACCCAGTTCTCCTGCCTCCCTGGTTCTGTCAAGTTACAAGGAAACCTGTACGCCTTCCTCTTCTGGCCTTTCTATATCTCAAGTTTCCTCCAGTGGTTACAGCCCCTCCAGACCCTCAGCACTGAGGACATCTCAACCACCTTTTAACCACAGTAAACTGGGTCAGTCAGCATCCAGATTTGGACATTACAATTTACTTCTTAGAGCATATTAAATGAACATGGCAAAAAAAGGTCAGCTCTCAACACAGCTAGAACTAAAGGAAGAGAGGTAGAAGCCAGGGAGCAACAGGGACTCCTGCAAAAGAGAAAGGTGAAGCTGCCACAGCTTAAAAGCTGTTGTTAATCCAGAAAACAGAAAAAGCTGTATGTGAAGAAATCTACTTTTTTTTTCCTTTTTGCTTCTGAACAAGGAAGTATTTAAATTGATTCCCCTGTAAATAAGCTGTGCCAACTACTTATGTAAGGGGCAATAGTATGCAAAGAGAATTGAGTTACACTACAGAAAGAATTTCATATCTACCTCAATTAGAGGGGCTTAAGTTCTTCATATCGTGGGCCAGTCTGCATGGAGGGCACCGAAAACCTCCAGAATGAAAACCTTCAGCTGAGATTCAGGTTTCTCTTCCAAAGTTGAAACTGTTTACTTTTATGTCTTCAGATTTCCTGAGAAGGTACCCCAATACTCCAGTACACACTCCAAAATTAAAAACAAAACTCAGCTACGCTGAGATCACAAACTAAGTCTGTGTCCACCAAGGCCGGCCTAGCGCTTCACCCAGCTTTGGAAGTCAGAGACCCAGCCTGGGAGGAACTTTCGCAGATGCCACCTCAGCACGGCCCTCCCACCGGCCAAGAGCGCCCGCGGGCGGGGACAGGCTTAAAGGGACAGTATCCTGCTCGGCCTCCCTGCCTTTTATCCAAATTCGGTATTTTTCCGTAATGTATTTTCCCCCATGGACCCTGGGGCGCATCCAAGTAGTACTTGGGCCGGGAGTCCTCCAGTGACCACGTAGCCGGACGCCGCAGGTGGAGGTGCAGCGGGGCACCGTGAGGCAAACAGGGGCCCCGGGTGAAGACCCCACGCCTGCCGCGAACTAGTGCGCCACTGACCCAGGTCCGGTCCACGGCCCGTAGGGCCCCGTGCGGCCGAGCATGGGGGAAGGGGTGCGGGGGAGGGGCCGGCTCCGCTGACCACGTCACCAACCTGGCCAGGTCGCTCCCCTCCCCCACCGCGGCGGCAAGCCCGGGGAGCCAGCAGTCTAGGCGGCCTGGGCCGGCAAGCCGACCCGCGGCGCGTGGCGGACTTGGGAAAGTTTCTGCGCTCCAGCGCAGCCATGCGCAGAGTGACACGTAGCGGGCCCCCGCCCGTCGCGGTAGCGGGAGACCAGGCGCCAGAGCCGTCGCGGAGCGGGGAAGCCGACCCCGGCCGTGTCCGGCGGTGAAGACCCCCGCCGCCCCGCCCCCGGCCCCCCGCCCCCCAGCTCGCCCGATCCTCACTCGTGAGTGTGACCGTCCGAGAGTCCGTCCGTCTGCAGCTGCGCGGGAGAAGCCGGGACGCTCCGAGGCGCGGCGCCCGGGCCGCCGCTGCTATATAGGGCGGCGGCTCCAATCCCGCCGAGACACGTCAGACCGGCCGCCCGCCCCGCCCGCTGCGGGGTCCCCAGAGCGCTCGGGAGCCGACCAACTCCGTAAGAGTTCTGCGGCCTGACAGGGGGCGAGGAGTTGGGAAGTTAATTACCTACGGAGAACAGGCAGGACCCAGAGCCGAGGTCACAAGAGCTGACTGAGCCCACCAGAAACTATCACCAAAAGGAAAAACAAAGCTCCGAGGACGGGAAAACCATTTTACATGCTGGTGGAGCACATCTCATTCTCTAGGGGTTCTGTTCCTCCAGCCCCGACCTCTACAAACCGCTGCTCCGTTCCTCAAGGACCAACATAACAAACTCCAAAACCGTGTATTACTCGGGGTCCCGCCTTCAGTGTGTGCCTTTCCTCTGCCATACTGGGTTGGAGAGAGCCCCAGGGTGCTTCCTTCTTTGAAAAAGAGGGCTAGTTCTGCCCAATCGTGTTTGAAGATGTACCATTTTGAATCTCTATTGAGGTGACATAAACACTTCTGAACTACACAAAACAAACAGGTCAGCGCGATCCATTAGCACATGTATCTCATGATATGACCATGGGATGGGTGTCACTAAAGGCTAGTAACCGACAGCAGAGGGCACAACCAGTTGCCTTCCCTCCCTATCCCCCTTATCCCCTTTTGACAGTTTCACTGTATGGAACTAGAGATTCTTTTTTTTTTCAGCTTCCCTCTACAGTGCTTGGATTATAGGTGTGAGCCATCAGGTCGGGACACTGATATGTGGTAAAGGCAAAAGGGGGCTGGCTTCTGTAGTTTACAGTCTAAGGCTCAAAAGGATTTGCAGCCGTGAACAAAATAAGCAAGCCAGACTTGATACATACTTAGAAGGTGACAGCACTATGATGGGCATTACAAAAAGCACAGCAGTTCTTGAGAGACTGGGAAGAGCTGCCCTAATTGGACTGCAGACTAAAGGACAAGGAGAAAGAGGACTGTGATGCAAAGAACGGGGATGGGGGCTGCTGAACAGGAAACTAGATGCAAGTTGAGGTGTCAGGTCAGAAGCCCTGGAGCCAGCAATATAGCTGGCAGGAACATCACAGCTTTTCATGACATAAAACACTGAAGGCAAAGATTGTGTACTACTTGAAAGATCCAAGGGCATCTCCAAGCTGCCAGCATAGTCACTGAGTTTCCTAAAGCCTCTGTAGGCACCAAGTTGTCTTCCCCTGGAGATTAACCAACCAGCAACTATAACAAATGTTTTTGTTGTTGTTCTTTTGTTACTGAGGTCTCAGGGCTGTGGCGAGAGAAATGAGGAGGGTAAATATCCACAAGTCAGTAAGTCTGCTGTCAAGAAACCTCCAGGGAAGTTAGGAAGTCCATACAAGTACAAGGTGGCACAGTACCTGCACTACAGGAGACCTCCATGTAGTTAGTTGGGTGTGGTGGGATCCTGTAATCCCAGTACTCCTGAGGCTGAGGCAGAGAACTGGGAGTTCAAGGTCACAGTGGGCTACAAAGTAATATGATGTCTCAAAAATAAAACAAAGCATGGGTTTAGTGAAGATATTATTAAACTAAGGAGGGTGTAGGGTGTAGTAATCTCAGCACAGGGATTAGGATTTAGACTAATCTAGCTATCCATAGAAGACCTTACCTCAAATGAAAAAGATACAAAATCATATGTTAAATGTGCATCACAAAACATCTTAGATGCTCCTGGAGTGCTGATTATGACGAGTTAGCTTCGGTACACTAAAACACGGGAAGTGTGAATGCTAGCTGTCTCAAAAGTGAACAGTGGTCTGCAATATTTTGGTTTTTATTCCTCAAGGAACATGGAAGAAGCTTCCTGATTGCTAATAGAGAAATGTTAGTACATAAGACACACTCTCCAATTCCCCAAGTCATGATTCCCTAAAAGAGCTATACCCTAAACAGAAAGTAGGTCTAAGGGGAAAAGAGAAGACCAGCAACATAGCAACAACTATATCTTTTCTGACTGGCTTGGGCTGGGAGATAAAAGCATCTCTGGGGAGTGTTCAGAGTGGCTTTAAGTCTCCATTACCCTAAAAAAAAAATTAACAAACAGAAAGAAGGCATACTCAGGAATAAATTTCATAACAGGATAAAAAAGACATTGACAGGTCAATTACAGTATAGAAGTCCGGAAGTTCAAGGTGTAAGATGCAGGGGGTCGAAGAGATGGCTCAGCAGTTAAGAGCACTTGCTTTGCAATCATGAGGACTAAAATTTGGATCCCAGCACCCAAGTAACAAACTGAGTATCCCCATAAACACTTCTACAAAACACTCTTGAATGAATGCGCACATATACACCCCTCTTAAAAAAAGGGGGGGTTTAAAAAATAGCTTAGTGGTTAAAAGCCTTTGCCGCTCTTGTTGAGGACCCCATTTTGATCCTCAGTACTCCCATGTAAGCTCACAACTGTTTGCATTCTCTTCTGGTTTCCCTGGGCACTATGCACTATGTGGTACACAGACATACATTCAGGCAAAACACAGACACAGACAGACACAGACACACACACCTACCTTAAAAAAAAAAAAAAAGACTAAGTGTGTGGCCCTGTGGTTAGTACATGCCTAGCATTCATAAATCCTGGCTTTGCTCCCTAATACCATAAAAATTTGTAAAACTACAATTGAGAAAAAATATGTTAAACTATATAGGTTATAGTCACAAGAACCTGAGATATAACTATTAAAAAACATGAAACAAAGAAATAATTCACAAACATAACATTCAATAAAACAAACCTAAGAACAAATACTAGAAAGATGGTTAAGAATCATGGAGTAGAATTTCAGCGCTGGTTCAATATGTAGTTCAATAGTAGATCACTTGCCTAACATGTGCAAGCTCCTAGGTTTGATGCCCAGCCTAGCAAAATAACTTAAGAAGACAAGACTTTTGTGTCCTCAGTGTCTTCAAAACGAAGTACTGTTCTTGGAATGTGTTTTCATGCTCCTCCCAAGTGTAGTGGATGAGATTCCTTCAGATTATTCATTATTGTTGCTGCATATATTCAATTAAATGCTTTAAAAACTATCCTTTATAGCCTGCATGAAAAAACATGTTCTTGTCACAAGTGGTTTGTCCTTGAGATTGTACCGGACTCATATGATTCTTCTTAACCCTCAGAATAAATTGGCTGATGCTCTGAATAAAGTTAACTACTAATGAGAAGTCAGTCTGCCTCATTTATGAGCTCCACTCTCTCAGGTCTCACCATCTCTAGGGTGGTGACATTCCCTACCTAAAAAATTACAGAATAATTTAAATTTATCTGTAGCAAACATGCTACATTGCTAGTAGTTAGGTCATTCATACTGAGACTGGTGACCAGGTCAGGACAAAGAAAGGTTTCCATCCTTCTATATGTATTTACAGATTTTTAGATAGCTAAAAATCTGTAAATACATATAGCTCAGATTATACTTTTATTAGTGTAACCCCCTTCTATGACTATGCTTAAGTAAACATGCAGCAATATTTTAATAATGAATATATCAAAACTGACTTTTCTTTCACTGATGTTTATTATCACACATACAGTCCAGCAGCCCAAAATAAAATAGCACAAGTTCAGGGTGAGACTCAAGTAGCTGTATTTAGTCCACAGTTTCTTTAATGTCTGTTTTTTTTTTTTAAGTAAATGTTCAACATTTTTCCTTAAAAAAAAAAAAAAAACACACTCATCTATTAGGTGTGTGATGGGATATATGTATGTTATAGTTTGCATGGCAGTCAGAGGCAACTTTTGGGAGTCAGATCTCTTTCCAACATATGAGTTCCAAAGTCTACTAGAACTCAGGTCATTAGAATTGAGTCAAGTACCTTTATCCACAATGAGAAATCTTGTCAGCTTTTTTGCTTAATTAAAAAAAAAAATTATGCCTAGTGGTGGTGGCAGTGGTGCATGCCTTTAATCTCAGCACTGGGTGGCAGGAGGATCTCTGTGAGTTCGTGGCTAGTATGGTCTACAGAGTGAGTTCCAGGACAGCCAGGGCTACAGAGAAACCTTGTAAAACAAAAGAAAACATAGAATTTCTTTTATTGAGGGTGTGTGTGTATATACTGAGTTAGGGCATGCATATGCCACATAGTACATATGGAAGGCAGACAACTTGAAAGATTTGGTTCTCACCTTATGCCTTGTTGAGGGAAGGTCTTGCTTCGCCAACCGCCCCCCCCAAACCCATGGAGGCACCTTAGCCACAATATCTTGTTTTTGTTTGTTTGTTTTGATCCCCTAATTCTACCAGTTTCTCTTCAGGAAGTAACAGAAAAGGTATCAATTTTTTTCTTCAATGGCTAGTATTCTGGCTTATTTCTTAGGGGCATGTATTTCTCAGAAATGTGAAAATACGTATTTATATTTTAGGTTAGTACTCGCAAGTACCAACAAAGTGAACAGACTGTATAAAAAACATCAAATGTGCTGCCGTAATTCCTGAGTTTAGAATCTTGCTCAGCCATGATTCAGGTTACCTTGGCTAAACTGTTTTTAACTCAACTTTTACCTGTTTGTAGATTTTGGGGTAGGTGGAGTTTCTGTAAGTTGTGATGACACCTACAGCAACTTAGCCTAGAGTAGGTATCTTGCTGTTTGGATGCTAGCCATAAATGAGCACAATCACTAAATGAATGTATTTAGTATTTAGTGACATTCTATACTAATTTAATAAATATTGAAATAATCAGTACATATGTACACAGATAATAAAATAAAGAACACATTTTTTTTAAAAGAATATATGTCAGGAGAATAAAGCATACAGTAACAAATAAGTAGAACCATACAATAAGTGAGTAGATTTCTACAGAAATGAAGCAGGCCATTCTACAGACCTAGCAGACCAAACCTCCATTGCATTGAAAAGTCCAAGGTCCTGCTAACAGTCTGCTTTCTGACTGCCCAGAGTTATGGGGCCCACCAGAGATGTTTTAGTTCAGAGAGAGTCCACTGGGCTTACTCTCATACCTGTTGTTAATGTAACTACATTTAAAAACACTGCAAATAATGAAGCAAGAGTCAAATGTTTCTAAACATTAAGTTTACTATAATGAAATTCTTAGGAAAGACAAATAGCTTTAAAAATTATGTCAATAAGGGAAAACTATCTTTAAACTCTCAAAGAATACTATATTCTGTTTGTTTTAAAATTTCTTAAGTCTGGATCTACTTAAAAAAAGACACAAAAAATTCTAGTAGCTATGTAAATCTAATTTACCTAAGAAAGCAAGTGGAACCTAATCATCAGACCTGTTTGGAGTGCGAAGCCCAAGCTCTCACTCAGTGCTCTACCCAGTCAGTAAGTGGCAGACATCAGAGCTTTGACTATAGTCTGGTAAGAGGACCTCGACCTTACATCCAGTGCCATGAGGCAGAAAAAGACAACTCTGTTTTAGAAAGATAGGCTTGTGTATATGCAGTATCTTATTGGATGTACACTAAGTCATAGAGAATAGAAAAAAGGGATAGAGAGGGCATTGACAAATTTTGAATAACATGAATACCAGCAACTGGTAAGGCTTGAACCCATCGATATCTGCCTGCCTCACCCTCTTGAGAACTAGGATTAAATGCATAAGCTACCACAGTTGGCCAAATCTAGCTTTTAAATGTAGGTTCAAACTCAGAACCTCATGCTTGTAAGGAAAGCACTTTATTACCTAAGAGATCTCCTCAGCTCACTAACTATAATTTCTACTAGAAAACTTGAACCACACAAAGAGGGAAGGAAGATAAAAGACAATTGGCTTGAGGCCATCTCCTTTGCAGGAAAGCAAAACTGCAAAGTCTATTACATGGTCTAATTAATAAACATTTTCAAAATTAGAAGGCAGGCGGGTAGCATACCCAAGACCCTAGTAGTTCTATCTTTCCTGCCATGGGGGTGGGAGGGAAAAACAATGGAAAAAGGGACAACAGAAAGGGATCAGAGATAGAAGCCAAGCCAAGCACATCTAAATACACTGTAGTTCAAAGCTTTATTTTTAGAACCATAAAAATCAGAACTGTAAAAAAAAGTATAAAACTATCCATTTTCTTATTCTGATACTGGCTATATATCCTAAAGATATACAAAGTTCTCTTATGTTGATTATACCTACATATGACACGGCAATCAAGTTTATATTCCTAAGAATCAAAATATTCAGAAGAAGATATACAGTAAGGTAGAAACCCCGTAAGTCACTTTTTGAACTGGAAATATCTATATGTCTCTTCATTCTGGCCTGGGGTACACTTCCTGTGTTTGCCTGCATGAAAAGCGATCTAGTGGCAGTTCGCACAATGACCACTGGGCCAGGAGTCACTGAGACATGGCTCTAGGCCCGAAAGAGATATAGACAGTACTGGTCATCTTGCTGTAGCAGAAAGCAAGAAGACATGGGGGGGTGAGAGAGTTCAGTGGATATAAAAGCTTTGCCTCAAAAGAATGAGTTCTTTGAATTCCTAGAGCCCATGTAAAAGCCAGGCAGTTGTGGCAGTCACCTGTAATCACAGCGCTGGGGAGGCAGAGATGGAATGGGGGAGGCAGAGATGGAATGGGGCAAGCCTCTTGGTTCAGTAAGAACTTCACTAACTTGGAGAGCAATCAAGGCTGATACCTGATGTCAAATTCAGGCCTTCATCTGTGCCCCATATGAGCACACTATAAACACATACAGGCATGTAAGCAAAACAACAAACAGGGCTGGAGAAATCCAAATGCTGGTTTATATATCTTTAACTACAGTTCTAGGGGACTCAACACCCTCTTCTGGATTCTATAGGTACTGCATACACATGGTGTATTTATACACATTTTGTTTATTTTTTTAAAGTAACAACAACCCCAAATTACCCCAAACCAACAACAAAAAGGAAGCAGCTTTAAGCAAGGAAGAGGGATATCAACTTTGACAATACAAGTCTCTTAAAATGGTTAAGATTGACATAACCATTTTTCAGTGGATTGACATACAACTACCTATATGTCAAAATTCTAGAGGTATGAGGCTCCAAAAAAACCACTTTTTACCTTTTTAAGTTGCTACTTCCAATGTATTTTCAACACTATTTTCTTTATTTAGGACAAGCAAAACACACAGGAATTAGTTGTAAATATTACAACTAATAAAGCTAGAGAGATAGCTCAGTGGATAAAGATTCCTGTTGCCAAGCCTGAGGACCTGAGTTTGATTCCTTGGTTGAATGAGAGAACAGAATCCTGTGGGCTGTCCTCTGATCACCACATGCACACTGTAGCATGTGCATGAATTCACCCACACAATAAATAAACTGTAAGAAAATAAAATAAAAATCTAACTGATAGATATACAAATGAAATTGCAAGTCTTTCTCCAAGTGTAATTCATGGAACCTATTACTGTAAAAGATGAATTACAGAGATAGAAGATTCTCTTAGTTCAAGAGCAGCCTGGGCAACATAGTAAGATTCCCATCTGAGGGCTGGATCAAGTTTAGCTATAATTGTTGCTTCTTTAGCAGAGTACTGAAGTCTGGCTCTTAGCATCTACACCTGGTGGTTCAAAACCACCTGCAACACCACTTTCAGGGCATATGCTGCCCTCTATAAACATTTTGCACTTGCACGCACATAAACTTACCCCCCCACCCCCATATAACAGTAAATATAAATAATTTAAAAACTACCATGTGGGTGCTGGGAATTGAACCAGCATCCCTGGCAAGAATGAGTGCTCTTAACCTCTGAGCATCCTCTTTTTAGCCACACGCTCAAGTTTGCTGCCTAGCAGCTAGGTAAAACTAGGTGTGGTAGCAACTCCTGTTATCTCAACACTTGGATCAGAAGTTTAAGGTCATCCCACATTCCAGAGGCCATCTAGGTGATATGAGACTCCATGCTTCAAAACCAATGAACCAAACAAAAAGATCAAAGGTGTTGAGGATATAGCTCAAGTGGTAGAGTGCTGGCCTAGCATGCATAGAACCCGGGTGGGTAAGCTAAATGATGGCTTTTTACACCAAGGGAAAAGGCGAGGGAGCCCCAGGAGCCTCCATAAGGAGCTAGCCCAATGACCCTCTGACTAGCTCAGCAAGAGCCATTTCAGTTACAATCTTGTAATTTGAACAGCTGCAACAGGAAACCAATACGCCAATGAAACAATGGACCCAAGCAACAAGCAAAATGACTGTTAAGCCTATTAGATAACTGGCTGACAAAAAACTTAACAAATCATCCTGATAGCACTGTCTGTATCCACTAACCTATCCTACATCAGACATCGTGTCTCCTGATCAATCAATAAACATTTTGCAGTGTCCATAAATATTCTTTTTTAATAGACAAAACATACTTGTGTGTGTGCCTGTGCATGTTTTGACAGAGGTCAAAGGTGTTTGGTCCTCCTGGAAAAAAAAAGTTAGAGGCAGTTGTGAGGTCCCTGATATGGGAAGCAGTGCCTACTCTGAACCACTGAGCCATCTCTCCAGCCCCATAAAATATTCTTCATTACCTTCAAAGGGGGGAGTGGAAATACCTGAAATCAAGTAAGCTGTTTAAACCTAGGTTCCAGCTTTCAACTTACAGGAAATGTAAGCATGACAAAATCATGTTGAAGAACACAAAATGCAGTGTGCCAAATACAGAACGTTGACACCCCACAGCACAGATGCCCTATACTTTCATAAACAAACTGTTTAAAGGAAACTTTTATAAAAAGGAAATATATTTTTACAGATTTTCTAAGAGCCAGCTTAAGCTAAATAGGAGGGTAGGGGAGGAAGGACCTCTGACCTTGATTCATACAAGCGAAGTATAAATATACTTTTTTGTGATATCTGATAAACTGAATACATAATACATTTTAGATATTAATAACATAAAACAATAGCTATGATTTAAGCCTCATATCTACTAAAGGTAATACACTAAAATATTAAGAAATGATATAAACTGCTTTGCTTTAAAATATTAAAAGCAAAAACCAATGTATAGAGACATGAAGAGATAAAATTGCAATATGCTGACAACTATTAAAAGCTGGATGGTAGTTTTTGAAATATTTTGGTTTTCTGTTTGTTTTTGTATATTTCAAGAATTTCCTAGGAAAAATACTTTTTAAGAAAAAGAGCAAAGAGCACTATTTATCAAAGCCTTCAGAATGTGATTAACACTAGACTTAGTGGGTAAAGCAAACCTGTGTTATAAGGAAGAACGAAAGCCTAGCCATCCATCAGACAAAAAACAAAACAAAACAAAAAAACCAGAACAGAAATACAACCTACGCGTCACTCTGAAAAAGAACAGCAACTCTAGTTTGACAAAAACAAAGAACACACATATAAACACACATACAGAAACACACAGAGAAAGAGAGAGAGAGAAAGAGGAGGGGAGGAAGGTAAGGAGGAAGAGGGAGAGGGAGGGAGGGAGGGAGGGGGAGAGAGAGAGAGAGAAATTACCTTATGCCTGGTTCAGGAACAAGAGCAGTGTTACAAACAGCAGTAATTATATCATCTAGTATCTCCTAAGGAAATAAGAGCTTCCTTCTCTCGTGGGGGCCTTACTAATTATTTTGGTGTCTCACTGGCAGTAATTGGGTTCTGAGCCCATTAAGGGACCAATAACTGTAGTGAAGGGGCCACAGCAAACCAACCAGCATCTACCCACACAGCTGAGCCATTCTATCCAAACACATGGTTTCTACCTGGTGGAAAAGAGGGTTCCCTAGAGAAAAATAGGGCACACATGGTTCTGCCTCTCCCTACCCCAAAACAAGGAGAGCACATTGCAAAGTGACTATCAATTCAAACCATATATAAACATGTAAAAATTTAAGTACAACACTAACCTACCAAATCAATCACAACTTAGGGAATAAACATTACAGCTTAGAGATCTATTCTACAGATGTAGAAATGATTCAATTTCAGGAAATTTTATTTATAGCTTAAAGGAGTGTGAGCACACAGAGACTGAAAGAGGATCATTTATTAAAAACAAAACAAAACAAAAAACCAGAAATTGAAGAAAGTTTACACTGATGCCTTACTTTCTACAATTTGCTAAGGAAATGCCTACATGAACAATATTTCCCAGAAGTAACATATATTATATTTAGTGAAAAGTTACAATTATACTAGCATGAGCAACAAAATCACAAGACGTTAACATCCAAGACTGGCAAACATGCAATCTAAGGAGATAGGAGATACAACTAAGCAACAAGACAAATAGTACTATCTGCAAATGACATGTCTAGAAAAACCTCTTGTTGTACTGAAGTTCTGGGAGCCCTGAACAGAAGAGTTCAGATGGCTGGCAAAACTGAAGTTTTATGCATACCCAATAGAGTATGTATATATGTTGACAGGAAAACCCGGATAAAGGAGATGATGTCAAATCTTGGCCCAGGAAATTTTATCACAAAAGATGCTTGCTCTTCTCCAAGTTCATTATATGTGTTTTTGTAAGACAGGCAGAATAGTAAGAGAAAGAAGCAAGTTGTACAGAAAGAGGTAGAAATGGGGTATCCACTAGGAAGTTAGAAGAAGCAAAGTACAGTCTTTTCCCTAAAGCCCAGAGGGGAGTAGTCCTGCTAGGTTTTAGAATAGTCTCCACATGCATGTAATATATGTATGTGGTTGTTATTTGTGTACACGTACACATTCACACACAGCTAAAAAATTTTTTTAAAAAAGATGTAATGATACTCATTTTGACTTTTACTCATTTAGCCAAAGTTCCTGAAAGTAGCTAAAATAAAAGATTATCAGAAAGTATCTACTTATCCAGGAGCAGACAGGATCAGTGCTCCAGGAGAAGTTTGTGACCAGTGCTATGGACCCAAATACAGACTGTCCTGAATGACAGAAAGATGAAAAACTCAAAACTGCTTACAGACTGACTGGCAAGCACATGACACAATCCAAGGGCCAAGGACTAAGGTAAGGGAACAACCATCAATCAGCAATGGCTAAAAGTGGAAATTACAGACATACACACTTCCTTGAAAGAGCATCCCTATCAAGACAGGATGCAGGAATTAGTGAATGAAGGCAAGTAAAACTACACATTGGAATTCAAACATTTTACAGACTTATAAATGAATGATTAAGTTTTTAATATCTTCAAACAATTTTCAACAGTCCAGTCAAGCAAAATTTACTATTGGAGCTAATCATTGAAATTTGATGGAGAAAAAAACACCTATTAATTATCACATCAGCATTTCATAGCCACAATCTGCATAAAGATCTGGGTGTAAAATTAACACTACACCTTGAAAAGATCTTCATTCAGAAGAACACCTTCCCTTCCTACCATTCAGGGCTCCTTTCTCACTTAATTAAGCAGAGCCCAAAAAAAGGAGCCAAAGACAGAAGGCGAGGACAGCAGCAGCAGCATCTGCACCCTGAAAACATCACTCCACAACAATGTGTCTTTCCTGTTTCACAGGGTCAAGGAGACAGATAGTCTGGCTTCTGTTGATTTTCTTTAGTAACATCATCTTTTCTCCAACCTTGCACTTACCAATCTCAAAGCGGTATGATGACAACCATTTCTGGAATCTGTGTAAGTTAAGGAAGCTCCTGACTGAGTTTTCTGCCTCTTAGTTTTGTCCCCAAAACTGCCAGGGAAAGCCCAGGAAGGCTAAGAGTCCTGTGTGAGGCCACCCTACAGTTCCATAGGGCTCACTGTGCAGGCAACAGAGGTAATGGAGAACGTTAGTCCTCTGGGACTGGCATGTCAGCTCCCAGCAGAAGCAAATGTATCAAAATAGAAGCCTTGTTACAAAAGAAAAGAGGTGTTCTTCAAATTGATGTCTCACAAAAGATTTAAGTCAGGGCTGTAAAACCATCTAGTGAATTACCTTAAAAAATTTTTTTTAAACCTAAAAAGCAAACACTATCCATAATTCCATTTGGATATTATGAATATTTTCTTTTATGTATATAGGTGATTGCAAGTATGTATGTGTATCACGTGTACACATACACATGATGGCCAAAGTCCAGAAAAAGGTATCGGATACCCTAGAAGTGGTTTCAGATGGTTGTGAGCTGCCACGGAGATGCTAAGAATCTGAAAGAACTGCCAGTACTCTTAATCACTGAGCCCTGAAATACTTACAGATATTTGACTGTTTATCACATAAGAGTAAAATTAGTAGCTAACCATGCATACATAAGAACACAACCCAGCCCATCTGACTTCATTCACAGTAGCAGGAGTCGTCCCTGAGCTACTCTCAGGCTTGAGTACAAAATCTAACAATAAGGGCACAGAGCTGCCAGGTCTATGAGGCACACCTGTAATCTCAGCTGCTCTAGAGGCTAAGGCAAGAGGACCCTGCCATGAAGATGAGTAAGACCCTGTCTTTTCCGGGGAGGGGAGGATGGGGTGTATGTGGTTTGCTTGTATGTTTTTTTGTTTGACACAGGGTTTCACTATGGGGCTTGGGCTCACTCTAGACCAGGCTGGCAATCTCACAGAGATCCTCCTGCCTCTGGCTCAGAGAAGAATCTGGCTGGATTGTACATACATAAATAAATGCACACATGAATAAAATAAACAAATCAAAGAAAGAAAAGGGAAAAAGGTTGGTATGATGGCTACTCTTGGCTGTCATCTTAACCACATCTGGAATTAATTAATCCAAAAATGGAGGGCACACCTGTGAGGGATTTTTGCCTAATTCAAAACGGGCAGATCCATGTCTATTCTGGATCTGTGAGGTGGGAAGACACACCTTTAATCCAGATCATCTGAGCTGGGAAAGCCCACCTCTTATCTGGGCCACACCTTTTGCTGGAAGCTTATATAAAGGCAAAGAAAAAGAAAACTCTTTACTCTTTGCCTGTTTGGTCTTGAAAGTCCATTCCTACTGGCATTAGAGCCTATTTCCTCAGGATTCCAGCCTGTACTGAAGACCAGCTGAGCTATCCAGCCTCATGGACTAAACAACTGCTGTATTCTTGAACATTCACAACCAGCCACTGTTAGATTATCTGGACCATAGCCTGTAAATTCTGTAAGTCATTCTATATTTATTATATACATAATATATGTAATTGCATATAATATTTATAGTACATAATTATATAACCATACTCGTTTATTATATGTATGTGTACACACACACACACACACACACACACACACACACAGAAAGAGAGATTGATTCATTCTCTAAGTTTTGTTACTCTAGTGAATCCTGACTAATAACCTTGGGGATATAGTTAAAAGCTAAAGTGCTTGCCTTGCATGCTTGAAGTCTCAGGTTCGGTTCCCAGAACCACAAAACAAACAAGAAAAAACCCAAACCTACAATATATGTTTCTACTCACACATATTTTATCAAGTCTGAAACATTATCAAGTAAGGCAGGCATTTAGAACCACACACTTTATACAGGAAAGGGACCCCTGAGAGAACATATCTACAAGTCATCTCTACCTTAATTTCAAAAAACAGCCAAACCAAACCTGTTTCAAAACTTTCTACTAGTTTTCTACTTGTGTAATTGTTTCTCTTTCCCTCCTTTCTTCTAACCTGTTGGTGGGCCTGTCAGAGCCCTTTCTTCTCCAGTTACCACTTCCCCAAGGCCTCTGCATGGCAACCACTGTAGTAGTTATTTCCCTCCAGGCTTCAAACCTCCACTGGTTGGACTGCTCTGCAGGTGGTGCTGCCAAGGAACCCACAGGGGGCCATTTTCCCTCCCCTAGGAGCCCAGACATGTGTCTTTATCTGTTTGACTCCAGGTGAGAGTCAAGAATATCCCCAATTTCCACTAACTACATCCCAGCTGTGGAGATCAAATACTGGGAAGAGAGTACCCCTTCGAGGTAATGTAAGTAGTACAGATGACAACTCAAAAGGCCTGTATTTGGTTGAAGTCACTTTCCTATTTCTGTAAAGTAACCAGAATTAGCACTGGGACCAGCCAGTTCAATCAGCTGCGAAAGGAAAACATGTCTGTTCAGGACAACTTCAGATGGTCAGAGATTCCTTCAGCAGCTCAATACTATGCAGACACACAAACCACTGCTCGATGGCCCCAGCCAACCTGTGGTCCCTGCCTCCCCACCCAGCAAAAGGATACCAAAAGGCAAAGGAATTATGCTAATGAAGGTGATCCACATAGAGAGTGAGGAAGAAATGAGAGAAGAGGCAGCACTTCTCTTGCTACAGAACATAGTCACACACTGTCAAGCCATACTGTTCCTAACAACCAAAGTACAGGGTCAAAGGACAGTGGGCTCTGAACACTTGAGTTCAGCCACAGAATGCACTGACATGTATGTATACCTGGACCTCAAGAGTTTATTAAACCCAGGACAATGTAAACCCCCAGAGAAAGCTGAGCACTGATGACTAGATTATTTTTAACATAGAGCAAATACTTTACCAGAGCTTGAAACTGGGATCTAGATCCCTAAAGCCCACTATAATTCAAAGTCAGTTAAAAGGAAAGTGTGCCAAATACAAATCAACAATATCCTTTTTATCCCCTCAAACATGTACTGGCATCCTTGAGAATTCAACTACCCAGCTAAGATATGAGGAACCCAGACAAGATGTTCATCAGTGTTTTGTCCTTAGAGTAAGGGTGGCAGGATGTGGCTAGAATCGCTGGAGCTAGATCGCTGACAAGTCACACACACTAATACAGCAGGTAGTCTAGACTAGAAAGCCAATCTCTTGAAGGCAGCTACAAGTAGTCTTGACTCCAGTGTTAACCAGCAGCAGGTTGCTATAAAGGTGGGCTTTGGATACAGGGTTGGCTCTAGGACTGAGATTTATTCATTCCTTACCAGAAACCTATTTATGAATATGTACTTGGTGAAAAGTAAAGGTTTGCTGGTTGAGGGACACAGAACAATTCTACAATGGGTATTTTGGGACTGAATATCCATCTTTATGCAAAGACCTGAGTGTCCTCACTCCTAGACTAGGAAAAAAAAAGGGTGGACATTTGTCTTTTAACCTTGAACTTTAGAGAGATTCTGTAGCCACTCACTAGGTAACTGTGGCTTAATATTTAAACTTTTTTAACTTCTAAAAGATAGGATGAGCTGGATGAGTGGGGGTATATACGTTTAATCCTGGCACTTGAGAGGCAGAGGCAGGCAGATCTCGTGAGTTGAGGCCAGATTGGTATACAAAATGAGGTCCAGAATGGCCAGGCCTACACAGAGAAATCCTGTCTCAGAAATAAAACAAAACAGAACAAGTGAGGGTGAAAACAAGAGAAATAAAAAAATGTCAAATCTGGATTCTCTGATTCTCTATACCTGTATCCTCTCCTGTACCTTTTAGAGTCACTGTGAGGATTAAGTGAATTTATGCACATTGTTTAACCCAAACCCGGCACAGGTAAGCAGTACAGATTTTTTTCTATTACCAACATCATCTCCAGGACACCTGTACTGCAAGCAACAGAGGACCAAATCATCCCTGCCACAGGCTTTACTCCACCAGGCTCTACTACCTGAGGTTGAAAAATAGGGCTGGTAATTACAATATTTTACTAACTGAGCCTGTACGACAGGGCTTTATAACCAAAGCTGCTGGTATTTGGATCAGACAATCTTTGGGAGGCTGTCCTATGCCCTGTAGGACCCCGACCATCCCTAGTTTTCACCAGTAGATTCAAGAAGCACCCATAAGTCGAGACTACCAATGGTCTCCAAGCACTGCCAGGCAGTCTCTGCAGACAATTTGTCCCAGCTGAGAATCAATACTAGGGATAAAGAAAGCAATGAATACAAGTTTTAGCAGGTAAGGTGGCTTTTTTTTTTTGGTCTTGTTATGTGGCTTAGGCTGACTGCAAACTCACAATCTTCCTGCCATCAGCCTCTCAAGTATAGGGATTACAGACGTCCATCACCATGTCTACCAAGTGAGGCTTTCTTATCATACAACCTGGTTGTTCTAGAACTCACTATGCAGGCCGAGCTGTCCTTGAACTCTCAGAGATCCTCTTGTCTCTGCCTCACTGGTACTAGGACTAAAGGCATGCGGCATCACTATGCCAGGCACAGTGAAATGGACCACAATGATGGATACAAGTGACTATCAATTCCATTTATCACTCTTAAAATGATAAATCTTAAATTAAAACTTGATGTCTAATGAATTGAGTTAATCAAATGCTCTGATTCCAAAGCTGTAAAAACAAACCCTCTCAGGGACTAACTTCTTCACATTTAAACTGGAACAGCAAGGTCTGGGGAAATAGTCCATTCATTAAAGTGCTCGCCAGATGAGCATGAGAACCTCTGTGTAGGTCCCCAACACCCACAATAAAAGCCAGACACAGCACACACACTTGAATTGGAGTGGGGAGACAGACAGGCTGACCCTAGGAGCTACACGGCGCCAGTTTAGCACGTCTGTGAGATACAGGTGCAGAGAGACACCCTGTCTCAAAAAAAGCAGAACCTAGGCATTGTGGTGCACACTTTTAGTCCTAGCAAATTGTGAGGCAGAGGCAGGAGGATCTCTTGAATTCAAGGGTACCCTGCTCTACACAGAAAACTCCAGGCCACCCAAGAGTACACAGTAAGATACTGTCAAACAAACAAACAAAACCAACCCCAAACCGGAGCCCATTACCAAAAGCCAAGCACTGTGGCCCTCACTTGTAACCTCAGCACTTGGTCAGCGGTGCTTCACCGAGTCAAGAGAGCTCAAAGCCCATCTGAGCTACGCGCTGAGCTCAGGGCCAGCATGGTCGATACAGCAAGACCCTTTCTCAAAACGAACAAAATATAACAGGCCCCAAACTAAAAGCAGGTCTTCCAGGGAATATACCTCAAACTTCTATCCAGTCAGGTTTTAAGAAGCAAAGCCCAGCAGTCTGAACCTAAGATAGCAAACACTGTTGCATGCTTTCAAAGTCCACCTTTAGGAACTTCTGAGAACACATAGGGATAAAGGGCAAATCTGAGAGTAATTTCAGAAACTTTCTTGAAAAGAATTTGTAACAGTTGCTCACAGCCAAACTTTTGCTTTCTTCATCATCAACTTCCTTTCATAGCTCCAGATGCAGCCTGCTGTCACAGCAAAGAGTCTCTATCTACCCTAGAGTCTTCTGCCCACAGCAGGGCCTGGCTTGGGACAGGAGGGGCTACATTAACACTCAGTTTGGTTAATATTGGTAGAATTAATACATTGGTATGAATGTGTAGCTGCGATAGGAATAGTCAAGCAAGGGATGTAATATTATCATTAAGCAATACAATTCAACAGAACCATGTAAAAATCATCACTCTCCCAGATTCTTTCTCTTTGCTTTTCTTTTTTCTTTTTTTCTTGGCTTTCTGAAACAGGGTCTCATTATGCAGCTCTGGCTGTCCTGGAACTAACTATGTAGATCAGGCTGGCTTCAAACTAAGAGATCTGCCTGCCTCTACCTCCCCAGTGCTGGGATTAAAGGCATGAACCACTATGCCTGGCTCCAGGTTTATTCTTTAAGAAATATCTCCAAAATCATTGTTCAATCTTTTCCAGATATTTTCTGTACATACATTAATAATGGCTTAAATAAAAACAAAATCTCATTATATACACCTACAATTTGCCACACCGATTTCTATATATAAAGAGGTCATGGTGTCTAAGACTTGTACAACTCTAACTCATTAAATGGAGTAAACATAATAATAAATCCCCCACTGATGGAACTCCTGAGTAAACTGTACTTTTTTATGCCCATAGAACTCAGAGATCCACCTGCTTCTGCCTCCCAAGTGCTGGGATTAAAGGTATGCACCACCACACCTAACAAGCTTATATTTTTTGGTTTTTTTGTCTTGCTGTTAACTACCAAAAATGCTGAAAAGAAAATTCTTTGGCTGGCTGTAGTAGCTCGTATCTCTAATTTCAGCATTTGAAAACTGAGGCAGGAAGATCAAGCACTTGAGGCTGGCCTGGGCTACTTAGTGAGTTTCTTTGAAAAAGGAGTGAAAGGAAGGAAAAGGAAGGTCTATGTTGAGTTGGGCCAGAACCTCCTTAGGTCAAATTCCTGAAAAATACATTGTTTTCAGGCAATGCATCAATTTGCACTTCCAGAATGAACTGCCCTTCTAATGCCTTCAACTGTCCAGTTACATCCTGTGAACCATCCTTGTCACCCTTGACAATAACTGAGATGATTATATCTATTATTGCCAGTCTGATGTGGGAAAAATACAATTATAAGGTAATTGTAAGGTTGAAATTTCACTTAAGCTTCTCTGACATCTGAATTTTTATAAAAGACTTATTTTTAATCTTTTAATTATGGTTACGTATTTGTGTGTAGGTATGCACACATGAATGCAGGTGCCCACAGAGGCCAGGAGGTTAAGAAAAAGAAAGGAAGAACGGAAGGAAAAAAGGAAGGAAGAAGGAAAGAGTGAGCAGCCTTAAGCAAATAGTGCCTTTGGGGTAAAGAAAACTTAGAATATCTATTGGATATATATATAGATATGGCACCCAGGAAAAAATATAGGAAGTTCTAAAACAGAAATACAAAGAGCAAAATAAGCTTTTAGACCAGCACAGCAAAAGGGCTGGGAGATAAATTTGAGAACATCTTCCAGAAAGAACATGAAAGCTGAAGGTACACAATGTCAATAAAGATTGTATAGTGTTACAAACTCGGTAAATAATGTATCATAAATCCCAAAATCCTTGAGGGTAAACTTCAAGTACTTTCATCACAAAACAAGTACTTGCTACAGTCAATGCGTATTATCCATAGTGTATTACTGCACATTGTATCCAACCATAACATCACTTTGTACCCCCAAACATCAAATTCTGATCTTCCAATTTAGAATTTTAATTAGAGGTAGAAGATTTAATTAAATTTTTGTGATAACTGAGAAGTACCAAGAGAACTCTTGAAAGAACAATAAAGTATATGGGAAGAATTCAAAGTGATAAATTAAGAAAAATGCCCAGCAGAGACCATGAATTTCAGAGTGAAGAGGCCCAATGTGTAGGCAAGATACAGGATGAAAATAGCCCCTAAAGAAGTCCTGTTCTGTTCTAAACCTCAGAGAAAAATCTTCTGTTTCACCAAAGAGAACATCTCAGGATAGGGTGGAAGGAAAAAAGCTAAATGATGCCCCAAATTTCATGCAGGAAACAGCAGAAAAAACTTTCAGGTGCACAAGCTCTCACAACTACTGTATGACAAATACCAGAGGATGTGCCTCACCAATTCAAAGTAAAATAAAAGAAGTGCACATGGTTCCTGAAAACCAAGACACCATCACAGAGAATACTGGGAGCCACAGAAGACTCCAGGAACAGACAAAGTCACAGGCACCAGAAGAGACTGACTAAAAATGAATGGGGTAGGATGTGCTGGAGAGATGGCTGAGGTTAGTTAAGAGCACTTGTTGCTCTTACAAAGGATCTGGGTGTGGTTTCTAGCACCCACATGGCCACTTACAATCCCCTGTAACTCCAGTTTCAAGGGATCAGATGATTCTCTTTCAGCCTCCACAGGCACCACACATACATGTATACATACATACAAACAAGCAGGCACGCACTCATACACATATGTAAAATACAATAAACCTAAATGAAACGGGCAGAATACTGCATTTCATCAGATAAAAAGAATAATGTTCACAAAATATTTCAACAACTGGGGGAGAATGTGGAATTGGAATTTCTAGACAAGAAAACTGGAAAAGTTCAACAAACAAGATAAGATATATAATAACCTCACTCTACACCGTTTGGCCTATTTGTGACTCACACAAGGCAGTAAAATGTAAACGTTAAATACTAATCAAATTTAAACACCTACTCTAAGCAGTTACCAACCTGCCTGCGTAAAAATGACAGGAGTAGATGGAAAATCATAGAAATCCACGAGCAGATCAAGTTTTTTTGTTTGGCCAGTTGGCTTTTTTCTGTGTAGACAGGGTTTCTCTGTGTAGCCTTGGCTGCCCTGGACTCGATTTGCTGAGCAGGCTGGCCTCAAATTCACCGAGATCCACCTGCTTCTGCCTCCCTGAGTGCAGGAATTACAGGCGTGTGACACTGCACCTGACTCCCATCAACTCAGTTAAGAAACAATACATAGCACTTGGGTGGCTAATAATAATAATACGTCAAAAAATAATTCGTCAAAAAAGCTCTTTCAAATTGGAAAATAAGAGAATCTTCTAAGTGGGCCTCTACAGAGACTGGAACTGTAAATGGGGTAAGAATACTAGTGCAACAGTGGCACATGGTTACAGAGATAACCAATTGCTTCTGGATTCAACTGAGGTCTGTTCCACAGGAAAAAGTTCAGGCCTGATAAGGAGCTGATGATCACAGACCCTAGGGAGAAGCTTATTACTATTGCTTTGCTAAATTAACCACTAATCCCAGCACTTGGGAGGCAGAGCCAGGCAGATCTCTTGAATTTGATGCCAGCCTGGTCTATAGAGACAATTCCAGGACAGCCAGGGCTACACAGAGAAACCTTGTCTTCTCAAAAAAAAAAAAAAAAAAAAAAACAGACAAAAACAATAAAAACAAAAACAGTGTGTTGTCAAATGGCCTTTTAAATATTTATGCTTAGACTTGCAGATTAGTGCTGCCCTCACCCTTGGCCAGAGAAGTTTTTCTCTGGAGTAGTAAGCAGTTAATGAAACTAGTCAGAACTAATTCTGAGATTGTGTATTGAGTGCTCAGCCCTAAATGGGACATCTACATCAGCCCCAGCCCACCCACAATAATAGCTCAGAGGACATCAGAAAAAGGTGCAGAACGAATGTAAGACTTGGAGGATGGGGAGGGGTACTGAGAAACGTCAGAGCATATCTGCTGCAGCTATGATTACCTGCACAAGATCAGATGAGTAACATCAGTCAACACTCTCTAGCACTGCACACTAACTGCACTCAATGGGTTATTAAGAAACAAAAGGACAAAAGAAAAGTATTCAAAGTAGGGAGGGAGAAAGCATTAGGAGTACCTGGGTGGAGTAGAAGGGTGAAGCTGGGGATGCATTATGATCAACATGCACTGTTTACATGTATGAAATTGTCAAAGAACAAATAAAAGTATTCTACTTAAAAATACCAAGAGGGAGCTAGATGGCTTAATGATTAAGAGTGCTGATTGTTCTTTGAGAGGACCCAGGTTTTGTTCGCAATACCCACATGATGGCTTACAACTGTAAGTTCAGCACTAAGGGATCTGATGCCTTCTGTGGGCACTGCATGTGTATGGTGCACAAACATACATGCAAGCAAACCACCTATACATATCAAATAAAACTAAAACACACAAACACCAAAACATCAAGGGGCCAGAAGGATGGCTCAGTAGCTAAGAATGCATGCTGCTTTTGTACCCACACTGGGTGGCATACAATTGCCTACAACTGGAGCTCTAGGGGAATCCAATGCTGATGGGCCATTCCACAGAGACTTGCACTCACTTGTATGTTGTGTCTCTCATCACATTCAAAATTAAAAATAATATCTTTAAAAAAACCCAAGAGTTACTACCTACGGAAGAATTACTATACAGGCATATATAATACAGGCATGCACATTTCTACGTTCACACATGTCTGTGATGAATAATCAGACCAACTTTCTTGTTGGGGGGTGTACATGAGTGTGCGTGTGTGTGGTGTATGTGTGGGCTAATGGTTATGTGTATGTTCAAGAGACTTTCTTGAATACTGAAATTACAGGGGTGTGCCATCATGTCTTATTTTTACTTTATTTTCTATGTATTTCTACATATAAGAAACTTAAGGCCCAGTGTAGTGGCACATGACTTTAATCCCAGCACTTGGGAGACAGAGGTATGCCAGTTTAGTCTACATACAGAGTTCCAGGACAACTAAGGGTACATAGAGAGACCCTGTGTTAAAAACAAACAAACAAACAAGAGAGTAAAGAAATAAATCTAGAGTTGCAGATATTTATTGCCTGGTCAACCACCTTACTTAAAAATCTTTTTACCAACAGCTTTGATTAATTTCCCAATTAAGTAATTATATAATATGTAAAGAATGACCATTTTGCCTTTCTATCTTGCTTGGATTGTTTTATTTACTGAAGCATCATTTATAATTTTTTCTGAGACCATCTTACGTTGTCCAGGCTTCTTTGAACACAACATCTAGCCGAGAATAACTAAGCTTGAACTTTTGATCCTCCTGCCTCAACTGCCCAAGTGCTGAGATTACAGCTTTTTATCCTGTGCTCACACACACATGCATACAAATGCATCCTGGGTGGATTAAATATGTGGAGATGGCCTACATCAGCAAAGGCAGCCATGGACCGGTGACACCAAGAGATAAGAGTTTCAAAACAGAAAAAAAAAAAAAAATCACTGTTTG
This sequence comes from Meriones unguiculatus, assembly GCF_030254825.1. Taxonomy (NCBI): domain Eukaryota; kingdom Metazoa; phylum Chordata; class Mammalia; order Rodentia; family Muridae; genus Meriones; species Meriones unguiculatus. The sequence continues at coordinate 78,440,810 of NC_083362.1, forward strand.
CCAGCCTACTTTGGATACACAGGAGTCTCTCAATGCAGCAGAAATGGTTCAAAACATTTGCTGAATTTGCCAGGTGCAAGCTTTCATCAGTGTGAGACACAGAAAGGACATCCAACTGCAGTATATTATGAGCCAGGCCAACAGGCTATCACTAAAAAGTCTGACAGCCTTGAAAAAAAAAAAATGGACACAGGAAAGAGAGATTAGACCTGACCAATGACAGAGCACCTCCACTGTCTGGAAGCACTTGGGACTAGAACTTAACTAAGTGTGGCTACAATCCATCAAGAGTCTTACAGTTTCTTTTGTCTATCTACACAGAGCTTCTAGAATCAAGTAATTATGAGAAGGCACAGTCACACACTGTAGCCCAAGCTGGCCTTGAATCTCTTATCTCCCTGCATCAGCATCCCCAGGTGCTAGAATTAGACACGTAACCCCCCCCACACACACACACACCATTCCTGGTTTGTAGCTGTTTCTTTTCAAAGATTTCTTTTTATCTTATGTGACTGAGATTTGCCTACATGTATGTATTGACTCCATGTTTCTGCCTGGCACCCTAAGAGCCAGAGAGGATGTCGGATTCCTTGAAACTGGAGTTTTAGACAGATGTGAATGGCCACCTGGGTGCTGGGAACTGAACCGTGGTCTTCAGTAAAAGCAGTAAGTGCTCTTAACCACTGAGCTATCTCTCCAGCCAATGTAGCTGTTTTTTTAAATCTAAAATTATAATATATCATGTTGGGTGCAGTGAGAAGAGTGAACTGACTCTTTACTAAGAACAAACTTTTTCTGAGAACCTTAGCTCATTTAAACCAAATGATGATAAATGTGCACTGTGCGTGTACACACACACATCTTCATTATTCCCTGCTTTTGAAATATTACTTTTGAAAGAATAAGCTTCTTAATGATTAAATAGTTTTAAAACACACCCCAAATAGTATTTACCTGCACAACTAAAAATGACTTCTCTGACATCTTCATGATGAATACTTTATTAAAGCAAGGTCATTAATGACTCTAAAGAAGTCACTTCTTTGTTATTATATATAATAGAATTTTTTTTAAACACAAAATGAGATTTTAAAAAGCTTGTTCCTGTGGGGTGCTCAGCCCTAAATGGGGCCACTATATCAACATCTGTTCCCAGTGGAAGTCAGGGAACACTGCAAAAGGGGGTTAAAAAATAATGTTAAGAGTCAGAGGATGGGGAGGAGCGCTGTGAAATACTGCCCGCTGGACAGGACATGGCCATTACAATCACAAACTCAGCAGTACAGTTAACTGCATAAGACAAAGCCAGTCAATCTCAGTATAGATGGGATGGGATGGAATGGGGCGGGCGACATGAAATGTCACACCAGCTAAAGAGCTATGGGCAATAGATGGCTGCTGAGTTGTGGTGGTATTACTTTTCTTACTGGTTGTGGTTGCTGGTAGGCTCACCATGCTCATGCAGAAAGCACTACTTGAACTCAATGGGTTATTTTCAAAAAAGGGGGGCTGTCTAAAAAGAGTGGAAGTGGGGAGAGTTTTCAGTAGATATGATCAAGAGACATTGTGTTAAATTGTCAAATTAAAAGCAACAACAAAAAAACATGCTTTCTGCCCAAGACTCTATTTTCAGTTGGGAGACACTAATGAAGAACCTATCTTACAAAATATCATAGGTCATTCCAGTGGTCACAATCCTGTCCAAATCAGCCTGGGAAGGTACTGAATACAGGCCATGAAGATGTCTTCATACAGGTTCAGCTAAACCCTTTGCCATTTAAGGAATCAGCTCTTTATCAAATTCTCAAACTTTTGCTGTATGTGCCATTGGCTATAACATTTCTTCTCCTACTCTTCCTGTTTACAGCACTCCAATCTGCCAACTCCACCTGGTAATACTTTAATCATTCTTTAAACCCCAGTTCAACGACCATAACTTCAAGGTTGTGGGACAGGGTCTCATGTAGGCCAAGCAGACCTTGAACTCACTATGCAGAAGAGGCTGATCCTGAACTCTTGATCTTTCTGCCTCCACAATCCAAAGTGCCGGATTACAAGTGTACTGATTTTCAATCACATTCTTTATGAAGGCTTTCCAGCAAGTAACCATAGTCTATTTCCTCTTTTTATAGATTTTCATTATGGCACTGATTAGACTGTAAAATAAGCTTTCTTTTACAAGTATATCTTCTGCACTAAACCATAAACAGCTAGAAGAATGAAAACATGATCTTTTCCATCTCTGCATCCCCAGAATCCCTAACAGTGTGTGGTACCCATTTTTTAATGCTAAAAATGTGAGGTTATTAGGCTGACATTAGAAAATTAGAAGATCAAAACTAAAAGAAATGTACTTGAAAGTTTATGTGGCCACTGAGAAGTTAGCCTGCCCAAAAGAGAGGCAAAGGCTCTGCCTGGGTGTGCCCCCTGAGCTGGTTGCCTCTTCCAGGTGTTCTCAAGAAGCACACCTCTAAGCAGTACAGGACTCATAACTAATGCTATCAACAACGCTTGGCTGCCATTGAAAATTGCATAACTGGTTTTTAATACTATCCCGGAGACTGGAGAAGATTTTGTCTAAGTTCTAAACTGTCATAATAGGTTAAGGGTTGTTTTAAATACAGAAGTAGTGATTCACTTTATTTTTTTAACCAAAGCCACTCCTAGCTACTTTAAAGCTTTCAAGTATACCAGTGTCTATTAACAAGTTTAGCCTATGGATACTTTAAATGCTCAAAACATTAAGCCTAAGCAATGCGTTTCATCCAAGGTTTTTGTATTCACATTAGCTTCGAAAGTAAGAATTTAGCTTGAGTGTGGCTACTACTAACCTCAAACAAAATTCTGTGGTTGACTTAACTGGGTTTCAGAAGTTAACTTCCTAAGAAAGCATCTATCTTTAACCGGACACCAACAAATATGTTAAGTCATTCCTTGAGGGCTTATGGTGAATATGAAGCAAAACCCAAAGCTGAAGGGCAAGTCACATTGTAAGTGAGGATTATAACCCTCCATTTCCCCCCATACTTTTTCGTTGTCTGTAAACACAAGTCCGTCTCCTTTGGTTACAGTTATACCATAAGAAAACATCATGCCCAGTCTGACTCTTCGGTCTTCTCAGGATACACAGCAGGTAGCCTCAAGCATAAGGACACTTTTCAAAGTAGATACGCACAAAAAACACCCCCTCACAACAGGCATGTGACAAAACAGCTTGGGGGACCGACACCAGGCGCATCACCCTCTGGGGTCGCGCGATCACTGTTTCCTCTCAGAAGAGGTCTCTAAGGTGTTTTCCCGCAGGAAGGCCTTGCTGCAAGGCCTAGGGAGGGAGTTTACGACCGCTGCCCAGCCAGAACCTCTTGGGACAGAGGGAAGGACAACTGGGCCAGGCCGCAGCCCAGTACCGCACCTTCCCAGCTTCGAGCCGGTCGCAGCGAGGGAGGAAGCTGGGCATGCCGCAGATCTCACCGCGCGCCCCAGACCAAAAGAGGGTAGGGGCCGTTCCGACTCCGCCCTCCCCCGCGGGGCACGGGCTCACGACCGCACAGGAAGGCCACGTCCCCAGGGACAAGCACCACTCTATGGTTTGCGTGGGGCCGCAGACCCACGTGACTAGCACGTAGCCAATCAGGGGACGGCGACCCATCACCGAGACGGCCGCGCAGGCAGCTAGAGATGCCCGCCGGCAAGTCAGGCGCCTGTCCATCCCGGCCGGGTGCTCCAAGCTCGGTGCTGCCGCCATCTTCCTGGAGGAAAGGCAGAGGCAGAGGGGCCCCCTCCCCTGATCGCTCCGCACTCACGCTGCCACCTGCCCGCCCCCGGTAGTCTCTCACTCTCCGCGGACACCTCATTCCTTCCTAATAAATATCCGTCCCTAATCGCTAGCTTCCCACAAGGCGAAGACTCTCATTACCTGTTCCTCTCTTACTAGCGCGAGGAAGCCAAGCTCATAAGGTAGGAACTGTGGCGAAACAGGAACAAGACGCCATCTTGGTAAAGGAGAAGAGGCTACGCTTGACCTCCCCCCGCCCCCAGCCTCTATATGGCCAACCGCCGTGGGAGGGGCACGGCGCCTGCGCAGAGGTGGACGACAGGGCAGTGGCTACGCTTGCGCTCTGCTAACAACTGCGGGGGAGGGGACTACTCGGGGCCCAGGAAGGAGTTGGCAATGGGCGGGACGGCGCAGTGACGCAATCGGCTCGCGCGCGCGCGCGGCGGGGCGGGGCGGGGCAGGTCCGTGCTGTAGTCTGACGAGCTTTCTCTGGCGTGTTAGCGGGTAAGCGTGTGGCAGTGTGTGCCCACTGTCGCGCGGACTCCGGTCGAGCTGGCCGTCCTGAGGAAGTGCGAGAGTTCGCCTCTCGCCCCGGCCGCTCAGGCGGTGGTAACGGGTGCAGAAGGGGCGCGCGTGGGGGAGGGGCGGCCGCGCCCTTAGTCTGTGGCTTTAGCGATGGACGCGCGGCTGGCGTCGTCCTTTCGAGGACAACTGGACTGGCGGTCCCTATCTGGGTAATCCTACAGGCCAGGTCCAGGGCGTTGGGAGCGGGCGTGGCAGGTCCTGGCGACCCGCGCAGGGTCCAAATGCTGAATGGTGGCGCGTCCAGCGTTGGGTGAGGTAGCTTTAGATTCGTATTTACGAAGCACTTCTGGCCATCTTCTAATTTAACGGTGCTGTTTCGTCCTGGGGATGTGAAGGACTAGTCACCTTGGGTTGTTAATGAAGTTCCCCAGTTGGAGGCAGTGGAAGGGCGTTGGAGGAGTGTTCTTGTCTGCTGTGTCCTTCCCCTGGGTAGACGCTAGACAAAGGGCTGCAGCAGTGTGAGTGACAGGGAAAAGGAAGCACGGAGCGGAGGCCTCTGACTGAGAAGTGATGAAGTCTTAACTAACTCTGAAGCCGACCCTAGTCCAGACCACGCCTGGCCCTTTTGTGCCTTCCGGCCTCATTTGTTAGTTCTGCCCTACTGTGTCCTGTCCTGTCCTACTTTACCAGACTCTTGACACATAGATAGACCTTCCAGTTCAAACCACTATGGTCTCTATCGTTGTCCTTAGCCCAGTTTACTCCTCGTTTCTGCAGCGCTCTTATCTCCCACGTTTTCTGTCTTCTGCTTATCTATTTAGTTCCTGCTGGTTCATGTTATTCAGGACTCGCTGGATGAGATATCCTTTAGACGGATTAGGTGTACCCCTGGCGTCAAGTATTGGGCTACCTACTGCCTAGCAAGGGATTCAAGTCGTAGGTTTTCAGTCTATTTCCTTAATGGCTAAAAGTATTTCAGTACCTCAGATACATTTCTAAATTAGTCTTGAGAACATAAGGAAAAAAATAGGGTTTTTTAGGGGTCATGAAAGCTGTTTCTTCATGATGCTTCTAATTTGAGACTTATTATTTTCAATGTCTTTTTTTTTTTTTTTGGTACTTACCATTCAGGGCTTCTTTGCAGTACCCAGCATTCAAACTGTCAGTGTATGCTGCTGTATCTAATTTTGGTGATTTTTCTTAGTTGTTGGCTCGTCCTAATCCTTTTTCGTTTTTTCCACCTTGAAGTTTTTCTCTTTATGGAGCACCATAGCTCTTTAAAGAACAAGAGCTTTTAAATGAGATCAGATTCTCTTTCTGGTTTAGCTGGGTAACCTAGGGAAAGGAGGTGGGGCCTCTCTCTATTATCATTCATGAGTGTAATTCAGCTCCCTTTGATTGTGGTATGCTGCCCCAAGCTCCATTAAGAGTGTTGTCTTGCATAATGTACTTACACAGTCCTCAAATCGAAGAAATCTAAATGGCAAGACAGTCCAAGCATTTTGGATAAAAGCTCTTCAGGAACCTACATTGAGAAGTCTTTGGGGGGATTAGGGATAACTTATACAAATAAAACAGTTCATGTACATGAATGATGATTCCTATTTATGAGTATTCCATTACTATAAATGCTACTTGCAAAACAAGTTTCTAATGTCAAAAACACAGTTGTGTTTATCTATTCATCTTTTGTGCCTTAATTGGGGTGATAGTATTAATGTCTGGAATACAGAAGCTGTGGATCAAGGATAAGGAACTTTCGACATTTAAATATGCAGTGTGAAAGATTAAAATTTTAGTTTGACCCTCTTAGATCATCTTACATGAGGGAGATCTAATTGACCTGCACTCTGTACTTAGTAGGATGTTAATAGATCAAGGTTTTCTCACTAACAGCAAAGTGTTTCAGAAATTCAATATTCCTTTCTTAGCTTTTATTTTGGCATTAGTGGGGATATATAGTTCACTTCGTAGAGTGCTTGTCCCGAATGCAAGATTTCTGGGACCTCTTATAACCCCCACCAAAACCAAAACCCTTTTTTGTTTTGTTTAATAAATTGTTAGAAAACCATTTTGGATCCAAGTTATGTTTGGGTGTAGGGTAAAGAATTCACAACTTGGCATTCTCCATATTGTATGTACTCTCCACTTCTGTACTTGTGTTGTACATCAGGGTACTTATTGAAAGAAAAGGAACTGATAATGGAGCTTACCTTCTTTGGTCTGAACTGACCCAGGACTTCAAAATGGCTGGGGGTTTAAGGAAATTCAGAGATGTAGAAAAGGTACCATTTCCTGTGTCTTGTGGTAGCTTGAAATAAAATACATATAATGATGGTGGAGGCAGGTATTCATGTTTCTACTCTTCAAGTATTTATCCTTCCATGAAAATAAAGGCCATTTTACCCAATGCTTAAAGAAAGAAGTCATACCATTGGAATTCCAGTTTAGAATTGAATTAATTATACCAATTTGGGAAGGAAACAAAATGATATTTTTAGGGCTTGTTTTTCTAATTCTAAATTTGTTAATAGCCAAATATAGTGTTGCATCTCTGTAATCCCAGCACTTGGGAGGTGGAAACAGGATTGCCAGCTCAAAGTGAACCTTGATTACAAAGATTTTGTTTCAAAACCAAACAAGCAAAGAACCTAAAATGTCTTTCTGTTCATTTGAGTGTTTTGAGACATGGTTTTTTTGTTGCCTAGACAATTGGGAAAGTCACTGTATAATCCAAGTTGGCCTCAAATTTGTAATTTCTGCCTCAGCCTCTAGTGCTGTGCTACCACACCTGGTTTGATTTTCATTATTTTATTCTTGTTAAGTATTTTCCCATTTTCATTCCTAAATATTTAATGAAATATTTACTGCTGGATAGAAAAATAAGTTGTTTTATGTTTTTTATTTTTAATGCTGGCATGCAGCTCATTGTCTAGCATACATGAAATCAGGGCTTTACTTCTTAATACCAGACACATAAACACACACACAAAATCACAATCATAATTGAGAAAGAAACTTTCAGTTGTTGAAACATTGTCTCCCTGTGTAGTCCAGGGTGGCCTCTAGTTTGCAAGCATCCTGGCTTTTGAATGCTAAGATTAAGTGGCAGACCACCACAGACAGCTAGAAAGAAACATCTCTTTTTTTTACACCCTATCAAGTAAATTATCTTAGTCTAAATTTTTTGTTGTTGTTGTTCTAGTCTGATCTGGGATTACTCAGGATATTCTTGTGACAGTCAGACACCTGAGATTGAAAGCCTGTACCTTGTAGCCTGCTTTACAGTTGGGCTTTTTTTTTTTTTTTTTTTTAGACCTGGTCTCTATGATGCAGCTCTGGCTGTCCTGGAATTCACTATGTAGGCTAGTCTGGCCTCAAACTCAGAGATCTGCCTCTGCCTCTCAAGTGCTGGGATCAAAGATGTGGGTGGCTAAGCCTGGATACTGTTGTTGTTTGTTTGTTTGTTTGTTTGTTTTTTAATAACTCAAGTATTGTGTTTTTTGCATATTCAGTCCTGTCAGCAAAGTAGTTTTGCTTCATGATCCTTCTTGATACACTAATCTTAAGTAGTGTTAAATCATAAAATTCCAATGTATAGATCCTACTTATATTTTGTTTCTAATGAAAAAAAGGAGGCAGTTGGGTATTTAGTTATACTAAACAACTATAATTAATTTTTCCTAGAAATAATAGATCACCATTTTTAGTAGCCTTGTGCATAAGTGTTATTCTAGGATTTGCTTCACTGTAATCCAGGCAAGTTAGAAATAAACTAATATTGGACTATCTGGGGATTTATTTTGTTTTGTGTGCTTGAAGTCTTTCATTAGTGCTTTAAAGTAATTATGAGAGCAATGAACATTTTCATCTTCTATTGATTATATTTCAAACAGGTTTAGTATCCCTTTTTAAAAACATTGTATTTTATGAATATGACTGTCTTGTCTATATGTACATCAGTGTATCACTATGTCTGGCACACAGGGAGGTTGAAGAGGAGATCAGGTCCCCAGAAACTGTAGTTACACACAGATGTGAGCTGCATGTAGTTGCTGGGAATTGAACCTTGGTCCTCTGGAAGAGTAGCATGTGCTCTTAACCTGAGAACCATCTTTTCAGCCCCTGGTTTAAGGAATCCCATTGTTTAAGGACTGGCATTTGCTATTTGTTTTGGGAAAGAACTCTGAAATGTAGATAAGCAGTTTTCTTAGTAATATTGCCATGCAGATTGATTGCTGAATTTAATTATATACCTCATCAGTATATTTATACATGACTTTCTCTTCATTTGTTAGATTGATACATTACTAGAATCTAATTGTTGGCAAATATTTAAAAATTCTGTATTTATATGTATGAGTGATGTTGAGTTTATGTTTGCTGGTGTTTCTTTGCTCACTAAAGGGCCCTTCCTTCCTTTCTTTTCTGTGTGCATTTGTTGTTGAAATTATGCTGACTTTACAAATAAATTGGAGCACTTTCCTTTTCTCTTCAGTGGCTTGGAATAGTTAGACTTTGTTATTGTCTCTTCAGAGTTCCATGCTGTTTTGCTCTAGTTCCATCTGGTGTTGGCCCCTAGGTTAGGGGTGTGTGTGTGTGTGTTGCTTTCTTTGTTCTTAGAGTTTTGTGGTTGTTGTTGTTGTTGTTGTTTTACATGTATATATGTATTTGAGGAGAATGGGGCATATGTTCCTCGTGTGTGCTGAGATTAAAGGACAACTTGCTGTAGCCCATTCTCTTTACCACGTGGTTCCCAAGCTCTAACTATGATATTCAGGCTAGAAGTCAAGTACCTTTACCCTATCAGCTATCTAGCTGGCCCTATTGCTGGATTTTAATGGGCTATTTATTGGCATTGATTCTAGTTTTTGTTCTATTTTGGTAATTTATAGGAATAGCATTCCCTTATTTTCATTTTGTAGACTTTTTTATAGTCTGTATCTGTCTGTGCCTTCTTTTATGTCTGCTTTCATTTCTTTAATTGGACTTGTATGTAGAATTTGTTTCTGCCGGGCATGGTGGCACGTGCCTTTAACCTCAGCACTGAGGAGGCAGAGGCAGGTGGATGGATCTCTGTGAGTTAGAGGCCAGCCTCATTTATGTAGTGAGTTACAGTACAGCCAGAGATACATAGTTAGACCCTGCCTCAAAAACAGTTTCTTTAAAAGATTTAGCTTTTGAATTACTTGTTCTTCTATTTTTAGAGTAATTTCATTTTTTTTCTCTTTATGAATTTCTTTAGAATTTTCTTGTGATTTGGGGATACTTTTAGGGGCAAAATTAATTTGTTTAGTTTGTTATCATGTGTTATATCTAAGATTACAATTTTCCCTTCCTCCTCTCCTCTCAGTCCTTTCCCTTTTCTCAGGCCCTCCCCTCCATCTTCCCTCTCCCCATGATCCATTCTTCTTCCATTTCCCTTCAGAAGAGGCCAGGCCTTCTAGGGTATCAAGCAAACATGGCATGTCAAGTTGCAATATTAAGGCTGTACAAAGGAACTTATTAGGTAGAAAAGGGTCCCAGAAGCAGGCGAAAGAGCCACAGACAGCCCCCGCTCCCACTGTTAGTAATCCCACAAGAAGACCAAGTTACACAACCATAATATATATGCACAGGACCTAGGTCAGACCCATACAGGCTCTCTAATTTTTGGTTCAGTCTCTCTGAGCCCCCGAGCCCAGGTTAGTGGTACCAGATTTCTGTATTTGCAACAGTATTACTGATAAACATATGTAAAACTCAAGTTTGAGTTTATTGTATACATATGGGCATTGTCATTCCCTCCCTTCCCATCTCCTTTGGTTCCTAGAGACAACTAATGGTTTTTGCTTTGGGGATTTCCTTTGTCTAAGAGTTCAGGATTGTTCCAGCTCCTTGACAGTTTGCTTTGTTTCTTTTTACCTTTAGTTTAAACAAAACATGTGCTTAGAGTGTTGGTTATAAAAAGCTTTCAGGCAGAATGTGGTGATGCACACCTTTGATCCTATCATTCTGGAGACAGAGACAGGCTAGCAAGTTTCAGGACAGTGAGACGCTGTCTCTAGAACAAAACCCTAAAATGTAAATTAAAGCTTTGCACACTTTATTGATAATTTTAAAATGATGTGATTTTATTCATTCCCTATTCCATAAAGCTTCTGTATATCAGTTAAGCAAGATTCGTTGTATTACTGCCTTTCTGCCCTTGGATACTGTTTTTTTTTTTTGTTTGTTTGTTTGTTTGTTTTACTGTTTACTTAGTCTGTGCAGTTCTAAGAAGAGGCTATTAAAGCTTCTTCATTTGAACTGTATTTTTATTAAGTTGACTTGGTATTTTTTTTGTCTTTGCTTTATGGTTTTATCTGCAGGTAAGTATTTGGACAGAGCTGTATTATATCTTTCTTGCAAATTTTTTAAATGATTATTACTTAATACTTTTGTTTTTGTTTTATTCTTTTACCTTGAACTCCATTTGGTTGGTATTAAGAATGTCAAGATGTGTAGGAATATGAGTTTTCAGCTGCTGCTGCAGTGCCATGCCTGCCTCCCTGCTGCCATGATTCCCTGTCATTATGGTGATGGACTTCTATCCCTCTGGAATTAATGAGGCGATTGAAGAAGTGACATCCATTTATGGCAAAGAATGCTGTGTCATTAATGGCTGTGAAAAAAATACTTTTTATTAGAACCAGTGATGATACAGATGGCCCTAAATAGACACTTTGCTTGCAGATATGTTATCAAAACCCAGGCACAGCTATCTATTTAGTGGTTGAATGTGCTTTGGTTAAAAGAGCAAAATATGTACATTCATCAAACAGCCTTAAGGAAATATATGTGTCTACCCTTTTTGGTACAGTTAGAGTTTCCCTTTATGTACTGTGATCAAGGCCAGGTTTCTTTTCCACCCAAAATATTTAATTAAAAATTACAGAATATAAGACTTCTTGACATTTGGGTAGAGAAGATATATTCTGATACAGAAATCTCAGATAACAGAAACAAGCCCAGTTGGAAGGTAAAAAAACTGAAGAATATGATGAATACAAAAATGATCTCATTTTAGAATATCAGCCAGAAAATCCAATTAAAGCTTTGGATTTCAACATCAGTGAAAACGAACCATAAATAGAAGAATTAACTTCATTTGATCATGATGTTTCTATTACAGACTGATGAAGTACTTTTAAGGCACACTTGGCCCTGGTACTTTGTTCTAAACAAACAAACAAACAAACAAACAAACAGAAAAATGGTTCTTTCCAGTTTCTATGACACTAAAAAAATAGCCAGTGTTACCCACAATATCTATGCCTGTATTCTTGCAGGATGAGGATGATGGAGATTTTGAACATGAAGAATGACATAGTGGTAGTATCTACTGGTGTGGAGGGATTCTCCTAGGATCAGATCATTTCACATATAAACAACTGTGCTCGAAATATACTAGTGGAGAAGAACTCCCACAAGTTCACTTCCAGTCATGTAGGAGTTTGGGAAAGAAGAAGGTGAAAAAGTCAGGAGTAAACTGAAAAGGCAAAGAGAAATTTTCCTTTGAGATGTAGATAAGTTGTGTACTGTTGCCTTTCAGAAATGATGTTTATAATTACTAAAGTGATCAGCTGATGACAGCCTTATCTGGGATTTCACTCCCAAGGAAGGGAACAGAAGTTGTTAGAAAGGCAATTTTGGGAGGGCACAGGAACATAGAAAGTATCTAAAGTTGGGCAGATGCTTTTCTCTAATTTTTAACCCTGAAAGATCCACATCCTCACTTGGTATTTTAAATTAGAATTCAGTAAAGAGCTTTACAAGTTCTGATACAAAAAAAAAAACCTTATTTTCAGCATTATTATAAGTTATCAAGTTACAGGATGATCTGTACATGTATATTTGGAACACAACTATGTTTCTATGAAATCCTAAGTATATCCTATGTAATAGCTGTTAAGGAAGTTAGATTTCATTTATTGAGACCAAAATAATTTCACAGTCTTGACCTTTTTGACCCATGGAAGGTGAAAAAAAAAAAAAACAGTAAGAATTTGATGCTGCAGTGAGGAACAGGAGCTAAGTTTCCTGCCATATAATTTAAATTTCTTTCTCAATGTTTTTTGTCTAATATTTATTTTGACTCTGTAGAATATCTCTGTTGTCTAGGATGTAATCAGTACTGAATGAAAACATAAGTATATATTTGGAAACTTAGAAATGAATGAATGTACAGTTGCTTTTATCAACTTACCTAATTTTGTCTTTATATTGAATAATGATTGTTACATCATTTCTAGGGCAATGTTTGAAGTTATTGAGACACTAAAGAAACAAGCTGATGTCACATACCTTCATGGGTCAGTTTATGCTGTTAAATGTATATATACAAACTCAGATCTGTCTTTTTTTTTTAACAGATAGACTGAAAAATCAAGAAATATGTCTAAGGTAAGGTCACAGTTCATTTTTTTACAGTTTAAAGAAAAATTATTTTAAATTTTCAGATAATTAAAAGGTAGGATTTCTATAGATAAATTTCCAATTTTGGACTGTTATTCTAATGTTTTTGATTGCCTTCTTTTCCAAATTTTATTATTATTATTATTATTATTATTGGTTTTCAAGACAGGGTTTCTCTGTGTAACCTTGGCTGTCCTGGACTTGCTTTGTTCTTTTCCAAATTTTTAAATCTAATATGTCAATATGAAGCCTCTTAACTGTCTTAGATTTTCTCATAGCAATCAAGTAGCAACTAAAAATGCTAATAATTCATAAAAATAATTTAATGGGGCTCTTAGACATGCTACATTCATTTATATCAGCCCTTATAAATTGGTCCAGAGCCCTGATATAAAGGACATAAGCAGAGAAAGTAGAACTTGTAGTGGAAAATGCAATGTTATTATTTTTATTTGCCCATTATTTTTGAGTCTATAGTATTTATTGATATCCAATATAAAGCCATAATATCAGTTTTTGCTTTTTATACAAATAGTATAGAACAGAGATAATAAATGCCATCATTCTACCACCCAGAAATAATCACTATGAAGGTTTTAGGTATATTTTTATCTCTGTGTGCATGTGAATGGACAGTTATAAAATGTAATCCTTTTAAAAGGCTATTTTAAAACTTTTTTTTTATTTGGTTTGAATAATGAATTGAAATTTTTTCATTTTCAGTATACCACAACATAAATTTAAGGGGTGTGTGTGTTTGTAGAAGCTACAGTTCAACCTTGGGTGCTATTCCTCACTGTCCACCACTGTTTCGTTTGTTGGTTTGCTTCTTTGTCCTTCCTAGTCTTTTTTATGTATGTCAGTGGGAGGAAGGAGAGAGACAGACAGATCTCTCACTGGTCTGGAGCCTTAACTATGCATCTGTCTTCCCTTGTCCAGTGCTGAGATCACACTGGCTTACCACCTTGCCCAGGTTTGGTTTGGTTTTGTTTTTAATTTGAGTTCTAGTGATTGACTTCAGGTTCTCAGACTTGCAATACAAGCATTCTATCTTCCCATCTCCTAGGTTGTGGTTTTACTTTTCTTGAATTATCACATCTTCATCATCTTTAGTCTTATCAGGCATTCTTTCATCAAGAAATACTGATGTGGTCAGGCATGGTGGCAGGTGCCTATAATCCAAGCAGTTGGAATGCTGAAGCAAAAAGATTGCAAGCTCCAGAGCAGCTGGGAATATGTAGTGAGCCTGTCACAGCAGATAGATACTTCAGTGTCATCAGCTGTGGGCTTTTTTTTTTTTTTTTTTGACATTGAAATCTCAACATTATATTAGATATACTGCCTTTCTTTAGATAAAGCCCTGTGCCATAAGAGAAAGGATAGCAAGAAATGTCTTTATCCCCAGATGTTTCACAGACCCATCATGCCTGATATCTGGTTGGAGGCTGTTCTTTAGCTACATATTGAATGAAAGGAGTCAGTTTTTGTAATTCTCTTTATAATTTAAAGAGAATTATAAATTTAAGCCATAATTTAAATTATTGCACTGAGATAAATTAATCTTACATAGTTAAAGTGCTAGGTAGAATATTGCCTAATAAAATATGAGTCAGCATATAGGTAAGAAGTTGGATTGGCTCTTTTTAAAAAAAAAGATTTATTTTTATTTTATGTGTATTGGTGTTTTGCCTGCATGTATGTTTGTATTAGGGTATTGAAGCCCCTGGACCTGGAGTTGCAGACAGTTGTGAGCTGCCATGTGGTTGCTGGGAATTGATCTGTGTCCTCTGGAAGAGCAGCCAGTTCTCTTAACCACTGAGCCATCTCTCCAGGCCTGGATATATATATATATATATATATTTTTTTTTTTTCTTTTCTTAATCCTCTTAAGTGAACATTGTTTTCTGATAAAAGTTTAAGTTTTGAAAGTAATTATTTGTGGAGTTTCTTTGTTGATTTGTGAGAACTACTGATTACATATGTTTATCACAGGTCTGATAATGTCATAAAAGCAACCAATAAGATGTTTATTAGCTCTTCTTTATTTTTTAAATCTTATTTTAGCAACAACCAACTCAGTTTATAAATCCAGAAACACCTGGCTATGTTGGATTTGCAAATCTTCCCAATCAAGTTCACCGAAAATCAGTGAAAAAGGGGTTCGAGTTCACACTGATGGTTGTTGGTAAGATGTTATCTTACTAAATATTTCCCTTTCCCAACCTATGAAATGCACTGGCCCAACCTGTAATTTAAGTAAGAAAGTTTCTTTCTTGGCAAACTCAACTCTGGAAGTTAAAACAAATGTATGTTTAAATTGGACCAAGATTTCATATATATGCAATCATATTCAGGAAATTTTGCTCAAGAGGAAAATACGATTTTTATGTTATTTTCTTATTTATGTACAATAAAGGGTTTTGTGTGTGTGTGTGATAATTAACTTTCAGAATAGTCACCAGTGATACTTGCCTCCTAGTATTCATAACCCTTACCAGGATTAGTTTGGGGTTTTTACTGTTGTTATTTTTGTTCTTTTTTGTTTTGTTTTGTTTTGTTATGTATTATTTGTATATGCCTGTGTGTTCAATGTACACAGAGGCACACTTGTGTAGAGTTGGTTCTCTCCTTCCATCTTTATATGGGTTCTAAATAGAATTCAGGTCATCAGGCTTGAGCAACAAGTGTCTTTACTTTCAGAATCATCTTGTTGGTCCCCACCCCTATTTTAATAGCTGTAGATGAATGTTGTAGAAATGCTGTAACTTCCAAGACTAGTAAATAAAAGATAATATAGCTCTTACCTTGCCATCATTGAATCACTTACTCTAGGGGAAGTGAGGTGTCATGACTTAATAAAGAAGTCTACAGGGAAGCCTGGCTGTGGTGGGGCACACCTTTATTCTAATCCCAGAACTTGGGAGACAGAGGCAGGTGGATCTCTGTGAGTTCGAGGCCAGCCTGCTCTACAAAGCAAATTCCAGGACAGCCGTGGCTACACAGAAAAACCCTGTCTTGTAAAACAAACAAACAAAAAAGAAGTCACAAGGCAAGGAACAGAGGCTGCCAGTAGCCTTATCAGTGACTTCCTTCAGAAGCAGTTAGGCTTCCTGTGCATGTCTACTACCCCCTCTGATATTGGCCACTATCTTACAAGGGACACCAAACCAGAAGGATCTTAAAGGCCAGACATGATAGTGATACTTTTAATCTCAGCACTTTTGAGGCAAAGACAGGAAGATCTCAGTGATTTTGAAGGCAGCCTGGGACAGCTCTGGGACAGCCAGAACTACGTAGACCCTGTCTCAAAAAGCAAAAACAACAACAAAAATAGACATTGTCAAATTTTGTGACAATCCAGATTTGTGAGGTATTGTTATAGGTGAATTTGTAGAATGGTTACATACTAGAGATGGCTAATCATTTAGTATTGTGTTTAATTTTCACTTAAAAGTTAGTAATTCATAAAATTATAGAGGAAGTCCATTGAAATTGAATGGTTGCTTGAATGTATTTTCATTGTATCAGATATAGATGCTGTTATAATGTATTTTGGATCATAGCATATATTGTGTTTTAGCATGCCAGTAGATGCTTAATGATGAATTATGGTGGGTTTTTTAAAATTATTGTTGTTACTGGCTTTTTGCTTTTTGTTTTTTAAACAGGATTTCACTATGTAGCACTGGCTGACCTAGAACTAGCTGTGTAGAGCAGGCCAGCTTCAAACCTACAGAGATATGCATGTCACTGCCTTCTGTGTGTTGTTTAAGGCTTGAGCCACCACACCTGGCTTTAATGATGAACTGTTGATTCTGTTTCCCATCCATACTTTAGTTAGTTTTTGACAATTGAAAAATTTTCAAAACAAAATAAGCATTTGAAAAGCTTTATGATGGCCATGACTACGTAAGACCTGATTATTTCTAGAATTAATAGTTCACAGACCTAAAATGAGGATATTGGGAATTCTTACTGACATATTTTAACCTATTTTAGGAGTATAATTACATAATAAAATAATGTGAATTTCAGTTCTTGATAGAAAATGCCAGTGTAATCCATCATACTATCATCTGATGTGTAGCTCTCAAAAAACAAGCAGTCTCTGACTGTATAATTCAGGGTTCAGTAAGCTTTCTAAAAAGGACCACGTTAACTTGGATGAGGTAGTTAATTGTCTAGACTCACTAAACCATAGCAGCCATGTAAGGTAAAAATTTTAAAAATCATATATAAACTTTAGACAAGTAGAAAATACTACCCCCAACTTTTGAGTTTATGAGACAGTTTTATGTAACCCAGGCTAACTTCAGACCGGCTGTGATCTTAAACTCTGATTGCCCTGCCTTTACCACATAAGTACTAGCACAGTGCCTAGCTCCCATACCTATTTCATTAGTTAAGCTTTATTCCATTCTAAATCACAAAAAAAGTACAGACTAGTGTTTATGAACAAAATTTTAGCAAGGCCAACAATGCACTCAGTGTTTCTATGGTATGATCTATGTGTTCCTGGAAAAAAGAAAATCATGATATGCAGAACCATGTGACAAAAATCCATGAGGCTTGTGCAGAAAATAGCAAACAGCTCAAGTTCTCTACCATTGATATGTTAAGAGACCTTAGAGAGAAGACACTTACTGCTCTTCCTGAGGACCTGGGTTCAGTCCCTAGCACTCACATGGAATTTATAGCCACCATAATTCCAGTTCCAGGGTACCCAAGCCTTGTTCTGGCTTCCTCGGATACTGTAGGCATATGGTACACTTACATGCAGGCAAAATATATCATACACATGAAATATTGTTTTAAGTCTACAGGAATATTATGTTATCTTAGATCATTTTATGTAGTTAGAATACCATAGAGTGTAGAGTGTGTTATTTATGAAGAAAATATTTCTGGGAACTATGAGTCCAGTGTGACAAAGGACCCTATCTAAAGAGATCCTTCTTGCTGTGTTGTAATGGAATTGAGGGCATCATGTGGTGAGGGAGTATAGTTTCATAACAGCCACTCCTGAGTAAAGTAGTAATCTATTCTTGAAAATAGTAGTAGCCCTATGACCAATACAATGATAGCTGAACTTTAAGAGTTTTGGAGGGAACTTTTAAACCTGAGCTAACGGTTAAAATACTGTTAATCAGATAAGCCAGTATGACTTGATTAGGTCTTGACATTTGACTCTGAAGTTGGCCACATACGGGATTGCAGCTCTTGAGTTTCTGGGAGGTTGTGGAAATGAATTGTCAATGATAGATGGAAAGTGTTAGCACTAGTGTAGTGAGTGTGGCTCAAAACATTTGTTGAAGTAACTGATAGATATTTGATGTGTGTCCATTTGGAGGTAGTTTCTGCTCCAGTTTCTACCCAGTGAACATTGCATAAATGTAAGCAAATGTGAAACTTGTATTATACTGATATAATTCCCTAATATCATAATTCCTTTGCAACAGATTGTTAATATCAAGCATGTTAGTTATAAGAGAGCTGACAAGTTTACACAGTAACACATGGGTTAACATTTTGTCTACTATTTTAACATTTTGGGTTATTGTTGTCTACTGTGGTATGAAATTTACCAGCAAGTGATTTTAAAAGCTTTAAAAGGGCTGAAGAGATGACTCGGTGGTTAAGAGCACTTTCTGGTTCAATTCCCAGCTACCACAGGCAGCTTACAGTTGAAACTCCAGCTCCAGAGGATCTAAGGCCCTCTTCTGGCCAATGTGGGCACATGTGTGGGTACACTTGCGTACATGCAGGCAAAGCACTTAGGCACATCAATTGTAAATAAACAGTTTTAAGGACAGAACCCAACCAGGCATGGTGATGCACACCTGTAATCCCAGCACTCGGGGAGGAGGAACATTAAGAGATCAAAGCTACCCTTAGCTAACTAGGGAGTTTGAGGCCAGCCACATGAGACCATCTCAAAAAACAAACAAAAAAGGAAAGGAGATACAAAACCTTAACAGCACTATTATTGAATATAAAAGCATAGTGTTTAGGGATAACCAGAAAAATTTGCATGAAAATAAGAATGAAGCTTCTTAAGTGATAAAAATCAACACTAAAGAACAGCAACAACAGAATTCCAAAGTATGTTCTATATACCTGTGAATAGATAAAATTTGTTTGTGACGGGCTGGAGTGATGGCTCAGAGGTTAAGAACAGTCACTGTTCTTCCAAAGGTCCTGAGTTCAATTCCCAGCAACCACATGGTGGCTCATAACCATCTATAGTAAGATCTGGTGTGCAGGCAGAATGTTGTATAAATAATAAAAATAAATCTTTTAAAAAAAATTTGTTTGTGATTATGCCACTAACAAATTCTGCAATTCCATAGACTTGGTTAAAATTAGGTTTCTGTTTTTTGACTTTGAGCAAGTTGCTCACCTTCCTTGAGCATCCACGTCCCTTTTTGTGAAGAATATGTGGTGGTAAGCATTCCAAGTTTAACAGTGATCTGGGAGAAGGTCATGACAGTGTTTTCATTTTCATTTAAGGTGAATCTGGTCTAGGAAAATCAACTCTCATAAACAGCTTATTCCTGACTGATCTCTACCCTGAAAGAATTATACCTGGAGCTGCAGGTAAACATCTCTACATCACCTGAACATTGTTAGAATATAATTGATATCTTAAGCTGTGGCTGTGTGTTTTGTTCAGTCCCTTTGTGTTTTGTAAACTGTCACTTAAGTAGGGACAGTGTGCTATATCTGAGATCCTGATATCTTGGTTGTAGACTTTGTTCTACACTTACCTGTGTAACTAACCTTTATTTCAGTTACCTATTAAATGTCCTAGTTTTCTATCCATATTGTAACTGAAAGAATTTCATGTCTTTAAAAAGTTACATACAAGAGTGAGAATGTGCCTCAGTGTTAGAGCCCTTCCCAGCATACATGATGTCATAGGTTCAATCCTCTATATTATCTAAAAAATATAATTTAAAATGTTATGTACATAGAAAATTACTATAGGAATCCATGCCTAGGGCTGGAGAGATGGCTCAGTGGTTAAGAGCACTATCTGCTCTTCCAGAGGTTCGAAGTTCAATTCCCAGCAACCACATGGTGGCTCATAACCATCTATAATGTGATCTGATGCCCTCTTCTGGCATGCAGGTGTACATGCAAACAGATTACTCATATACATAAAATAAATAAATAAATCTAAAAGGAATACATGCCTAATTTGTCTGTTCTCTGATTATCCAGGCATAGGACACTGGCATTCTCAAATATGTTTGTTTGCTTTACAATGCTGTGAGTTGAACCTAGGGCCTTTTACATACTAGTCAAATGCTCTATCACTGGCCTACATTTCTAGCCTCATAAATACTTGTTATCAAGAATAGAGTAAGCTTATAATGCCAACCACAGTAAAGATGTACAACCTTTTCACCAATATTTTTATGTCCTGTTTTTAAATAAACTCATAAATTTTTTGTCTCAGAAACTTAAGATTTAAAATTTTTTCATAATGTGTGTGTATTTGTACATTCATGTATGCATGCATATATGGAAGTCAGGAATTGGTTCTCTACTTCTTCCATATGGGTTCCAGGAATTGAACTCAGGTCATCATCAGGCTTGGCAACTGGTGCTTGTATTTCATGAGCTATTTTGTTAGTCCTAGTATTGCTATTTGAAGATTTTTTTTTTTTTAATTTGTTTGAATGTTTTCCCTGAATGTATATGTGTATACCATATATTTGCCTGGTGCCCTTGGAGGTTGGATCCCCTAGAACTAAAGTTCCGGATGGTTGTGAACCTTAGAGATTGAACCTTAATTTTCTGCAAGAGTAACAAGTATTCGTAACTGCTGAGCCATCTCTCCAGCCCCTCAATGTTGTTATTTTTAATGGTCCCAAGAAAAACATTCATTTTTAGCACCAAAATTTTCCTTGCTGACTCTGAATCTTTTTAAACAGTCCTTATATTACTTTCCAAGAACTTCAAAGTCATTTTTTGTAAGAACATAAATAATGGATAATCTTTCCTTTTGCATGCTGCCTTGATTTCAAGGTACGTTTTCTATTAAGTTTATTTCTTTTCTAGAGAAAATTGAAAGAACTGTCCAGATTGAGGCTTCAACTGTTGAGATTGAAGAGCGGGGTGTGAAGCTTCGGCTTACAGTAGTGGACACACCTGGTTATGGGGATGCCATCAACTGCAGGGATTGGTATGAACCCACAAAGGGTGCATAGCCCCCCAAAGTGCCCAGTGCTATGCATTTGTTTTTATTTACTTAACATAACATATGTATGTTTATAGACAATGTTAAGAACACTTGAAGTTGCTGGAGCTAATCACTTAAAGTTTAAATATGGCTGCTTTGAAACACAGTCTCACTATATAATCCTGGCTGGCCTTGAACTCAAATTCCCTTGTCTTGCTTGCCTAAGTCTTTTGATGACCGGCACTATGTCCACCTTGAGAATTAGTTTTTTCTAAGAGCACTCAAAGTTAACCACCTATAAACTGCTAACGTAAACAAAGCACTGTGATAACAACTGCAACTAGTGGACAAGTTGCTCTTCTTGTATGTATGTCCCTTCCATATGGTAGGAGGGGAAACTTGAGTCATAGTACCTGTAAATGACTGCTCTTTGTCATCATTTTTACAAATAAGGAAATTAAGAAGGTAGAGCAACCTGTTGCCTTATTGTGCAGAAAATCCCACTTTTGTTCCTACTTCCTCCTTGTCGTAAACTTGCCAAAATAAAGCATCAACTTTGCAGCACTGAGGGAAGGAAGGAAGGGGGATGCTGCTCCTAGTTCTGCATTAAGAATATTTCCCTTCTCATCATGCTGTGAACTTGCTGTCCTGTTTGGGAGCTTACATAATCCTCCTTTGGACTGCACGCTTTCTGATATTGCCCTGTTTCTTGGCCTCTTGTGAAGCAGTTGTGTGTCTTCAGAGGGTTGGCAGCCTTCCTGTTTCACAGGGCAACTATCAGGTACTTTGTAACCTGTTGTTGACTTGCATTGCTTTATTGAAACTGTTTAATACTTGTCACAGTTTAAAAACAAAGCCCATACACCTTTATTTTGCTAAAGATTGACAGTCAGTCTTCTGTTATGGATTGTTTTACATACTATCTGCAAAAGGAGAGAGGAATGTGTTTTTCCTTTGAAGTTAGGAAGTACCTTTCTCTGCACCTGATGATTACTGTTGAAATTTATGTTTCAGTTTTAAGACAATTATCTCCTACATTGATGAGCAGTTTGAACGCTACCTACATGATGAGAGTGGACTGAACCGACGGCACATCATTGATAACAGGGTTCATTGTTGCTTCTACTTCATCTCACCTTTTGGACATGGGTGAGTCAGTTCTTTACCACAGAAAGATGCTGCATATTATAATACAAGAATGAGATGATTTTGAGGAAAAAAAATGTGTATGTTATATTCCTTGCTTTTTCTAAATGTGTGACATTTAGACTGAAGCCCTTGGATGTTGCATTTATGAAAGCGATACACAATAAAGTGAACATTGTGCCTGTCATCGCGAAAGCTGACACTCTAACTCTGAAGGAGCGTGAGCGGCTAAAAAAAAGGGTGAGTAAGAACTGGCCACTCCTGCTCCTTAGCATGACTTTGAGCCAGCTGCCCAGGAAACAGGAGGAAGGAAGACTCACTTGAGTTGCAGAATTCATTTCTCCTTATGTATTAGCATTCAAAGAGTACTCAATATTTGTAGGGTTGTTTGTGTTTGTTCTGCTTTTTACTTTTCATTCTCATGAAAGAGTCAAATTTGTATAGTTTACATTCTTCTTAGATAAAAATAGCCTTATCGCGTAGGAAGTGGCTGAGTATAAGGAGCCCCCAACAAATACTGAGGGGGTAATGTGACATGGAAGAGTGCTTTCCCCAGGAAGGTTTGTTACCTTAGCCCGAATGCTTCACTGCAGTGCCCCACCGAAGGGCGGGTCTAAGGAGAATTGTTTCCTGTATTTGGGTTTGAAACTCATGTTGCAGCTATCTGCACCACCTGATGCATATCACCTCTCAGCTAATCCAACACTGACCAGCCTCTGCAGTGTCCTGCTTGGTTGTTTAATTATGACCAGCCTCTGCAGTGTCCTGTTTGGTTGTTTAATTAATTGTTATTCTCACTATGGTTTGGGTTTTTGGTTTGTTTGTTATTTGTTTGTTTGTTTGTTTGTTTGTTTGTTTGTTTGAGACAGGATTTCTCTATGTAGTTCTAGCTGTCCTGGAACTCACTTTGGAGACTAGACTCGCCTCAAACTCAGAGATCCACCTGCTTCTGCCTCCCATGTACCAGGGTTAAAGGTGTGTACCAGTATACCCAGCTATTTTGGTTTTGTTGTTTTGGTTTTGAGATAGGTACTGAAAGCATGTGCCACCATGCCCATCTCATGATTAATCAATCAATCAATTAATTAATTTTGATATTTTGAGATACGTAGATAGACCAGGTTGGCTTGAACTCAGAGATCTACCAGCCTCTTCTTCCAGATGCTGGGATTACTCTCCCTAATAATTTTTTTCCTGCATGATATACTCCTCCTCCCATTCTGTAACTATGTGTGAGACTCCTGACTATTGCCCAGGAGTTTCAGGTGCTTAGAGTGTCTCTCTCTGTTCTCTGGCTCTTGTCTTGATAGATGATTATGGGAGTATTTTCAGTTTAACTGTTATTGGAGCTGTCATTATTCCTACTACTTTGTTTAATGTGACAGAATAGAATTGTTACTATTATTGTTATTTCTAAAGAAGAAGAGCTCTCAAAATTCAAACATAAATAACTGTTTTATCATTTGAAAAATTCCTTGAAAATAGCTGGGCACAGTGGCACATACCTGTAATCCCCAGGACTCAGGAAGGCAAAGGCAGGTAGATCTCTATGAGTTTGAGGCCAGCCTGGTCTACAAAGTAAGTCCATGACAGCCAAGGCTGCACAGAGAAATCTAATCTCATAAAAGACAAAAACAAACAACAACAAAAAAAATTACTTGTTGACAATAACTTACCAGTTTTTGGATCATTGATATATAAATAATTCTTACATATTTTTAGTGGATTTTGGTTTTGGTTGTTTTTTGTTTTGTCACTCTGGTTGCTCTGAAACTTACTGTGTACAACAATTTACAAAGTTCTGCCTGTCTCAGCCTCTTGAGTATAATTCTTGTAACTTTCTAATGAGTTAGCTAAAATAATATGCAGCAAAAATTGATTCTAGTTGTGTTATTGTTCTAGATCTTGGATGAAATTGAAGAGCATAACATCAAAATCTATCACTTACCTGATGCAGAGTCAGATGAAGATGAAGATTTTAAAGAGCAGACTAGACTCCTCAAGGTAAGGACTATCCCAGTATATAGGATAAGCAATTCCTGTTCCCTGTTTTCTTGTGTACATATTTTAAAAGACAATTTGGCCAAGAAAACTTAACTGTCACAAGATTTGGAAAGTCCTATTACAATTTGGTTTTGCTATATAGATGAAACTTAAGGCTTGAAAATGTCATTGCAGACTTTTATTTGTTTAGACTTTGTTCCATGTGGAAAATAATTGCCATTTCTGAGTAAATTGTGTTACTTATGTAGCACTCAATCAAATGTATTTAAGACCAGGCAATAGTGTTACACACTTAATTACCAACACTGAGGAGGCTGGTGGATGCAGAGGCAGGATAAGCACTGTGAGTTAGAGGTCAGTGTGGTCTACATAGCCAATTCCAGGTCATCCATAACTATGTATTGAGGCCCTGTCTCAAAACAAAAGTACAGAAAAGCCACTTTGTAGTATAGCAGCAGGGAGCCATTTCTGTGTCCATCTTGGTTTACAGTGAACATTGGTGTTCTCTACTACCTTGTGTTTCTTTCTAGGCCAGTATTCCATTCTCTGTGGTTGGCTCCAACCAGTTGATTGAAGCCAAAGGCAAGAAGGTCAGAGGTCGTCTCTACCCATGGGGTGTTGTGGAGGTGGAGAACCCAGAACACAATGACTTCCTGAAGCTTAGAACAATGCTCATGTAAGATACTTGTTGCATTCACTACGACAAAGCAAAACGTGAAGAACAGGACATTCAGAAATTGGGTATACCGCTATCTCAACTAACAAGACCATTGCAATTTGGAACAGAGGTTCTTTATTGGGGCTCTAAATTTTTGTTGAACTACTACTCTCTTTCTCCTAGGACTTGTAGTGTAGTAATTGTTTTCTTGCTCTCTCATCTTAAACCACTGAGCTAAAGGGAAATTTAACTATGACCTAAGAGGTTCTGCGTCCTCCTAGAAGGTGGACAGTCTCTTGCAGTTTCCCCAGGTCAGCTCTAACACACAGTGCTTCTCCTTGTTAGCCTGAAGATCTCACATTAGATGAGAGAAACCTCATTTAGCCTTGAGGTTTTCATTTATTTTTAGCAACTGATAAACATCTTTCCTTTACAGGTGAGTTTCATTTTTATAGTAATAAAAATGTTGGTTGGCTTCAAATTCTCTGTGTATCCAAGGATGACTTTGAACTTTTGGTTCTCCTTCCTCTACCTCCCCCTGTGCTGGTATTCTAGGCATGTGTCACCACACCCAGTTTATACAGTGCTGCAAATTGAACCAAGGGACTTGATTATGCTAGATAAGCACTTTAATCCCCAGCACCTTTGCTGTTAAGAGGGTAAAGTATAGGTGGTGCTTTTCTTTTGCTCTGATAAACTACCATAACAAAGGCAACTTGTAAAAGGATTTACTTGGGCTTAATGTTGTGGCGGGGAAGTAACAGGTACTATAGTTAATAACTAGCTGAGAACTTAAACTGAGTGCAGGAAGCAGCAAGAACACACTGGAAATGGCAGGAGGCTTTGAAATCTCAATGCCCATATGAGTAGTACACTTTCCTTCAGTAAGACCAAAGCTCTTAAACATACCCAGACCGTGCCACCAATTGGGAACCGAACGATCAAGCATCTGAGTCTGTGGGGAACGTTTTTCATCTGTTTTTTCACCATTCTAAAAGAAAGTGTATTGTTTAAAGTGTGCTTCAAGGGAGGCTGGGAAGATGACTCAGCGGAGGTAAAATACTTGCTGTTGCTCAAGTGTAAGGACTTGAACTTGGATTCCCCAGCACCCACACAAAAAATCTGGCTACACTGGTATATGACTGTAATTTTAGTACTGGGGAGATGGAGACAGGTAGATTGATGAGGTTCACTGGCTTGTTTTACAAATTCTAAATTCATTGTTAGATCATCTCTCAGAAATAAGGTAGAGAGGGTCAGTGAATTGTGTCAGTCCATGGCAATAGTACAGAAAAGCCTTTCTATGTGGACTATAGTGGGAACACACAGAAATATAATTTAAATTTATTTTTTTTCTTACATTATTTATTTTCTATTTACAGCATTCTGTCTGCATGTAGGCCAGCAGGCCAGAAGAGGGCACCAGATCTCATTATAGATGGTTGAGAGCCACTGTGTGGGTGTTGGGGATTGAACTCGGGACCTCTGGAAGAGCAACCATTGCTCTTAACCTCTGAGCCAGCTCTCCAGCCTAAGTTTATTAAAAAAAAAAAAAAAAAAAAAAAGATGGAAGGACAAGAGAGAGGGATGGCTCAGCAATTTAAAAATACTTCCTGTTTTTAGGGTGCATAAGCATATACCTGTAATCCCAGCACTCAAGGAGGCAAAGGGAGGTAGATCTCCGTGAGTTGGAGGTCAGCCTGGTCTACAAAGCAAGCCAAGGCTACACAGAGAAACCCTGTCTCAAAATAAACAAATTAAATACTGCTGTTCTTATAGAAGACCTGGCTTTGATCTCCAACACCTATGTCTATTGGCTCAAAATTGCCTGTAATTCCAGCTTCAGGAAATTTAATACTTTTTCCCCTTTTATTTATTTCATTTCTTCCTTTGTATTCATTTCCCTTTTCCTTCTAGTGAGAACCTTTTCCCATTTTGTTTATTTTTTTTAAACAACAAAAGAAATTAAAAGTGATTGAAAAAGACACCCAATGTTGACTTTTGGCCTCTGCAAACACACACACACAAGTGACAATGAAAATAAATATATAAAGACCAGTGAGTTGACTTAGCCAATACACATGCATGCTACCGTACTCAACAACCTGAATTTTACCTGCAGGATCCATATGGTGGAGGATGATAACTAATTCCTCCAAGTTCTTTGACCTTCATGCAAGCCATGATTTAAGTGCCTCCCCATAAATAAGTATAAACTTTAAAAAGTAAAAGGACTAGCCAGGGAGTGATGGTGCATGTCTTTGATTCCATCACTTGGAAGGCAAGAGGCAGGCATATCTCTGAGTTCAAGGCCAGTCAGGGTTATACAGAGTAACCCTGTCTAGAAAAAACAAAAACACAACAGGATTAAAAACAATACACCCCTTTTCTTTTAAGTATGCCTTCCCCTCACCCTTGATTTTGAATAGGTTATAATTAAAGGTAACAACTTTGGATAATAGTATGGGAGAAAAAAGACACTGTAGTTTATTGATCTTTAAATTTTGTTTTGTTGTATTTTTTTGAGACAGGGTTTCTCTATGTAGCCTCGGCTGTCCTGGTTGAATTCTAAATTACAAGAGAAAAATAAAGCAGGTTGGAGAGATGGGTCAACAGTTAAAAGTGCTTGCTTTGTATTACACTCATGTCAGGCATCCATCAACCACCTGTAACAAACAGCTTCAGGTGACTTGACACCCTCTTTTTGGCCAGTGCAAGCACCTGAACATGTACACACACAAAACAAAGAAAGACATTCTGAGGTGATAGTGCCATGGTTAGACCTGTATATGAACACCTACATGTTAGCATTGTCTTACCTGTGACAGGTTAGTTAGTAGAGCAAATCAGGACCCATAGTATCATAGTGTCATAGCTACTGCCCAGCAAACAAAGCAAGAGCCCCAGTGCCTAATAATGCTTCAGGCTGTAAATCAGCACTTCTGCTTCAACATTAGCCTAGGAAACTCTGTAAATGTTATGGGTGGCAAATTAACATAAGACTGTCTTGATCTATTTCCCACTGTTGTAATTTATAAATATGGAAGCTTATTTGTCTTCTTTCTGGAAGCTAGAAATATTGGCTTCGTGTGATGGTCTTCTTGCTATGTTAAAATGAATCCAAGGATATCACATGATGAGACAACAAAAAACCTATTTTGTTTTTACTATTATGTGGTTATGCATATTTTGGGGTATAGTGTTTTTAATGCCCATATACTGTACGTACTAAACAGTTTCTCTCTATTATTTCTTCATGAAGCCTTCAAGCTTTCTGCTTATAGTTCTCCATAAAATATACTTCTTGAATGAAAAAAGTTCAAAGAGAAGTAATCTGAATAAACTAATACTTTGATTAGTTAAAATTGCTACTTAGGCCAACAGTGTTTACTGAATGAAACCAGTAAGATGTTACCATCCAAGTTATTACCAATGTAACATATTAGTATTGAAAGTAGTTAAGACACACTTGCTGCGCAGTGCTGAGCAGTGGTTGTTCTAGCCTATTCATTCAGGGTTATTAGTGTCCCACAATAGGTGTGGTAGTCCTCTGTTATGCCAGTTGTGTGTTTCTTAGAACGAAGAAGATCTCACTACCCTTTTATCCACATCCTTAGATCTTGAGTAAACAGAAATGTATTGTAATGTTCTACACACATTTTTAGTCTGTAGTATTTGGGAAAAAAAAAAAAAGCTGGGCAGAGACCTGTTAGAATTATATACTTCTTATAAGATGTTTTAGAAAAATAAAGTATGTTTTATCTCAGGTGTCATTTACCCTAATGAAATCTCATAAAATCTCTTGTGTATCAATATCTCTCCAATGATAATGGCTTTGTCTTGTAGTTGTGCCTGTGGCAGTGCTCAGGAGAAAATGTTCTAGCTAGACCTTTATATTGTAGCTTATGGTGGTTGCAAGGGAGCTTACGTCACATAAGCATTTCCACAGTTAAGTGTCTTACCTGAGATACCAGCAATCTATATACAGTTTACAGTACTGGGCTCTCAATACTGGCAGTTTGTTTTTTTTTTTGTTGTTTTTTTTTTTTTCTGTGTTCTCTATTAATATGTTGTTCCCTGTGAGACTGCCATCCTCTTAAGCCCCTGTTGTATGTCTTCTCTTTTTTCAGCACCCACATGCAGGACCTACAGGAAGTGACCCAAGACCTTCACTATGAAAACTTCCGTTCTGAGAGGCTGAAGAGAGGCGGCAGGTTGTCACATTGTCTTCCCTGCATCATGTTCTCTGTGACACTTCCCGTCTTTTGTGTGTTTAGCTCACACTTCTTGACTTCCTTTTCAAAAATTGTTAAAAGAATATTGCTAGTTCAGTCAGGTGGGGTGCAGGTTGGGGAAGAGACATTCAAAATGTGCACATCAGGCACAGCTTTAGAGACTGGAAAGATGGCTCTGGTTGAGAACACTTGCTCCTCTTGCAGAAGACCTGGGTTCATTTCCCAGCACCTGCATGGCAGTTCACAAACTTGCTGTAATTCCAGTTACAGGGGATTTGATGCTTGCTTCTGGCATCTTGGGGCACTAGGCATGCATGTACTGCATAGGCATACATGGCAGGCAAAACACAGACATGTGGACTAATAATAATAAAACGTTTCTTTTAAACAAACAGCTTTAGATGGGAAAGCCATAGGCATGTATTAGTACTTCTTCAGAAGTAGTGATGTGTCTATAAATAAGGATAGGCACCACAGAGAGCTGTGGAGGATAAGTTCGCCATGGGTGTCACTGGAGTAACAGCTCTGTTCTTTACAGACTCAGTGTGGCCACATCCATTCACCTTTTCTTTTTTTGCTATCCTCGTATATTTATTTGTATGAGATGTGTACTTTGTGCCCTAACTGCATCTGATAAAACATGTCTCTACTGAATGAATGAGTTGAATGACATGGCTGAATGAATGAGTAATGTACATTAGTTATTCAAAGTTTTTTGACAGGATGGAGAGATGGCACAGCAGTTAAGAGTGCACACTGATCTTTCAAAGGACTTTAGTTTGGCTCCTAGGAAGCTTAGAAGTGTCTGTAACTTCAGCTCCAGAGATCCTCTGGCCTGATACTGACTTGAAAACTGTACATTAAGAAAGATTTTTAGAAGCAAAAAGTTCAAGGATCTCTACAAGCATATGCTTTTGGTATTGTCAGTGTGCTTAGAGGTTCTTTCCTCAATCCTGTCTGCTCCGTTCATCCAGCTCCTTCTGGCCCTTTCAAGTGTAATAGTTTTATTCACGGTATAGTCATAAGGGGGAACTTACATAAAACGAAGACCCTTCTTTGGGTTAGACCTGCCACTTTTTGACTGGTAAGACAAAGTCAAATCGATTTTTCCAGCTTACAGAAACAAGTCTTCTAAATTTCCAGTTTCTTGTTTTGTCATTTTTCCTTCCTTGTTTTCGTTTATGCCTTTAATTTAAAGAGCTGTATGGGAAGGGGACCCCAACAGAGTGGGAGGCTCTCTCCCAGAACCCAGATTAGGCACAAACCGTACCCAAGAGAGATCCTTTATTGAGCAGGGAAAAAAAGTAAAAGTTCCTGCTGTCTGACTCAGACAGAAAATAGCAGCAAATGACCTTGCAGTTGCAATTTTTAAGAGGAGAAACGGAGAGAACTGTTAGAATGGGCAAGGATGTGGTGGCATATTTTGATTGGGCAAGTTAATTAGGTGATTTAAAAAAGGGCTTTTGATTCCTGAACTGCAATACTTTGATAGCTGGACCTTTGTGGTTGGCCTCAGGAATGAGTCTGGCTAAGAAAGTATGCAAATAAGGGAACAGACCTTGCTGTCTAGCTTTAGGAATGTAATTCATGGTTTACAAGGGAGAGGGAAGGGGGAAAGGCAAGGCCCGCTGGAGCCCTGCTTGTCATTTGAGCAGTCCGGGCCCTTCAGTAAGCATGTGGTTATAAAGTGGTGTTCTTAAGGATTCCGAAGTTTTCTCTGGGCATCTCTACTCAGAAGTGCATTACAATATTACAGTTGTAACTGTTGCTTTTGTTTGTTTTTGTTTTTGTTTTTTTGCACTCTCAGGAAAGTGGAGAATGAGGACATGAATAAAGACCAGATCTTACTTGAAAAGGAAGCTGAGGTAAAGTAGAATAGTCATATTCTGGCATCTGCAGTTATCAAAAATATTTGTAATTAGTTTATTGTAGTTTTGCATTCTTATCCTTTTTAAGTATTATGCACAAGTCTTTAAAATATATGTGTAAATATGGAATATACATATTTTAAAATATATTGCTTTATTCAATCTCCAGTAGCAATTTAGCTAATAATACAAGGTAATATGATTTCTATAAAGTGTTCAAATATCTTTTTTCCCTATACATAGATAATAACCAGTTGGGAAGCACAGTGAAGCCTCCATTGTATTCATTTTCAAACATGGGGTAGAAAATATGTAGGACTTTCATGAAGGAAGAATTAAGAAAATGCTTCTAATAAGATTATAAAGGTTAAAATAGACACCATTAGTATTAGAATTCAGTCTTCTAAACCTCTAAATTTATAGCCATCTTTAAAAAAAATACCCTGGCAAACTGTTATTTGTATTTGGTGAAGTAATTATCGATGTTTGAAGGAGTAAACAAGCATGTGAAAACACAGGGAGATCATGTAAAACTGGACTAATGAGAAGAGCCTTGCTCTTTTGGTTAGAGAAACATTTTAGAGAACAGTTGATATCCAGATAACTAGCTAGAAATCAATTAGGACTATAGAACTATACGAATGAAAATGGCGTGTTCAGACCTAGTAGAGTTGTGGGTGCAGATTGTTTAGTGGTGATATGGTCACAAGGCCTTCTGTAAACAAAAAGAGGTGGTTTTTTTTCCTTTTTTTTTTTTTTGCCAAATCAATTCAATGTGGATAAGATACTTGTAAACACAAATCTACCTGAAGAAAATTTGAGTAAATATTTTTGAGTACTTGCCTGGAGCCTTTCTGAACATCTACAGACCTCAGTGACAATGATCAGTGAGGAGCCTAGGGGTGTAGCACAGTTGTTAGAATGCTTATATAGCATACAGGAACCCCTGGGTTCAATCTCAGCAAGGCATAAATTAGGCATGATTGTAATTGCCTGTAATTCCAGCATTGGATCAGGAATTCAAGGTCATCTTCAGCTACATAGGAAGTTTGAGGCTAGCCTGGGCTACATTATAATGTGTCTCAAAAATAACAAAAAATGATAAAGGTAGCAGTGGATAAGTATTGTTTTCATAGCTCGACCTTGTCCAGCAGAAAAGATGCCCTTTGTGTTCCTCAGGGGTTAATAGATACCTTCTTTCTGGCCTCATCATCTTAATATGCTGTAACTGTTGCTCCTGTTTATTGATCATTTCAGTCTTGTCATTGACATGAATTCTTGGTGACATGTTGACCTTTTATATGGGTTTTTATGTTTTTATTTGAACACACTGTGTTTGAGAATAGCAGTGGAACCTAAATACTGTGAGTCACGACTTAATCTTCCATGGACTGTTCCAGCTCCGGCGCATGCAGGAGATGATCGCGAGGATGCAGGCGCAGATGCAGATGCAGATGCAGGGTGGTGACAGCGACAGCGGCACGCTCGGGCACCATGTGTGAGGCGGCGCTTTGATGTTAGTAAGTTGGGATTAGGGAGAATCTCACCAGCTCGGCCTTGCGTATGGTGACTTTCTTTGTCCTAAGCCTTAATAATTTTTGCATTTTTAAATCTGCTATTATCTGTATTAAATCTACTATTAGCCTTTTATTGAAAAGCAGAAACTCTTCTCTGCTGCCGCCTACTGTCTAGTAAAGACATTCCTGTATTTTAATGTTACACACCAAAAAAAATTTTGTAATTTATTTAATTTTCATTTTATTTGCATTAGTGTGAAGGTGTCAGATCCCTTGGAATTGTCATTACAGACAGTTGTGAGCTGCCATGTGGGTGCTGGGAATTATACCCAGGTCCTTTGAAAGAGCTCTCTTAACCACTGAGCCATTTCTCCAGCGCCTACAAACAAAATTTATATTAAAGAAAATTTTAAAACTTCATTACTCATAGTGTTGAAAATTCCTTAATATCTGAAACATCTTCAAAAAGGACTTTATTGATTTATTAAAAGCTTCTGCAGATGAAAAAAAGGAAAGGTGACAGTTTAGGTAAGGGTCACCTTGGTGCAGACCTCTGACCTCCAAGCCTTTAGGCAACTATGCTGTGACCATTGGAAATTGGCATATCACATAGATCTGTGGGCTGCTCTCATTCTGAACAGTTTAGTTTTACAGAAGCTGTAGTTTCTGAGCCTCATAACTGGCATCTTAAATGCTCGGATTATGCTCTTTGTTATGCAAAAGGGAGTGTTATCACTGATCGAAGTAACAAATGCATCACTTCTATTTAGATTGTTTTGTTTTTACTTTCCAGGAAACACTCTTGGATAAAAAGAAAGTCTCCCTGATAAGTGCTACAGCATCATGTTTCTTCACACCCATGGAAGTGTGTCCATCCACATTTGAGTACCTGTGCCTGAAGATTGCAGTTTTTTTGGCTTTTTTTTTTTTAACTTTTGATTTTGGGTTTTATATCTTTTTCTTTTTTTTAATCTTAATTCTTTGGTATAAAGTACTTTAACATTTATATTTCATTGCTATATTACAGTTTATATTTTCTGAGGTAACTTCTGAATTTTTTCCTCCTTAACCATTAATGTTAGAATTTATTTCTAAGAATCAGTCAACATGTATACTCTTAATAGTGAATTTCTTTGATTTAGCTGGCCTGACTAATCATTAACAAGTACTCCTGATTTATATCTAGACATTTTTATTTGCTCAAAATGTTCTGTGTGGTGGACATGGTGACAGAGGTGGCTGTGCATATTGGTGGCAGGATACTTGCTTATTAGAATGAAGTCACTGTTAACTTTATTTATGCAGAACACCCAAAACTAATTTTGCTGCTGCAGCTAATACGGTTAATTCATCTGCACATTTATCTGTTAACCAGGTAAAACAGGGGAGTTTATCTAATGAGATACATGTTTATACTTAAATAGCTTTTAAAAAGCAGGATTTCAGGGTTGAATTTTAAGAGCTCTGGATTCTAGTGCCAGGTCATTTTCAAACCTCTGTAGAGAACTCACTACAAGGCCTTTATACTGTGGACGCAGACTCTGCTGTGGAGAGAAGCAAAGCAGCTATGAGCTACAGCTTCATGTTGTATCAAGACTCTTTACACACTAAGAGTCAGTAAACTTTTTACTCAACTAAAAAGGCAATACTTTTTTAAGAAACCAAAATGTTTATATTTTATAGTGCACTTTAATGTACTTTCTATAACTAGGTGCAAAAGATCTGCCATGGCAGTGGAAATCATGGTCCTTGGCTGGCATGGATCTGAATCCAGGCTTGTGATTGGGTAGTGCTCCATTTGATGCCAAAATGCCTGCCAGGTTTCCCTCTAACTCTTCCCTTTTTCAGTGATTTTCTATCAAAAGGAAAGTAGCAGTTTTTTGTTTTTAATGTGCAGACTGTCTCATCTGTTTTCAGCCACTGTCACTTTTTCCCTAGTTTGTATAGCAGAAATGTCTTCATGACATGAATGAAAGGCACTTCAGATCTGTGCTGCAAGCAGGTGATCAGAGCCATGCTTGGTTTATATTCTGGCCAGACTTCTCGCACCTACCATGTCTTCTAATGTCAGTTAACAGTCTTAGAAAGGGGCAAGTAAAGGAGACAGTGGTGTGGAGGAAGCAAAGCAGGTGCTAGTTTAGTGCTTGGTTGATGATGAGGTAGGGATTTATGTGTAATTCAGGCAAAAAGTCAATAGTACTAATGAAATGAAAAATAGTACTAATGAAATGAAACTTAAAATTTGTTAGTTAAAAATTACAGAAAATACGATGTTTGCTTGCTTTCCTCTTTTATTATTCTATCACTGTGAATGGTCAGGGGGATTCATTGTGTGTAGTTCCTACTAAGAAAAGTATTGATGACTTTAGAGTGCATCCATGCAGTCCTTTGTTTGGGTTATTCTGACATTAAGTTTGTTGGAAAAAGAATTGTTTTTTTTTTTTTGGTTTTGTTTTGTTTTGTTTTTCCTTTCTTTTTAAAAAAGCATTTCCAAGCATTCAGTGTAAGCCCTGTGTTTGTGAGTTTGCCACTTAGAGCCAGCTGATATCCAAGGATTGCAGTGTATATTATGAGGTATGGCAGCCCACAGTTCTAATCCTCTTCAGTTTTCTGCCCAAATCTAAACATACACATTTGCTAACAAATATTTGCTCTTTCACTAAGAAGTAACCTGTACCTATAGAAATGTATTTTGAAAATATTTTACACTTCAACTTTGTATCCATTTAAACTAACCCTTTTTCAATAAAGCACTATTGTTTAGATAATAAATGAGTAGTCCTTCTTATTTGAGTAAGGTGTGAGGTTCACTGGGAAGATTCAGGACCCAATGACAATTGTATCAGAACAAGAAGTTACATGTTTTCTTATGCTTTCATCAGTTGAGTATGTTTTCATGAGAAGTAACCCAGATGGCCCAAAAGAAATGGTACAGCTGGGACAAAACTATGTACAGGTTATCAAAAGGTCTATAGATTATTTGGTAAAAATGGACACTAAGACTTCATAGTTAAGTTTACTAATTATAAAATGAAACAACAACTGTTAAACATAGTGGGAAATAAAGGTGATCCATTATATATTTCTAATTCTCCATATTTGTAAGAAAGATAAGTTAGGAAAACAGCTTTTTAATTTGCTACACAACTTCATTTATTTGTTGGTTGGTTTGTTTGAGACTCACTTTGTAGCCTGGCTAGCCTGGAACTCTATGTAGAACAGGCTGGTCTCCAACTCTAGAAATCCATCTGCCTCTGCCTGTAGAGTGCTGAGATTAAAGGTGTGAGCCACCACTCAGATTGTTAAGTTTTCATTCTATGTGTATGAATGTTTTGCCTGCTCGTGTGTTCTGTACCATGTGCACATCTAGTGCTCAGGGAGGTAGAAAATAATGTCAGATCCCCTGGATCTGAAGTTACGGACAGTTTTGGGTAGCCGTGTGGGTGCCAGGAATCGGATTTGGGTGTTCTGGAAGAGCAGCCAGTGTTCTTAATAACTAAACTATCTCTCCAGCCCAGGAAAACAACTTTAAAAACCTGAATTTGGAATAGTGAGATGGTTCAGTGGTTAAGAGTATTTTGCCATCCAGGCTGATCAAACCTTAGTTTGATCTGGGGACTCAAAAAGGGGAAAGAAAGGACTTGCATACATACATAAAATAAATGTTTAAGACACACACAAACCTAAACTTTATCGTAATCTGGACGAATTATTGTAATCTGGGTGGAAGATCAACCTCATCTTGGCCTCTTGCCCAGTTGGCAGCCTAACCACTGGGTTGACCACCTAGTACCTTCCCAGCCCCTCTCTTCCTCCTGCTTTTTTTTTTTTTTTTTTTTTTTTGCGGGGGTGTTAGATTCTCTGTGTAGGCTTGGTTGTCCTGTTTGCTTTGTAGACCAGGCTAACCTCAAACTCACAGCCTTCCTCCTGTGTCTACCTTCGCCTCCCTGAGTGCTGGGATTAAAGGCGTGTACCACAACTGGCTTCTTCCTCTTGTTTTCTGAACAGCACACTGACCTCAAGGCTGTGAGGCTCCTGCTCTCCAGGTCATTGAGGTTGCTCATGTCTAACCACATTCCTGCCCTGTCCAGCTCCTTACGATTGACAGCACACTCAGTGGCAGTGGCTGGTTAAAGGAAAGGGCTAAGGTGGTGGAAGAAGGTGAGAGGTCTCCTCACATTGCTGAGCCCACTCCTTGCCTAGTGGGCTGAGGCTCTCCCAGCTTCTCTTAGGAACTTTCCAAAGGCCAGTGCTCAGAATCTCTTGGGGCTATGCTAAAATCGTTCCTGGATTTATTTAGCTTGGACTGGTTGAGAGGGTTAGCTTCCTATTGGGCCGTTCATTTAATCAATGTAAGAAAGCAGGTGTGCTTCAGGTCACA
Organism: Meriones unguiculatus; assembly: GCF_030254825.1. Taxonomy (NCBI): domain Eukaryota; kingdom Metazoa; phylum Chordata; class Mammalia; order Rodentia; family Muridae; genus Meriones; species Meriones unguiculatus. The sequence goes on from NC_083362.1 coordinate 78,477,543, forward strand.
AGAATAGAGGGCCCAGAATCTGGTCTCATCATTTTCATTCCTACAAAGAACCTCAAATCCATAATGGAACAACGAAGGTTTCCAAGGCTCTTCCTTGGCATAGCCTGCCAAGTACATCACCTCAAAGGCAACTTTTTAGGAACATCTGGTGCCTACAGAACACAGTTCCACTTTTCCAGGTTGAGCAAGATGGATAGGAGATAGGAAGGAGGCCGGCAGTTAGTGGCCTGACCAAGGCTATGAATGCCAAGAAAGTCCCGCGAGCTGGCAGTCCCAGGCCCCACCCAGAAAGGGGACCGCCCCCCCTTGTCAAAGCCTGGCTGTAGGCTCAGACCCGCCTGTGTGCCAGAGTCCCGCCCAAGGCCTACGTAAGGCCCACCCGCGTTCCAGAGTCCAGCCCTGGGGTGAGTCCTCCCCTTGTTCGGAAGACACGTCCGAGACCGAATCCTCCGACCGTGCCAAAGTGAAGACAGAGAACTCCCGGCTCTAAGTCCCTCCCAGCACTGAGCTCTCGTGTCCTAAAGCTCCTCCCAAGACCAAGGACCCGCCCAGCGTGCCGAAGCACGGTTCCACCCGCGGAAATGCTGCACAGCTTTGCCTTTGACTTTATGGTTCTCTCTCGCCCCGCCCTGCTCCGTGTGGCCGCCAATCAGAGCTAGGTGCTGCGCTCGCAGGCGCCAGTCCGCCCGCAGGCCAATCGGTGGTGCGTCCGCGGGGGGCGGGGCTGCGGCGGACGCGGCGGGGGCGGGGAAGCAGGGGCTCTCCGGAGCGGGCCGCGCGGGCGCACTACGTGGAGGAGGCCTGGCTGGCGGCGGCGCGGGCCGGTGTGGCACGGTGAGGACGCGGCGGCCTGGGGCGGGGTGGGGGTTGAGTCGCGCTGGGCCGGGCGGGCGGGCTTGCGCTTCCTTCGTCGGCCGGATCTCCGCGGAACCCGACCCGGACCAGGCCTGAGGCTGCCCGTCCACCAGAGAAAGTCCACGCCCGGCTCTGGGGCCTTCGTGAGGCGCGCCAGCTCCCCTTCGAGTCCGCGTTTGACAACACACGTCCGTGAACGGCCTGTCGGTGGAAGGAGAAGGGAGGACAGTCCAGACTAGATGTCTGCTGAGAACTGCAGTGTTGCTTGTGTAGATGAGCAGTCTGGGGATGGCTGAGAGCTGTGGAGTTCAGTCTGGAGCCTGGCTGTCAGCAGAGTACTGAGGGCAGGAACTTCACACGTGGACGCCAGCTGTCGAGGCAGGGGGATGATCAGAGTCTGAGCGACACTCGTGTATAGTTAGTGTTCCGAGGAGAGTTAAGGGCTATTAGAATGCCCTGGTGAGCACCCCCTCCTCCAGTGCTCAGCAAAGCAGAAACCTTAAGAAGCAGCACCAGGAGCCATAAATGAAAGCCCAGAAGGGCATTGGCCACACCCTGATTTTTCTTCTCAGCCTTTCCTTTAAAACTGAGAATCAGGTGTTAATGTTCTTACTTTACTGGGATCTAGAAATAGTCCTGTCCCGTTGCATTTTACTCATCCTAGATTATAAACACCTTTGCCATTTACACACGTGGCAGTGATTTCTTAAGGTAGTTCATTTCCTAGTAGTGCTGGTGAAAAACTAAAGCAGTCATGAAAGAAATAATGTTGATACAGTGGAAAGGCTTAAAATTCCGGGCAGAATCTTTAAAGGGTGGCTTTTCTCTCTAGCTTTGTTCTGTTTCCATGAGGTATTTTTTTTTGACTGGGCCACTGTGAAAATGTTTAGTAATTAGTGGGTAACACTGAATTTGAGTCGGTCTTGTGTTGGAAAGATGGAAGAGGTCATTTGAAATGGGGAGGTTGCTCCATTTCAATCTTGCTGGCTAAAAAAATTTTTTTGTGAGTTTCTAGATATGAAAAGTCATTTATGAAGCACTTGGTGGCCATTATTTTGTCAGTTCTAAAGTCTTCAAAGGGGACATGGCCAAGTTGCACAGCCTCTTCCCCATCCCCCATCCCCCATCCCCCACCGTCTTTGTTGAGACAGTTTCCATAACCCAGGCTGGCCTGCAACTCATCATCCTCCTGCCTCAGCCTTTTGAGTGCTGAGAGCACAGAAAGACCTGTGAGTGGGTTTAGGATGACACTCTGGGAATTGTGCAAAACCAGTCATCCACCCTGCTTCTCTAATACCCTTGTTTTGCCACATTATATGGATGCTAACACGGAGTTTAGGCTCTTTCCCACAAATTCCTTTACTAAAGAGGAAGTCTGTATTCGGTACTGCCCTCATTTACCCCTTCCTTAGGTCCCTCATCCATAGAGCCAGTTATTAATGTACCTCAGACCGTTGTTGTGATGACTAAGAATTTGTTTTTAAAAGCTGCTAAGATGCCCTGCATCCAGTAGGTACTTAATGAACTTCAGTTATGGTTACTGTCTAGTCAAAGAACAACCTGACTAAAAGGTAGTGTAAAAGGAACTTTTATTCTCCTGGTTCAGTGTTGTCTAAGAGGCTTACTGACTCTGTCTGCCAACCTGGGCCTTGTACAACCTGGAAGCTTGTAGCCTCTATACAGTCGAATCTAGGCCTAGAATATTTTCAGCCTCAAGACTTACTGCTGAATAAGCTCACACTTTTTTTGGTCTTACTGAGCTCTGGGCTGTCTTGTTCAACTCAGCTGTTCTGCCTTAAACTCTTCTCTCAACTAACTTATTCACTCTGGCTTTTCTCAAGGCCCATTTGGCCTCAAACTCTACAACTCTGCTCTTCTGGCTCCTTTTCTGGCTCAGTCTTCACCTGAGTTCTCCCTCTGCAACCTGTCTCTGTATTAATGTCCCAGCAAAAACTGCTTTCCCTTTCTCTTTCTCTGTATCCCCCCCACCTCCTGCATTACCTCTTAAATAGCTTACCTTTCTGCTCTCTTCTCGTGAGAGGTGGGTGTATCCTATTCTGTCAAATCTTTCTCCAATGGTCACCTTTTTTGCCACACAGGTAAACATCACTTTCAAACATGAGTGCTTCTTCTACAAACTATCTTTACCTTCTTTGGGATTAAAGGCCTGTACCACTGTGCCTCGACCTAGACTTTTCTTTACCTGAAACTTCCTCTATATCAGGCTGGCCTTGAACTCAGTTCTGCTCCTCTCTGTCTCCTGGATTAAAGGCATATTTGTATTCCAGCCAGATCACACAGTCAGAGAAGGTCTTTGGATGGGATCTCTGGCCAGAACAGTCATGTTCTGAATTAACATTCCTCTACAAGGTAGTCAGGCCAACCCTGGATATTTGTAAGAACAGTTGAAGTAGTGATTCTACAGAGTTATCCCTATTGGAGGGAAGGATGTGAACTGGATTGCCTAAGCAGATAGTCGTCCATAGGTAATTCTATGGGACACTATTTAAGTCTATTTGTCAGTTTCCTTCTTCAAGTCATATGAACACCTTCTGTATTCGGATGTTAACAGGTTTCTCTAAATTCTGCCTGCCATTTCAGGTTACATTCATAGTTGCATTCTCCTTTCGTGATCTTTGTACTGTCCTGCCATGCTAGGCGTGCAGCTAGGACACATTGACCAGCTGGGTGATGTTAGTCTGTTCTCAAGATCATTATGTACAGAGTCCTTTCTAGTTATCTGTTGAGATAAGGGTTTTACTTTATCAATGAAAGCTGAAAATCTGAGGATCCCATAGAACTTCATATGATAAAACCCAGTGTTGTGATTTTCTCACGTTTATGTTAGGGACAATTGTGGTCTACTACTTTTGGAAAGCAACTACCAGTATGTAATGTTTTGATTTTTGAAATCCCACTTTTAAAAAATAATGTGATAAGCAAACCTTGTATCAGTTAGGTGGTTAAGTAAGTACACTTGGCCAGTGAACATTCTTTGTCAAGCTCATTCCTGTCCCTCCTCAAAGCATAATTTTAACTATTTTGATCCTGGGAAATATACTTTAAATATTCCTTTAACCTTAAAAATGAAATGGTGTGCACACAAAAATTAAAGTGTAAAAAAATACAAATAAAAGTTAATTCATTAAATAAACATTGGTTTAGTATGAGAACAAGAAGCTAGGAATGTTACTGAATTTATAATGAGCAAGTGCTTTCCTAGAATACACAAAGCCCTGAGTTTGATCCTTAGTGTCACAGAAACCTGACATAGTGATCCATCCCATAATCTCAGCTGGGTGGTAGAGACAGGAAAAGCGGAAGTCAGTGTTATCAAAGACAGTCTGGGGTACATGAGACCCTGTTTGGAGAGAAGGAAAGAAACTTTAATTATCTGACGTAGAATCCTTTTTCTCTTAGCTCATTATTTTTAGTTTCCTTTTCTTGACAGTGAGAAAATATACTTCATTCCTCTAGAATAGCTGATAAATATTTATTAGTAGGATACATAATTTTTGATTTCACAATAGGTATATTTTCTAATGGTGCACAAACAGCTTTGTATCCCCGGGTGGCGGGGGGGGGGGGGAATGGACAAATTTTATTCTGTTTTGTACAGTTACATCTAAGTTGTATTTACAGTTGTAGTTCTACATCATTTCCTGCTTCTCTGATTGGTAAGACTTGTACTTTGTCTTCTGAAAGCTGAACTCAGCCTAGAGTTTAACAAATCTATTGATATATTTTCTGGAAAAAGAGCTTCTGGCTCCTTGAATTTCAGTCTTGTTTCTTGTCCATTCCAGATACCATTAGACCCATTTGTGTTGCCTTAAGACCTTATCACATAGCTCCTAGGGCCACACAGGGTGTGAAAAATTGAATTCATTCCTCTAGAATAGCTGATAAAATTTTATTGGTAAGATACATAATGTATGATTCTAGGAGCTCATCTCATTTGAATGTACACAAAACTAACTACAGGAAACTTAAATGTGCTTTCTTAGCTGGCCCTCTGAAATGCCAGCTGCTCCTCCAAGCTCCCTTCTCACAGGGAAGAATGGCACAGCAAGGTTACAGTGGAAAGATCCAACAACCATAAGCGATTACAATCAGAATTTTGGTAAATTTTAAAGAAACATATGACCACAGGAACACTCTGCTTGGGGCCTTACCAGTACCTTGGAAGCGGTCCATGTGAGAGAAACCTGAGCCAGACTAGTTTTTTATCATCAGGTTACTTTGATTGGGACAGTTTTCCACCCCATTCTTGATGCCAAATAAACTAGTAGTGTGTGAAGATCCTAAGTGCATTTTCATTGGCTAGCAGAAATTTGTTTGGGAAGGAGGAAATGAACTTACAAGGCTTTACTAAGTAGTTTATGTTTTTTATTAAAGTTACAGTTTCTTCAGTTTTAGTTATTATGGAAAGCAGTGGAGAACGGACCACAGTATATGAGTAATAAATCAATCCCAGCGTTAAAGGGATTTATTTATTTATTTATATTTATTTATTTTTTTGGTGGGAGAGAGGGAGACAGGGTTTCTCTGTGTAACCCTGGCTGTCCTAAAATTCACTCTGTAGCCCAGGCTGCACTCAAACACAGAGATCCAACTGCAAGCACCACCACACCCAACTTTTTAATTGAAATGTTTCAGAAAAACAAAACAAGAGAAACTATAATTCTTAGACAAGAGGCAATAGTTCCCCTTTTCCTCCCCCTTCTCCTCTGGAAGGTTGGCAGCCATTAGTAAAAACTTGAAACAAGCCATTACAGGTGTTTTCAGGAAGCTGTGTAATTTAAAGGCAGCATACATTTATTACTGTAAGCAGTTGGTAAAGAATTTTACATTGAAAAAAAGAGTAAAAATTAGTCCTTTACCCTCTCTCAGTGAGTGCCAGCATAAACATTTTTGAAGTTGTTTTTTAAGGGATGATGGGTTTATTTTGGTTCCTGGTTTAAAATGTGTGAGGGTGGAACTTAGTTTCTGGGAGTTGTAGGATGCACACTGCATTCTGGCCCTCCCACTCATTGGCTGAAACATTTGGATGTGTGCATGATGTAGCTGTTGAGGACTCTGGAAGCAAATGAGCAGTGGAGATGAAGGCCAGAATTTGGAGCACCACTCTATCAACAGAGAGCTCCTGCTTTCCCTCCACTGTCCCCCGACCTGCTATCAGAATATTCAGAACCTGGAGATGGACTCCTGGTAGGGATAGGGAGAACTACAGAGAAGCCTTCTAGTTTGGGATCCAGAGGAGTGTTGGCATACTTTTAAAAATTATTTTGTTTTAGTTTCTTAAGCCTCTTCCTCCCTGCTCCACCCCTTATCCCTTCTACCATCCCCACCCCAGGTAGGAAGGAAAGAAGGTTAGTGGGGAGAGGGGTTGGAGTTTTCCTTAGCTACTTCCTGCTGGTTAGGGTTATTGGGTTCCTTGGGGCAAAGTCAATCCTCATTTCAGGAGATCTCCAACTTCTTCCCCTGATGCTGCATCAACAGCAACCAGGAGCAGCAGGGAGAAGCACCAGGAGCCGCCTTCTTTGGAGCCCCACAACACTCTGGGCTCTGGCATTATTCTCTCTCCAGAGTCCTCAAATTTAAACTATCTGCAGCTGGCAAAGAGCCCTTCTCAGAGCCCACATGAGATAGACAGTTTGCTGCTCTGGACAGTCTGAATCAGTCCCGTAGCCCACACCTGGGATTAAAACAAAAACATGTTTACACATCAAGAATCAAAACTTCCACAACAGAGGAGAGTGGGAAAAGCCCACCATTTTCCTCCTTTGTCTCTCAGTCATTCCTGTAGCTGTTGCTTTTTTCCTCTCTTCTCTCTTGGAGCTTTATCCCAGACAAAGTACAGTATAATTCATGGGCAAGCAGGGTTGCTAAAACCCGAGATTTCTGGCTAAAGGACTGAAAAGGGAAGTCTTATGAACAGAAAAATATACCAGAGAGATCATAGAGAGAAAGCTTGAGAAAGTTGTCCCTTAAAGTTTTATGGACTTAGGAGCTCAGCATTGAGCATATAAGTCAAAAACTGAGAACCCAGGAGCTGGAGAGATGGTTCACCAGTTAAGTACACTAGCTGCAATTCCAGAGGACCTGAGCTCATTTCCCAAAACCAATACGGCAGCTCACAACTATCCGTAACGCTAGTTCCAAGGGATCCAATGCTTTCTTCTGGCCTCTGCAGCTAGCATCAGGATAAGTGGACAGCTGTAGAGTTCTACTGAGGAATATCTGTGGCTCTGAAGTGCACTGAGTCGGTATTCTACAGAAGACTGGATGATAAGCCTGAATCCAGCCAGGCTTATCAGAAATACCAGTTTGCTCCACAGGACCACACTCCAACAGCACAGTGTTTTAAAAGTCTAGGATATAATCCAAAGATACTCCGATATGAAAACCCAGGGAAATGCTCACAAGCAAAAGACAGACTAAAATTGAAATGATATAAATATTGAACTAATCTGAGAATTGTTTGGTTATCAGTGTGCTGGCTAGTCTTATGTCAACTTGACACATAAACTACAGTTACCTGAAAGGAGGGAATCTCAACTGATTTGAATTTGAATTGAATCTCCATAAGATTTGGCTGTAAGGCATTTTCTTAATTAGTGATTGATGAGGAAAGGCCCAGCCTGTTGTGGGTGGTGCCGTCCCTGGGTGGTGGTCCTGGGTTCTATAAGAAAGCAAGCTGAGCAAGCCAGGGGAGACAAGCCGTAAGAAGCATCCCTCTTTGACCTCTGCATCAGCTCCTGCTTCCAGGATCCTGCCCTGTTTTAATTCCTCTCCTGACTTCCTTCAGTGATGAACAGTGCCTCTGGAAGTGTAAACAGAATAAACCATTTTCTCCCCACCTTCTTTTTGGTCATGGTGTTTTAAGACAGGATTGTGGCCTTGTGGCCATTAATTCTTTCTTTCTTTTTTTTTTTTAATTCATTTTACATGCCAGTCATAGCCTGCCCTCCTTATTTCCCCATCTCCTCCTTCCCATTCCTCAGAGAAGGGGAGCCCACCCCTACCTGCCAACCCCAGCATATCAAGTTGATCAGGATTGAGTGCTGCTTCTTCCCCTGTGGCTTGGAGAGGTAGCCCCACCAGGGGAAAGTGATAGAAAAGCAGGCAGTGGAGTCCATGTCATTTAGCCAAGAGTGAGTCCAGATTTAAAACCTGCATTTCCCTTACTAGGAGACCCATATGAGGACCTAGCTGCCTATCAACTATATCTATGTAGGGTATGGCCATTAATTCTTAGCATTCATCCCGGAAAGGTATTATATAGCAAAGACACTTTGCAGATATAATTAAGGGGTACTAATCAGCTAACACTGGATTATTCAGGTGGCCACCCACATGATTAGAATTCTGCAGAGATCTTTCTCCAGCTGATACCAGAAGAGAGACAGGTTAAGATGCTAGAAGGAACCAAAGGCCAAAAATGCAGGTGGCCTGTTGGTATACCTAGGGGTTAAACTGGGCTTACCGTACTTGCCTAGTCCTTGTGAGGCCCACCACAAAAAGTTTTGGTTTTTTTTTTGGTTATAGAATTTTTTTTGCATAAAATTAGAACATCTAGCAATTGTCCAAAGCACAGAGTGAAGGAAATGATAAATCTATTCAATGCCCAGATACTGAAACAAAGTGACAATAAAGCTGTTAGGTTATAAATATCAGTTATGTCCAAAGAAATGTCTTGGACCATTGTCTTGCTTTTCTGTGGTGTTTGTCTGTAGGTCGTCTTCCTTTCTGCAGCTCCCATTGGTCATGCCCAGGAAGGAAGACTGTGATCACAGAACTTTATGAGGCTTAGTTTATTTTTGGCTGATAAATGCTATAAATTAGTTGACTTCAAAAGCACATGAACTTTCAGTTTATTTTACAATTGAGCTGCTTATAAGAGATGTGGGTTGGTAGCAGACTTGGGACTGGATCCTGGTGATAATTCTAAAACTTACCACCAGGCATCTGCTGTCCTTATTCCAACAAATGCCTGTCTCACTCTGGCTTTTGTTGGTATGATGTATGTGTGCATACTTTGGGTGTACATACATATACATGTGGATATATATATATATGTATATACTTCAGGTGTCTTCAGTCACTTTCCACCTCACTTTTTTGAAACAACCTCTCTCTTACTAAATGTGGTTTGAATGAGAGTGGCCCTGAAGCTCATATATTTGAACACTTAGTCCCCAGTTGGTGGACTGTTTGAAAAAGATTAGGAAGTATGTGTGGGCTTTTTGGAAGAAGTGTGTCATTTGGGGTGGGTTTGAGGTTTCAAAAGATTCTTGCCATTCCCAGCGTACTCTTTCTACATCCAGTCAAGATGTAAGCTCTTCCACTGTCCCTGTCCCAACACCTTTGTTCTGCTATCATGGACTCTAACCCTCTGAAAAAGCAACTTCTTTTATAAGTTGCCTTGGACATGGTGTTTTATTACAGCAGTAGAAAAGGGGCTGAGACACTAAACTTAGAGCTTACAAATTAAGCAAGACTGGTAAGCCAGCGAACTCCAAGGATCTGCCTGTCTCCGCTTCCCCAGCACTTTCCAGGAACTTAATAGGCACAACTGAATTATTTGGCTTCTGGGGATCCAAGCTCAAATCCTCATGCTTGTATAGGATTTCCAGTTGGGCCATTTCCCCAGCTCTTCCATGGCCTTTTAATGTCCTAATAATCTGCTGACATCAGAAGTTCTTGACTGGTCTCCCTGAGGTTTGAGAAACCAGTGTTTGCTGGTAGGTTCACTGGTCAGCATATGTGCAGGGCATGACTGCAGGTGTGGTTTCAGTGGTGCTGAGGCCATGTCAGATTCCATCTGGCAGTGCAGCTGTGTCTGGAGAGGAGCTCTATAGGAGGGTGTGGATGTTCACACCTGCCCATTTGCCTAGCCAGCTGTTTCTCATTAGTTCTTTGAACCTTGCCCTGTAATATAAAAACCAACAATGTTTTTCAGCTTCTGCATATTGATTAACTTACTTAGTTACTTATTTAAAAAAAAAAACAGTTGTGCAGAATGAGGGACCCATCTCTTGCTATACTGCAGTAGTATAGTGCAAGGTTGAGAGACTGGGTAAGAGTCTATTTATCATCAGCTATGAAAAACTATTCTGGTGAGATGGCTCAGCCAGTAAAAGCGCTTGCTGCCAAACCTGAGTTCATCCTTGCAACATGCATGAAAGAACGAGAGAACCTACTCCCACAGTTGTCCTAGGACCTCCACAGACACATGCTGTGGCACAAATATGTCCACATACAAACTCACACACAAACATAAATGTTTTTTAAGTTCATAACATTGAGTAGATTTGAAGCCTGTTGGACAAATTTCATGAAAGTTATAATTATCGTATTCTGTCCTGTTTGGTTAGGGAATAAAGAAGTTTGCTTCTTAACTCTCCCTTTAGGACCCAGAACTTCAAGGAAGACAGATGCTCACTGCCCAACAGCATTGTAGTCATCTCCTTTCTATGGACAGTAGTAAATTGCGCCTTTGTCCAGGGAGAGCAAGGATCGTGGTAGCCAGATCAAGTCTCAAAGCTGACTCTTGCTTCTGGGTTAAGTGTTCCTTGGCAGCCCCCTCTTATTTATTTTTTAGAGCAGTTTTTAGTGCCAAGCTTTCTTATACACATTCCTATACATCCTCCCACCGTCAGCAGTCCTTACCAGAGTAGACATCTGTCACATCACCACCATCCCCACAGCCTTTGCCAGCTTTTAAGCTGAATTTTCCAACTGTAGAAAAGGACATGTCATAGGGGTTTTTTAAATGTTATTTTTAAATAGGAACATAACCAAAGCAGCAAAATTTGTGCTGGTACAAAATGATGGAAATTGTATCCATCTACCAGAGATATTTTTAGGAGTGGAGACTATGAAGAATTTCATTCACATGGAAAAAAAGCTGAGAAAGTTGTTTGAGTCCTCTATATGTTTCTGTTTCTTTTCATTGTCCTTTTGTGGACTTCTGGGGTGCTGCTCCAGCAGGTACTGAGACACGTCAAAAGCTGAGCATGCGTAGGCTCCCAGAGACATGTGGCCTTATTATGTTTCTGCCTAGCCTTCTTATTTATAAGCCTTCTTATTTATTTATAACTTTATTTAAAGTTCATTCCTGTTAGAGCATATATTACATAAGGCAGATTTGGCGCATGCCCCACCCCCAGTTTTCCTCATGTCAAACGAAAGCAAATGATACTGAGTGAAGGAAGCAGCCTATGCTGCTTCTGAAGCAGTTGAGAGATCAGAGATGAAGGTTAACCAGTGTTCACAACAGTGGGATTGTCTTATCAGTTATCTATCAAGTTCTTTACTTTTAATCTCTCCTAAACTTAGTAATACACTAATCCTTAAAGTCTTATCCTTAAGTCTCTGTCTCAAACTTCTCCTTGAAGCTGAGTATTTGTTAAGTAGGTAGTTCATGCTGCATTAGAATAGCAAATAGATTTGTCTTTGAAATTGCGGCAGCATGCCTCCAGGTCATTGCTTACCCAAACCAGTGTGAATAAAAGTGTCTTAGGACTCTGGATCTCAGCTGTAGCTCTGTGACTTACTTTGAGTCAGATGAAAAGAAATACAGAGGTTAGTGCAGTGCTCAGAGGTGTCCCTAGTGAGACACATAATACAGGAGAGCTTTAATATCCCTCAAGCACTTCTGTGTCTTTAGTCTCATGGTAGATAAATTCATTAGTGTTAAATGAAAAGTTATAGCTAGGGAGAGAGTAAATCTGTATTGAATATATATATATATATATATATAGAGAGAGAGAGAGAGAGAGAGAGAGAGAGAGAGATGATGAACTTATGGCTTAATTTTGTAGGGTTTTCTAAAGATTCATTTTATATGTGCACATATATCTAAAGATTCATTTGTATTGTGCACATGCTCATGCCGGTGCCTTTGGAGACCAAAAGAGGGTGTCTGGTCCCCTGGAACTAAAGTTTCAGATGGTTGTAAGCTTCTGGGTGTGAGTGCTAGGAACTGAGCCCAGGTTCTCGTCAAGAACAACAAGCGCTCTTAACCCCTGACCCATCTCTCCAGCTCCATTCATTTTGTTTTTGTGTTTAAGAGCATTTGTTCTTGCAGAGGACCTGGGTTTGATTGCCAGCACCCACATGACAGCTCATAGTTGTCCATAACTCCTTACAGGAATCCAGTGCCCTCCTCTGACCTCCTCAGGAATCAAACATGCATGTGGTACACAGACATATGTGTAAACAAAACACTCTAAAAAAATAAACAAATCTTTAAGAAGAAAGGAGAGGAGGGAGTAAGGCATGCTTGCTGCTTTTTTGTGAAGACATAGGTTTGGGTCCCAGAACCCCCATGGTGGTTCACAACCATCTGTAACATCAGTACCAGAGGATCCAGTGCTTTCTTTTGATCTTCACACACAAGCTCCTAAAGACATGTGGTACACACACACACAAATATATTTTGTAAAAAAGATCCACGCTCATTTTCCAACACCCATATGGTGGCTCATAACTGCCCATCATTCAAGTTCCAGGAGATTTGATGCCCTTTTTGACTTCAGATACTGTATGCACATGGTGCTCAGACATACATACAGGCAAAACACCTGCCTTACACAAAAAATTAAAAAGGGCTAGAGAGATGGCTCAGCGGCTAAAAGCACTTGTTAAAACAGAACATCAGTGTGCAGGCTGGTCTTGTGACCATCATAGTCTCCAAGATGCCGAGTGTTGCATGTGTGTGTCACCACACTTGTGTGGCTCACTGTTGTATAAAGTGTCCTAGGAGTACTTACCCTGTGCCCTGTGTAAGTGAGAGAGGGACTCTTATTCGTGGTAATAACTTCCCTTTCATTTCCTTTGTTTACATTTTTCCATCTTAGTGTGTACTTCTAGGCCTTGTGGTTGTCCTTGTTCATTTTCTTAAAACTGCATGGTTAGATGCAACTATTTTATATTTTAAAAAATACAATGGAAAACCTGAAGAATTTTCCACTATAGACATACTTAGAAGCTGAGCCCAGTGTTGTGCCCATTGCCCAACATGTGGGAAGCTGAGGTAGGATTGATTTGAGCCATGAGCCAGGGAGCATAACAGTATCCTGTCCCTGTATAAATACATATAAAAATATAAGTGAAAATTATATAGTAAAAAAATTAGATAAATAGCCTCTAAAAATATTTTGACTTTATGTATTTTCAGAGTTGTAGCCTTATTTAAGGGAAGATTGGGTGTGATGACCAGAGTAAAACACAGACCTTTCAGAAGAACTAACTTAAGTTAATCATTTTCCCATCACTGTAACAAACCACATATGGAAGAAGCCTTTGTCTTGGTCATCTCAGGTTTTAGTCCATAGTCACTTCCCTGTTGCTTCTGGCTTCATAGGTGGTGAAACAGAGCTTCATGGTAGGGAGCATGTGGTGGAGTGAAGTGGCTGACCTCAACAAAGGCAGAAAGACACTGACCAGCCCTGACTTACTTCCTTCAAGTAGGCCGCAAGGCAGTGGTTCTCAACCTTCCTAATGCTGTGATCCTTTAATACAGTTCCTCATGTTGTGGTGATCCCCAACCATAAATTTATTTTTATTGCTACCTCATAGCTGTAATTTTGCTACTGTTATGAATACTAATGTAAATGTCTGTGATTTCTGATGGTCTTAGGTGACCCCTGTTTAGTCCACAGGTTGAGAACCGCTGTCCTTACTGGATGGCATTATTGCCATTCAATTATGAACCTGTCAGTGGGTTAACTCACTATGGGGTTGGTTAGAACCCTCATAATGCAATCATTTCTCAAAAGCCCATCAGATGGTAGACAGGCCTTTAACACTGGGACCTTTGGGAACAGTTCACACTCAAAACTTTAGCAGAGCATTTGATGATTCAGTATTTGGTAAATACTGATGAACATAGAGGTAACTGTTTGTATTTTCAACTACTTCCACTGTCGAGGCACCCTAAAGGTAGAAGTCTCAAATACATTTTAATGTAAGTGTATTTTTATTAAAAGTGTGTGAAAGTTAAATGAAAAGTTCATGTTTGTAGCTCTCAGAGCTTCAAAGGCTCATGTTAAAAGTGTGGGAACTACTCTTAAGTATTGGTCTTGTGGTCAGTCTTCAGTTTTATCTATGGTGGTGTATACAGTATGCTTCTTAGTGAGACAGTACAGATTTTTTAATGCCACTGATACTAAGTAACTACTTAGCTGGCAGACATAATGAGACCTGGTACTACCCTCAGGAGCAGACAGACAGGAGAGCTTCCAAAGAATGGTAGGCTACAGCTACCTGACCTTTACATGTAAGCAGTCGGTCTGTTCACTGGTTTGGACTGGCTTTATGTAGGAATTAAGCTGAAAATTTAACTTGGTACAATCATGTACTACTTCATCATTTTGCTCCTCACATTTTTTAAATATTTATTTATTTGCATATGTGTGGGTGCACTGTACTTTGGCACACTTGTGGAAGTCAGAAAATGGCTTTCTCGAGTCATTTCTGTCTTTTCCACCATGTGAGTCCTGGGATGGAGCTCAGGTCATGGAGCTTATGCTTGGCAAGGTGTCTTTACTTGCTGAACCTTCTCATTGGCCCTTGTGTTTTACTTTGCCAAAAGATTTTAGCCTTCTTTGATAAACTGAATGCATGGAGTACTTTTCAACCAAGATCCCTGTGGGATGTGGCTTTAAGAAGGATTCATTGGAAATGAGTCATGAAGCTTTCAAATGTATTTCAAAAGCTACAAGATCCTTTGTTTGGTTTATCTTGAAAGTAAGATATGCATGAAGACATGAAAGGACCCTCAGCGATGGCTGGCATATGAGAGAATGGGCTGGGAAGTGAGTGAGCTTGTTGTTGTTTTCTTAGTGCTGAAGAACTCAGACCCTTGTGTAGCTCTGAGCCGACATTCTGCCACTGAGCTACAGCCCCAGCCCAAGTTTAAAAGGTTACTACAGTTAGCAGAAGACATTTGCAGTTATTTAAGAGACATAAAGTAAGTTTTGCAGACTTCATTTTTTATTGGTTTAACATCTGATGTTTGTGTCTCATTTCCACCACTTTGGCCTGTATCTTTTGTTATGTTGTTTTACTGTTAAATATTTTTCTTGTTTTATTTTGTTTCTTTTTTAAGGTAAGTTCACTCTGAAGACCAGGCTGGCTTCAGATTCAGAGTCTTTTGCCTCTGCCACCTAAGTCCCCACACCCAGCTTGCTTAGTTTTGTTTTGTTTGTTGTTTTAGAGAAGATCCCATATAGACCAGACTCCTCTAGAACTCAACCATAAATATATTTAAGAAGGAAATTTTCCACAAATAGTAATTCTAGCTGATACTTAGCTTGCCCTTTGTTAGAAACAGTGAGGAAATTACCTATTGGATTTAACAGCTTAAAAACAGGCTTTTCCTTTAGTGCAACAGGGAGGATTGAAAATGATTCTGATCCTTTTGGATCTTTAGTGTCATTTGTTAGATGGTCATGCATAGTGATAACAGTGTTTTGTCGTGGGTTTGAGGTGGGACACACTTTGAGAATAATGTGGGGCAGATGTCTAGATTCACCAGTTGGTGCCACAGATTTCCTCCCATATGACCAGTGGCAACTGCTCTACCCCACAAAATAAATGGAGTACAAAGCTGGCAAAGACGAGTCTGGCTGTTTTCATGTACTTCAGCTTCATCCCTAGTAGTGCTGAGCCACTGTAAAAGACAGGTCCATGGTTGCTTCAGATTACTGTGAAGATGCCAAACACATGTTGATGCTATCCTATTACTTTTACTAGAAAGAACACTGTCTAGCACTTAGAGCAGATTGTTAGCACACATGACTAGACTGAAGGATGGAGACACACTGGTTAGTCAGCAGCACTGGGAAGAGAGATAGCTATGGGTTTTCTCCTTCTCCCATGTGAGTGGTAATGATGTCACTCATGAATGGCTGAAGGTTCAGTGAGTTAATCTATGTCCCTGGCTCAGAGCACCTTGGAAAATCTTTAAGGGTTTTATTCATTTTGAAAAACTTTATATTCCTTATTTTAATGTAATTTAAGACTCAAAACTTTAATACAAGATATTGAGGGTTTCTATGAACCCAACGTTTTGTTTGTTTGTTTGTTTACTAAAAATCGTTTTACTATCTAAATAATGTAGTTATTTAGTGTGTTTTTGTTTTACTGTTTCCTCTACTTTCAACTAATGAAGAATGGGGGAGATAGAAGGAACATACAGAGTTTTACCGACTTCAGGGACACGCTTGGGTGGCCAAACGACCTCAGTGGGAGTCAGTACCCTAGAGCCAGAGCAGACCCTCTCACCCAGGATGCAGGAGAAACAGCTGTGCATCAGAGTGAAGCTGCTGGACAGCACTGTGGAAGTGTTTGACGTTGAGGTAAGAGGCATGGGTTTTAAAGTATGTTTTCTTCTGTGTTCTCAAGTCAAGTAATTCTGTACCAGGTTCTTATAAGACTGTATGCTGTGTACTTATTCAAGTAACCTAGAGTTGCTTTGGCAACTACACAGCAGAGTGCTTGGAAATAGTAAATCTAAGATGACTTCCACCTGAAATTCTGATAGGATCCACTGTTTCCATTGTCTTTGTTTGTTTGATTTTTATTTTTTGGTTTTTCTTTATAGCTAAAAAAATATACCATAGCTAAAAATAAATACCATTTGTCTGTAAATAATGCTGCTTATGAATTTATTCATGTAAATGATTTTATGTGAGCATATGTTGTAAGTTCCATGGCAACTGACAAGGAAACCAAATTGCAACATCATCTGGTAACCCCAAGGTTTAGTCATTTTGAGGACTCACCAATCTGTTTTCCAAAGCTGTGGTACTACTCTTTCATTGCCAACAGCAGTGTTAAAAGGATTCTGATTTCTCCACATTCTTGAGCATTTTAATTCCAGCCATCTGAGTGGGTGTGGCATTTAGGAAATCGCTCCTGAGACAGATTGTAAGAACAAAGTGTGAGTCAGTCAAGGAGAGCCCTGTTTCTGACCTGAGTCAGCACAAGCAGAAAGAGCTTCTACAGTGCAAGGGCATGAGGAGCTGGGAAAAAGCAAAAACAAAACAGTGCTTCTTCTAGCCATAAAGACCCTGAAGAGGTGGCACGAGATGAGAACAAAAGCTTATTTGTATGATTTTAAAGCATCTTAGTTTCATCTAGAGGTGTTATCAAGTTTGTAGCAGTAAGAACTATATTGACCTCAGTGATCTTATCTGTCTGTCTGTCTGGTTTTGATTTGGTTTAGTTTTGGTTTTGAGATACCCTTTTATAATATAGCTGAAGTTGGCATAGAATTCACTGTATGTCCAAACAGTGACACTCAACTCAAACTCACCTATAATATTAAATACAAATTAAAGTAATAGCAGATCTGGTAGTATAGCAGATCTGTGTCCCAGCACTCAGAGGGCATACCACTACTTAGAGACCAGCCTGAGCTAGAGTGAGACTGTTTAAAAAAGCCATTACTCAGCTGGAGCCCCTCCCATTCTTCGGAGTTCTTTCTTCTTTTTTAAAATAAATTAACATTTGTGTTCTTACTTCTAGTCCAGATTTTTATATGCTTCTTGGGCTTGAGAGAGTGAACTCAGAAGCCACTTGCCTCTGGGAGACTTTGCTGGTGGTTGAATATCTAGAACTCCAGAACCCTGAGTTAAGCTCACCAAAAGCCATGAAAGGCTCCATCACACTCAAAGTACCCTACTTACGTGGAAGTCCCACCAAGATTAAATACAGTAAACCAAGGTGTCCATGGAGACCTAGAACACCTACACTTAAATATACTTAGAGAATTAGTGGAATCTATAACTATCAAAAACACTGACAAAAGACATCACGGCAAAATTTACAAAGTATGGTTTCTGCTTCTCAGATAAAGAATTGTGACAGCTTCTGCGAATTGACACAACTTGCTGAAAACACTTTCTTTTTCCTATTGGCCTTTTGCATTCCTTAGTATTCCAACAAACAGGATCAGATTATCTGTGAAAAAAAGTCATTGTATCATTGCATTGTTTATAGCTTTTAATGTTGTTTTAAACACACATGCTGAGAGAAGATATTGTCTTGTTCTTAATCTTTTTTATTAGTAAAAGTTATTTATTTATTTATTTATTTATTTATTCGCTTTACATCCCAGTTGTAGTCCCCACCTTCCTCTCCTCCCATTCCCATGGTCCCACCCTCCTTCCTTCTTTCCAGTATTCCCCCCTCAACTCCACCTCCATAAAGGAGAACCCCCTCCCCATCCTAGCACATCATATCAGGACTGAACATATCCTCTACCACAGTGGCCTGGCAAGGCAGCATCACCAGGGGCAAGTGATCAAAACGCATGCAAGCAAGTCTTTGTCAAAGACAACCCCTACTCCCCTTGCTAGGGAACCCACATGAAGACCAGGCTGTCCATATGTGTAGGGTGCCTAGATCTAGTCCATACAGCACCTTTGGTTGGTGTTTCAGTCTCTGCAAGTCACCCTAGGCCCAGGTTAGTTGGCTCTGTTGGTTTTCTTGTGGAGATCCTGTTCCCTCCTGGTCCTTATATCTTTCCTCCCACTTCCACAAGACAACCTGTGCTTCACCCAATGTTTGGCTGTGAGTCTCAGCATTTGTTTCTATCCATTGCTGGGTGGAGCCTCTCAAAGGACAGCTAAGCTGCTGTCTCCCATGGTGTGGCCAGGCATTGGTTGGACATTCTCCCAATCTCTGCTCTGACCTTATCCCTGCACATCTTGTAGGCAGGGTAAATTTTGGGTTGAAGTTTTTGTAGGTGAATGGGTGTTCCCCTCCCTCTACTTGGAGTCCTGTCTGATTAGCGAGTGGCCTCTTCAGTCTTCATGTCTCTTGCTAGTAAGGGACTTTGCTGGAGTCACCCCCATTTCTTCCCAGAAGCCTATCCTGCTGTAGGTCCCCAGCCTGTCTCAGAGATGCCCCAGGCCATGGTTTTTCTTCTTTCTACATGCCTTCTGTCCTCAACCCCGGTTACCTTCCCCACCCCTTCTCCTACCAAGTTCCCTCCCTCTGTCTACTTCAGATATTTATTTTCATCCCTTCTCCTACCAAGTTCCCTCCCTCGTCTACTTCAGATATTTATTTCCTGTTCTGAATGAGATTCGGCATCTTCCCTTGGGCCCTTCTTGGCTCCTTTGAGTCTGTGGGTTATAGTATGGTTATCCTGTACTATAAGTCTAATATCTGCTTATAAGTGAGTACCTACCATGTGCGTCTTTCTGGGTCTGGGTTACCTCACTCAAGATGATCTTTTCTAGTTCCATCCATTTGCCTGCAAATTTTATGATTTCCTTGTTTTTAATAGCTGAGTAGTATTCCATTGTGTAAATGTACCACAGTTTATCCATTCATCAGTTGAGGGACATCTAGGTTGTTTCCAGTTTCTGGCTCTTACAAATAAAGCTGCTATGAATATAGTTGAGCAAATGTCCTTGTTGTATGATAGAGCATCTTTTGGGTGTATGGACAGGAGTGGTATAGCTGGGTTTTGAGGGAGAGCTATTCCAAATTTTCTGAGAAACCTCCAGATTGATTTCCAAAGTGGCTGTACAAGTTTGCACTCCAGCCAGCAATGGAGGAGGGTTCCCTTTCTCCACATCCTTGCCAGTATGTTCTGTCACTTGAGTTTTTGATCTTAGACATTCTGACAGCTGTAAGATGGAATCTCAGAGTCGTTTGATTTGCATTTCTCTGAGGACTAAAGTCCTGTTCTTAATCTTAAGGCAAAACATTTACAGTTTTATACATAAGTATATTGTTTGTTGTTGGGTCTTGTAGATGCCTTTAACATGTTAAGAAGCTGCCATCTGTTCTAGTTAAGTGAGAGCTCTCTGCTTCTCTTTAAAACCATTTTAAATTTGCCAGATTTTTGCATTAATTGGAATTCTTTATTACTTTCTGTTTTGAGAAAGGGTCTGGCCTACAACTCACTGTGTAGACCAGGTTGGTCTTAAACTCAGACCTGTCTGCCTCCTGGGTGCTAGGACTCAAGTGATACATCACCACAGCCTGGTCATTTGCATTTCTTTTAGTCTATTGATATTATATAAATTACATTGTATAGTTTTTTAATACTAAATCAATATTTTATGTTTTATCTCTGGCTGGATCTATTATATCAGTCTTGTGGAGAAGTTCTTGCTTGCTCTTATAGTACCTTAGCCTATCTTTGATAGTGGCTAATACTAGGCTAGGATAATTGTTTGCTTTTTCTTTTTCTCCTTATGCACAGTTACTGTTAGACTAGCATAGCCAGTTTTTGGTTATCGTTTTTGCATACCAGTTACAGATTAGGAGGAGCCATGTTAGTATTATCTGACTCTTCATCATTGCCCTTAAAACCAGTCTTACCTCCAAGAGCTAGAGGTTGCAAGTTCAAGTCATACTTCCAGCCCGTTCCCTTCTCAGTCTTTGATCAGCATGCCAGTCATCTGGTCACAGCCTTTCAATGGCTTCTTCTCTTCTTGCACACAGAATATAATATAGGTTTACTAAGGTAGCCTGTGAAGCTCTTTGATCTCACAGTGCCTTCCTTTGGGGATTCCGGGTTTTTTTGTTTGTTTGTTTGTTTGGTTGGTTGGTTGGTTGGTTGTTGTTAATTTTTTGTTTTGTTTTTTTAGGTTTTGTAGGTTTTTGAGACAGGGTTTCTCTGTCTAGCCCTAGCTATCCTGGAACTCTCTTTGTAGAGCAGGCTGGACTTGAACTCACAGAGATCCGTCTGCCTCTGCCTCCCAAGTGCTGGGATTAAATGTGTGTGCCACTGTTGCCCAGCACTTCCTGGGACTTGTATTGTAGCCTCTCACTTTTTATCCTCTGAACACAGACACCAGCACATCCTGGAATCCCCAACTTTTCATGTCTTACTACGCTGGCTATTTTTTGTCAAGTTGGCACAAGCTACAATCATCTGAGAAGAAGGAACCTTAACTGAGAGAATGCCACCACACAGTTGGCCTGAGAGCAAGCCTATGGTACATTTTCTTCATTAATGATTGATGTGAATGGGCCCATGCCATTGTGGATAGCCCCACTTCTGAGCAGATGGTCCTGCGTTGTTCTTACAGACTAAGCAAACCGTGAGGAGCAGCCCAGTAAGTAGTGCTCCTCCATTGCCTTTGCTTCAGTTTCTGCCTCCCAGTTTCTGCGTTGAGTTCCTGCCTAATTCCTTCTGGATGATGGGCTGACTATAAACTGTAAGGTTTATAAAAGGTTTAAAAAAGGTCAAATACCTTTTTTCCCCAAGTTGCTTTTGGTCATGATGTTTTGTGACAGCAATAAAAACCCCTAGCTAATAAACTCACACATTCCTCTTTCTTTTTCTTTCTTTCTTTCTTTCTTTCTTTCTTTCTTTCTTTCTCTCTCTCTCTCTCTCTCTCTCTCTCTCCCTTTCTTCCTTCCTTCCTTTCTTTCTCTTTCTTTTTTCTTTCTTTCTTTCCTTCCTTCTTTCTGTTTTTAGTTTTTTGAGACAGGGTTTCTCTGTGTAGCCTTGGCTATCCTGGACTTGCTTTGTAGACCAGGCTGGCCTCAAACTCACAGAGATCCACCTACCTCTGCCTCCCTCCCTCCCTCCCTCCCTGTTTCTTCCAACACTTATTTTGTAGCTAAATCTTATTTATCTTTCAGGAATCTGCTGAAATGTCACTTTCTTTGGATGGATTCTTGTGAACCTCCATCAACGTATCCCCTTCCTGATTATTATACTTAAGATTATATATATATATGATCATATAGTCTTGACACTTATGGATGTGGTATTTGGTTGTTCAAAGGTCAGTCAGTGGCTGCTTTTCTGATCTGGAAGAGTCTTGTTTTAGGTGTTTACTTGTTTTAGTTAATTAAATGAGTTATATGGTAGTAAACACTGAAGTCTGGTCTCTACTCTAAAAGGTTTTAGTTTTGAGCCCTAAGTTTATTTTATTTATTTGAATATTTTTGAGACAGGGTTTCTCTGTGTAGTCCCTGGCTATCCTGTAACTACCTCTATAGACCAAGCTGGCCTCAAACTCAGAGATCTGACTGCCTCTGCCTCTGAGTTCTGGAATTAAAGGTGGCGTCATGGCAACAAATCTTAGGTTTTTTTTAAAACCAGGATTTTGATACTCCCATTCATAGACATCGTTTATAGAAAGACACTTCGTTACCAGATTTTTATAAGATGATAAATGCAGTAAGATATACTTCATGGTTCCTCAGAGTGACTGTGACTAGACTGAAATGCCTCTGTGTAGAACACACTTACTGCAGTGAAGCAAGAGAAAAGGAAATCTTTACAGCAGATTCTGGGTGGAGTGCCCTGTATGTGGATGTAGGCTTCAGTTATTTTTACTTTAATGGACCTTTGACCCTTAAAAATGTGATATTTGGTTACCAAAGACTAGTCAGTGGCTGGTTTTCGTATCTAGGAGAGTCTTTGTTTTGGTTCATTGAATGAGTTGTGTGGTCGTTTATCAACACTGAAATCTGGCTTCATCTCTAGACAATCTTAATTTTGGACCATAACTCTATTTCAGAACCTCATAGTTATGTATCAACTTGCTTTGTTCTATATGATAAGCTGTGGAGTAGAAATGCTTTCAGCTCTAGCACTGACAGGTAGACAGTGTCCAACTCTGTCACTCTTAGAATGAAGGGAGAGGTTCAGTGGGTACCTAAGACCTCATGTAGAGAGGTCCTCTCTAAACTACAGAGTGTAGGATGTCTAGGGCAGGTATGTGTTCATTGGTTCATAATTTGCTCTTTTAAAACTCAGGAGTTAATATGAGGGGATAACTGTCTATTACCTGAAAGTTATTATTGCAGCAAAAGTGGCATATAATGATTAAAAGAATCATTGGGGCTGAGGATATGGTTCAGTAGTAGAGTACTTACTAGAACAAAGCCCTAAGTTTGACTCTCAGCGCCATGCTAGAAACCCCACAAGTGAACAAACAAAAAATAGGTCTAGTGATATGTTTCTGAAATCTCAGTGCTTGGGACCCTGAGGTAGGGGGATTGCCATAAATTTGAGGTTAGTCTATACTACATACTGAGTACCAGGTTGGCCAAGGCTACAGAGTGAGATTCTGTCTCAAAAAACAAAGCTTGGCAGTAGTGGTGCACACCTTTAATCCCAGCACTAGGGAGCAGAGAGGCAGGTGAATTTCTGAGTTCAAGGCCAGCCTGATCTACAAAGCAAGTTCCAGAACAGCGAAGGCTACACAGAGACACACCTGTCTCAAAAAGCAAACCAACCAACCAAAACAAAACAACAATAACAACAAAACAAAACAAAATGGTCTTGAGTAAGGCTTGGTGGCAATAACCTTTAGTCCTGGCACTGGAAAGGCAGAAGCAGTCAAATCTGAGTTCCAGATGAACCAGGGCTACATAGAAAGTCCGAGGAAAGATGGCTCAGCGTTAAAAAGCACTCACTGACTGATCTTCCAGAGGACTGAGGTTTGATTCGCAGCACCTCCGTGGTGGTTCACAACCATCTATAACTCTAGTCCCAGAGAATCTGGCATGTTCTTCTGGCCTCTGTAGTCATCAGGTGTGAATGTGGTACACAAACACTCACTCACAGAAAATAAATAATAAAGTAGTAAAATATTTAAAAAATAAAGACTGTCTCAAAAGAAAAAAAGGAAGGAAGGAAGGGCTGTGAAGCAGGATGCAGTTGGAATGGATGTCCTATACCTTCACTGAGAAATGGGGACCAAGCTCTAATGAGCAGTCAGATTTTTTTTTTTGTTAGTACTACAACATTTTGTCAAATTTCAGTGTATTTCAGTACACATGTGTTCAAAACTTTAGAGTAGGCTTTCAGTTTCTTTGTTTAAGAAATATAAGTTGTCAGGTTTGAATCCTAGGGCTCAGGCAGAGGCAGGCTAGCCAAGGCTACATAGTGAGGCTGTCTTTAGAAAAGAGAGAAGAAAGGTACAGAAGAAAGGCTGGAAATGTAGCTGCATTGAGCATGCTTGTTTGTTACACATAAATAGGCTGTGGTAGGGCACGTGTAATCACTGCCCATCATCCCAGCATTCAGTATGATCAGAAGTTCAAGGCCATCTTCAGATTTGCAGTGAGCTCAAGGCCCACATGTGCAAATGAGACCCCCATCAAAATAAACAAAAGTGAATTGCATAAGCATTAGTTTAACCATGTGACAAAGACAGATTCTCAGTCATGAAGTTGCCTGCTAGAATACAAATTTTGTGTTCCAGTAAAAGCTTAATGCTTTCATTCTGACCAGGAAAAAATAGTCAGAATTCCAGAAAGTATTGCAGACAGATGTTTGCCATTTCTCCCACATGAGCATCCTAAATATGGCAAATAAGCGGCCTTAGAATTCATTTTGGTCTGACCTCAGAAGAAAAAGCTAGTAATTTAGCATCTTAACTTCAGAGGTAATGTTGGTGTTTTGCAAAAGTTTTTAGAAGATTTGATGATACATAGCTGTTATATGACTCTGCCCTAGATCTTAAAACCTGTGATTTTATCATGGAAAATTGAATCTTTTTTTAATCCTAATGCTAGGAATGTGGTTGGGCGGTGCATGGCAGAGACGTTGACATTCTTATTCTTAGCTTTTCAGATTGTGGTGTTGGAACTAGCTCTCTGCACCAGCTGCCCCCACCTAACAACAGCAAACGCCCAGGGTCAGCCTGTGCTTTATTAGAAAGTAATGAAGCCTTTTGGAGAAGTTAGGTGAGAAAATGGAGAATGGGGAAATGTTATCGTGCTTATCCTGGTACCCCTGAAAATCTTTCAACCACAGTTTATAAAAAATACTACAGTGATTCAGTCTCTCAGCAGAGGGTATAGAAGTGAAATTTGTTGGTTAGATCCCAGCTTCTTTAGCTGTGGGTCACAACCCCATATGGAGTCATGTAACTTAACGTGCACATTGTAAAAAAATGTGGCAACAGTGAAAGATTTCTTAATGCACAGTGACCAAAGGGTAATTCAAAACCGAATGTGCATAATGAGTAAAGTGTTCACCCACGGTGTGCTGCAGAACTTCATTGCTGCCTTAGTTCTGAACACAGCATGCATGCTTTACACTGCACGTGCTTCACATCATGCAAGGCCAGTGAACTGCCTGAAAAGCCTCAGCTCAGTTTTGAGGCTCTTGTGTAAATGACAGTGCTTTTATTATACATTCAAAGTTTTTCGTGTCTGTAGAAGCATAATGGCTTAATTATAGAAAACATAGTTTTCTATGCCATAGTTTTTCAGCATGTATTAAATTAGTATGTCTTTGGATTACATTGTGTTAGAATGTTTGTGTTGATGACCTGAGTTTCTTTTAAAACTTATTAAATGAACTTTGTAGAATTAGGTTAGAATTTCCAACAGTTTCTGAAGTGGCTGTAAACATTCTTCCATTTTTGTGCTGTACATTAATGCAAATTATCGTTCTCAGCATTAATGACTACAAAATCAAAATATCATTCAACTGTGAAAAATATTGAAGATGCTCTGTGTCCTGCAGCACCAAATATTCAACCAAGATTTAATTCTTTATGTAAAAAGTAAGTATGCTCTGGGCTGTGGTAGTCCACACACCTTAATCCCAGCCCTCAGGAGGCAGAGGCAGGCAGAGCTCTGTGAGTTTGAGATCAGCCTGGTCTTCAGAGTGAGTTCCAGGACAGCCAGAGCTACACAGAGAACCCTGTCTTAAAAACATACATACACATACATATATACGTACATACTATGTACACACATATGCACATTCCTCTCTTTCTGTTTAAATTTGCTTTTGTCCTTAATAAATGAGAAATTATTTGTGTACCAAAGAATTTTTTTGAAGGGAAGGTTGAGTTTTGCTGTGTAGCTCTGGCTGTCCTAGAACTAGCTCTGTAGCCTGGGCTGGCCTCAAACTCAGAGATCACCACCTCTGCCTCCAGGTACTGGGTGTGCGCCACCGCCTGTGCAGAGTTATTTTTAAAATGAAGTTCTTTGTAATTTATTGGTCAGCACCTGTTCTATGTGCCTGTATAATTGGATCATGAGCGCTCTATTGGGTGAAAGGGGAAGAAGTAACCCTGAGTTAGGATTTCTTGTCTGGTGGTACTGTTCCCTCATCACCAAGGATTCTAGCACTTAGGGTGATTTATCTCTTCATTACCAGCAAGGGACAGGACTTCTCCCAGGAGCACAAGAGGCAGCTGTTCCTTCTGAGCTATAAGCCCCAATCAAGAACGTCTGTGCTAAAACAAAACAAAACAAAACAAAAAAAAAAAAACACAAACAAAAAAAAACTTTGCTTTCCTTTTACTTGTGTGATCAAGAAAGAAGTTAATACATGAGAGGCTTGTACTTATTTTTACCTACATCTTAATCTTTGAATTCTCACTACCTTTCTGTTTTTTGCATCTCTTTTTGATATTCAGGCACCTACATTCTTGGTCCAAGTTCTCACAGATAGGCTGTCCTGGCTAGTTTTATGCCGATTTGACATAAGCTTAAGTCATCTTAGAGGAAGGAACTCCAATTAAAATAAATAAATAAATAAATAAATAAATAAATAAAATTCCTCCATGCAATTTGGCCTTAGGCAGGCAAGCCTGTTAGGCATTTTCTATCTTTCCTATTTATTTATTTATTTATTTACTTATTTACTTACTTACTTACTTACTTATTTACTTATTCACTTTACCACCTGATCCCAGCCCCCTCTCTCCTGTCCTCCCAGTCCCACCCTCATGCCTCCTCCTCTACTGCCCCCTCCTTCTTCTCAGAGAAGGGGAGACTCTTAAGGGGTACAACCCACCCTGGCACCTCAAGTCACAGCAGGACTAAGTGCACCCTCTCCCACTGAGGCCAGATATGGCAGCCCAGCTAGGGGAGAAGGGATCCAAAGGCAGACATCAGAGTTAGAGACAACCCCTACTCCCGTTGTTAAAGGACCCGTGTCACAACTGCTACACATGTGTAGGGAATCTAGGTCCAGCCCAAGCATGCTCTTTTGTTGGTGGTTGGTTCAGTCTTCAATTGGGAGTTGATGAGCTCCCATGGGCCCATGTTAATTTACTCTGTAGGTCTTGTGGTGTCATTGACCTCTCCGGCTCCGTCTAGCCTTCTGCCCACTCTTCCACAAAACTTCCCAAACTTGGCCTGTTGTTTGGCTGTGGGTCTCTGTATCTGTTTCCATCAGCTACTGGATGAAGCCTCTCAGAAGATAGTTATGCTAGGTTCCTGTCTGCAAGCACAGCAGTATAGCCATGATGGCAGAGATGGGAGGTTATGCATGGGCTCAATAATGTTAACTTCATTTGTCAAGGCTGACCTGGCTACAGCTGCTACTGAATGCCAGATCTGCAAACAACAGAGACTAACACTGAACCAGTATGGCATCATTTTTCAGGGTGGCCAGCCAGTGACCTGGTGGCAAGTTAGGTACATTGAACTACTTCCTTCATGGAAAGGACAATGCTTAATCCTTACTGGAGTAAATATTTATTGTGGTTATAGATTGGCCTTTCTAACATGTAATTCTTCTGTCAAAACTACCACCAATGGACTTAGAAATTGCTTTATCTGCTAGGCTTGGTGGTGCATGCCTTTAACCCCAGCACTCAGGAGGCAGAGGTAGGTGGATCTCTGTGAATTCCAGTCCAGCCTGGTCTACAAAGAAAGTCCAGGACAGCCAAGGTTATGTCATGGTTTTCCACACTGTATTGCTTTAACCAAGGAACTAACTTCCCATCCAGAGAAGTATGGCAGCAGACACATACTCATGGAATCCATTCATTTTACCATACTCCCCACCATCCTGAAGTAGCTGGCCTGACAGAAAGATGGAATGGCATTTTGAAGACAGTTACAGCACCAATTAGGTGTCAGTAGCCCGAACGACTGCGGCAGGGTCATCCAGAAGGCACTGTACACTTTGAATCAGTCTCCAATCATGGCCCAGTTTCTCCCATAGCCGGGATTTGTGGATCCAGGAGTCAAGGGGTAGAAATGGGAATTGTTCCACTCACTATTACCCTTGTGGTGCATTAGGGAAGTTTTTGCTTTTTTGTTCCCACTACCCAGAATTCTGCTGGCCTGGACATTTTGGTTCCAGGAAAGGGAACACTACTGCCAGGACATGGATCATCCACTGGAGCAGGGGGAAGGTAGGTTGTGTCACCAGCCATGTCTGCTGTTATTTTACCTGCAGTGCCCACATGCTCATTAATCTTTGCATCAACTTTTATCTCTGGGCCTGGTCAGGACCAAGTTTTACACATCAGCCTTTAGCCAACTGCATCTCTGCCAGTTTGCAAATCGGGGGGAGAGATTTGGTAGGACAGACTTGGCCAGGTGTCACATCTAGACGTGCCGATACAAGGACTGAGAGTCACTAACACTAGCCTCCTGAGGGCAGGGAGACTGTGGGCCTGCTTGTTTCCATAGGTTTTCCCTCAGCTGCCCAGAACACACACCTGTAGGATTCACAGTGCTTTCAGAAGTGCCTGCCTCCCTTAGCTGTTCTGATTACGCAGGAAGAAATGGGTAGATCTAGCTGTTTTGCTGCCTCCTAAGAGGTGTGAGAAGTTCCTAGTGCTCAGCTATACCTAGCAAACTTGCCACACACATTCTTTTGTGTCTTCATGTGTGCATTTGTGCTTCTGCATTGGGAGTTACCTATCTTTAATTGCTACCAAGGTATTGCAGGATTGCTCTGGAAAGTAAGCTGTTTTATAGTCTCTTGATCCCACAGGAGTGTCCCAGACTTTGGTCCCTTTTCGCTAATTTCCTCTGTGGATGTGCTGGTTTTTCTTTCCCAGCTTTTCCAGAGCTTTACTATGCTGCTAGCTCCTACTATCCACCACCTGGCCTACTGTGGGAGCCTGTAACCAAGTTACTTGAGGCCTGCCCCAGTCACTGCCTCAGCCATGTAGACTTCAAGTGTTGCTCCCCTGAAGTATTCCACCTCGTGTCCTTCAAAGCCCAGTGGCAAACAGGTGGACATTGAGTTGTTGAGAACTTCCTAAGTACTGTAGACTGGACAGTAGGCTGTGGCTGTGAGAAGAGTTGGTGGGCTTGAGAGTAGGACCCTTCAATCACAAATTACAATTGCCTGTCACACAGTCTGTCCAAGACCTTCTGCTGAAGCCATTCTTTTCTAAGCCACACTCATTTCCCCCATTCACTTTTGGGCAGAAAACCTCTCTCTCCTCCTCACATTTTTCCATTTCAGCTAGGCATAGTGGCGCATATCAGCAATCCTAGCACTCGGGATATTAGGGCAAGAAGATGGCGAGTTTGAGACTGTCCTGAACCTCATAATGAGATTGTGTCTTTAGTAAAATTGCTTTATTCTGCTATCCAACACTTCTAAGTAACCAAAAAGGTAGCCAAGATTTTCCCAGAAAGCAGAGGGTACAAATATAGTCGTCTCTCTCTCTTCAGACAGCACTCTGTTTTTCTACCTTATGGGATATAATATACTTTTAAATATTTGTAGTGACAATTCTGGAATTTTGGTTTCTTTAAAAAACACAAATATTTTAAGAATATGTTTCCATCTTAATCCCAGATGTTGGGATATGGGGCTGCTTTGGACTGCTCACAGCAACTGACTATGATTTGCCTCTTGCTTTAGCAGAGGCACAGTTTTGCCAGCTACCAATTGTGCGACGTTTGTAATTCTGGGAACTTTTCAGAGGATATATAAATGCTAGGACCCCAACAGGCAATGTGGGTTGTTCGTCATTTTGGGGGGTTGATTGTAGTTTGTTAGTACTAGTGCTCAGAGAAGAAACAAGAAAAATAATAGACTGAAGGATCTCTCTCTCTCTCTCTCTCTCTCCCTCTCCCTCTCCCTCCCTCTCTCCCTCCCTCCCTTCTATCCTTCTTTTTCTCCTATTTGGTGATGGGGGTGAAATTGGGGGGGGGAGAACCCACAAAGTAGCAAAGTCCAGCTAGAAATGTCATCTATTATTTTATAAGCAGTGTGTCCTCATTTGGGTTATACTTGCGCTGGCAAGTTCTTGGCTTTCTAGAATGTGCTGTCCCTCGGAAAGCCTCAGAAAGGCAACTGTATTTAGTCGTCACATCCATATGCCACATGCTGTTAACATAGTATCTCAGGACTCCTCTGACTTAAGATTTACAGAGGGTTCATCTAGAAAAATAACTGTTACAGCTGGCCATAGTGGCACATACATTTAATACCAGTACTTGAGAAGGAGAGGCAAGCACATTTCTCTTGCGTTTGAGGCCTATATAGCAAGCCCTAAACAGCCAGAATGGCATAGGGAGTGCCTGTCTCAAAAACAAAAACAAACAAAACAAAACAAAAAACCAAAGAATTATTCCCATTATGCAAGTCATATAATTCACTGTAGAAACCTAGAAACTCTCCATAGCCACCCCCACAAGTGCTGAAGTGGACAGCCATCTAGATTTCTAGGGAGCCTTCTCTCCTTTTATATCAGCACATATGGGAATTAAATGAAATTGGGAATTGTCTTAGCCAGGGTTTCTATTGCTGTGATAAAACACAATGCCAAAAGTAACTTGGGGAAGAAAGGGCTTATTTCACCCTTATTGCTTGTAAGTCCATCACTGAGAGAGGCCAGGGCAGGGACCTGGAGGCAGGAGCTGATACAGAGGGTGCAGCATTAGGAAGGTTGAGAACCACTGCCATAGAGGATCACTGCTTACTGGATTGCCCTTCATGGCTTCCTCAGCCTGCTTTCTTACAACACCCAAGACCATCAGCCCAGAGGTGGCACCGTCAAAAGTGAGTTAGGCCCTCCCACATCAATCATCAATCAAGAAAATGCAGTACAGCCTTTTCCACAAGCCAATCTGGTGGGGGCATTTTTTTTCACTTGCGCCCAGAAGAGGGTGTTGACTTCCCTGGGACTGGGATTAGAATTCTCAACCTTGATGTCAGTGCTGGGAATTAAATTTACTACTAAACCATTTCCTTTTAAGGCCAGTGAGGTATCTTAGCAGGTAAGGACACTTGATGCCAGCAGTGGCAACCTGAGTTCAATCTCTAGGGCCCACATGGTAGAAGGAGACAACTGACTCTCTTGAGTTGTTCTTTGACTTACACACCCACACAGTGGCACCAACGTACATGTGTGCATACACACACAAGTAAATAAATTCACTAATATCCAAACATCCAAAGTGTTCTTTGGATGGTGGCTCATGTCTTTAATCCCAGCACTCAGAAGAGCAGAAACAAGTGGATCTCTGTGAGTCTGAGGCCTGGTCTATAGAGCAAGTTCTAGAACAGCTGAGGCTAGCCTGGTCTACAGAGGGAGTTAGTTCTAGGATAGCCAAAACTACACAGAGAAACCCTGTGTCAAAAACAAAAGAAAAAAGTATTCTTGGTTTTATAACTCTCTTAGGGTTTTATTGCTGTGAAGAGACACCATGACCATGGCAATAAAGGAAAACATTTGATTGGGACTGGCTTAGTGTCACAGGTTTAGTCGGTTATCATCATGGCAAAAAGCATGGCAGTGTGCAGGCAGACATGGATAGAGTAGCTGATAGTTCTACATCTTGGTCCATAGGGAGCAGAAGGAGCCTGTGTGCCACACCGGAAGTAGCTTGAGCATAGGAGACCTCAAAGCCCACCCCCACAGTGACACACTTCCTTGAATAAGGCCACACCTATTCCATCAAGGCATACCTCCTAACAGTGTCAATCCTTATGGGCTAACTGTTCAAACACATGAGTCTATGGGGGTCATACCTATTCAGACCACTACAATAACTTTACTTGATTTTTAAATTTTATTTATTGTCTGGTGTGTGTGTGTGCACATGTATGTAGAGGTCAGAGAACAACTTGTGGGAGTTAGCTTTCTTCTTCCACCCCAGGTCCATGGATCAAACTCAGGTCTTCAGGATTGGATAGCAAATACTATTACCTATTATTTCACTGACTAACTGTAGTTAAGAGGTATTTGTAAACCACCATGTAGATGCTGGGAACCAAACCCAGGTCCTCTGTAAGAGCAACAAGTGCCATTTCTCTACCTTCTCCTTTCCCACTCTTCTCCCACTCCAATCTTTATTTATTTATTTTATTTTTAAGTTTTTTTTCTTTATTATATATACAGCATTCTGCTTGCACACCAGAAGAGGGCACCAGATCACACTGAGGATGGTTATAAGCCACCATGTGGTTGCTGGGAATTGAACTCAGGACCTTTGGAAGAACAGCCAGTACTCTTAACCTTTGAGCCATCTCTCCAGCCCCTATTTTTATTTTTTATCCTTAAAATGATTTAATATATATTAACTCAGTTTAAACTATATCATAGCAAAACTTTCTAAATTTCCTATTTATATAAGGCTGAAACAATTGCTTAAATGATTTGTGCTTATGATGTTCATTCTATATTTCAATAAGGAAATTCTTATTAAATTTTTATTAATTTATTTACTTTATATCTCAGTAGGAAATTGCCTCCCTTCTCTCTTCCCACTCCCTCCCTGTCACTTCCCTTTCTTCCTCAGAAGGAAAGCCTTCCCATGGGTATTAACCGACCTTGGCATATCAAGTAGGACTGGACCCACTTTATATTGAGGCTAGACAGGCTGTCCAGTTAGGGGAAAGGGATCCAAAGGCAGGCAACAGAGTCAGAGACAACCCTGCTCCTGCTATTAGAGGTCCCACATGTGGGTCAAGGTCCATGCCTTTAATCCCAGCATTCGGCAAGCAGAGGCAGGTTCTGAGTTCAAGGCCAGCCTGGTCTACAGAGTGAGTTCCAGGACAGTTAAGGCTACACAGAGAAACTATGTCTTAAAAAACAACAGCAAAAAATTTAAAAAGATAATCTTAGGAATTTTACATCGGGTCTTGTGAAACATAATATCTTAAAAAAAAAATTTCTTACCTACTTAAAGAAGTCACATTTAAAGATAACTAGGAATAACATTAGGTTTTATGATGGCTTATCTTGGTTGTTAACCTCACTACCTCTGGAATCAACTAAAACCCTGGTAGCTGGTTATGCCTGAGAAGGATTTTCTTGTACTCTGAATCTGGATTGTTTCAAGTAAAAAAAAACTTCAAATCTGGTAGCAGACTACAAAAGGACATGAGAGAAGGAAGCTTTTGCTTTTAGCCTGCTTGCCTCCACTCTTGCTGACTTGCTTTTT
The DNA here is from genome assembly GCF_030254825.1 of Meriones unguiculatus. Lineage (NCBI taxonomy): Eukaryota > Metazoa > Chordata > Mammalia > Rodentia > Muridae > Meriones > Meriones unguiculatus. The sequence goes on from NC_083362.1 coordinate 78,510,510, forward strand.
CTTCACTGGTGCCACGGACCGGCCCAGTCGGGCTCCCGTTGTCCTCGGGAGAACAAGGCTTTAGACAGGAAGACACGGTTTCGGCGAAGAATTGACAGACAGAGACACCTTGATGGTTTTGACTCTGCTGCAACTTTACTGAAATCAAGCTAGTATTTTTATAATGATTTCACAAAAGGCACCTTAAAATTGGCATACTTCCCAGAACATTCAGACTTTTACCAAGAATACAAAGTTTACATTTTAACTCAAAATGCAATCAAACATAAAGCAGTACCCACAAATAATCTTGGCCTTAAAACTTTTTGATCAGAGCAAACAAAGGAAAAGAAACGTCAAATATAGTTTCATTATTGCTAACCAATGAAGAGGAAAGTCAGGAGCTAAGTCAGATGCCTGCCAAAGTCCTTCTCTATATCAAAATCTAACTACACCTTTGTTAACCCTCCTCCCATATGTCCTGCCCAAGATTTATGATCTTCTCTAGGAACAAGGCACTGAAGGGAGGGGGAAACTCCCGCCAGCTGCACCTCTCATGCTATTATTTCTTAAGAAGGAGCCTATTATTATTTTACTATTCTTAATGCCTATTAATACTAAATCTAATTCATTACTTTCCTTAAACTTATTTTTATTAAAGCCTTTAACAATCTACTAATAATAAATTTCTTTATAAAGTTAGTTGTGCTGTTTCAGGTGTCACAGGGAAAGATCAAAGAATTCATTATTCCAGCCCCAGAGCCACAACTGAAGAAGCGTAGAAATCTCAGAACACGTCTCTTTTCCAAGTGGGATGAGTTTGCCAGGGACCTTCCAGGGGGCATTATTTCCGGGGAAATCATATCCCCCGCTCTGTAGCTTATGCTACTATGGCGACACTGGCGTGGGTGTGGCAACTGGTATTAGAACCTACTTCTTCAGGATTCCAACATAGACTAAAGACCAGCTGAGACATTCAGTACAAACAGCCTTTTGTACTAAATAATTAACTGGATTCTTAGCCTTTCCATCTGGAGATAGCCACTGTTGGACTAGCCAGATCACAATTTGTAAGCTGCTCTTAGTAGATCCCCCTTTGTGTGTGTGTGTGTGTGTGTGTGTGTGTGTGTGTGTGTGTGTTCGTTCGTTCTATCAGTTCTGTTACTGTAAAGAAACCTGCCTAATACAGGGCTATTTGTAGGTGGGAGTTTGTTTACAGGCATGTACTACACAACTGAAGAAAATGTCTCTCCAGTCTTGGATTTATTGTCAAATAAATCCTCAGGAAGGGTTGGGACCATCCTCCTTCCTTCATAGTATGTTGACAGACCCAGTCTTCTGGAGATCTTGCACAGATAGTTACATCTGCTGTGAGTACAACTAATATGTCATGCCTGTAAGGCAGCATTCCCCACTTCCTCTGCCCCTTACATTCTTTTCCATCCTTTTTTTTTTTCTTGAGTTTCCTTAAATCTTGGATAGGTGTTATAAATGTCCCATTTATGGATGGCAGTCAGCAGCTATTTAACTCTTGTACTTTTATCAGTCATGAAACTCTACAGTTATTTCTGACCATTGCAAAAATGGTAACCATTTTGTCACCAATGCTGACAACAAGCACTATTCTGTGGACATTAGCATAGTTACTTAGAAGGCAATTTGATAAACACAGAATTCCTAGTTAACGAAACCACAGCAGTGACTTCTTCACTAGTTTCTGTGATGCCCCTAACCACTGGCTTTTGACTAGATTCAAAGTACTAAGTATGAGTTTCCTCCTGTGGGATGTGCAGCAAATCCAATTACAAAGTACTTTGTTACACCTGTAAGTTTGCCACTATTGCACTGCTGGGTTCTTCTTGCCTTGCCAGTTAATATGTTTGCACATAAAGCTGACAGCTGAGTAATACTGCTGTTGATGATTCTCCTCAGTATCCCACACAGCACCTTTCAGTGCTAGGAAGACTGGCCAGTCCAGTTCTAGCTTGATTTCTTCATGTTATGAGATCAAGACCTATAGTATCTTCAGTAGTAAGGTTTTACCAACTAGTTCTAGTAGGCAACTAAGAGCTGTGGCAATTTTGTGTATTGTTGGAGGGCCTTAGGAGTCTCCCTGACCATCAAATTATAGGGAATTAGCCCATTTCTGGCACTAGAATATTTGTGTAATAACCTGTCTTCTGTGAACAGCTTTTTCTGCCCATACTGTTCAAACCATTTTTTAAATTTTGCTTTTTGATTAGCTTACCAACTAAAAGCATTCTTATGTTATAGACCGAAAATTTGTGTCCTCTAAAAATAGTGTTGACAGGGAGATGGGGACTTGAGAGGTAATCAGAACACCAAACTGGAGCCTGCATCAACCCATTCTGTTCCTGTGTAAAAAGAGACATGAAAGAGAGTGCTTCCTCTCTTTCTGCCTTACGTGGGCTACAAGAAGACTTCAGTCTTTGAACCAGGAAGGAGTTCTCATTACCCAGTATGTCTACTGCAACCTTAGTCTTAGATTTTCAGCCTCCAGAACCAAGGGGCAAATGTTAGATAAGTTATACGGCTTGCGATGTATTTGTTATAACAACCCGAGCTAAGCCATCTTTTAACTTAGTTTTTGAAAGATAATTAACCTAGCTTCCACATTTTTTTGTTCTGTTTTTGTTGTTGGTTTTGGTGGTGGTGGTTTTTGTTTGTTTGGCTAGTTTGAATTGGTTTGATTTTTGAAGACAGGATTTCTCTGTGTAACAGCTCTGGCTGTCCTGAAACTAGCTTTGTAGACCAGGCTGGCTTCTGAACTCATAGAAATCCACTTGCCTCTGCTGGGATTAAAGATGTGTATCACCACCACCAGGCTTCCTGTCTTCCATTCTTATCCAAGGTTGCACAGCTAATATGCAGAAATATTAGATTTCTCACTCAAATAACCTTTTGTGATTCTCTGCCTTTGATGTCTTGTCACACCCTGTACTGATTTTATTGTAGCAACTGCTTCAGTTATTTTTTTGTGGATATCTAAATATCTGTGTTTGTGAGTATCTGAGTACTTGCAGTGTTTCTCTTGAAAGCAAAGGATTTGTTCAAGGGTGGGCCTTTTTAAGGAGGTTCTTACATTGGAGTAAGCTGATTATAATTTGGCTCAAATTTAGAACATGCCATTATGTTATAGAAGCCAGAATCTGTGGCTTACATATGCTGTTTACTGCTCTTTTACCTCTGTATCACCACGCTATTGTTGGCCATGTTTAGACTTTGCTTCCATGGTCTCCTGGCTTTATCTGGCAAACAAGGCTTGGGTTTCAAGCTCAAGATTATGTGCTTTGCTGTCAGCACTTGTTATTCAAGGATTCTACTAAAATGGCACTTGGCTTCAGCCACCTATCCTGCAGGTATCCATACGCCTGTTTTTTACTGGCTACCAGCCATTGTTAGGGTTTGGATTTAGTTTTTTATTTTACTGAAAAGAATCTCTTGCCCTCTTTTCTTTACTACATGTACATTTTTTCATCCGAGCACCTACAGTCTGATCATCACTATGTCTTATCATAATATCCATATTTAAAACCAACTGTGGAGATTTGAATGAGAATGGCCCCCATAAACATATATATTTAAATGTGTGCTCCCCAGTTGGTGGAGCCGTTTGGGCAGAATTAGGAGACAGGAACTTGGTGGAGGAGTGCATCACTGGAGGCCAGCTTTTGAGGATTCAGAAGACTCTAGCCATTCCAAGTCTCCCTCTCTCTGCCTAATGGTACACATATATTTATATGTGGGCAAAATACTCATACATACAAAATGAAAAATAGAAATTAAAAAAATTTAAAATTTTAAAGTATATTTTCCTCTTTGTTGTGTCACATAACACTCTTTTCATTGAAGCTGATTTTCTTCTCTTCAGGAAGTCATTGATAGTTTAGGAATTTGATAGGAGTATTTGGTTGCTCTTTCTGTATCTGTATGCTTTGAAATGGCTCCCCATGCTGCAGTGATTGGTAGAAATGAACAGGGTTCCAGCAGGGTGAGGGGTCAGAGTACAGCAATGTGGGAAGGCTCTAGTTCCATGTACCATGTACTCATAAGTCAGGGCTCACTTCTACTAATGAAGAAATAAGAGAATTACATAATGTTTCCTTTAGAAAGTTTTCTGTGAGCCAAATTGCCTTTGTGTTTGCTTTTTCTCTGAGTAGAAATACAAGAAATAAAGGGAAGTCCTATGTTAATTGTCCGTATCCCAAACATCAATTTGTAGGTTGTTTCTCTGTTTTCCCATACATAACATATGCTGTATGCAAATGTGTTGGGAAAGCAAGGTTGTAATAAAACTAATAGGTACGTGCCTTCTTGATATGCCCTTGTTCTTGCTCAGTGGGGAGATTTTTAGCAGATTCTTTCACTAATGGGACACTAGCTCACTACTCTCTGTACTTCCATTCATGCCTCAGGCTCTGCAAGTCCAGCATGTCTGTACTGGGAAGCTTATCTGAGAGTGTGTGTTGTAGGCCCATTGCTTCTCTCCTGAGAGCCACTGGCAGCAGGTATTCTTTGTGCTGATAAGCCTGGGAGAGCAGGTTGGTTCCTGATGATTCTATTAAGCTGCTCTCGCATACTGTAAACCCTCCTGGTTATGCAGACTTTCTGCTCCTGTTATGTTGCTATAGTTGTGCCAGCACCTTGACTTGGAGCTTGCAAGAGTACCACAGGGATTTGTTTTTTTCTTCCTCACATTTGGGACCCTCTTTCCAAGTTAAAAATGTTAAGGCTGTCCAGTTCAAGGGTATTTTCTAGAGTCTGTCCACTTATTTAGTTGTGGTCTAATCAGGAGAAACACACCCTACTACACTAGGACCTTAAACTGGGATATGCTATAGAAATAACCATTAACTAGCTATAACAGATTAACTGAAAGGCTGGGGGGAGGGACCAGTGCTAAGGAATAGAGGAACAGGAGTTGTACTGAGCAGCCCCCCCCCTTAGAGCTGTGGGAAATAAACTCAATGAAGTAACAAACTTATAAATCTTCCTTCCCCGAAGCTGAGGTTCAGACCACTAGGTGATGGTGCAGTTTACTGCTGTCAGTGAACCAGGCTGGCAGGCCAGGGATGGACTGCCAGTGAAGTTCATAGGATAGTGGAAGTCACTGCCCACCATGCACACAGTGGCAAGAAGAACATAGGAGAGAAACTGTTTCATATTCTCAGTGCCCTACCCCAACACAACAAAGTATAGAACAAAGATCTAGGGTTGAAAGAAATATATTGTCTCACTGGTATTAACAGGTTTCATTTGAATCTCCAATTACCTTGTTTCCTTGAGTGCTTTACGATAACCATTGTCTAAACATCTAAACTACTGGATCTGCTGACAGGCAAACTTGTGTACCATGTACCATGACAGAGAGTAATTTGTCTCTGTGGATCCCTTTGACTTTGTTGTCTGTCTTTGTGGTTGTTTTTGTCAGATTGGGTCTCCTAATTTAACCAGGCTGTCCTGAAGCATAAGAATCCTGTCCTGTCTCCTGGGTGCTGAGATTATAGGTATGCTTCAGCACCTCTGTCTTCAGTTGTTCTCTTTTCTTTTAAGAATGTAGAGTGCATGGAGTCAGCCCATTCCCTCAGTGATGCAGATGCTTTCACCAGAGTCAGCACCTATCCGAATTGTCCAGAGATATATGAGGACCCAAGACTTGAAATTTCAAGCTATGAACTTAAGGTGGCTGTCCACAATGCTGGTGACCTTTCAGTGAATCTAGAATGAATAACGCTACGTTGCCTGTTAGCGCTCTAGATTGTTTTGTGTCATATAACATAAAAGGCAGTTTGAGGATGTCCTAAATCTGAGACAAGAAACAAGTACTAAGCAATGAAGCTAATAGTACAGATACAGATTTTTGTCACAGGAGCAACTTGGCTTGAACTGTAAATGGGTCCATGAGGCAAATAGGCGAGTGGACAAAATCAAGCTGTTTGCAGAAGAATTTTCCCACAGATCTGAGACAAAGGATAAAGAGGTACTTTGTTGGCTGAGCTTTTGTGACCATTTCTATCTCGACAGAATCTTTAATGGCACTGTTGTAGATGTTGATTTTGAACAATATACTTTATGTCTAAGCTTGGAGAAGGGACTTACTTGAATGCCATGGCCACCTAAAATGATGAAACACTGAACAAAATGTGCTTTTTACCCTGTAGTTCTCATGTTGTATTCTGATCTGGGTGGCTGTATTGTCAGATGGGATGCCATGTGACAACAGGGTTCTCTTCCGCCTGAGTGTCTGGATGAGTGTCTGTTGGTGGTGGACAACCTTCTCATGGTTTCTCATGGAGAGTCTTGTTGCACCTGATCATTGCTTTGGGGACAGGCAGTTACTCTGTAACTAACACTGAATTTACTAGTTTTTAGGAACAGAAAGTAAGTTTTCAATGTGAGGGTAAAATAGGGGCTGGAGAGATGGCTCAGTGGATGTGAAAGTGCTTGCCAGACAACTCAAACAACCCAAGTTCATATCCCCAGAACCCATGTCAAAGCCCTAACAGTGGATCTTGCCTGCAACCCCAGCACTCGACAGTGAGTTGTTAGACAGAGTCAGGAGAATCCCCTGGACCAATGAGCTTTGGAGTACAAACCACAGCAGCATAACAGCAAGAGAGATCCTGCCTCAAGTAAGGTGCAGCAAGAGCTGATTCCCAAGGCTTTTTCTCTGACTTCTATGGGTGCATCATGGCTCATGTGAACTATTGCGTGCATTCGCCTATGGTCACACATGTCATGTGCGCACAGAATGGACATGTGACAGATGTGTATAACACTAAGAACAGAGCTTGTTATGACATTTAATAAGCTGTACTTCATGTCATGAGGTACCTGTAAAAATTAAGGGGAGTGAGACTATAAAAACTTATTTGGAAAGTAATATTGAAAAATATTCAGAAAATTTTGTATCTTTAAAATGTATTATAGCAGACTAGAGAAATGGCTTGTTGGTTCAGAAGACCAGAGTTTGTATCCCAGCACCCACATAGTGGATCACAGTCATGCATAACTCCAGCTCCAGGGGATCTGAGATTCTCTTTAAACTTCCATGGCACCAGGTAGACACATGTTGCATATATGTGCATAAAATAAAAAGTCTAAAAACTACATATATATATAATAAAACATTTTTAAATTAAAATAAAACACATGATAAAGATAATTTTTGTATGTTTTATATTTTTCCCTAATACTGGAGATGTAATCCAGGGCCTTGCACATAGTAGGCAAGCATTCTACCACCAAGACATAGACATATCTCCAGCACCTATTGTGCATTGGAGAAAGAAATTATTAAATGCCATTTTGAGTACGTGCATCCATCATGTAATCAAGGGATCTCAATCCCTTCTGTTATCTTATCCTCCCAGCAGAACCTCATTGAAAAGACAGTTACATACTTGAGGACCTGTCCCATGTAGATTATCCCAGGAAGGGTGCATCCTCAGTGTGTCTGTGCTGGTAGGTGCCCCATGCTGTTGTCTGTGTGAAGTTGGTGTACATTGGTTTTAGGCTTGGAGGACCTGTCACCAGCATGGTGCAGAGCCTATTTCCTGTTATTTCAGTAAGTGTCCATAAAACCCTTTCAGGCTGTCTCGTTAGGGTTTTTATGGCAGTGGTAAAAGGCCATGACTAACAGTAACTTGGGGAAGAGTTTATTTCTCTTACACATCCACATCATAATCCATCATCGAAGGAAGCCAGGGCAGGAACTCAAGGTAGGAACCTGGAAGCAGAAAGTGAAGCAGAGACAATGGAAGAATACCACTTCCTGGCTTGCTCCCCATGGCTTCGTCAGCTTTTCTTTAACAGCTCAGAATCACCTCTCCAGGAGTGGCACTGTGCATAATAGGATGAGCCCACCCATAACAATCTTTAATGATTAATCAAGAAAATGTCCCAGGGCTTACCCACAGACCTTCCCAAATGACTCTCGCTTGTGCCAAGTTGACAAAAAACAAACAAACAAAAAACTAATCAGCAGCAGGAGAAGCAAAGCAGTCAATCTTCAAATCAAGAAAACCAAGGCTTAAAATAACCACCCGGTAGGCACCAGGAATCTAGCCTCAAAGCCTGTCTCATGAGTGTGTAGTGAAACTTTCCCTTGCTGGTAAACACAGGGACCAGACAATGCCTGGGGAACACCCTGTGATCAGAGGTCTATCAGCTCTTAGGAAGGACAGTTGCTGGTACAGTTTGGAGATGACTGGCAGCATACCCATGAGTCAGAGGAACAGAGAGAGGTTCTGCTTCGTTTGTTTCTCATTGTCATTATCATATGTTCTGGTTCAGATGCCAGAGCCTGCCAGCAACAACGGCTCCCAACATTCAGATACAGAGTATCTTTCAAAAAGGCCCTTTTTTGAAGGCTTGGTCCCAGCTGATGGCAATACAGAGAAGTAACTATGAGAGTGCCTACTTTCTCAATGTTCTAATCATTGATTAGTTCATAACTGTTTTTGTTATTTAGAAATGGAACCTAGTTGTAGCAAGTTGGATGACTAGAGCTGTCTTTGAAGGGTGTATCTTGTCCCTGCTCCTTCCTTCCTCATTTTCTGTCTCCTGTGAACCACTTTGGTCCACCAAAAGTGAGGCTCTCTGCCTCACCATGCACAGGCCCAGAAACAACCGTGGCAAATGACCATTTCTGGAACTTCTGAATATCTGAGCCCAGAGCAAATCATGTACTTTTTCCTCTAACACTGTTTTTTGGAAAGATGTCCATTTTCTGTATGCAGAGAACAGCCTTAGTCTTTTTACTGTGCCAGCAAGTCTAGGCTGAATGTTCAGGTTTTGTCAAGCAGACCGCTGCTGACTGGTTGATGTTTAAAGTTGGTATCAGAAGTATTTTATAGCAAATACTGTTTTTTTTTTCTTTTAAAAAAATATTTACTTATTTACTATTTATACATATTCTGCCTGCACCAGATCTCATTACAGATGGTTGTGAGCCACCATGTGGTTGCTGGGAATTTAACTTGGGACCTTTGGAAGAACAGCCAGTGCTCTTAACCTCTGAGCCATCTCTCCAGCCCTGAAAATACTGTTTTGTCATGATTTTGTACATGTAAAGCACTTCTAAGAAGTGAAAATTTTAAGATAATGATATAGATACTTGCATTTGTTGGGCAGTACCACTCTGGGCCCTACTAGAGGTTGATGTGTGCTCCTAGTAGCGTCCCATGAGCATGCTTGCTTCCAGCTTCTCCAACACGGTGTACTGTGAGACTCCCAAGTTTTGCCAGTTGTATAGACCAGGGGCAGAGAGCAATGATAAATGTAAATTTCATTTACATATCTCTAATTCTGAGCTCATTAATCCTCTTTAAGCTCTCTGTCGTTAGTGGTGATCATTGCCATTGTCTTCCTCCTCCTCCTCCTCGTCCACCTCCTCTACTCCATCTCCTTTTTTTAAAACTTTTCTTCCTTTTCCTTCCCTTTTCTTTTCCAGGTACAAAGACTCAAACCCAGGGCCTTGTACATGCTAGAAAAGCACTCTCTGATTATACCCTAGTTGGCTACCATTGTATCTTCTTTGTAAAATGTCTGCTTGGGGCCTCTATCCTTTTCTCTGTGCTGTTGTTTGGTTTGGGGTTTCTTGTTCTAGATTTGTATGAATTGCTTATATATTTTGAACAATAACTTCTTGTTACATATGTTGTTTGCATCTATTTTCTCACACTCAACATGCTGATTTTTCTTTTTGTTCGTCATTTCCTCTGCTGTGCAGAGGTTTTCCATATGTGTAGTCCCACTTGTCTGTTTTTGCTTTTGGAATGATAGCCAAATAAATCAAGCCCAGTGTTAAATAGCCTTTTCTCTGTGTTTATTTTGAGGAGGTTTTTGTTGTTTTGTTTTATGTTTGTGGGGTGGGAGCACCTATGAGGCAGGATCTCACTGTGAAACCTTGGCTGTCCTGCAACTCACTGTGAACCATTCTGGCCTTGAACTTGTGGTGATCATCTTGCCTCTGCTTTCCATATACCAGCTTAAAAGAGTACTGGGTTAGGGTACACCCTCCTGGGCCTTGATTCTACAAATTTTATGGTTTTAAGTCAAATATGTTAAAGTCTTTGATCAATTTTGAATTGACTTTTATATGCGATGTTAGGTAAGGGTCTAGTTTTCTTTCTTCAGCGTGTGGTTATCCAGTTTTTCCAGTAACGTTTCTTAAAGAGTTTATTTTTATTATGTCTCCTTGAAAAAGGTTAGTTGACTTAATTGCTTGTTTTTATTCTGGGCTTTCTATACTTCATTGGTTTTGTTTATAGCTTAATACTGGTATCATATTGCTTTGATTGATGTGACTTTGTAACACCATTTGAAATCAGGAAGTATGCAACTTTGTTTTATTTTTATTTTCAAGATTTTTTTGGATAATATGAGACTTTTTATGGTTAGACACAAACTTTGGAATTTTTTCTATTTATGTGAAAAGATCCATTAGGAATTAAGCTGAATCTGTAAGGCCCAGTTACATGCTGACTACAAGAAACATGCCATTTAGATTCAGAGATGCTTACAGGCCAAAATGTTATATGCCATGAAAGTGTTAACTAGAAAAAAGAAAGAGGATATACTTGCTAGACAAAGCCAACTGTCTGTAGAAACAAAGAAAGTCATTAAAATGATACTGGAGGGGTCAAATCACCCTGAAAGTGTAAGTAAATATAGGTGTAGCCAACATGAGAGCACCTACCTCTAAAGCAAAACTGATAGCATGTAAAAAGAGGAAGTTGAGAACAGGACTACATACAGTTGGAGACTTCTATACCCTACCTCCAATAACAGACAGAAAACCAATCAAGAAGCAGCAGACATGAACAGTGTTGTAGATTCAGTAAACTTATTCCAAGGTAGCTCACTTTTGTTTTTGAAAATGTAGTTGTTTCTTCCAGTCTGTTGATTGCTCAGTTTGAGAAGTGTAGATAGGGGTGGGGTGGTGGGTGGTAGGGTATTCTTTCAGGTCACAAATCACTGTCAAGCCTTCTGTCTTCTGGAGAGAACATTGCTTCAGGATCTCATATCCAGCCTTTTTCAGACAGTGACGACGCTGAAAAGCCAGATCTCATACTGTGTATATACACAGTCAGCACTAACTAGTCTCAGTGGGTTTCAGAGATAAAAAGAAATGGGCCATAAAGGGAGGATGATAAATTGGGAGGCCTTCATTTCTTGGGAGGAAGGTTTGTACTTGTGCTGCAGCTCACACGTAGAGGTCAGAGGATAGCTTCCTCAGTGGGTTCTCTCCTTCCAAACTCAGGTTGTCAGACTTGGTGGCAAGAGCCTTTTGCCTATTGGGCCATCTCTCCAACACAAATAAAAAATTGTATTTGAATCTCTGGGTTTTTGTTTTGTTGTTGTTGTTGTTGTTGTTGTTGTTTTAGGTTTTTTTGTTCTGTTTTGTTTTGTTTGTTTGCTTAAGACAGGGCCTCTCTGTGTAGTCCTCGCTATCCTGGAACTCAGTTTATAGACCAGCCTGTCTTCTGGCTCAGAGATCCTCCTGCCTCTGCCTCTCAAATGCTAGGATTAAAGGTGTACACCACCCCTGGATATAATAGGACTTTCTTGGACCCGGCAGTGGTACAAATAACAATACAGAGACTGTAGTTTGGACATATTCCCAGCTACCATCTAAACCTGACCCAACTGTTCTGCCTACAGCTTACCATGTGGATACCTCTTTGAGCCTCTCTATGTCTGCTCTTGAATCTCCTGTGTTTGCCTTTTCCCAGTGTCCTCTCTCTCTCAGATGTTCTGCCCTCCACTTTCTGCTTCAGCTATTGGCTGTCAGGTCTTTATTACAAGAAATCAGTGCCTGACCTTTAACTATCTGAGCAGGTGCAGAAACACAAATATTTACAGACATAAAGCTGGTGATGGGCCATAGAAATGATGATACCAAAATCCTGTAGCCAACAAAATTCACTGGCTATGCAGAGATATCCATGTCTCAGCCAGTCTCTTGAGATTGTCCCACGTAAGGAGATCAGCAATCATGTCACCTGTTTTGTTCTTCTGGGTCTCTGCCTTCATGTCTGCAGCCAAGATTTTCAGGAGGTCTCTAGCTGTCAAATCTAATCTTTATTAACTTTGAAGGAATCCATGTGGAATCCTGTGGAAACAAAAGCATATCCTCTCTCCCAGTGCAACACATTTCCTGACTTCCATTCTGAGGTTAACACATCCTTATAGTACTTGGCTGATTTAATTCAGCAATTCTTTCTAAAATCCAGTGTTTCTTTAGCAGCTGTGCTACCTGTCTCATTGACATTTAAAAATGTTAAAGTTAATAAAGCATTATGTAGTCTGTCTCTTGGAGATCCCATATCCTTCTTCTGTTTTCTGAGCATGTCTTTTAAAGTACAGTTAGATCTTTTCACAGTTGCTTGACCTGTATGATTGTAAGGTATACTGTAACATGCTTTATAGTATTTAAAGAATTGTTGCATTTTACTGGATACATATGCTGAAACATTATCAATTTTAATCTTGAGAGGTATCACTAAGATAGCTATCACTTCTCATAAATGTGTAATTACAGAATCAGCCTTTTCAGAACTCAAAGCAGAAGCCCATTGAAATCCTGAATAGGTATCAATTATATGTTGTCTCTACTTTTAATTTTACAAACTCTGCAAAGTGAAAAACATCTATCTGCCAAATTTCTTTTCTTTGGGTGCCTTTAGGGTTACTTCCAGCTGGTAATGGAGCTTGATTATACAAAGAACAAGTAGGACAATTTTTTTTATAATTTCCTTGGCTTATTGTCAGGTTATAGAAAAATTTTTCTTTAAACTTCTACTATTTACAGGATGGCTTTTATGAAAATTTGAAGCTTCTAGTACATTTTCTATTAACAGTTTATCTGTCTCCTCATTTCCTAGTGCCAGTGGTCCTGAAAAACCTATATGAGTTTGAATATGGGTTATATATACTGGATGATCTCTGTTTTGAATTACATGTTATAGTTGTATAAAAACAAAGTTAATTCTGAATCATCTGGAGTAAGCCCAGCAGTTTCTATATGCAAAACAACCCTTTCTGCGTATTGAGAGTCAGTAACTATATTAAGAGAATCTGAAAAATCTAATAGAACCATGAGCATAGCATGTAGTTCTGATTTTGGAACTGAAATATATAGGCTTTGAATTACTTTACTTGTGTTTCCTGACTTACAACCTGCCACTACTGATTTATTGGCCTCTGTATAAAAGGTAGGAGCTTTGATGTTTCATCGAATGGCAGAGAAACACTTAAAAAGAAATGCTCAGCATCCTTAGTCATCAGGGAAATGCAAATCAGAACGACCCTGAGATTTCACCTTACACCCATCAGAATGGCTAAGATCAAAAACTCCAGTGACAACACATGCTGGAGAGGATGTGGAAAAAGAGGAATCCTACTCCATTGCTGCTGTGAATGTAAACTTGTACAACCTCTTTGGAAATCAATCTGGCACTTTCTCAGACAATTAGGAATAGTGCTACCTCAAGATCCAGCTACACCACTCCTAGGCATTATCCAAAAGATGCTCAAGTATACAACAAGGACATTTGCTCAACCATGTTCATAGCAGCTTTAATCATAATAGTCAGAAGCTGGAAACAACCCAGATGTCCCTCGGTTGATACAGAAATTGTGGTACATTTACACAATGGAATACTACTCAGCAATTAAAAACAAGGAAATCATGAAATTTGCAGGCAAATGGTGGGATCTAAAAATTATCATCCTGAGTGAGGAAACCCAGAAGCAGAAAGACCCACATGGTATATACTTACTTATAAGTGGATATTAGACATATAATATAGGATAATCATACTAAAATCTGTACACCTAAGGAAGCTAATCAAGAAGGAGGACCCTGGTAAGATGCTCAATCTTCATTCAGAAAGGCAAATGAGATGGATATCAGAAGAGGGAGAAAACAGGGAACAGGACAGGAGCCTACCACAGAGGGCCTCTGAAAGACTCTACCCAGCAGGGTATCAAAACAGATGCTGAGACTCATAGCCAAGCTTTTTGCAGAGTGAAGGGAATCTTATGAAAGAAAGAGGAGATAGAAAGACCTGAAAGGAACAGGAACTCCACAAGTTGAGCAACAGAACCAAAAAATCTGGGCACAGGGTTCTTTTCTGAGACTGATACGCCACACAAGGACCATGCATGGAGGTAACTTAGAGCCCCTGCACAGAAGTAGCCCATGGCAGCTCAGTGTCCAAGAGGGTTCCCCAATAATAGGAACAGGGACCTTCTCTGACATGAACTCATGAGCTGGCTCTTTGATCACCTCCACCTGAAGGGGAGCAGTCTTACCAGTCCACAGACAAAGAAGACAAAGAAGCCAGTCTTGATAAGCCAGACCTGATAAGCTAGGGTCAGATGGAAGGAGGACCTACCTTATCATTGGACTGGGGGAGGGGCATAGGAGAAGAAGAGAGAGGAAGGGTGGGATTGGGAGAGGATGGGAGAAGAGCTACAGCTGGGATACAAAGTGAAAAACTAATTAATAAAAATAAAATAAAAAATAAATTAGAAAGAAAGACAAAATGATGTGATTTTCTCTCAAATAATGTTCCAAATAATATAATTAAAAATATAGTTTATGTCCATGAAAAAAAAGAGAGAGAGAGAGAGAAATTGGTGTTCCAAGCCCAGTGCGATGGCATACATCTGTAATTTCAGCACTCAGAGAGGCAGAGGCAGGCAGATCCCTGTGAGTTCAAAGCCAGCCTGGTCTACAAAGCAAGTACAGGAAATCCAGGGCTACAGAGAGAAACCTACACTCTGAGGGAGGGAGGGAGGGAGGGAGGGAGGGAGGGAGGGAGGGAGGGAGGGAGGGAGGGAGGGAGGGAGGGAGGGAGGGAGGGAAGGGGAAGAAGGGGAAAGGAAGGGAGGAGGAGGGAAGGAAAAGGGAAGGAGATCAGTGTTCTTCTCATTATACTAAGAAGAATCCAATTCTTTTTTATAAGCTGAAGTTGCTTGCTTTGGGGGTATTGGTTGTTAATTTCTCAAAAATCACTGCAAGTTTTTTGCCAATTCTCATTGATTACCAATAAATAATGAGGTAATTCCAATATTAGTATAAGCACTATACTCTCTGTGTCTCTTCCTGCTAATTGATGAACTCTTATTATTCCTTTCACAATTCAGGAAATTTTTCTATATTTTTAAGTTTTTACTCTGTTTATGTGCTAAAAATATCCATTATATGATATTGTGATCTTTTTGCATAAGAATTCCTGTGAAAGAATGAGTAGAAGGTAAAATAACTAAAATACAGTAAATGTTGGGATCCAAGCAATCCACGAGTGCATCCTGTTCTCTCTTTTCTACCAGAGCCAATTCTCTCTCAGCTTCAGCTGATGATTTTCTTGGACTATTTAAGTCCAAATCACCTTGTAGGATTTAAAATAAATCACATAGCTCATAGTTAATCAAATTGTGGGTCATACTCAGTTAATATGGTGAGTTATTCCTACTATTAGGGAAAAACAAAGAACATTTCCCATGAAGGGACCTTTAATATTGAGTTTTTCCTGCTATATAGAAAAAAATAAAAACTTTCAAACAAAATCAAGGAAAGAAATAAGAAAATTGTAAGTTTTGGGCAAGCTGTGTTATCTCTTGCTGCCGCAACAGAGCCTGTCGTTCTCTGGATTCAGATGTTGCCTCTCTACATTGGCAGGGGACTTAGTAGAAAGAGATGACAGGTATCTGGTGGCCAGAGAACTCTGTTCTAGCTGCCATCAATTCCTTTTTTTCTATAGGGAAGAGGCTTTTTCCTTCCTCTGTTTCTACTGCTTGTAGTTAGCATTCCATCTCTCAGTTCTCTTTTGATTTAAGTCTGCTTTATTCTGATCTTTCTCAGAGAAGGCACAGAAAACTCTGATTGTTACTGAACATATTGTAATTATTTCTATTTTGACAGTCAAAGCAAAACTATAGAGGATCCAAATGCCCATTTCTACAGTGTTTGCCTTCTTTTTTTTTTTTTTGTTCTGATTCTTTTTGGGTTTTTTTGGGGGGGGTTAGTTTGTTTTTTGTTGTTGTTGTTTGTTTTTTTGTTTTTTGTTTTTTTGTTTGTTTGTGTTTTTTTTTTAAACAGGATTTCTCTGTGTAGCCTTGGCTGTACTGGACTCCCTTTTGTAGACCAGGCTGGCCTTGAACTCACAGCCATCTGCCTGCCTCTTCCTTCCCAAGTGCTGGGATTAAAGATATGTGCCACTGTGCTCAGCTGTATTTTCCATTGTTTTAAATCTTACTAACTCTCTTCTTCTATTGGATACTTCATTTTATTATTTAGACATAATATTTCTTTCTATACCTGTCTATATTCAGTTTCTTTTCTTCCTTCAGTGGCTATGTACATGTACAGAGTATTTCTACTTACGTCTCTGTCTCCTTCCTATGGAGACTTCATGTATTATTGCAACTTAATATTCTTTCTATGCCTGTCTATATTCAGTTTCTTTCCTTTCTTCAGTGTCTATGCACATATACAAAACATTTTTATTTATTTCTTTTTCTCCTTCCTTCAGAGACTTCATTTACTATTTAAACTTAATATTTCTATAACTGTCTATCCTCAGTTTTTTTTTCCTTTTTTTCAGTGTCTGTGCATTTATACAAAACAATTCTATCCATTTCTCTTTTACTGCTTTCAAACTTTTAATATTTGTTTCTGTACCTAAGTTTCTCTAAACTGTCTTCTGGGAGCTGCCCACTTTCCAAATATATTACATTACATTACATTATCTTCTCAGTTTCTGCTTTCTGTATGCTGCTGCTTGTCTTCTCTGCCTCAGCCATATTTACCTTTAATTTTCCACTTACCTAATCTTTATCCTTTGGACTTTATTCCATAGAATATAAAGAGTCCTGTGCCCTCTTTTTGTTATGAGTGTGTTCTTACTTTACTTGGGTTTGATGTTTGCTTGCTTGCTTGCTTGTGCCAGGCTGTCTAGAGCTCAGACTTCCCTAGGAGCTCACCTTGTGTGCCAGGCTAGCCTCCCTAAGTGCTATGATTACAGTCATGAGCCACCACACCTTGCTACTATTTCTCATTTGGCCAATCCTCTACTGCAGCTATGTTCTTGTGTAATTAGCTTTTGCAATGTATAAGAATGTCTATGGAAAGTTCTAGAAGCTGTTTGTTAGGATAGACAAATGCATATTAAGCATTGACAATAAATTTCAGATTTCCTCCTCAAGGGAGGAGGAATTTATATGAATTTATAATATTAAAGATGAGTTTTGTTTTTGGGTTGTTTGTTTTTGTTTTTGAGACAACAATCTTACTGTATAACCCTGGCTTGTTTGGATCTTACTATGTAAAATAGGCTGGCCTCCAACTCATAGAAGTCTGGCTGCCTCTTGTCTTCTGAGTGCTTGGAATAAAGATGTGTAGATCATGCTCCCGACACCCCTACTTATTTTTAATAGGAGCAGCAAGATAGCCTTGAGTCTGATGACCTAAGTTCAATCCCAGGAACCCACAGAAGCCATGCATAGATCAAAGGAGAACATCAGCTCCACAAAGTTGTCCTCTGACATCCACATGCAGCAGCTCCATGGCACATGTAACAGTTGTCCCCCTCAAAAAAATATATATATATTTATATATATATAAATTACAGTCTCCTCAGCATTAAGGGGAAGTGCCTCACAAAGACATTTCTTCTGGTCCTCTATGATAAATGTACTCTGTTTTAATTTATCCTAGGACTAATTTATTAGCCACTAAGCTCCATTTGTTCTTTCTCAGCTTGTGCTTGGGTAGAGAGACAAACTAAACTAATTAAGTATGACTCTAGGTCATTTGTTCAGCATCTTGTCTATTCAAAAGTTTTTCAGGCAGGCGGTAGTGGCACACATCTTTAATCCCAGCATCAGGGAGGCAGAGGCAGGCAGATCTCTTGAGTCTGAGGTCAGCCTGGTCTACAGAGTGAGTCTAGAACAGCCAGGGCTACACAGCATGTAGACATACTGTCAAATAGTAAATTATTCAGTGAAGACCTATATAAATAGACTTTGGAACTCTGCTTTTTATTGGTACATTATATTGATAAATTATTTGAGAAAATGTTAACTGAAGCTAGAAATGGTTGTTGTGGTCTAAAATTACAAAGGAAGATGACTGGACACACTAAGAATACAAGATTTTTTGTTTGTATACTTATTCTCTTACCATTCTCTTATGCTCTTACTTACTCTCTATTTATTTGCTATGTGATAGTTTATACAAATGAAGCAAGAAAACTTTACACGAAACATATAACTTTATGCCAGTGTTTGTAAACCTTTGTTTTTCTCAATCTACTCAGTGAGCTTTTTCTCACCTGTCTCACCTGTCTCCTTGCAGCCTAAGTGTGATGGACAGGTCTTACTGACACAAGTGTGGAAGCATTTAAACCTGATTGAATATGACTACTTTGGTCTGGAGTTTAAGAATGTCCAATCCTACTGGGTATGTGCTTTTGATTAGCTTTTGGTAACTGGATCTGATTGTGTAATAATGTTCTGATTGAGTAATAATGTTGTTCACAATATACAAAAAGCCTTCTAGGTCATACTATAATGATGACACCTTATTCTTAGCAAAACTATGCTATTAAAGTACCTGATTTCACCTATGGGCAGCATACCTGCCTTTAAGCCTAAGTGCATGTCCTTCCTAATCCCATTCTACCCATTAGGACTTGTGCCAAGGAAATGTCTGGAACTGCCATGGGATGCATCCTGTTAGATCTAAATTGTGTTGCAAGTTGATTTTGAGCAAAGTGGACTGATTTTGCATCTTATTTTAAGAAACTGTAAAAAATAAAATAAAAAAGTATGGCTTTTATTATTTATAGATGTGACAGTTTTAAAAAGTAAAAACCACCCCAGCCATTTAGATCAGAAAGTGTATTGTTGCTCTGCTCTGCAGTGCAGTGGGTTTACCAGAGTCTGTCTGCTCTGGAGGCACAGCAGACATCTTCCACTCAGCAGCATCTTACCCATTCGTTGCTCACTGGTTCTGTATGAGACCGTAGAATTATCCAGATTAATGCTATAGCATTACAGCAAGTCAGTGCTGTTCCTGCTTCTCTAAGCTGAGCTTATTAAGATATGAGTAATGTGTAAGAGGACAGTAGGGTAAAATCTCTCTTAATTAGTTGTTTGTATGCTTTAGCATACTTACTAAATGAAGAAATTACTTAATAGTTTTATTCTCTTCTCTTAAAAACTCTCTTTAGATTTGGCTTGAACCTATGAAACCCATCATTAGGCAAGTACGAAGTAAGTACCTTATTTAACTTTTAAGAACCTAACTCATTTAAGGTGCTTTGTTCTGGAATGGTAAATTTTATGTGTGTTCACAGTCATTGTCACTGCTCTGTTTAGGTGGTAATGGTAGTCACAGTGGATAAACATGAAGCCACTTTGCTGGTTGGTTTTAAACTATAATAAACATGCATGAGGATACTAAGCATCTTAATGTAATTTATTCTAAAATATAAACAGGAATATATATTTTTTTATGTATTTATTTGTTTTCAAGACCAAGTCCCGCTTTGTAGCGCTGACTTATCTTGAACTCCTGATGCTCCTTCTTTAGCTTCCTGAGTACTGGGATGCCCCATCACTCCTGGCCTAAATTTGTTGTTGTCATCACTTTTGTTCTTAGGGACAGAGTCTTACTCTGTAGCCTAGGCCAACCTCAGACTTAATGTGTAGCCAAGGATTGCTCCAAATGCACAGTAATAGTACAGCCTTCACATACACACCCTGTGCTGGGGTTACACCTATGAGCTACCACACCTGGCTATAATTTAATTTTACTTTTGGGGGAAAATCTCATGTAATTCAGGCTGGCTTCAGATTTGCTGTGTATCCAAGGATGACTTGAACTCCTGGTCCTTCTCTCTCTACCTCTCCAGTGCTAGGATTACAGGCATGTGCACAACACCTGTTTTTTTATGTGGTCTTGGGGATGGAACCCAGTGCCTCGTCCAAACTAGAGACACACATTACCAACTCACTATATCTTACTATGTAACCCCAAATGGCCTAGAATTTGATACGTAGACCAGGCTAGCCTGGAACTAACAGAGATTAACTAAAGAATTATTTCTAACTAATTTCTGCTTAAAACAAAATATTGAAATTCCCCAGTACATGTGATTGATAGTTAAGGACTCGTTTAAGTGTGCGCATAGGAAGTATCTTTACAATTTTATTATAGAAAGAAAAGAAATATGATGATTAACCTTATCTGTGAAATTTTATTTATTTCATTTTTACAGAGCCAAAGAATGTGGCGTTTCGCCTGGCAGTAAAATTTTTCCCACCTGACCCTGGCCAGCTGCAAGAAGAGTGCACAAGGTAAAGCATTCCCACTAGTCAGGGACCTTTGTCAATCATCTGTGATTAGGAAAGAATGAAGCTGTGCTCCTGCCTAGTTGTCACTGTTTGTGGCTGAACTGTATTTTCACAACTTTCTTTCTTTCTTTTGAAAGATAGTATGATATGCTATCTTAGTGATATCATTTTATGAAAATATTTCTTGCATATAAGGAGATTGAGCTTTTTGCTGGATCTTACAGCCAAGTTAATGATATATTTTGAGATCACATGAGGTTTATCTTTGTTTTAGTTAGAATTTTCACTGCTGTAGGAAAACACCATGATCGGAAGCAACTTGAGGAGGAAAAATATTCATTTCCTCTTAAACCTCTCAGGTCATAGTCCATTACTGGGGGAAATCAGGGTAGAAACTCAAGGCAGAAAGCTGTAGTTAGGACTTGAAATAGAGGAATGCTGCTTACTCACTTGCTTTTCATGGCTTGCTCAACCTGTTTTGCAATCCCTCGCTCTTTGGGATGTACCACGTACATTAATCATTAATCAAGAAAATATACCACAGGCTTGCTCACAGTTCATAAGTTTAGCCTGTCTTTAAGAGAACACCATAACAATGAACCTTGCCTTGGATTTCCCATGCAATCAGCTTTTACAACCTAAGCTAATTAATGGCTTCAGTTATGTACTCTCCCATGTCCCTAACCCAGAATAACGTATGTATATGTATGTGTGTTGGGTGTTGTGGTACTAAAAGCAACCAACAGGTCAGAAGTAACCTTAAGAAATGAATATTCACCAAAAATATTGGCAACAAGAGAGGGATATTATTGTCTGAGTGAGTTGGGGGTCAGTAAAATGACTCCCCTTGTAGAACTCAGTTAAAGAACTCAGTTAAAGACTACTATAAGGAATCCCTCATACCTTTCCTGTGCTGTGGTTTTTGTGTAGTTAAGTAACTCAGAGCCAAGATCTTTGTTAGTGGAGAGACAGACCTAAGGAACAATCAGACATTATGCAGCATTCAGGCAGGCACAAATATATATAACAGCAGATCAACACAGATAGGCCAGCAACCATAGCTGCAGACTGATGGAAGACACAGGGAGAAAAGTAGAGAATTCAAATGGGATTGCCTTGGTCAAATTAAAACAAAAAAAAAAAAAAAAGCACTTTGTTATCATTCCTTAATGCAACAGCGACACATTTTGGTTCCTCTGAGGTTATCTTTAGTGCAATAACCTATCCTCCTCCCTCTCTTTCACACACATGAATGAATGAGAACAGTTGGGATGTCTCAGTGTGGGTAAAGGTGCTTGTGGCCCAGCCTGCTGACCCGAATCCCCAGAACCCACATGGTGGGTAAAGAGAAACACTTTCACAAGCCTTTCACATGCATGCTGTATGACACATTCCCAAAAAAATAAATGAGCTGGGTTATGAGTAAATACTAGTGAATGTAGTTAGAAGAAGCATCTTAGCAAATGTTTCCTGCACAGACACAAATATGAGGACTTATGCATTAAACTTGAAAATAAACCTTGGATTGTTAGAAGAATCCGTCTCTCACTTTTTCTGAGACAAGGTCTTTGTGAAGCTCTGGCTGTCCTGGAAATCACTCTGTAGACCACTCAGAGATAGCCTGCCTCTACCTTCCAGGTGCTGGGATTAAAGGTGTCTGGCACCACAATTTCAAACCAGTATTCTCTTGGTATCTTAGACTTATGCATACCAATACAATTTGTCAAAATTCTGCTCATATAAATATTTGCCAACAAAAACCTACATGAGTGTGCAGTCCTTATGAATAGTGGAATGGAATGAATAGGACGGGTGTGAGGACATTTCTATTGCTTCTTTAATATTGCTTCTTTACAGGGTGCTTTTCTGCAGAAATTACTAGCAGAATGTTAACAGTAGTCCTCTAGATAGTAAAGATTAGGAAATTTATTTCTGCTTTTTATGCTTATGCATATTAATTTTTTATAATGAAAAATAAAGCGATAACTTTAAATTAGGCTCACGCTAGGTGTGATGGCTCATACCTTTAATCCTAGCAGAGACAGGTAGATCCCTGGGTTTAAGGCCAATGCTCTGGCGTACAGAGCAAGTTCCAGGACAGCCAGGTCTGGATTAGATGCAGATGAAATAGAATGGGATTATTATATTGCCCCAAAATGACTGAACCGGGTTCATAAATGAGTCACAATGAGCCACTCTTACAGGTTCTGTGTAGCTCATGGAACATCCAGGAACTCATAGAAAGTGCAAAGTAGGAGAGCTATATGCGCTCAGCTTCTTAGGTTGATGAAGAGACTGAGCTATAAATAGCAAAGCACTGCTACTATGAGTGAACACAGGACATGGCTTAGTAATTTACTGAAATCTAAGAAGCACCATGGGTCTCTTTTTGAAGGGGATCACTTTTAAATCATGCTCTCCCAAATTACACGAAATATTTTCTAATTTAGGATCCTGTGTCAGAGTATTAGGGTTCAAATTGGTTTGTATTAGGGTTCAAGTTGGTTTGGGGCAGTCTGTTTTGTTTTTGTTTTGTGGTTGATGAAAAAGATTCTTACGGTTAAAGTTGACCTTTAACTTGCTGTGTAGCTGAGGATAATCCTGAATTTCCAATCCTCTGCTTCCACTTCCTGAGTGTCAGAAATATAGGCTTTGGCCACACCACCTGTTTGTGTGTTACTAGAGATGGAACTCTGGGCCTTATGCACTTGGTAACAGCTCTACCAACACCTCAGCCCTAGTAGGTCAGTTATTTCCTTCTTATTTTCGTTCAGAAGGTCTTTCCCCCTTTTATTTATTAAAAACTGTATCTGTGGCTAAAGAAGAAAATTTCAAATAAAGTAAAATAAAAACAAAAGTATTTGTCCTTGCCCACCTATCCACTCCCTACAGAGTACTAACACTGCAGAAGTGTTGCTATGAGTTGAAGCCTCTCAGTGAACACAGCATAGAGCCTTAAGGAAATTACGTTGCAAAGCAGTATCAAGAGTTCTAGCTGAAGCTATCCCCCACTTATGGCATTCCATGGCCTTTGTACCCTGTGTGTAGACTGGCACCTAACTTACTTAGTCATTAACATCTTAGTGCATTGGGGCGTGTTCCCAGTTTTTCTGTTAAAATATCATAAAAAAGTGTCATTGTTGACATGCCTTTGTGGACTCTGGGAGTGCAGCTGTGGAGAAGTTTTTAGCATGGAACTGCCTAGTTAAAGGGCACACACATCCTAAATTCTAAGAGAATGCAGGTGCTTCTTTTAGCTGCGAGTATACTGAAATTGGAAAAATACAGAGATTAGCATGGCATCTATACAAGGATGATAGGCAAGTTCACAGAGTATTCAATTTTGTTTTTCAAAAAAAAATGTAGTAAATTTAATGTGATTTTTTTAAATGTAGTAATTTTTTAAATACACTAATGCATCCACAAATTTCTGTGTACAATGTGTGTGCATGGTGACCACCTAGTCATCAGATCACCTGGAGTTACAGACAGTTGTGAGCTACCATGTGGATGCTAGGAATTGAACCCTACTCTTCCAGAAGAACAAGTGCTCTTAATTGCTGAGCAATCTATCCATTCCCAAATCCAGTAAAAATTATTCTTTCTTTCTTTTTTCTTTTTTTTTGATTTTTGGTTTTTTGGAGACAGGGTTTCTCTGTGTAGCCTTGGTTGTCCTATAGACCAGTCTAGCCTCATACTCACAGAGATCCACTTGCCTCTGCTTCCTGAGTACTGGGATTAAAGGCATGTGCCACCATGCCTGGCTCTAGCAAAATTTTAATAATTTGTTCCAGAGTGTAAATTTCTGTGAAGATGGAGTTTGTGTTATTCACCAAATTTTACAGCTCTCGGAACAATACTGAGAAAGAACTAGTCAGTCATCATCACTTATTGAAGGAATAAATGAAAATATATTTTTCTTTCTCGTCTATTTATCTATCTATCTATAGGCAGGGCCTACTATTTATGTAGTTCTGGCTTTCCTGAAACACACTATGTATACCAGGCTGGCCTTAAGTTCACGGAGATCCACCCTCCTCTGCTCCTAAGTGCTGGAGTGTTCCCATGCTTGACCTCATAAATGCTTTCAAATTACCTTCTCTATTTACATTTTCACTAGTGGTATTTTAAAGCCCTTGTGTCTTAGATCCTAACCAAGACGAAATATTGTAAGAAGTATAATATTTGCTTAAAAGTGTCACAGGTACATTTGAAACTGTCTTGTGTATTTCTGTTCTTTCATCCAAAACCATGAATGCAGTTTTGTAATATGAATTTATGTACTTCCTTGCTGAAGGTACTGCCTCAGAGAATATGATCATGTGGGTCAGTGGTATGCCTGAAAAGGCTGCTTTTCCTATCCTGTTGTCAGACAGAGGTTCCTCTGTGTGCTGAGCACTTTGTGCGTGCTCTGACGTGCATGGCTCAGTCGGCTGAAGAGATTTGTGATCTGACCTTTGTATCTGCTTGTTATGTGAAAGGGCTTTTGTGACTTGGCCTGTTCTCAGTGGGCCCTGCATTTTGTCCAGTGTCGACTGCTGCCACTTCCTGGAGCTGTGTGCTCTTTTGTAGAAGCATGTCTCTATTATGTCCAGAGAACTTTGGAGTTGATCTTCTCCTGCTTTAAACTCCTTTCTAGGTACCTGTTTGCCTTACAACTCAAGAGAGACCTCCTGGAAGAACGCTTGACCTGCTCTGCCACCACGGCAGCCCTTCTCATATCCCACCTCCTACAGTGTTAGTATCCTCACCATGGAGAGGAGTTCAGACAGACCCAGTCCTGGGCTCAGGCACCACAGAACTGCCATCAGTTGCTGCTGCTCATGCCTAATTGATAAACCTGTTTTTTTTAAATAGGTGTTTCTTTAGATAAATTCTTGATATGTATATATTAGATGTATTCCAGATAAAGCTAACTTCTGTAATGCACAGTAGCTCTGCATATAGACTCAAAGCCAAACTTGTAGTTATATTCATTCTTTAGAGTTGTCTCTGATTTATGTCTTTATGCTTTCTCTTTTCCCTTCCCAGCACTGGGAAAGAACACAGAGCTTTGCACATGCTAGGCAGACATTCCACCACTGAGCCACAGAACCAGCCCCTGGATGGTTTGTTGGGTTTGTTTATACTTTAAACAACTCAACTTGGCCTTGAATTCACTGTGTACCCCAAACTGATCTCTGCCTCAGTGTTTCATCTGCCTTTATCCAATTTAACAGCAATACATATTCAATCCAAGTTCAGGCTATAAATCAAATTTTTAGCACACCCAGAAAAGGTCCTCCTAAGGGTGAGTTATAGGCCTAACCATCTAAACATTAACACTAAAGGGAAGAGAACATATTCCTTTAGTATCTTATGTGAAACAAAGATAATGGAGAAGGATATAAAAAGTAAACTTACTGCAGAAGTAAACTGTGAGAAGCATATGGAGAGGCTCTACACGTGAGTACATGCCTTACAGGACTTAAGAAGCCATCAGCCATAGGAATAGAAAGAGAAGAGCTCACATTGCTTCTAGACTAATGGTAAGGCCATGCCATGGTGCATGTACTCTTGTGCAGGCAAAACATTCATATACATAAAATAAAAATAAATCTATTTAAAATTCATAAAATTAGGAAATTTTTGAAAATTGAAAAGCCCCAAAGGTGGGGGGGTCGTGATTTAGCATGTGTTTTTCTAAGACAAAATAATTATCGTGGTCATAGTATCCATGCGACAATTTATGTGTAAAATGATTTTTAAAACCAATAAGCTGGCACTTGCTGCTCATGCGAGGCCATGGGTTCTGTTCCCAGCACTCACATGGTGTCTCTAACCATCTGCAACTCCAGGTCCACGAGGACAATGCTTTCTTCTGACTTCCTCAAGCTCTTCCTCACATGGTGCATAACATGCAGGTAGAACACTCATACACATAAAATGTTTAAAAATCATTTAAAAAGTGAAATAAAGATAGTAAGTCATTATACTTGGGCTTCATTGTAAACTCTCATCAGAATTTTTGGTCTTCAGGAATTAGAGGGAAAGATCCCAAATCTTTTCTTGTGTTTACATTTGAATGGCATAATATTTGGAAAAATAAAATATAAAACATTTGCATGCACAAATACTTATCATTTATTTCAAAATCCAAGTGACTATTTTCACTGTCTCATCTCAGCGGAAATAGGAGATTACGATGAAACCTTGGATCGAGAACACCTCAAAGCCAATGAGTACTTGCCCAACCAGGAGCAATCCCTGGAAAAGATACTAGACTTCCATCAGAGGCACACGTAAGTTGGTCAAGAGTGGGGTACTGCCGTTATAGCTACATTAAGGATGTACATTAAGGAGCTGCTGTTCAGGCTTCTGAGAAATTGACGTGAAATAACAATGGTCGTTCTCTCATCTCAGAACATACAGCACCCAGTGTGGCTCTATCAGCGTAAGGGGGGGATCTCACATGCAGGGTTCAGGCACTGAGCACGGGGCCTTTCTTCGCTCCATATGTGACTGTTTTTTTTAAGGTTTTATTTATTTTATTATGCATACAATGCTTTGCCTACATGTACACCTGAATGCCAGAAGAGGGCGCCAGATCTCATTGTTGATGGTTGTGAGCCACCATGTGGTTGCTGGGAATTGAACTCAGGACCATCTGGAAGAACAAGCAGTGCTCTTAACCTCTGAGCCATTTCTCTAGCCCCTCCATACGTGACTTTATGGGAGCATCACTTCCTGAAGGTTGTTTAATGGGATACTGGCCATGCTTACCTCTTTTTCTGGTGCTGTAACCTAGGCTATGGACTGCATAGCATGTTACATGTTAGGAGACCTTTATGTGGATAAATCCAGTTGTTTTGCAATGATAATAAAGATACTAGTGTCATGCATGACACTTCCTCCAACTCGCTATTTGGTAGCTAGATAAGTTGATTGCATATAACATCAAGTAAGTTGTAAAACTGATCTTTGGTGAATTTAAATGAAATGTTCTATCCTTTGTAAGTAGATTAAAATAAGAAATTAGAAGGCTAACATAGAAGGAACCTATTGTCTTGGCCTGCACATGTTTTATGTTGGTTTGTAGTGAGTACATGCATAGAAGTGAGCCATCTGCCCTCCTAAAAACGAAATCTTCCACACTGATTTTTTGGCTGGCTCTGTCTGACCATTTTTCCGATACACTTTCTAATATGCTTTAACTTTTTTAGAAGGCAAGTATTTTGATATGTTAAAATGCCCTTCATTTCAGGGGCCAGACACCTGCAGAGTCAGATTTCCAGGTTCTGGAGATCGCAAGGAAGCTGGAAATGTATGGCATCAGGTTTCACATGGCTTCTGACAGAGAAGGGACCAAGATCAATCTGGCAGTTTCTCACATGGGTGTCCTCGTGTTCCAGGTAGGAAGGACAGGGAGGGGCCAGAGCAGGCCATCCTGGTGCACAGTGAATTGGTACGGTTTGTTGTTGCTGTATTTGTTCGTAGGTTTTGCTGTGATGAGTGGGAAGGACAGCAGCACTGTGTGTGGAAGAGAAAATTAGTATATCATCTGATCTGATGTCTAACAGTGAGGAAGCTGCTGTCTTAGCCTTCTCTGGCACAGTAAAACTAGTTCACAGCCCCCACTACCACCAAGGCTGACCACAAGCCAAGGTATCTGTTCCCTTCTCAGTGTTTATTCTAATGTTGAACCAGAATCAACCTCTAGGATCCTAAACTAGGACTCAGGACCTTGGGGTGGGGGTGGGGGGTTGTGGACATAATGAGGGTAAGAACTCTGCTGGGCTATGAGAGTGTTTGATGACAGGGAGCTCAGAGTTAGATACAGAGTGTCTGAAAACAGGAAGCCTGACTTTTCTGTATGAAGAGCAGTTGCAGCCCAGCTAGCAGACAGAGGGAATACACTCCTTGTGTTATAGCAGGATTTTGTGTGTGCTTGGATACTTTCTACTACA
This sequence comes from Meriones unguiculatus, assembly GCF_030254825.1. NCBI lineage: Eukaryota > Metazoa > Chordata > Mammalia > Rodentia > Muridae > Meriones > Meriones unguiculatus. The sequence continues at coordinate 78,538,829 of NC_083362.1, forward strand.
GAATTAGTTGTTGGTCTCTTTCAGTTGAGACATACTTTATAACCACACAGTCAGCCATACCTCTTCAGATTTCCTCTTGATTTAGCATTAATTGATGACTTTCACCAACTCCTAACCTATAAAGTCACAGTCCTGGCACTTTTAAATGTCTGCATGGAAGCAAAGAGTCACAGGCACCTGAGGAAGTCTGCCGCAAAGTACAGGTACTAAGACTGCATAGAAGAAACAGCCAGTACCAGAAATGGAAGGGATGGAAAGACAGAACAAAACCTTAGGAGGATGTGGCTCTTCGCCTATTAGATTCTAGCAAGCACAAAAGTTTCATCAGAGATGTAAGAGCAGTTGCAGTAAAAATTTGTAATTTTTACTCTAATCTTATTTGTAACAGTAAAATCCTAGAGAATAACCATTAGAAGTCCATTTAAACAAATTATATACTTCTATATTGTGGGACAGCTCCACATTGGGAATGGATGCTCTCTAGGTCCTCATACATGAAATACTCATCTGTAGAAAGATTTAAAACTCTATACAGTATTCTGTTGTTTGTGGGGATATCACACGCTCAGGTGCACACACACACACACACACAAGTACACATACACACACACAGAGTTCCATACAAGTTAAATCAGTGATTTTACAGGTCCTCCAAAGGGTAATTGCAGCTGCCAGGCTCTCAGTCAAGAATGAGAGGGAAGTTTTACTGTGAAGTCATGCTGCTACTTCAGGCTCTGAGCCTTGTGAGTCGGTTTCTAGTATAGAGAAAACATCTACCCTACAAACAAATCAGGACGCTTGGGAAAAACAAAGGTAGAACAACAGGTACAAACTTAGAAAAGGACTAGGCCTGCCAAATGGCTCAAGTGATAAAGGCTCCTGCTACCAAGCCTTAATGACCCTAGTTCAATCCTCAGGACCCACATGGAGGGAGGAGACAACCAACACCCACAAGTTGTTCTCTGTCCTCTACACATGCACTGTGACATGTGGGTGCGCACACACACACACCAAAAATTAATTAACTGTGTAATTTAAAAACAAAGACAAAATGGAATAACAACATGGAATAACAAAATGGAGCTGGGCATGGTAGATCACACCTGTAAGTAATACTCCAGAAGCAGGAAGACTGAGAAAGTTCAAAGCTGTCCTAAAGGGTTCTAGGCCATCCTGGGCTTTACAATGAAACTCTAAAAAAAAAAAAGTTATGGGACTGGAAAGATTGCCTAGTGCTTAAGAGCACTTCTGGGGACCACAGCCATGCCTAAGAATGTGGAAAGATGGTTCAGTGGTTCAGGGCACTTACTGTTCTTCCAGAGGTCCTGACATTGAATGCCTCACAACTGTAACACCAACCCCAAGGGGGATCTGTGGACACTTACACCCATGCACACACACAAAAACACATAATTTAAAAACAATCAAAATAAATATAGTTGTAAAAGAGTGTATACTGTTCTTGCAGAGGACCTAAGTTTGTAAATAAAACTGTATCAAAGAAATTGAAATCACCAGTGCAAAATAGTTTATTTGATGTTGGTGTTTGGATTTAGGTCTGTTCTAGGTGAAATGCTAACACATCACTTGTATTACTGGGTTGCTTATCCAGAATGTGGCTTAGGCAGATTCTGCTCTGTGAGAAAAAGAGTATGTACTTACATCACAAATGTGCTGCTGAATGTCTGTCTTTGATATTTCAGGGTACCACCAAAATCAATACTTTTAACTGGTCCAAGGTCCGTAAACTAAGTTTCAAGAGGAAAAGGTTTCTTATCAAACTCCACCCTGAGGTCCATGTAAGTATTTTGGAACATTTAATATTGTTAGGCAATTTAATTGACAAAATATTAAAAGTTTTTTTAAAAGTATTGATATAAAATTGGGGCACACATCTGGAATCTCAGTACTCTGGTAGCAGAGACAGGAAGATCATTGACCCTGTGGAGGAGCTCATCAACTCATCAGGCTTGGGCTGGGCCTAGGAAGACGCCTGTTGAGAGCAATCTGAACCCTTCAGTAATGCTGAGTGAGCACTTCTGCCCAGACAGAGCTAAGGGGCCTTCCCCTTCTTCCCAGGTGCTTTTAATTTAAAAAATTATTTCTGGGGTCTAGAGAGATGGTTCAGCAGTTAAGAGCACTTTCTGCACTTGCAGAGGACCTGGCTCAGTTTCAGCACATGCATGGTGGCTCACTAATGTCTGTACCTCTAGTTTCAAGGGGTCCAATCCCTCTTCTGACCTCTTCCATAGACTGCACGCATGTGGTACACACACATACATGTAGGCACACACAGAGAAACACACATTACTAAAAACAAACAAACAAAAAAAACACCTTGACCCCTGTCTAGGTCTGATTGAATAATTTTTTATTATAAATAATCAAATAATAAGAAATAATAAGAACTTCTTTTTAATCCCAACACTCAAGAAGTATGGAAGGAGAATTATGAAATTTGAAATGAGCCTAGTTTATATAGCAAGATCAGTCTAAACAAAACATCCTTTTTTCAGAGATGTCAATCAGCAACAGCTGACAAGCTGATAACCACTGTTTCACTGAATGATTAGAAATAGAAAAAGTAACTCTGTGTAGTGTGATCATCCGGTAAATTCAATACTTGAAGTAGTTAAAGTGTTCAGAGGAAGTTAGGAAACAGGAGATCAGCAAGGCCATGGAAAGCTGGAGCTTGAGATGCTGCCTGGGTGGCCTTGAAGTTACTTCCAGTCCCAGGAGAGTCAAAGCTCTTGGACCAGCCAGAAGAATGTCTCTGTCTAAGCCCCCAAGAAGCACATGGAGCTTTTGTCCAATCCCACATTCACATGAAGTATGGAGTGATATTGACTTTAGTAGGGCCTTGAACGTGTCTGTCTGCGTGTGTCTGTGTATTTGCTTTGTTGGTGGGTTGGCTGTTTTTGTTGTTACTTTTTATGAGATAGTATCAGGCAGATTGTCCTCAGACTCCTGATTCTCCTGCCTCAGACTCCCAAGTGCTGTGATTATAGTCCCATGCCAACAGGCCCCATCAAAAGAAAGGGTGATCTGCTGTTTATTACTTAAATAGTTCTCTACTCTCTCTAGATGAAAAGGTGCAAATCAAAGGCTTCCCTTTTCTCTGTAAGTGTTTCTTAGAAGGTAGATGTGTTCCTGGGAAGGTAGAAGAAAAATACTGCAGTTTACAAAAGCAGCTACGGGAATGGCATGTTTTAAAATCACATTTGAATCTCTAAACACCTAACTTTTTAAGACTAAGTAGAAGAATCAAAGTGAATTGGTAACATATACTGAAGGTTCAAAATGCACAAGGTCTTAGCGCTCAGAATTTCATTTGTAGGACAGCAGTAGCTTCCTCTTATTGATATTTGTGAACTTCAAAACTGTAGCTTGTAGTTGTCTAAGGCATGACACAGGCTCTAATTTCTGGTTTTGAAGCTTCCTGTATCATGATCTGCTTCCAAAACCTGCTTTCTCTTCTGTAGGACTTTATTGTTGTGTTTGCTTCCTGAACCTTTGTATTTTGTTCTAGGGACCCTACCAGGACACGCTAGAGTTCTTGTTGGGTAGCAGAGATGAATGTAAGAACTTCTGGAAGATATGTGTGGAGTACCACACCTTTTTCAGACTGTCTGACCAGCCTAAGCCAAAGGCAAAAGCTGTCTTCTTCAGCAGGGGCTCCTCCTTCAGATACAGGTAGGGCTGTCCTTCAACAGGGAAGACTGAAGGCTGGATAGAGAGAAGGGGGAGAGACGGGAGGGAGATGCCATAGGCTGGGCAGATAATTGCATTTAGAGTGGTTCTTGTAAAAGACAAAACAGAAAAAAAAAAAACCTCAAACATTAAAAGTATGAGAAAAATAGGCTTAGCAAAAACTGGCTAGAAAACTGGCTATACTTATTTTAAACTATAGCTGAGTTAATTACATGTGTTTCTGGGAGAGGATGGGCAGTCTTACTTCTGTTCTTAACTCTAAAAAGGTAATGCTGTGAATTACTGCTTTATTTTAACTGAGCCTTTATTTGTAGTGGAAGAACTCAGAAACAACTAGTAGATTATGTCAAAGATGGTGGGATGAAGAGAATTCCATATGAAAGGTAAACTCTGTGGTGTTGTTACAAAGTGTGAGCCTTTAAATTATCTATTATATTTAAACATTTTTATGTATATGGGTGTTTTGCCTGCATTCCTGTCTGGGTACCACATGCATGCAACACCACCATTGCCTGGTTTCTTTTTGTTTTTTTAAAAAAGATGGGTTTGTAATGTCTTCATGGAAGTAACTGTATTCATACTCAGGTATCCATTTATAGTTTCTGAACTGCATAGCTCATTTTGTATGTGATGGTTTCACATGGTGCCTTAGTTTCTTCTGTTGCTATGATAAAGTACCGGACAAAAGCAACTTGAGGAAGGAAGGGCTTATTTTGGTTTGCATTTCCTAGTTGTAGTCAGTCATAGTGGGAGAGTCAAAGCAGCAGGCCCTTAAAGTATGTGGTTACATTGCATCCAGTCAGGAAGCAGAGCGGTAGATGGCGGTATTCAGCTCACTCTCTTTCTCAGGTCATTCTGTCCCACAGAGCGAGTCCATTCACAGTGGGAGGTTAACATAAGCAGCATATTTCTCACAGGCATAAGCTAAGTTACCCCTCACAGGCGTGTCCTTCTCAGTGATTCCAAATCCTGTCAGGTGGACAGTTAACAGTAACCTTGATAGCATGGTAAGCAACCACAAAATGCATGTGGAGCTTTTCTAGTAGTATGCATATATAATTTTATTCCTTTTGGGTTTCTTTTTTATTTTAATTACTGATTCCTTTTATTCTGCCCATTTCTAGCTTGCCACCATGTCTTGGTCATTTTCTTTTTTCGGGGGTGTGAGACAGAGTTTCTCTGTGTAGCCTTAGCTGTTCTGGACTCACTTTGTAGACCAGGCTGGCCTTGGACTCACAGAAATCACCTGCCTTTGCCTCCCTGAGTGCTGAGATTAAAGGCATACTCCACCACGCCTGACTCTTGGTCATATTCTTATGTGAGCTTTTCTTCATGGATGTAATACAGACTTGAAGTTCTAGGAACAGGCATCACAAGTGGGTGGTGGCAGATAGGAGGTGAGATAGATCTAACCCTCACAGCATATTCTCTGTTTTGCAGACGACACAGTAAGACTCGGATGTCTTTTCATGCTCTGACTACAGATCTTCCTAAACAGGTTAGTCTTTTCCAGGGGAAACCATAACAGTACTAATTACCAGGATGTTTTCTTCTAGAAGTCCTCTGCTGTGTTGTAAGAAGGTTCACATGACATGACACACACTTCTGACTTCAGATGATGAAACAGCTATGAGCTCTGCACTGTGAGTCATAGCGTTATGCATAACATTATGTAGTCTGCTAGGGAAACCAGCTGCGCAGGTGACTATAGCCTCTCCAGGTGGTGGACTGATGTGCCACTCTTAAAGGACTGCTAAAGAAGACAGAGCATGGAACTATCCTTGCTGTTAAAACTAGAAAGCAGGATGTGTTTGGCCAGATTTCAGTTATATTAGAGCAAAGATGCACATAATTGTGCACAGGTTCCTCATGGAAGAACATTTGGTAGGGATGTGCCCATGAGATGTCACTGCTCCACACCTCTGTGCTGAACTGTACGTGATTAGTCTGTGTTTCAGGACTGCCACGTAACAGTCTTTTATCACGTTCATATTTGCATATTAACTCCCATGCTCAAGCACGAATCTTGCTCTCAGGTACCATTATGTAATTGTTACCTGTGCTGTTCTAGTTTTGTGCTTATAGCTCATGTTGTGCAGTGTTTGCTCATTTTTGTTGGTGGTCTAGTATTTATATTGAGCACAGTTTCCAAGAGCATCTTTTGGGTCCTGTACCTTAGTGCTTGGATGTCCTTAGCTTTCAATGGAATTTTATCCACACCTTAGTGATACTCAATCTCTAACTCTGAAGAGCCAGGACTATAAAATTGTCACCTGGTATGGAAGGCTATGGATAGATAGCCTAGAAATTACATCTAAGCTTTTATTTTTACTTATTTATTTTAAAAGCCACAGAAAATAAAGAAATGTGGTTGAGTGATCCCAGGCAACATCCCAGGCATGGTGAATAACACCTGTTTCAACATTTGGGGGTCTGAGGTAGGAGGCTCATGAGTTCAAGCCACCCTAAGCTACATGGAAGACACTGCCTCAAACAAAACAAAATAAAAACCACAATATGATAACCATTGAAAAAAATAGATCAATTTTAAATCATGACCAGCTATTTTATTTCTACAAGGCTAGTTCCTGGGCCTCCTGAGATAGCACTTGTTTGTTTTCCTTACTATGATATGTATATACCTAGCTGTATTGCTTGTGGACATACTGCCCTAGAAATACTCAGTTCTAGGTGGGTGTATTTTAGTCTAGTCAACCTCTTAATGAGGAGCCACAGTATGGTTCCTACCCTGCCCCTTAGTATTTTCTCACCCTGCTGTAAGCCTCTTTTCACTCATTACTGGGGACACTTTAGTACTTTCAGAATGTCCCAGAGCTCTTGAACCACTGATGTTAGCAAGAAGCATCCTAATCAGTGATATCTTCCATTGCAGTCATAAGTAGACTGAAAAGTGTACCCAGTCCATACTGATATTAAATCTCTACCTCTCAAGAGCCAGGATGACAAACTTGTACTTGTCATTTGGTGTCGGCACCATGGTGGAGGGCCCTTTAGCTGACCCAAACATACCTGTTTATAGACCTAAGATGACTAAGGCTACCACAAATACCTTATCTGCATGTCATCTAATTCTCTATGGGAGCTTCTCTTCTTTACTATGACATTTGGCACCACAAGAGTGTTGGGGGGGGGGACGACAAGGTATTATAAGCAGAAAACAAGATCATGTTGTTATCATGGGTCAAGTTACAGCACTGTACATTTTTAAGCCAGGCATGGTGGTACACATCTATAATCTCAGAGTCCGAGACAAGCTGAAACTTTAATGAGACTGTTTTAAAACAAACATAATTCCTCTTGAGAAAGAGGAAATCTGCTCAGGTACCCCTCCCAAGAAAAGTAGTAAGGATATATTGGAAGTTTTATACTTCCCAAAAGGCTTTATGATTTCCAGTAGTGCTTTATAATTTTATATGTTCCTGTTTTCTTTTCTTCTCTTAATTTTGACCCCCAGAGCATCTCATTCACCGATGGCTTGAGAACTTCTGCCTCCCTGTCTTCAGCAAATGCCACCTTTTGTCCACTCCCTACTTCTTCTTTGTCCCCTCCTGGTCTGCACAATCTGAAGGACAGCAGCAGCTCCCTTGTGGATCCCCAGGCTCCCCACATCAAGAGCACAGCAGCAGAGAGGAGAAGCAGAGCATCATCATCTGAAGGTCCCAGCACACAGTCGGCCCATCTCCCTGGACCCCCTGTGCTCCAGCCTGGTCCAGGTGCCGGGTTTTGTAGTGTTGTGAACAGCCATGGTTCTGCCTGCTCCAGAGGACAGAGTCTCAATGCTTTAGACCTAAACAAAGGGAGGGTCAGTAGGGGACTCAAAGCTGTTTGTAGAAATGACAGTAGTGAGGATGAGTTTTCTGTGGGCTCCTGCTTGCCCAGTGGGGAGTACCAGGGTGGCCGGCAGTGCCTCAGAGGGATCCCTGTTTTCACATTGACAAATGCACAACTGCAGGTGTCTGAAGAGTTCATAGATGATGACCCAGCAGACATCTCTTTCTTTGCCGGAGGTTCTGAGGCATTTTCTTTCCCATATAGTTCTTCAGTCCTTCAAGAGTCCTTGTTACCTGTCCAGTGCACTGAGTCCCCTGCCTTGTGTGACCCAGATTCCTTCCAGCATGCAGAGTCTGCCCAGTCCAGCCCAGATAGATACTCTACCGAAGCAGTTGACATGAGTGTAGAAGATGATTTTGAGTTTGGGGAAGGAAGTGACTTCAATGGCAATGTACATCCCTCAGACACCTCAGAGCTGTTTGAGGTGAAAGCACAGGCTAGCCTGATGCAGAGCCTGTTGAGTCCTTCTGAAACTAGCTCACTTAGGAACAACCAGTCTGATAATAGCTCCCTTAATAACATGCCATTGCATGGTGGGCTTTCTCTGCACACATCTAGCTCAGCCAATCAGTCTGAGGCCAGCTCCATGGTCAACTTCCCAGCCTACTCAGTCCGCTCCGAGTCCAGCTCAGCCTTCCAGTTCTCTGACATTATTGACCAGTTAGAACAGCTCAGCTACCCACCCACAACAGCTGAAGACTCTAGCAGCACAGACTCAGGTTCATGGGACTCTGAGGCTGAGGCACCACTGGATGTGAACCTGTTCTTCAGCAGCCCTTTTGCACAGTCAGGTGGGGAGACAGTCCCTTTCCGTTTTCAGCCCGATTGACAGAGTTCCACTTCAGGAGAACAGATAGACAAAAGCCCATCTTGACCCTCCAAACTCCTTTATAAAGAAACTCTTAATCCTTTCCTTCAGACATAGAAAGCGAATAAGTTCATGGTAGTTGGTCGGGGTTTTTTTGTTTTGTTTTGTTTTGTTTTTTTCTAGTTACTGGTAGATTATACTGTTTTGAATGCCAAGGTTATTAGAGCTTTCATCTGGAGTGATGTTAAAACCTACACATCTACCCTAAAGTAGAAGAGCATTTCTGACCATTCCCTGTAGTGACTGATGAATTGGCCTCTGCAACATTGGCTTTTTTGACTCTTGCTTTCAAATCAAGTAAAAAATGGTGCTATACGTTTTAAATATTATGCAGTTCAGATTCCCGTTCATCCATAGTAGACTGTGTATTATGCCCCTTAATGCTGCTTTTTAAATGACCCATGCTTCCCATGATCAGTTAACATGTAGGTTTTGTTTAGTTTGTGCAGCCAGCACAGTGTATGAAATCTCTGCAGAATCCCTTGATAACATCCTAACCCCAGGAAGGGCAGTGGAGACTAGACTTCTGCATGCAGAGCTGACCCTGGACTTCCCTGTTACTGACTTGAGACCAAGGCTATGCTCTATTTCGAGTGGGCCTGCACGGGCATTGGTCTAAAGCACTGTGGAAGTGTGAGGTGCTTTGCTTCCTTCTGGTCATCGTAATTGCAGGTGTAATAGGTAACATGGTTGTAGCCAAGTAGAGCCAAACCCCCAAGTAGCTTTTAAGATCATAATAGAAGCCAGTGCAGGAGAGTAATTTCTTTGTCTGACATAACAAGATGTTTGTTTAAATTGATGAGAACATAACAAATGCCTCAGAATGTACAGGAGTTTGAATCCTCTCTCTAGGAGTGATGTTGGGTTGCATTAGGTGGTCTATAATATACAATCCTAGCTGTTTCCAGTAGATGTTGTTGCAGATATGGCTCATCCCCAAAGCAGCGAGAGGCCCAGTGAGCAATTGCTAAAGTAGCCCTAATTGATGCTATATGGAGGACTATGTTCCAGGGTTCTCCGAAGGTCATGGCTGATATTCATTGTATAAACAGGATAAGCCACTGACATGAGAGCCAGCATCTCACAAGTGCTGGGCTATATTTACCTGGTCCACAGGTTAGGTGACTGCAGGTCTTGTTTGTTTGGTTTGGTGGTGGTTGTTCTTTCTGATCTTATCTAGCAGTGCAATATGCATTGAACATTTCATTTTCTTCTCAAAATGTCCTGTGGAAATAATTTTTTCTGATGTAAACCCAGGCCCTTGAACATGCTCTGTAGGTGCTTTGTGGCTGAGATACACCCCCAGCCTCCTCTGGGAACATTAACCATTCATTTGAGAATACTGGCTCTGTGCTATATGGAGTAACTACTGCTCTTTGAAGCATTGTGGGCATTCGTCTTTTTAATGTATTGGTTAGATTCTAGCAAGGAGGCTCTTGGTAAATGTATTCTGTTTTTTTTCCTCTTGGTCTTTGTGACAAGTTCTTATTGTGTAGCCCAGGCTGACTGGAATTCATATAACTCAAGCTAGCCTTGAACTCGTGGCAATCCTCCTGACTCAACCTCCCAAATCCTGGAATTACAGACTATGCCCAGTAGTATTTTCATTTTTGTAGCTTCCTTAGACCTGCAAACTACAGTCTTCCTTTTTATTAGTCCAGACAATCAGTGCTTCCTGTGTGTTTTGTTATTGTTTATTCTGGCCTCCTTTTTCTTAGAGGCAAGGATGTGGCTTTCCATGCATACCGTGTAACACTGTTTAGAACAGAACTGCTTGAGACAGTTGGTTCTCTCCCAATGTGTCATCCCAAAGTAAACCTTGGATTCGTGCTATGGGGAAGGACTAATATATATCACCTTTAACATGATGTTCTTGAACCTTAGTATTCATGTGGTTGCTGAAGACTACCCTGCTCCCCCATTCTCACTTAACTAGTGAAAATGCTGTGAAGCATCAAAGTTGTCACTTTTGATTTTTGTCTGGTTGGTTGGTTAGGTTTTTGAGACCCTTCTATTCCAGGCTGTCTAGCCAAAGATGTCTTGATCTTCTGCCTCTTCCTCTACAATGCCTGGATTGCAGGCGTGCATGCTACACCACATCCAGTGCTAGGGACTGAACCTGGGCTCACTTGGTTTTTAAGCAAGCCCACCCTAGTATCTGGGCGGGGTTGAGCCTACCCTACCAGGCTGGGGTGGGCTAAGTCATGGTAAAGCTTAGGGAAAGAGGTTGTTCCCAGCAGACAAAACACGACCAAGTGGGAGTTTATCACACCTCCCCTTGGAGCTTCTCAGTGAATTCTGTTGTCAGCCCTCTTCTGGTAGGCCTCCTTTAAAATGGGTGTTATTATTTCTTTATTTCTGTTAATGGAACCTCATTTTCTGTAAATAAGTCTTGCATTGGGGGTTCTAAATCAAAAGCAAGAAAAGAGGTACAATACGCCTCTGTTCCGTCCCATTCAGTCCCTACCCCCCCCCCCCCCCCCCGCAACATTGCTGGCATTTGGCCATACCCACTCTGTCTCTTCTGAGTTTACAACACTAGCTCTTTGCAGGTCAGGCAAGTACTCTTTCCCAGTCTTCTTTTTACTGTTTATTTTGAGGTAAGTTCTAAGCAAGCTGCCCAGGCAGGCCTTGGACTTGTGGTTTTTCTGCCTTGGCCTCTTATGCGCTTTCTGATTGGGAGCTGTAGCATTTTAGAGAAGCCTGGCATGCTTATTATACCTTTCCACAGAATTCTGAAACACAAGGTGCTTTCTTACATGAGCCTACACATTCATTATCGTATAAAATGATAGTTCCCTGCCATCACCTAATGCTGAGGACATATGTAAGTTACCCAGTTATCTTCAAAATGCTTGTGCATGATGGTGTGTTTGCAGTCCTAGCACTTTGGAAGCAGATGTAAGTGGATCATCAATGTAAGGCCAACCTGGGTTACATAGTGAGATTCCTGTCTCAAAACAGTCACAAGCTATTCAGTCTTTGAGCTATTCAAGTCAGGAGACAGACATGATCTGCTTCCTATGTCTGCCTGTTATGTTTCAATCAGAATATCTCTATTTTTAGCCCATGCCTTGTAGGGAAATCCAGGCTAGTCGTGCTGCCGCAGGTCCCAAAGCTTGGACTAGTCCAGGAGCCCAGCCAGGTATTTGGGGTCCATCCCTTATTCCACTCTCTATAGCCCTATATGACTTCCAGTGGGAAAGGGAGCAGAACAGCTTTGGTACAAACCCAGCACCCCAGATACTTTAGGGATAACACTGTTTAAGGGCCCCCTTTTGGCCTAATTTGGAGAAATTTTAAACATGTTATAGAATGTTCATAACTCATCAGCTGTGCCTTCTTCCGGGTTCCTTCTCACACTGTCCTGACCTTTTCCTTCCAGTAGGTCATAGTGTGCAGGTGTTCTGGCCAAAAACCAAAGGGTACCATATCCTGTCACAAATTACACCTTTCCTTGCTCCTCTTGAGCTACCATGTTACTCTCGCTTTAGAAAAAGGTGCAGTTTGGCCTGAAGCCACTAGACCCACAATGAGCATTGAGCCTTTCTTTGGTTCACCTGCCAGTGTTGACCAGGAGCTCCAGCCTGGGCTGTGGCCCACATCTCTAGTCACTGGGAAAGATGCTGAGTTTGAAGGAGGTGAACTCATCTTTGAGTTGCACATCCTGGTCTGGAACAGGTCCTCCAAGTGAGTAGATGAAGTGCTACCCAGTGTTGACAGCTCTGTCTGTTGGCCTCCTTAGTTATATCCAGAACCTTATGAAAGGGACTAGTTTTCCCTCCCTGCGTAGGTGTCCTGGTGGCTTTTAGGAGTGTGTCCATTCAGGAAGGTGACAGTGTCAGGTCTGTTCACAGAGATAATAGTAGCCAGTGTGTTGGTGTTGATAGAGGACAGAACCCTGCAACTGTCCCCTGTAGTGCAAGGCCACCATCCAGCAGTGTCTATACTAACCATGAAGTCCACCACTAGCAGTGTACTCTGCCTTAGATATATCTTTATTAGTTACCAAGTCTATTTTTATATTTAAGTTCCAGAGTCTCAGTATTTTATATAAGCCACTATGAATATTTGAAGACTAACAGCATAGTTACATGGTAGCAACATTGTCTCTACTAGAGAGCTGCAGTGCTTGGTACTATATAATCCTTTGACCATCAGGTAATGTATGTGCCTTTTTAAGTGGCAGAGGCATTGTCTGAGTCTGGCATTAGATTAGAATGCCCTGTTCTCATCAGCACTTGTGTTTTATTAGTGAGAATGACCAAAGGATGGGCACTAGCACATCCAGGAATGTGACATGAAAACTTCTAGACCTGTTGGTTACATGGTTCCACTGTTGACATGCCCAGTGACCCCATTCTCTCTGATGGCTTTAGTTCCACAAAACAGAGGTCTGTATTTTCACGAAATGGCCACTCTTCTACCTGAGAAATGATTGTTATATTGCCCACACTGTGGCTACAGTAGCACAGCAATGTGCACACACATGTTCTTAACTCGCAGTGTTAGCAATTGATGTTGGTAGGTACTGTATATCCTCCAGGAACACTTACTCCCTCCAGCTCATAGGCCATCAGAATGTCCAGTACTAGAATAGTTACTTTATAGTCAGTGTTAGCATTCACTAGTTACTGTTTGTTCTTAAGTCCATGGAATTGATCTGCCATGGTTGCACTATGGCTCTTGTCTCAGGGCTACATATACAAAAGACACTGCTACAGGTGAAGATATTGTCACCTCCTTCCATGCAGTAGCCAATGCCACAGTGTCCACTAGTGTGTAAAGCACTATCTTTTGGATGAAGGCATATGCATTCATTCTTCTAGGAAATGAAGAGAAGTGGAGCTGGAATTTCTTTATGCATTTGAACTTATTGTCACTTTAAAGAGACATTTCTGTTGTCTGGTTTGTGGTACTTATAAAAATTGTTTTCCACTAAAATTACCATTTATAAATTTATAGATATGTACTGACATTTTTTTAATCATTCAATAAAATGAGGAAATATTTACTATGAATTTTTACATGGGCTTTTAGCTTTCTTTCCCTCTACTTAAGAGTTTTAGGTTACAGATTATTCCACATTAACCCTTGAAATAAGTACATATTTATACAACCCTTCACTGATGTTTCTTTCATTGGCTCCTGAGCAGCAAACAGGCACCATGGTGCTTACATAGCGTACCACACTGTAGGTATGGTAATGATGGTAATGGACATCATATTGAAGGCCAGTGGCTGGGGGTGGTATCTTGCTTTTTCTTTGTCTTAGCACACCTTCAGTGCCTTTCTGCTATGTCTGATGTGTTTAATATGACCAGTGTGGCAGAGCTGGGTAGAGGAGCCTATGGAGTGTGCTCAAACCACACACCACCAGTGCAAGCCTTGCACTGCCACCTTCAGTGTTAGATGCAGACCATGGAGACATGCTTTATTCTGCACAGGAAGTGCTGCCAACTCTTAATCCTGAAGACCAGAACACAGATTTCATTTGTTCCCATGGGCTAGAACCTCCCTGTAGTAACAGGGAAGAGGCCTGTCCTGGACTACAGTACTTATTCCCCAGAGCTCAGCAGTCTTAGGCAACTTCCCACTCATCAACAGAGGTTTTTCTGCTGTTTCTCTAGCCTCTTGTATCCCTTGGGGGTATAGGCAGCCTGTGCCCACCTTCTAGACAGAAATGGCCAGAAATATTTTGAGCACCTTAACTCTTTGAGGTGTCGCACAGAGCCACAGCTCCAGGCACCAGTGATTAGCTGACACCTCTGACCAGAGTAGGAGGCACACAAGCCTAGCAATTGTGCTTTTCCACAAAGCAGAGGCCTGTGGCAACAGCACTTCTAGAAGACAGCCCATGGGTGGCAGTCACTTCCCATATAGAAGAGACTAGTCTCAGGGGCTCCAGTCTCCTCTCATACAGCCTACTCCCTGCTAATGCCCTTACCTTCTAGCACCTGCTGCACATGGATTAAGTAATAACTACTTTGTGGTCTCCAGGGAGAAAGATGATCAGAAATGAGCTGCGGGCTCTGGCCCGGGACTTTGTGTATCATCTGACCTGAGTTAATTATGCATCTAATAGAGATGGCATACCCAGTAAGGTCCTTACATTTTTACATTTTTTTTTTTAACTGTGCCGCTTCTGATGATGGTTCTCTAATGAGGTCTTCTCTGTAGACTCTTTATATTTGACTTGTCACAGGTTGCTTCTAATGGCTTTAGACAAAAGTGTAAGGTTTGGAGAGGTTTTTTTGTATTGTGTAATGGTCCTGGGGCTAGACCTCAGGACCTAATCATGCATGTAAGGTAAATGCTCTGCCGCTAAGCTAAACCCCTAACCCCCAAGGAATCAGTTTTATTAAAACAAAAATACCAAACTTCAATCCCACCTATCCATGTGCAAAATTAAACCACATAATGTAGCAAGTATCCTGCCTCTCCTCTCCTCTCCTCCTCCTTTCCCTCCTCTACCTTCTCCTTGATCTTTCCCTCCCTCCCTCACTCTTCCCTCCTCCTTTCTGAAATTAAAGAACTTGAGTTGGTGTTTCGTGCAATCTTCGTTAAGTCCTAACAGGTATAACTACCTGACGCCAGCTGCAGGGGGTTCAGCCTAAGGCTGGGCTCCCACTGCTATGCCCTGGCTGCACTTGTTCAGCCACATCACACTGGGACCTCTGACCTTGTACAAGTTATCATATGATCCCCAGTTTTTTGTTGGAATTTACTTGCTCATTCAGGTAATGAGTCTTACTGAAGTCCCACAAGTGGGCTTGTCTTGTCTTTGTTAGTTGTCAGTTTGTACAGCTCCAGCAACTGCTACTCTTTCTCTCAAGTGGAGCACACCTTCAGCCCACTCTCAGTTGCTTCATTCTGATTTCTTGACAGCCTGAAGGAATCAAGCTACCTCAGTGGTTTTGTAGCTTTATCTGCTCCTCTTCAGGTCTCCTCTCCTTGTAAGACCCTAGTGAGCAAGTGTGTGTAGTGGAGTTCAGAGCCGCACGCCGTCACAGTCACAGCACCGAGACTACGAGGCTGAGCCTGGACGGTGACATTCCAGGTTGACCTGGCAGTTGATAGTGGCTCCTGAGTCCTGGTAGTAGGTCTGGCATGCCTGCGAAGGGACAATGAGCAACCTGAGCTACTTTTTGAGGAGGCTGCTGGTGTCTGCTGTCCTGAGGGTGTGAGGAGGAGCCAGAGGGCTGCTGGCTCTGAGGAGATAGCCTGGGGGTCCCGAAACACTAGTACTATCTTAGCACTGCTGAACCTTAAAGCCAAGGTGACCACTGGGGAAGAGTGTCTTTGTCTTCCTTATTTCCTTATCAAGATAGGGAGGTGAACTATTAACCATTTCACTACCTTCCACTTGTTGTTAAACCACTTATTGTTACATAAAAGTGAATTGTGAACCAGTCCAGTGGTGATGCTTGAAACAGTATCTGCTAACTCATCAAATACACTCACATTTAACTTTTTGCATTATGCAGTCAGTTCTGTGGGGATGTTTTTCTTTCTGAAATTAACAGTCTACTAGTCAAGCCACAGTTTCTCTTCCTTGTGTCTCTTATTCTCAGCCTTCAACTTGACCTTCAGTGTTGCTGGGTAGGATCTAAGATGTTCCTCTACTGTTAGGCAAATATGTTCAAGATTGTTTTATTAAAGCATTTTTAAAAGGAGAACCTTAAGGTATGAAATAAAAGTACATTTTCTTTTCCCTCTAAATGTGAAGTTCTTTTTCATCATCTTTCACCTCTAGTTAGATGACCAAAAACAATTTCTTGAAGGAAAACATGAAGGTAAGCACACAAGTGTATTATTGTATTTTAAATAACATTTCAAAAATTATCACATATTTTGGGAAGTTTTAAGAAATAGACCACCTGCCAGAAATGCTCACTGCTGACAGTTTGAAGTGCTAAGTGCCCTGTGAAGACAAGTTTGTAACTTGCAGCTCTGAGAGTGTTAAATGCCACCCCCACCTATAGCCCGTGCAGCAGTGGGTGGACAACTGGACCTTCTCGAAGACAGGCACAGTTCAGAGAACCATAGCTGCTCTTCATGCCTCCATTTCAAGGAACTCAGTTTTGGAATGGAAGAATCCCTTGTCCTCAGCTAAAAAAGTTGATCCTTCGTGCTGCAGTAGGAGGGTTGAAGATTCTCTGAGAGTAGGCATATTCATCAAGCTGGGAATGAATGAGTTTTCCAGTAGGGTGGCTCAGGATAAGGCTTGTTCACTCTCTGTGCTGTTTGACAGAGGACCTTGTGTGTTTCTACAGATACTTAAGATTGTCTCTTTAGTGAAATGTCAATTAAGGTAACAGATTCCTTAGCGCCTAAAACTTGATATATGGTACTTTAAGAGTTCTAGAGACAACCTTTAGCTGTGCACTCAAATATGCCCTTTACACCTGTAAGTCCAGTCCTGAGGAAATGGAAGCAGGGAGATCAAGGAGCTCTGAGGGCAGCCCGAGCTATATTATTGATCCTGTCTACAAAACAAACAATGTCTTAGTAAAGTTGAGAGAATTTTGAAAGGAAGAACTGCTAGACCAGTTGTCTTTTAGGTCAAAGAACACTGAGTCCTAGAACCCCGGTGGCCCTGACTTCATGCTTTGTCGGGAAAGCTCCCTGGCCAGCCACCCTTCAACATGCACGCACACACTCTGCTATATGCAGTGGTGGCTCTAGATGAAAATGTGCTCCAGGGACGGAACCATACTGTGCTGGCAGAGCGTAGAGAACACGCCACAGTCACATTTACAAGAGTTACATGTTTACTGCCAGTTACTTGATAAAATATCTCCCCAAAGTTTTTGGCATAGTGATGGTGGTAGTGGTGTGTGTAAGTGTGCATGCATGTGTGTGTTTGCTGGAGGTCAAATTGAGGACCTTGTAAGTGCTAGATAAATATTTTTCCACTAAGTCCCAGACCCAGATTATTTAACATTATTATGATGGTTTGTGTTAGTGTAATTTCAAGAATGATTTTGAATTTTTTCTCTTAACAGGTTTAACTGTAAAAAAAAAAAAAATGTTTAATGGCACTTTGTACATTTAAGCTTATGTGCTAAATTTTGAGATGATAACTTTTTATAAAATAGAAAATATCTACAGTGATAGTATTAAGTGGTGATTCTTAACCTCCATAGAACCAAATCCATCCCAAAATGGAGTCTCCCTTCTCTACGGAGTACTTAGGAACGAGCTGTTTGCTGGCAGTTTCATCTCCTGCCTTAATGGCTGATTCCTTCACACTGGCTGTTCACTGACCACCAACCTTAATGGCATCCTAGAAGTGCATCATTTGATGGTGCCTGAAGTACACTATTTCTGCATGTCTGCCCCTCCTGCTACTAAAAATTAATGTCTAAATTTGTGGCAACCCTTTATTTATTTTTACTTTATGTTTATGATCATTTTGCCTGCTTGTATGTATATTACATGCATGCTTGATGCCCACAGAGGTCAGAAGAGGGCATCAGATCCTCTGAAACTGGTGTTACAAATGGTTGTGAGCCACTATGTGAGTGCTAGAAACCAAACCTGGATCCACTGGAAGAGCAGCAAATGCTCTTAACCATCCTTTCAGCCTTTTTTGTGGTAACCTTTTTTGTTTTGCCTGATTTGGTTTGGTTTGGGTTTGTTCTGTTTTTGGGTGGGGAGTGCTGTTTTGTTCAATTTCAATACAGGGCCTGCTGTGTAGTGCGGCTGGCTTCCAAAGTGCTAAGATTACAGGCTGGGCTGTACTCTGTGTATTCTTTTGTATTCCAGAAACTTTTTGGTAACTGTCCACTAGAACTTGCTCTGAACTTATCTTCAAGTGTGATGAATACTAGGAACATGGGTAAATTTTCATAATTGAATGTAAAACATCGCAGCTCTTACATTTTTTTTAAACAGTATGGTTGTGGAGTGTAAGTTACTCATAGCTTCTGGAGTTTCTCTGAATTTTAATTTCATAAAGGGCCTCATTTTCCAATTCTAACCTACCAGTGGCAAAGACTTTGGAGCCTAAGCCTTAACTAGTACATCTTCGGGATGTAGTCAACACAGAGAACAATCTATGCTTCAGGGCAGCCCAGAAAGGTCGGCTCCACCTGATCCCTTCAGAAGAGACAAAGATTGAATATGTGGGTGGCAGGGTTAAGTTTATATCATCAGTGTTATCTAGCATGTTTCTATTAAATGTATAATAAAGCAAATTTTAATAAACTGGTTGTTAAACTTTTATATAGTAACATTGTCTAGGTTCTCTATGTCAATGAATGTTTTCTCCTGACTTAAAATATGACCTGTGAAATATTCGACAGCAGAATTCTATCAGAATGCTATAAGAACATCAGCAGGCAAGGTCCTTGCAGATCTCTGACTTTGTCAATGTGAAAATAAGGACCTCCTCTGCTCCAGCATGCCACACCGGAAGCTGCCCTGCCCAGGCACTTGTGCTGGTCCAGGGAGTGGGGGCCTCATGCATTTTAGGAGCTGTAAGTAAAGTAACCAAGGTTTGGTTGTATAAACTGGTCACTACAGAGGACTTCACTTGAGGACTCTAATCAACAGAGCCTGAGAATCTTCCCTTGAAAGCAGTCATGGTGGTGTGGGGAAGCCCAGTTGGTGGGGCTTCTTGGCAAACATGTTAAAAACTCAGGCACTTAATGAACATAGTTAGAAATGGTGGTAATTTCAGTGTTAAAATACTTTTTGCCTGGAAATGTAAACTTCCATCTTCAGTACTTTGTAAATAGCATTTATATTTCTCCTGTAAAACACCATTTAGAGCATAGTGCTGTCTGGCTGTGATCTGAGCATTAGGATATGTCGACAGCAGGATGTGGAATTACTACATAGTGATTTTGAGGCCAACCTGGCTGAGACCCTGTCTCCAACAAAAATACTCTTTTTAATGTATCTTTAAATTTAATAATCAGGAATTATGGAATCTTTCTTGCTTGTTTCCCTTCCTTCCTTCCTTCCTTCCTTCCTTCCTTCCTTCCTTCCTTCCTTCCTTCCTCTCTCTCTCTCTCTCTCTCTCTCTTTTTCTGACAGAATGTTACTTTGTATCCCAGGCTAGTCTTAAATCCATGAGCCTCTGCCTCAGCCTTCTATAGAAACTTCATTATTATAAACTGCCAGATAAATTATGCTTCATCATTAGCCTCCTAGGAAATAGGCTAAAAATTCTAATCTATTCAAAAGCAAATGCTATTTTAATAAGGAAAGTTAAAAAGTAGTTACTTATTTTGGTATGAAAAACCAACAGAAAAAAAATTACACATTAGTAAAGAGTTCAGCAACTAGAAGACAGAATTGTGAAATGAATGACTTTATGTAACCTAGCTTTTTAACAAATCATTAGTAAGATGGGCCTAGAATTAGGTGAGCAGCATGGTGATGGCATGGGTCCCTGACATCGACTTCCCAGTACTGTGGGGCTTTGTTTTCCTCATAGCTTACTCCTCTGGAGCACAAAGAAGCCCCTGAGGTACAGCCCAGGCCGTGAGGTCGCTTGGTCCCTGAGACAGGACAGCTAGTGTTTTCCTTGGTGTCGTGTCTAGGGCTTGTGTGGCAAACCACACGCATTCTCCACAACAGCGAATTGCGCATGAGCTTCACAGTCTAGTGCGAAGGGGGCTGACCTCACTGCTGTTCTCATTTTTGCCCCACCCTACTTCATTCATTTCTAGGCTTTTCTGTGGATAGTCCTCAGCCTTCTCCTTCCAGCCTGAAGAGCCAACTGAGCCTGAGCCCTGAGCTTCAGGCCTCTCTGAGCACAACTGAGCAGGGATCAGCCCCTGCTCTAAGCCCTGTCCTCAGTGGTGCTGGCACAGCCAGGATGGACAACCAAGAAGAGCGGAAACACAAGGTGGGCCACTTTTGAGACTGACAGTGCTGCTGGGGCCAGGTTTGCAGACCCTAACTGGGGAGCCCCAGGGTGGGCAGGAAAAGATTCTGCTCACACCCCATAAACCTGGTATAGACCATCAGTAAATGCCTGTCTGAGATACTTCGGTCAGTCTTGGAACTCAAGGCTCCATTGTTCACATACACACACTTGTTTGTGTAACAGATGGTTTGGGCACCTATGGGTTAGCGTTAGGCTGGACCCTGAAGGTAGGTGGGAAAGGGACAGGCCATTGCCTGCAGAGCCTCACTGCCTCTCCTTGTTTTCCCTCTTCTCATTCCTTCCTCTCTCCTCGCTTACAACTTGGAGATATGGTTGCAAAAGGAAGGTTGTTTGGGGCTCAGGAGGATCTTGGGTGGGACTTCAGAGGTGAGAAGGGAACCTGGCCGACATTAGAGGTAGTGGTGGCTGAAGCAGAAGGTCCTGGGCTTCATGGCAGGACATAGGGCTGATGGCAGAAGGTTGTCGGTACACTTGTAGGTCTCCACAGTGAGGGCACATTTTGAATATGCAATAGAGAATGACCAAGCAGGTCCAACTTACTCATAGGTGCCAGGGGCAACCAGTTTGCCTTAAGATAGCCAACCTGGGGTTACAGCTTTGCAGGCAATCAAACAAGAAAGGTTTGGGAAGAGAGTGGACCTCACTATTAGAACCAGAAAGCCAGTAGTGTGATCTCTTAGGAGATCACAACAGGATGAAGTAGGGGATTTGAGCATCAGCCAGGTGGGTAATAGGGGCTGAGTAGGTGGGACCTGTCTCAGGAACTATGACAGAAAAGTGCTATTCTTTTTTGGTGTTTCAAGACATGGTTTGTATGTGTAGTCCTAGCTGTTCTGAAGCTTCCTCTGCAGTTCTAGGCTGGCATCAAACTCAGAGATCCCACCTGCCTCGCTTCCTGAGTACTGGGTTTAAAGGTGTGTGCCACCACTGCCCAGCTCTGAAAAGTGCTGTTCTTATAGTGTCTAAGCTTCCTGTCTGTATTTGCTATCTGTTATTATACAGAGACACCTGACAGATCAATTTATGAAGTTGCAAATTGTATTTTGTCTCACAATGTTGGTGGTTTTAGCCCATGGCCTGATGCTCTGCTGTTTGGGCCATAGAGCAACACATATCTTGATGGGAGGAGCTTGTGATGGAACAGAACCATTTATTTCATGGCCAGGGCCTGAAAGACAAAAGGGACTGTAGACCCAATAATCCCTTTGAGGACACACGTGCCCCCAATGTCCCAATGTGGGTCTTACTTCCTGGAGTTCACCACCTTTCCATAGTGCTGAGTTGGACTTTTACATGTAGACATTTCAGGGACAGTCCAAATCCAAACTACAGCAATATTTTAGCCTGAATTACCCAGAGGAAAGCAGGGCCTATAGGACATTTGAGGCTCCTCAGCAGGTGGGCCAGGACCCATTTCCACAAGGTGTGAGGCAGGAAACTCCTTTCTCTGTGCCCAGGGATCCTGTAGGACCCCCAGCTTGACTGGGAGCAGTCCTTTGAACCAGAAGAGGGGGAGACAGTTAAAAGGCAGCTAGCTATTCTGGAGGCATGCGGGCAAGACCTTCCCTAGACCCTCTGGGGAAAGACCACCTTTAGCCTTCACAGAGACATGTTTTCCAGGAGGTGATAGCTGCTTTACCACTGAGAGAGATTTGCATCAGCCCTTTGGGATTCAGCTCTGGTCTGGACAGCCCTGCATAAAGCCAGAATAAAGCATGGGTAAATGTGGCAGTACAGACAATCCAATCTCTCACAGGCCTGCCAGAGTCACTGAGCAAAGTCTGGTTTTGAGTCAAAAATAGAGTAGCTTTCCTCCAGAATCTCTCCTCTTCTGACACTATAAACTAAAGCCACTGATGACTCTCCTGGAGGATCTGGACAATGTATGTTCCAATTTGTTGTACATATGGGCATGAGTTAAAGATGGAATGCCCCCATCCATTCCTAGGCCTGCTTAAGTTTTTATCTAGCTGCTCAGCTGTGGAAAAATAAGGAATGCATGGCCCTCCAAGCCTGCTGCTGGGAGTAGGGACCAGCCTGTTTCCCTTGGTTGCACTGTTTTGTACTTTATGCAATATTTTTATTGTATTTTATGTAAGTGAGTACGTTGACTGCATATGTGTATATGTACCACATATGTGCAGTGACTACAAAGGCAAGAAGAGAGCATCAAATCCCCTGGAAATGGAATTACACTGGTTGTGAGCCACCATGTTGGTGCTGGGAATTGAACCCTAGTCCTTTGGAATAACCACCAGTGTTTTAATAACTGAGCCATTTCTCCAGCCCCACTTCCTGCAGTCTTTTTATTCCTTTGTAATAGTGGTTGGTGAAAGCAACAATATTCATAAGGTAGGATTGCCAAACGATGGTCAAAGTATTTTTCTTTATGTGGGTCTTGGAGATGGTAATATCCTGAGGTGACAGGTGGCAAAAACAAGCAGAGGTGCTCTCTCCCCTAGGCTGCCCCTCACCATCCTTCTATCCCTGACCAGCATGTCAGCTTGCTTGGGTTTGATTTGGTAATTTTAAAAGTGCAGTGGCAGAGCAGTTAGTGCCTTGTCACTACCAGTGGCACCTGGAAAGATTGTTCTCACTGATGCTGTTGGACGGTGCTTTGGCTCGTTTTCTGTCACATGGGTGAAGAGTGGGACTCTGGGGACCTGTTTCCATAGCACATAGAATTAAGATGTGCTTTTGGGCCTCAGACAAAATTGCAGTTAGTAGGCCATCTCCCTTGAACTGGTGCTTTTTCTAGGCCAAGGCCAGTAGTGAGCAAAGTGAGCATCAAGAACCTCTGTTCTGAGTGCAAGGCTGAGTCACCACACCATAGACGTGAGAGTCTTTAGGCCAGCTCTCACTGCTGGAAGTTTATGACATACGAATGTCAAGCCAGGGGATGTAAGATTTTCCTTAAAGATGTCATTGGGTTTGAATTTTTTTTAAATGTTTCATGGCACAGAATACAATAAAATGTGAAAGGTTAGCAAAGTGAGTTGCTCTGCTGGGGAAAGGGCCACACTCCAGGAACAACATGAAGAGATCAAGAGGTAGAAGCAGGGACCAGGGCTATCATATTGCTGCCAGTCGTTTGAGAAGAGCTGATAGGTGTTATACATAGCTTCTGGGGAGAGGATGGCAGCCCTGGGCTCTTGGAGGACGTTGGTATATCTTTCTTATGGTAGAGGGCACTACCTTTGCAGCCACTATTGTGTGGGCTCCAAGAGAAACACATTTCATTACTCCTTTATTCTAGAGACTATGGGAGAACATGGCAGCCTGTCTTGAACTAAATCAGGGCCACAGAAGAGAGGCCACAGAAGAGGTCCCTAAACATGGGCCTCCAGTGGGATCCCCTTGGCCACTTTTCCTTATATGGCCCATGAAGCGTATGCAACTGAGTTTGCATCTTGTGGTGCCAACTCAGTCTCTCTTCTTCCTCCCAGAACTACCTCAGCCTTTCCACCCTGGTGGCAGCCGCTGATATGTCCCTTGGCTTAGGCCAGAATTTGTTGCAGTCATTCTTGCTGCCTCTGTCAGTCACACAGAACATTCACATGAGCACCGTCTCGTTGGACTTGTAAAGAGGCCTCTTGAGACTCCTGTCTGCCCCAATTGTGCTTGTTTCCTGCATACAAGCATGTCACAGTGCATTCACTGCAGAGCACCAGAGGGCCCTTTACTATCTCACATCACTTTCTGTTCCTTGACTGTCACCCTTTTTGCTGGCCCATTCTGTCTACTTCAAGTGAGTTTGTGACCTGACCATACTCTTCCTGGCCTTCAGCCTTTTCCACTTTGTACTCTCCATGACTGTTCTGCCAGGATTTGCATCCATTCTCTGACTTTACACTTCACAGACACCCTGATGAAGATTCACAAACTTCTCAGACAGATCCATCTCAGGTCTTATACTAGCGTGCATAAGGGAAGCTGCTGAAAGCCAAGCCTGGAGTTGGTTTGGGGTCTGTTTTCACATTCAGGAAGTATATCAGCTAGCGCAGCACTTTCTCATAGGCACACTCAGAATATATACTGGTAGGGTTTTTTTTTTTTTTTTTAATCTTTTGTTTCTTGATTTGTTGCTATGGGTAGTGGTGGTTTTTGTTGTTGTTTTATGAGGTAAGTTTAATTCTTTTTTAATTTTTAATTTTATTTTTTATATTGAGTATTTCTAGCCCAAGTTCAATTTTTTAATCATATAAATACATGTTTTTATTTATTTTTATGTTTGTGGGTATTTTATCTGCCTGGATATGTGTGCCATGTGCATGTAATATCCGCAGAAGCTGTCAGATTCTCCTAGGACTGGAGTCATAGGTTGTTGTGGGCTACCATTTGGGTGCTGGGATTTGAACCTGAGTCCTCTGGAAGAGCAGCCAGGGCTCTTAACCACTGAGCCATCTCTCCAGCCCTTAATCATATACATACATGTTTAAACATACCCTCATAGTTCTATGTCTGTTAACCAGCTTCAGCAATGGCAGTGATAGAGGAACATAACTCCATTACAAAACTGGTAAGTCTCAGTTATATTTGCATACATTAACATTTGAATAGCTATCATTTCCTATAAATAATGACATGTTTTAAGGGGAGACATTGAGAAAAGTAAACCTCCAGGCTAGAGAGACCGCTACGCAGTTAAGAGCATTTGTTGCTCTTGCAGAGGACTCAGATTCAGCTCCCAGCACCTACATCAGGTGGTTCACAACCACTTGTAACTGAAATCTAGTGACCTCTCCTGGCCTCTGCAGGTACTTGTACACATGCAGTACACAAGCATACATTCAGGCATACCGTATCCAAATAAAATGAATCTTTCTTTTACAGTCAATCCCTTTACGAATTTTGGCAGGATTTTCCAAAAATGCTGTAAGCTTGAACAGAACATGTTGTAAACCTCAGGCTCTCCCTGAATGTGAAAGGGCACAGAAATACACTTATGGTTCTCTCTGCCTCTTTCAGCACATGCCAGAAGATGAGGCCTATTTCATTGCCAAGGAGATCCTTGCTACAGAACGAACGTATCTGAAGGATTTAGAAGTTATTACTGTGGTATGAAAACTTTATCTCTTTTATTTTCTTAATATGTTTTGGATATACACACAGATGCTCCATCCTGAAAAATATATTTGACAATCTTAAGACCTAGTTATGGAAATTCTATTGAGTGTATTTGCTTTACAGCATGATGCCTGAGTCATGTTAAAATGCTGATGTCTTTCCAGGCAGTGATGGTATATACCTTTAATTCCAGGACTCAGGAGGCAGAGGGAGGCAGTTCAAGGGCAGCCTGGTCTATAGAGTGAGTCCAGGACATCCAGGGCTACACAGACAAACCCTATCTCCAAAAACAACAACAAACAAAACAAAAAGGAATGCTGATGTCTTGTCTTAGGAAGCTGTAAAGCTTAAAATATCCATCTGAAAACTTTGACCTAGAATTGTTTTGTTTATATTTGAAAACTATACAGTCAACAAAGAGAATACTTGGAACACTTCTTTATAAAGCTGTCTTTAAAAACTGGAGGAACTTTGCTTGGTAAGATGAGGTCACAAGCCCTCAGGGGCCTGGCCTTTTAGTCCCCAGCTGAGCCTCTCATCATACCAAACTCCCCCCGCCCCCGTAGTGGTTTCGAAGTATGGTGGTCAAGGAGGATGCCATGCCTGCAACCCTGATGACCCTGCTTTTCTCCAACATCGATCCAGTCTACGAGTTCCACAGAGGCTTCCTGCACGAGGTGGAGCAGAGGCTGGCACTCTGGTAAAAATGGTGTGCCTGGTGGTAGTGTTTGCTTGACCCCCTGCAGAGGAAACTGAAATGTCCAAACAAATGGCTCCCGTTTCCTAGACCTCTGCTGCACACTCTGGTGGCGCCTTGGGTGGGATGTCTATACACTCAGTCTCCGAGTTCAGAACTCTCCTTGGGTAGCGAGTTACATGAACTCTCCTTGGGTAGCCCCGTCCTTTGACACTGCAGGAAATCCCTGTCTTCAGAAACTAATTCAGAACAACCATTATTTTATTGACATGTACTGCAGATCTCTATTGGGCCAGACAGAATAAACTTTAATAACAACAAATTTGTTTATCCTATTCTAGAAAAGAGAATAGGAGCATTTATAGAAAATAATCAGTTTTCACCTGGTTACCATCATATTTAATTGTTGCTGTCGTTTAAATTTTTTCCACCTCAGAACACCTCATCATTCATGGCTGTGACAGCTAGGTATAGTATAATGACACATGCCTATGATTCCAGCTCTAGGTAGACAGAGACAGGAGAACCACATGTGGGGCCAACTTCAACTACATATTCAAACCCTGTCTCCAAAAAATGGCTATGATTACAGCAACCTTTTACTGTAAAGTCATGGTATTTCCCATAAGCTTTCATGGGATTTATAAACCTTCTTGTTCCTCTAAATGCAGGGAAGGGCCCCCCAGTACCCACTTAAAAGATGATCATCAACGGATTGGGGACATTCTCCTCAGGAATATGTGTCAGTTAAAGGTAAGACAGGCCTAGCTTAAAGTTGTGCATGTAAACAAGACAGGCTACCTCCAGACCTAGAGTGAAGCTTTAAGTGAAAGCATATCTGTGTTCTCATAACAGTGTTCCCCTCACAGCAGCATTCCCAAGAACAGGTTCCTCTTCCCCTCCCTGCAGCTGAGTGATCAGAAGAGGGTGATCAAGGACAGCACAGCGTGCGCCTCAACTCTCCACTCGGCACAGGACTCTGAAGAGTAAAATTCTTTTCAAAACTGTCCCCTGAACAAGGTTCTACATTTAATCTCTGCATTGTCTCAACAGTATCCCAATAAAAACATAGCCCACCTCAGGGGTTCCTGGGAGGGATTTCCTTCAGAGTGGGACTCTCAAAGCATGATTCCCCTAAGAGACTTATGCTCACAAGAGTCTCTTCATCATAGAGGTCTTCTTAGAGGGGGTTCCCTCAGAGCTGCCTCTTTCCCATAGGTTCCTAAACCCCAGGACAGGGTCCTATAAACTGGGATCCCATCAAAACAGCCACCCTCAGAGCAACATTCCTTCTAGAGCCGTGATCTTCAGAACACATTTTCAGCATAGCATTACTCTCAAACAGGATTGCCCTCAAATCATGCTTTTATCCAGTACAGAACTCTCTTCAGAACCCAATGGCTGAAACAAAATCCCCTGCTTGCTTTGTTACCTTTACAGCGGGGTACCCCTCAGCCTAGGAATGCCCTCAGAATATCATCTTCTCAGGACAGAATTTCCCAAAACATAGTGCCCTTGCCTCTCCAAAAACCAAGTCGGCACCGCATCAGGCCAGGGCTCAACTGCAGGTTATCTCTTGCCCAGAGCTCAGTATGCCCATAAAATGAGCTCTAGCAGGGCTGGAGAGATGGCTCAGGGGTTAAGAGCATTGGCTGCTTTTCCAGAGGTCCTGAGTTCAATTCCCAGCCACCACATGGTGGCTCACAGCCATCTATAATGAAATCTGGTGCCCTCTTCTGGTGTGCAGGCACACATGCAGACAGAACACTGTATACATAATAAATCAATAAATCTTTAAAAAAAAAAAAAAAAAAAAAAAGATGAGCTCTAGCTCTCTTAGCCTCTGAGGTTGGTTCTTATCCATAAATTGAGTAAAGGCTTGTGGCCCTCAAGCACATAAGACTGCTGGGAAGGACCATTCAGCAGTGGCTGTGTGAGGACCAGCTGTGAAGGAGCCCTGACCCCTGGGAATGGACTGCGGTACACTCCGGGGTAGATTCTTAGACAGGAAAAGATGGAATTCTATGGAAACAGATGTTCTGGCTTGTACATACCACACTCTTCATCCTGTTGTGCCCCGTCAGCATTCCCAGCTATTATGAGAAGTCCACCCTGGGGATGCTGCCCAGGCAGGTGAGCTGTTTCTCACTGACACTCCACTCCACTCCCAGCATGTCTTTACCTAAACATTCGCCTTTTGTGCCTCATCAGGAGTTTACTAGCTACTTCCAGAGACACGACGAGGTCCTAACAGAGCTGGAAAAGGCCACAAAACAGTATAAAAAGCTGGAGGCGGTCTACAAGGAGTTCGAGCTCCAGAAGGTCTGCTACCTGCCTCTCAACACGTTCCTGGTGAAGCCCGTCCAGAGGCTTGTGCACTACCGTCTGCTGCTGAGCCGGCTGTGCAGACACTACACACCCAGGCACCGTGACTATGCTGACTGCCACGGTGAGGGTGCGCGCGGAGAGTTCAGTGGCAGGAAAGTAGGAGTGGCAAGCATAGACTACACTGGCTCTACCCCAGAAGGGCTGACAACCCCAGTGATCAGAACTGGCTTCTGGCCTTTCCCTCTTCTCAGCTGCGACAGGGAAGTGGGCTCCAGGCTGCACTGGTTCAGGAGCTGTCTTTGTATTTCTGAGGCTTTCTCAGCCCTTGATTACCTTACATGGAGTGGGGTACTGTGATCAAGATGGTCTCCTGCTGTCAGGATCACTTCAATCTGCCCCAAGGGCACTGGGACATTG
This sequence comes from Meriones unguiculatus, assembly GCF_030254825.1. Lineage (NCBI taxonomy): Eukaryota > Metazoa > Chordata > Mammalia > Rodentia > Muridae > Meriones > Meriones unguiculatus. The sequence continues at coordinate 78,567,674 of NC_083362.1, forward strand.
GGGAGTCTCTTAGAATGACCCATTTCTTGTGGATGTTTCTGTCCTGGAAGTCTTGACTCTAAAACTTACCAAACATTTGAGCCAAATGGCCTATTAGAAGTTTCTGACATACATGAACTCTTTTTTTTTTATTTTTTGTTAAAGGGACAAAAGAATAAAATCTAAATCTTGTTAGCCAGGTAAGGTGGCACACACTTGTAATCCCAGCATTCTGGGAGGGAGAGGAAGGCGGATTTCTGTGAGTTCAAGGGCAGGCTGGTCTACAGAGCAAGTCCAGGACAGGCAAGGATACACAGAGAAACACTGTCTTGAAAAAAAAATCTAAGTCTTGCTCACTTAAAAATAGAATTTTTGGTTTCTGTCTATAAGTCATTGAAATTGTCATTGAAAATATAATTCACAGCTGGGCACGGTGGTGCACGTCTTTAATTCCAGCATGCGGGAAGCAAATCTCTGAATTCAAGGCCAGCCTGGTCTCCAAAACAAGTCCAAGACTGCCAGAGCCACACACAGAGAAACCCTGTCTTGTAAAACCAATGTGGGTGTATATAGCTGGGAGCGGTGGCCCATGGGTGTCATCCTAGGTAGCTGCTTGGGAGGCTGAGGCAGGAGGATCACTGGAATCCCCGGGAGCTGGAGTCTCAGGTGGTTGTGAGCTGCCATGTGAGTGCTGGAAATTAAACCTGGGTCCACTGAACCATCTGTCCAGTCCCCAGGCTAGCAGAAGCAGAACCAAGGCACATGCTCACGTTCTACAGATTAGCTACCATGGCACACATTCATACCGTGGTAACATTGCCCAGGTTCTTCCTGATGTTTTCAGTGTTGTGCACATATCATTTGAAGAAGAACTGTCTTATGGTTTGTCAAGGGTGGTGATTTCTGTGTGTGCTCTCCTCTTAATTTGCTTTTACCTCTAAAAGCTACAAGCACCCTGTAGAAACAGTGCTGTCCTGGACTCCACGGACCCTGTCAGGGTGGGACTGAGAACACTCGGGCATCAGTCGGGCTGGAGACTTTGTCAGGCTGCTGATGGAGGGGTCATAAGTGAGAGGCACTATGGCCAGGCAGGAAGAGGGTCCTGATGCAAATGGGGACAGGGAGCTAGAGAGATGATTCAGTGGTTAAGAACATTTGCTGCTCTTGCAGAGGATGCAAGTTTGGCTCCCAGCATCCATGTTTAGGTGGCTTACAGCATCCATGTTTAGGTGGCTCACATCTTTAAAACCAGCTCCAGGGGATCCAGTGCCCTCATCTACACTTGAGCATTTCTGCACTCAGATGTGCCCATAATCACATACAACCACACAAACACACACAAATACACACACACACACACAAAAAAAAATATATATATATATATATATATATATATATATATATATATACATATACACACACACACACACTCTCAATTGAAAACAAAACTTCCTTTAAAAGAGACTAGCAGTCTCTGTGAGTGGCCCAGTGGAGGAGACAGTCACTGCACTATGGGCAGCAACAGAGACACAAAAGGTAGGCAGCTGTTTCTAGCAAGCATAACCTAATCAAGGCTGGTGTCTGATTCTGTGTTTATCCCAGTGAGTTTCTTTGCTGACCACTTACATTTGTTTCAACCATAGGTGAGCATCTGTTACAGGAAAAAAGTAAATTATTTCAAATATTTAAGGCACAATGACCTGATCTCCTTAACTAATAGTGCAAGTCAGGTGTTGTGGGGCATGCCTTTAATCCTAGTGCTTGGAAGGCAGAGATTGGCCTACAAAGGGAGGTCAAGGACAGCCAAAGCTACGTAGAGAAACGGTGTCTTGAAAAACAAAGAACAAAAACAAAACAACAAAAAAAGAACTGATAGTGTTTTGCATTATTCATAGAACCTGCTCTTTCCAGCAGCCATAGTACTGGCTGGTAGACCTCTTGGTTTAACAAGGCCAAAGCTTCCAGGGCAGCTGCAGAGCTATACTACAGCAGGAGCTTATGCCTGTGGCCAGAGCCCTACAAGGACTCTGAAGGGCCTCAGATTAAAGGCACCCTATAAAATATTGGCTCATTCACAAAGCAGGGCATGGGATGGGGGGAGGGGGGTCTTGTTCAGGGATCTAAAATGAGGGACCTGTCTCTACAGAGGCTCTGAAAGCCATTACAGAAGTGACCACTGAGCTCCAGCACAGCCTTACCCGGCTGGAAAACATACAGAAGCTGACAGAGCTGCAGCGGGATCTGGTCGGTATAGAAAACCTCATTGCTCCAGGAAGGGTAAGTGGCTATACTTGGGAAGGATTTTATGCCTCTTGTTTGTATTTGAATTTTATTAATGTTATCTAAAACTCACCATTTGAAAGTTCGTAACCCAGTGGTTTTCAGTGTACCACAAAGTTATGTAGTCATAATCACTAATTGAGAACATTTTCATCACCCCGAAAAGAAACACCAAGACCCAATAGTAGTCTGTATCCATTCTGGTAATATACCTTATGGAAGGGCCACCCTAAAAGAAGACTAAAGTGCAATCACAATATCAGGAATGGTGGTTCATATCTGTCATCACAGCACTCAAGCTAGTTTATGCTGCATCATGGAACTCCATCTTAGAAATCTGGAATGGAAAGCAACAAAATAATGCTTTAATGTTTTTCCCCTTCTCTAAGTTGTCTTTTTACCCTCAAGACTTATATTGTTTGTAATGTGAAAACTTTTAATTTTAATTACATTCAAGTTATCTTTAGTTGTTTGTACCTTAGGTATCCTGTACCAGAAAGTATTTCCTAACCTGTGATTATGCGCCTATTTGTTTTTCTTCTAATAGCTTTTCATTCCATCCCCCAAGGTCTTACGTAACCCAACTGACCTCAAATTCACTGTGTATTTAAGGATGACTTTGAACTTGTAGTCTTTCTGTCCTCCTTTATCCACCTTCCGAGTGAGGGATTACAGATGTGCACCACAACTCTGGGTTTCTGCAGTGCCAGGGATAAAACAGGAGACTTTGTGCATGCTGGCAAGTACCAACTGAGCTACATAACCAGCCTTGTCCCAGTTGGTGCAGTTTTTTTCCCATGTACATGGATATCAGGCTGTCCTGGCACATTTGTAGAATTGTCTTGTCCTCCTTATAAAAAATTAAAAGCCCCATAGATATGTGGGCTTCTCTCTGGACTTTAAGTTCTGTTCCCAGGGTTGGTGTGTCCTTTGACTGTGCACTATCACCAGATGGTTTTGCTCTTGACTCAATACTATTGACATAAGAACTGGAGTAAGAAAGCTTAGTAACTGGCCCAGCTAAGTACTTACTACTACAGAAGTTCATATACAGGGTAGTAGACCTTCCTATCTCTTAGGGAAAAGATTCTACTAGGGGATACTTCTTCATCTTATGTCAATAAGCATGTGAAGTCTTCCTTTTGGTGCCCTACTTTGTATATGGAGGGCTGTACCCACTCAGGCTTTAGTCATTTTGCCTTTCCTTTGACTTTTTTGATTTATTTTGAGACAAGGTCTCAATACGTAGCTTTGGCTGGCCCAGAACTCACTGTGTAGACCAAGCTGGCCATGAAATCATAGAAATCCATTGGCCTCTGCCTCCTGAGTGCAGGTATTAAAGGCATGTACCACCATACCTGGCTCCTTGACTTTCTACACCTTTGTGGCACTAGGTCCCGTTTCTTTATTCAATAGTCCAGTGCAAGATAGCTAACTATAACTATCCAATAATGTTTGTGGAGACTCTTTCCCCTTCTCATACCTACTTCTGCCCAGCCTTTCCCATGGTGGAACTCAGATGGAATCTTCATGACCTAGTCTTACAAATGTCTCTCCACTAGAGTGCACCTCTTGGTATCCTTGTCTTGGGGCATGTAGATGACTGGGGACAGAGTTGGTACCAGGAAAGATCTTGAGTAACTAGGGGTACTATCAAAGAGTAGGATGACTCTCCCAAAGAGCTGTCACTCAGCAAGGCTTAAAGAAGTCAAAGGGGCTGGCAAGATGGCTCAGCAGGAAGAGGTGTGCTTGTGTATAGAACTGGCACCCTGGTATGATCCTCAGATCCCACAAAATGTCAGGAGAGAACCAGTCCTGATAGATGTCCTTTGACCTCTGTACGTTCATTATGGCATGTGCACACAAGCAACCAAGCTAGAGGTTGCTGTTGGCCACCATGACCTTTGGCCCAACTAGAGAATGTCTGTCACAGACTTGCTCACTGGAGCCGATTGTCTTTCAGGAGTTCATCCGTGAGGGCTGCCTTCACAAGCTCACCAAGAAAGGCCTACAACAGAGGATGTTTTTTCTGGTATGTTTCCAACTGTACCCCAAAGTGCATCTCCAGTCTGGGAGGAATTAGTGGGTGTATTTCTGTCAGGAAAGATGGCCCTCCACCTACTAGCTCAACCCCAAAAGACTTCATCCCAGGTGGCAGCTCATAGTCACATGGGAACTCAGGAGGACTCTTGAGAGTAATCAGCTGCTTTGCCTACCATGGCCCATTTATTTGTGGGGCCGAGGAGCCATGGGACAGGGGAGCTGGCTAAAACAAGTGTGAGGTCAAAGCTTGGCCAAACCCAGAAAGTCTATCTTGAAATAGGACCTTCCCTGCCCTGGCCCTGCATGTCCCAGCACATACATCCTTATGGCCCCCACCTTTGCCACCCTTGATGTGGTCACATAGTCTAGCAGCCAGGTTACAGGTTAAACCTCCTTTCTCCTTATAAGGGCATGTTAAGCAAGCACCTGGGATTCCTCTTCATGCAAATGAGGCATTCCCAGCTTGTTGGCTCCAGCCAATGATGGAAGCCTGTACCCATTCCCCTTTGTACTCCTCAATTCAGTGAGACTTCTCACTGAAGCTGTCTCCAGAAAAGGCTTTCTGTGCACTAACCACCGATCAAGATCCTGCATTGCACCTGCTCACCCTGGTTAAACTTCCCTCCCTCCAGTCCAGCTCAGTGCACAAGTAGCCTGGATTTTGCAAAGGGAGAAGCAGAAATGTGGCAGCATTTGTCCTATCCCACATTCTGGGATCAGAAGAGCCAACACAGATATTTTCATGTGGCTTAGAAATGTGCTGATGGTGCAGTGGCAGCTAGGGGGTCTTACTGCTGGCCTAGGAGCATGGGAACAAGGGACCTGACCTGGTGAGCCTCGTATTACCAGGGTTCCTTTCTAAGTGCTTCAGACTTGATCTATGCAGGTGGGGAGTTGACTGTCACCAGCCAGATCTCCTGGCTGCTTCTACTAGCTAGGCCAGACCAGAGGGACTGGTGGCTGGTCCTCCAGTTCTGCTGGCTCATGTGGCTATTGCATACATCTGGTCAAAAAGGATCAAGAGTGATTTTTTTTTTCCTTACAATTTCCAGTAACTTGCATAGATCTGGTAAACACATAATGGCCATCTATAGTTCATCAGAGTCTAACTATACTTATATTGAAACTTTTTCCTTGTTTGTATAATTCATTTATCTAAAAGACTTTCCCTCCCTCAGTTCTCAGATATGTTGCTGTATACAAGCAAAAGTGTCACGGGGGCCAGTCATTTCCGGATTCGTGGCTTCCTTCCACTTCGTGGCATGCTGGTGAGAGGCATCAGGCTTACCTGAGGTTTGGTACTGGGCTGGATTTCTGCCATACCTCCATCATACAATGGCAGGTCGAATGGTTTCCTCAGTAATGATCAGGCCACATATTAAGAGAACCTGTTGGATTTTTTTTTTTATTTGTCTCAACTCCTCATGGCTGTTGTTCTTTCTGACCCCCAGACTGCACAATATTCAACCAATGGGCAGCTTTCTGGGTCAGCCTAGACCCTTTAGACTCTAGCCATGGTACCTCCTGCAGCACCTGACAATATGTGCCTACTTTCCCCACAACTTGGAGTGGGTTTTGGTAGTCGGCTACTTTCCTGTGTTATATTCTTGAAGATTCTCATCTAGCAACAACTGTCCCATGGACAGACACAAGGCCTATGCTTGATTTAAAGTGGGCTTGAGCCATTAATGTTGCTGCTGGGATCCTTCTGAATACCCTGCATATGTGCACACAAGGATGTCTGAAATGGGATAACCACACACTTTAGTATAATCCAGTTTATCAACTTTGCTTTTGGAAGTTAATGGAAACCCTGGTTAAGGGCTGTAGAAATGGCTCAGTGGTTGGGAGTGCTCATTGCTCTTCAGTGGACACAAGTTCAATTCCCAGCACCCATGTCAGGCAGCTCACGACTGCCTGTAACTCAGGTACCAAGGGACTCAGTACCATAGGTGCCCATAGGCACCCTCACACAGACACAGACACATGAATAAAAATGGCCTGAAGAGGACTCAGTACTTGATTCCCAGCACACGCGTGGCAGCTGGCGACCATCCTTAATCCCAGGAGATCCAGTGTCCTCTTTTCCCCACAGGCACTGTGTGCATGTGATACACAGGTACACATGCAGCAGAACATCCATACACATAAAATAAAAATATCTTATATAACAAATAACAAATCTTAGAAACAGAATTTAAAACCCTGTTTAAAGTCACAGAAAGTCAGGAAGACCTAGAGGCTATCTTTCCTTCATGTAGACCTCAGAACCCGGCCTGTAACTTGTCCTGGAAACATTGAAGGCAAGGGCAATGCAGTGTATGATCCCATGGTCCAGGATGCCTCAGTGCAGAGGTCATCTCTCCTTTTACACTGCCCCTTGTGGTGTCAACTACTGCTGCAGCAGCACGCTGAGATCTTTTCTTACTGACTCCATTGGCCTCTGCTCAGCCTCAAAATAGATGTTTGTAATGTGTGACTACACTTTGCTAAACTTAGCAGGGACCACCTCTGGAAGCCAACTCTATTCTTTGATGGTTTACTTTAAAAATACACATTCCTTTAGGAAAACCCTGAAAATAAACGATAATTATTACTGTGTACAGCACTCCAAGTTTAGCTCTGGTAACTTCTTTGCCAGTTACCACCTTTCACAAGCTGCTTTGTCACCAGTGCTGTTTTTCTCAGTAATTCATCCTGCATACTCTGATACATTCTCTGACTTTTCTGGTGCAATAGAGAAGACAATAAGCTCCAGTGTGCCTGACCTAACATTCCGTTAGGCCAAGTGTGGTCTTTCAAGAGGGTATACCACATTATTCAGCTTCTGTCTCTCAAAGTCCATCTTCAAGTCCTCACCCTGGTCCCACTATGCAAAGCATGTGCTGCTTCCAGTATCTTGCTCATCACTGTCCAGCAGGAGCACCAGTCTGCTGCTCACAATGAGTTATAAATGTGCATATCTATGGGGGTATACACAAATGTGGAAGTCCAGGGGTCAATATCCGGTCTCTTTTGAGTATTTTCACCAGTGGCTACCCAGTGGGCTCCAGGGATCTGCCAGTGTCTGTCTCTCCAGTGCTAGAATTAGAGATGTTCATTGTCACACTCAGCTTTACATGGGTGCTGCGCTGGAGATCTGAACTCATCTTACTGAACTGATCCATCTGCTTAGCCCCAGTTCACAAATGCCTTTATCAGGTAGTAATTACCTTTTTTTTTTTTAACCTTCTCCATAATTTAGTAGAACTTAAAACTCCATCCTGCAGAGGTGTCTCACTTTGGAATGGCCTCATACATATGGAGGGTGCCATTAACCATTTTTGAAGGAATGATTTAGACATACTGCTGTGGTTGGCTTTTCCCACCTTTTCTTTGAGGGCTTTATTTAGCCCTGTTAGGAGAGACATGAGATTGTATTAGCTTTTAGTTTTGGTGTTTTGACAGGGTCTTTCTGTGCAGCCCCAGTTGTCCTGGAACTGTGTAGACCAAGCTGGCCTCAAACTCACAGACGATACCTGCCTCTGCTGGCTTTAAAGGCATCACAAGATTTATCTGTGTGTTTTTATGTGTTGGTGCATATATGTACTAGTGTCCTTGGATGCCAGAGAGAGTATTGGATACCCTGGAGCTGGAGTTACAATTGTGAGCTGTCCAAAATAAATGCTAGAAACAAAACTTTGGCACTCTTAAGGAACAGAAAGCACTTTAAACCTGCTGAGCCATCTCTTCAGCTCCCTATGGTTTCATTTTTCAAAATTTACAAGATGTAATTAGTTAAGAATATTGCGTTTTCCCCATGTAGTCACCTTCCCCATCATTTGTTGAATCGTCCATGTTATGTGACAACCTTCACCTTCCACTTTCCTTAGAGCAGTATCTTCTACTCTACTACAGTGTCAAACACACTTGAGATAGTTACTATACCAGGGACCACATCCTACCCCATCTTTATCCCTCCTTTTAAAGTTTTCTTTTGGGCTGGAGAGATAGCTCAGTGATTAAGAGCACTGGCTGCTCTCCTAAAGGTCCTGAGTTCAATTCCCAGCAACTACATGGTGGCTAATAACCATCTATAATGAGATCTCCCTTTTCTGGCATGTAGATGTACATGCAGGCAGAACATTATATATAATAAATCTTTAAAGTTCTCTTTGCAGGGCCAACAAGATAGCTATGCAGATAAAGTACTTGGGGTATAAGCTTCAAGTTGGGTCTCCTGGCCCATGTAAAAGCTGAAGGCAATAACTTCCACACATCATATACATGATGATGATTCACTTTGCAAAAATGCATTTACGTATTCCAAGTAAACTCTGGAGTCTTTTAGATAATTCCCATTCCAAAGCATCACTGGCATTTCAACTGAAATCACAAGAATTTTTTTTTAATCACAAGAAATTTAAATATTAACTTGGGGGAAGACTAACAGACCATTCTGACAAATGGCTGGCAGGATGTCAGATCTTTTCTGTCAAGAGAAGAACTCCATGACTTTTGTCCTGTGGGCTCTGTGTAGGGAACTGTCCATTCTTTGGGTCATCTATAACTGGCAGTCCTGGGGCTACATAGTGTGCTTCCTTATCTATTCAGAGAAAATAGTGGTTCTTGGCTTGAGAGAAGCTTGAACATGTTAAAGCAGTTTCCTTCTGTTGCAGAGAGGTACTGTCAGAAATATTAGAAATGTTGGCTTTCAGCAGTTGTTCTCAGTATGAAATGATAGGATAATTCTGTTACTAAGCTTTCTAGTATCAACTCATTCTTGCATCTTTAAATCTTTAAATCTACCTTGCTTGGTGCTAGGACACTTCTTGTATATGGTTTTTAGGTTTGATTTGGTGATATTCTATCTTGGAATCATTCCATCATCAGTATGATTTGGCTGAAATCAGAATGCAGTGGCTTTCATTTGCATCTGATTAAGATTTTGGTGCCAGGGTGATAGATGAATTTTCCAACTCCTAGTACTGAAATGCTCAACATCTTCTTTGCTTGATTTTCAGCTAATAGTGCTGGACCCACCGGTGAGTATTTCAGTGTCTCTAGACCAGACCTCGGTTACTTGGTGGCAGCTGCCATACATAATGTAGGGATACAAGTGTGCCTCCTGTATTACCCTTGTAGTTATATAGACCTGGATTGTACAAGCCAGCTACACCTAGCACTGTTGGCAGTCATTTTGTGTATGGCTCAGATTTGGGCTCAATTAGCATTCTCCCAGCGCATAGACATCACTGCTTGTCTCATCTACAGGTAGAAGAAAGTGAGAATGAATGGTCTGTTCCTCATTGTTTCACCATCTATGCAGCTCAGAAAACAATTGTGGTGGCAGCCAGGTAAGGGCTGTGATTCAGTTGGAGCAGGGCTTGCCACAGGGTTAAGTAAGAACTTCAATACCAAGTTCTGGAGCCTCATGGGACTCAACTTATACAGGCAAATGGGTACCACCTTAGGCAGGGAAGGATTGTTGACTGTTTTTTCAAGAGAACAACCACGGTGCTTCTGAGAAGATGCCTGCACTCTAGAGTTCGTGGCAGTTGGCCTCTTAAGGGCACGAGCACTCCAGCCCTCAAGCAAGAGCATGTGTTTATGATCACAGTGAAAGCCAACTTGGGGACTACAACCCAAGAGCAAGTTGATGCTTTCTCCTTTCCAGATCAGTGAGTTCTTCAGGTGTAGTCCCTGCTCAGTGAAATCTGTCTGGTCTGGTTCTCCTCCACCAGGAAATGCCACTTTAATCATGAAATAAATCCAACCTTGTATTTCAGCATTGAGATTTTTTGGTAATAAACTCATCAGTTCCAACACTGAGGACTGTCTGGTTCCCCCAGCTCACCCCAGTAACAGGCTGTAGAAGGCATGTTTCTGACAGTCCTTGGGACCCAGCAGATAGAGCAGGTGCCCAAACCAGACCTGTCACAAAGGACAGAACTCCAGCCCAGGAAGAGCTTCCCCAAGGAGATAGCTAGCTAACTTGACTTTCTCCTTTACAGCACTCGGCTAGAAAAGGAAAAGTGGATGCAGGACCTGAATGCCGCAATCCAGGCAGCCAAGAGTATTGGTGACACATCTCCAGTGCTGCTGGGAGGCCCCCTGTATACTCGTACCCCCAGTGAGTTTTGACTCGACACCCCAGATTCTCTTGATAGCTTTGAAAGCTTCTCTAAAAATTGCTTTCCTGACCTTGCTCATCATGCCAAGCCCCATGAGCTTCCCTCCCACACAAGAAAATTGGTGGCCATGCCTGGGTATAAGAGTTCTTGGTATCCCTAGCACCATGATTTTGTCTGGTTGCTGCCTTGGGTACCAAGGGCCTATTTCCCAGATCCTGGGGGAGACTCGTGGGTGGGTGATGCCAGATGCTACTCACTCTCCCCAGGATCTTCCGATGAGGTCTCTCTGGAGGAATCTGAAGATGTTCGAGGAACCCAGGGATCCCTGGAGGGGAACAGCCAGCACCGGGCCAATACCACAATGCATGTGTGCTGGTACCGGAACACAAGTGTGTCCAGAGCAGACCACAGTGCAGCTGTTGAGGTATGGCTGTCATGAGCATCCATGTAAGCTCTCTCCCCATCATATATCCAAAAGTTTCACCCACTGGTGTGCTGGCTAATGTGGAGGGGCCACTCAGACAGCCCTCCCCTCAACTGGCAGAAATCAGTTTAGGTCTGACTTATCTATTTAAGCTCTCTTTGAAAAGGGACTTCACACCAAATGTATCTGATGTCTTGTAAAGATAGTCAAGAGGCATCATCTGTGCTGGGATTTGCTAGGCCTCCTTGCTGCCACAGGACAGCACTCTCCCAGGTCCGCTTATACTTCCCATTCTAGGCTCATGCTTACCCCACATACAGAGTGGTTATTAGTTGTACACATCAGGCCTGACAGAACCTCAAGTTATTCAGCCTAGCACCTCTACATACCCATTCCTGGGCTCGTCCCTTCCACCCCTAACTCCAAATTCTCCTCTGCTCCATCCCCATTCTACTGGGCCAGCAAGTCCCTAGTGAGGCCTGAGACACCTACAGATCAAAATAGATAGGGAACTCCTAGGAAATACATATTAAAAACACTCCTAGGCAGCACATATTAGATACAGGTCCTACAGAGAGGAGAGATGAGCGGGTTGTCCAGTACTGTACTTAAATACATTCCTCCGTGATTTCAGAGAGCCTTCCAGGACTTGGTTCAATGTGTTATCACCACCCTCTGCTTGCTCTCCTGTAGGTTTGTAAATGGTGTCTTTTGTCAGAATATTAACTTTACTATATATTAGGAAAAGTATCCTACTTAAGTGTTTGGTACATCAGTTCCCAGACTAACATCCAGTTGTTGGGTTTTAAGTATACACAACCATGTTGACTTAAAAAAAATTTTTTTTTTAAGCATCAGCCAGGTGCTGGCACACACCTATAATCCCAGCACTTGGGAGGCAGAGGCTGGTAGATCTGAGTTTGAGGCCAGCCTGGTACACAGAGTGAGTTCCAGGACAGCCAGGGCTACACAGAAAAGCTCTGCTTGGGGAAGGAGAAAAATCAGTATAGCAGAGACCTGTGTGCAGACAGTCTAGCTAGATGGCAGGGTCATGGAACTGGTTGTAGCTGCTGAGCAAGTACCAGGCAAAGTGCTTTTACCCTTTTCTACCAACAGAACCAGCTTTCAGGATATCTGCTGAGAAAGTTCAAGAACAGCAATGGCTGGCAAAAGCTCTGGGTGGTCTTTACCAACTTCTGCTTGTTTTTCTATAAAACTCACCAGGTATGTTGAGCCGAACTGGAGTCTAGGCACAGAGTACAAAATACATATCAGCTTATCTACTTCCTCTTCACAGTTTGATGCTGATTCCACTGTAACATCATTTTCTGTATAAAAATGGAATTAGTACAGTGTCTCTCTGTACAAACTACCATTTTCTTGGGAGAGCCAGTGGTATCAAGTGAAGGGCTGGGGAGAGACACAGAATAATGGACCCCTCTCTAGTGCAGGCCTACACTGCAGCCCCCAGTGACGATGTTCCTTGTGCTGACTTCCAGGATGACTACCCCTTGGCCAGCCTTCCCCTATTGGGTTACAGTGTGAGCCTCCCCAGGGAGACCGACAGCATCCACAAAGACTACGTTTTCAAGCTCCAATTCAAATCTCACGTTTACTTCTTCCGGGCTGAGAGCAAGTACACATTTGAAAGGTGATTCTTCCATGTTTCTTTTGTTCATTGCCATTCACAGAGCAAGAGGCAAATTTCCCAGATCCTAAAAACCAATGGTCAAGGAATGCATGCATGGCTGTTTTCACTGTATGTTCATGTTTGTATGGGAGCACCAGTGTACATATACACATGTGCACATACATACAGTGACCAAAGGACTTCAGGAGCTATCTGCCCTCCCCCCCCACCCCTCTCCCTTTTTTTAACTACAGATTTTTTATTGTGGGGAAGGCACACATGCCACTCGTGTGTATGTGAGTGGTGGTCAGAGAACAACTTTGCAGTTGGTTTCTGCCATGTACCTTTGTGTGGGTTCAGGCTGTGAGGCTTGCATGGCAAGTGCTGATACCTGATGGGGCATAGCACTGGCCAAATCCACCTTGTTTTACTTGGAGCTTATGCATTAGGCTGGCTGGCAGTCTGAGTGGCAAATCTATCTCCACCTCCTCAGTGCTGGAATTAATTACAAGTGCACACCACGCCTGGCTTTTCACTCAGGTGCTAGGGATGAAACTCAGTTCTTCATGTTTGTACAGCAAGAGCTTTACATCATTAATCATTCTTGGCAAGGTGTGTGAGTATATGCCTGCTGATTTTACCCTTTCTACAGGTGGATGGAGGTCATCAAAAGGGCCAGCAGCTCATCGGGGAGACCCCCAAGTTTCACTCAGGACTGCTCACATCTCTCTCCAGGGCTGGAGGCAGAGGTCAGAGAAAAGGAGGAATGTCCTTCACTCTACATGGACAAGAACCTAGAACAGAGGCTTTCAGGGAGTATAGGAATCATCCCTAGAACTGAACAACTCCAGCCATCTTCTCACCAGATGACACATGGCACTGACCCTAGAATGGGCCTCATAAGACCTCTAGGAGGACCTCTGCCCTCCCCCAAACTCCAGAAACAGTGAAGACTCATGATGGCTGGGCACATGTCTGAGATCCATAAAAATGAAATGAGGGTTTGTCATGAGCATGGCCCCAAACACAAGACAGGTCATATCCATTTCTACCTGTAGCACCAATAGCCAAATTCACGTTGCTTCAGACAAGTTTATGTGATAAGCTCATGTTGCTCTAGGGGTTAGCCTCCAGATCACAGCAAAATAAGAGTATGCAAAAGCTACTCTAGTTTCTATCCCACATACCCTCCTCTAGACCAGTGAAAACCAAAGACCATCCACCCAAGCCTAGGAGGAGGGGGCCTTTCCTTATTAGCTCCCAGTACTTCTCATCAACTGAGTCCTGTTCATCCATATGACTTAAAATAAAAGGACATTTCCTCACCCACCAGCATCCCTCCTCTGCCTTTGTTCTCCAGAAGGCCACCAGAAACTCTCAGGTTATATGACAACATTTAGAAGGGATGCTGGCTCACAGGCTACAGAAATCTCATCTGGCCAGGGTATCAGAATGTCTCCAATCCAGGTCTTTATTGAAATGGTAGGGCTTTCAATGCTCTATGAAAACTAACACTTACTGTCAGAATACTTAAAAAAAAAAAAAAAAAGCCCAAAATATTCTGGACGATTCGAGTACTCATAAGAACACAGTACCTGAACTGACACCACAAGGCAAATTATGACCATCTTGGACTCCTATGAGTTCTCAAGACAATGTTCCTGGTATAGGGGAAGAGCCAGAGCCGGCCAATGGTTGCTTTGCTCCTTGGTTTAGCAGCTGTAGGGGCCCAGGAGTCTAGGTCACACCAAATTGCTGCCCAGTTCTCCAACTGGCTGCTTATCATAGCTTCAGTCAACCCAGGAGGTGAACACAGGTGTCTAGTGGCTGCTGTGCAGTACAGAAGGAAGGTAACCTGGCTTGTGAAGCCTACAGGCTAGCCAGTCTTTACAGTTGCAACACAGCACAAGAGGGCTTCAAAGTCAGTGTTTCAGACCTCAAAACAAAAAGCATTCTTATCCCTCTCTATGAAGAGCAGTGCATTCGGATGGTCGTTCAGCGAGTAGATGTCAGGTGATTCCTGCTGTGTGAGAACCTGTAAGTGAAAGGTACCATTACTGCTCTTGGACTTTACTGCCTGGACATGCACTTTGGCAACATCTCACAAGCCTTTCAGATATGAAAGTCACAGCATTTATTACCAGCAGCACCTCACAAGATGGAAGATGTCTTTTGTGTTTCAAGATCAGTGCTAGTCCAAACCCTGCTGCTCCTGAGAACCACCAGGGTGGGTCTCTCTCAGTGTACAAGAGCAGGATCCAAAGGATAAGGCAGGAGGAACTGGTATGTCTGCCTGTAACAGCCTGGGGACTGCCAAGGAAGGGTCAGTATTTGCCTGCCTGTCCCTTTACAGGCATGAGTCAGCTCAGGGCCCCCTCCCCCCATCAGAAACAGGCAAGCCTTTGGATTATAGAGCATCCATGCTGTTACTGGTACATAGGACCTCTAGGAAGCCACCAAGTAGGAAGGCCAGGAGTCAGCTTCACACAATGCTCTGTCACTGGGCCATTTTGTCACTGGACCTATGTCCAGACTCTGTCTGAGACTGAGTCTTTGCTTCATGCATAGCTCAAAGCCACAAGAGGCCCACTTGCCTCTCCCTAACTTCTCCAGAGGCAGAAAAAAAAAAGGAGAAAGCATGACAGAGGAGGACTGAACCAGCTGCTCCCAAGAATGAGTCCCAGGCTTCCTCTGCGTTCAGTTCCCCTATGGGGATATGCCTCTGGGTTGGGGTACTGTGCTCACCTCTGCACACGCTCCACCAGATGCACCATCAGCTTGTCTGAGATGCCAGGACAGGATTCCTCAGCCAGGCTGAAGGCATTCTCTAGCTCCTCCAGGGCACCTACGCTCCCACCGCTCTGCTTGTGCTTCTCTTTGAGCTGCAGAGAGATCATGTACCTAACTGGCATCTTACCTGAGACCGCATTCAGAAGACCTACAGAAAGCACGAAGGTAGCACTGCATAGGCAGTGCACTTGGCCCTGTTGATGGGGACACTTGTGGCCCTTCCAATTCGAGGCTCCTCTCTCCTCTGACCTGGGTTCTCAAGAGGTCAGAGCCACATGGTTTCTTACAGACTGAAGGTCAGAAGATAATCAAGTGGATCCAGTGTAATTTAGAAATTAGCACAGTAACTGATACTCTACAAGGACTTAGACATCCCAGATCAGACTACAAAGTGTCAGTAATCATTATGGGACTTCAGTTCCTGAGTGTACTCTTAAGGAGTCACCTCAGCCCTGAGCAACACTGCATGCTGCCCACAACACAGCCCTAAGTGGCTATTCCTACTCTACTATCACTGCCAAGTCCTATTCTACCCACTCTGTCCCCAGGAAGAGACACTCTGCTACTGCTATTCATCTACATCCTGTCCTCCCTCTCTGGACTCCAGGTGCTGGTGTCACCCACTGAGTGACAACCTACTGCCTGAGCTTCAAATCTATATGTGAGCATCCATTTCTGCCTGCACTGTATCTCTGAGGATGGCTTTGATATCAGACAACAGTGACATAAGGTCATGTGGCCACCAAGGAATTACCTCCTGGCCTAGGACTGGCCCAACACCAATCCTTTATCTTTCTCCACAGAAGAATCATGTAATGGTTGGACATTGCAAAAAACAGTAGTACTGTAATGCCAGAGGACCTTAGCAGGTCTGGGAACACAAAAGGGTACTGGCCAGGTCAGTTCTTCCCAGTGGTTTATAGTGCTTCTACTCAGGAAGCTGGACCCACAAGCCTGTGCATAACCAGCTGCAGTAGACCTAGAAACCAAATGGATAGGCCCAGGCTCAGGGCTCACTAGAATATCAGTCTACAGCTCTTTAGGGAGCACCTCTAAAGAACAAAGCCACCGCCCCACATGACCACAGGCTCAGCCCAACTCTCACCTCTCCAAAGACAGGCCGGACTAGCGTGGACAAGCACTGCGACCTTGGCTGTCTCTTGATAGGCTCAGCAGGCTGTAAAGGGGAAGCAAAGCACTGGGTACATGGAAATAAGAGAGGCTCCATTTCCTGTCTCCTCAGTCTCTGGCTTGAGCAGGCTGACAGAGCATACACCAGGGGTCAGCTCCCAAACTGTAAAGTAGCCCAAGCCATCGATTCTCATCAGGCCTGCACCTGAGCACCAGCAGACCCAGGCTTCAGTGTGACTCCTAGATAGCTCAACGGCACTCTGCACTTAGAAGCCACCTGCTCTGCCCTGTCCTTCCCAAACTCTTTGCCAAGACCCCAGATGATGAGTACTTAATATAGCCCTAGGGCAAGGGCACTTTGGCACTGACCTCCTCAAAGCCCAGTACCCAGCCTATTGGGTATATCTGCTGCCCAGGGAAGTTGAGGCAGGGTTGGTACATAGGGAGCAGTGCTCTGGCCCAGGGCATAAACACACCTTCTGTGAGCTGTGCAGAGCAGTCCCCTTGTGCAGCTTGCTATGTGGACTTGGCCGGATGGTTGGGGGAAACGTCCAGATGGGACCCTGCTCCCCATCCTCAGCCTCGCCATCACTAAAGAAGATAAAGAATCAGAAGAGCTGATGGAGACAGGGGCCAGGAGTAACTGGTACCAAGGTACATCTATTTCTCTGAGGCAATCTTAGTCTAGGCCCTAGAGAGTGGACAGAACTCAGTACAGGCCGCAGCATTTAGGTGACAGTCAAAAGGCCCTTTCCTTCAGTCTGGAGGTTCCCTGCACAATATCAGCCCCCACCCTGGCGACTAGCTCCAAGCCCCCTACCTCTGGAGAGGAGACACCCCACACACACTGGCACCAAAGCACCCAGGGAGCTCTCGAGGACCAAAAAAAAAAAAAAAAAAAAAAAGGCCCTACATGTCAGAATCCTCAGAACTGGACTCCTCGCCATGCCCCTCAGACTTCCAGCGCTTGTAGCGGTCAATGAGTTCAGTGAGAAAGGAGGTCTTCTTGGTGTAGCGTGTGATGAATTTGTGCTTCAGAAGCTCCTTGGCAGTGGGTCGCTGCCAGGGAGACAGACAGTCAGAGCCAAGTTCCACCCTCAACAGACACAAGGACAGGCAGGGATGTGAAGGCTGGGCCCTGTCCCACCCCAAGTTAATACCCTCCCTTCATACGCTTCCCCAAGACCCTCAGTTGTTTGGGGTGGCCCAGGTAGGAATAGGCCTTACGAATCGTGGGTCCTTATTGAGGCAGGCCTCTACAAACTCCTTGAATGGTTTGCTGTGGTGGCCCTCCAATGTGGGTGGGTTGTTCTTAGGAATCAGGAACAGGACTCGCATAGGGTGGAGGTCAGAGTTTGGTGGCTCCCCCTTAGCCAGCTCAATAGCTGTGATGCCCAGGGACCAGATGTCAGCCTAGACAGGGTATCATAGAAGACAGCTGCTACATGCAACATTTTGAGATGGTGGCAATATGTTCCCACCTCCTATCTAGAACTCACCTTGAAGTCATAAGCCGACTGCTTGATAACCTCAGGTGCCATCCAGAAGGGAGTGCCCACAAATGTGTTCCTCTTGATTTGTGTATCTGTGAGCTGCCCGGCCACACCGAAGTCTGCCAGCTTCACATCACCCTGCTCTGAGAGCAGCACGTTGGCAGCTGCTCAACACAGGACAGGTAGGCATCATCCTTGGCTCCACAGACTCCCAGAAGTTACCCTACATGCAACTCCCTGATCAGTGAAGGGATGGTATCCCCTAGCCCTTGGGGACAGCAGCAGAGATATCTTGGGACCTCAGTTTTCTTTGTCAGTGGCCACTGCTGGCAGAAGCAGGCAAACTGGGGGATCTATAGGAGCATTCCTACCTTTGCTCCAGGGCCTGCCATGTTTGCGTTTTCTGACAAGCCCCAACAACAGTGACATCCACATCACATCTAATCACAGTAATCCTAACTGAAAGGTACAATGATCCTAACTGAAAGGTACAGCTGACATGGCTAATCAGGAAGACCATCACTGCCTACAGCACCCCTGACTGTGACATAAGTTTAGATGTCCTCACCAAGTCAGTCATGGTAGGCTGGTCCTGCTGTGAGTCCTTATCAGGACTGGACCACATAGGAGGGTTGCATAAATCCATACCTGAAGCCAAGTCAAGGCTCCTGCCATGTACTAGTACACAACTGGTGTCCTTCACAGAGGTGAAGACCAAGATTGGGTGAAGTGAGATTAGGAAGGTTTAGCTAGGCTGGGTAAGTAGCTCAGAAACAGAATACTTCTTTAGCATGCACAATCCCCTAGGTTCTACCCACAGTGTGGCCATTAAAAAAGGGGTTAAAAAGCAAGATGGATACTCCTCCCCTAGTTTCCAGGTGGCAGAAGGGTTCCCCACATCCCACACCATAAGGCACCATAATCTACTGGCTCCACATGCCCATCTCTTTCTAGGTCATGGGCAGAACTGCAGGCATGGCCACCCCGCAGGACCTTTGATGTCTCGGTGGATCTTGCGCTCTGAGTGTAGATAATCCAAGCCCTTCAGGATCTCCCGCAAGATGGTGGCAATATAGGTCTCCTCCAGTGGACCAGGTTTCAGCTGAAGAAGACAGTAGGGAAGAGCCTCAATGCAGCTGCCACACTCATACACCACAGCACCTGAGCTCCACCACCCACCAACTTTTGAGTCCTTGCAGAAGGCTAGGCCTTTATGCTCCTTAGTTCCTATTGGTTCAGATTTCAAGGATAAAGGGGGAAGTAAGGAGACACAGGAGTAACAAAGTCTGTTTTCAAAAAACCTAAGAGCTACTTTAATCTTTTCGGTGTCTGGAAATACAGGAACAGTTTCTTACCCATGACCTTGACCCTCTTTATTTCTCTAGGGCTCTAACTGTGCCTATGCTCCTAGCCCAGCAGAGGCCCAAACCTCTTCAGCATCATTCGGGGCAAGATAAACAATGAGTTGCTTTGAGAATTGACAACTCCTGATTATTATAAAGCACTGAGACAGTTAAGTAGCCTGAGAAAATCCATAAACCTAAAAGTTTGCAGGACAGTGGGTCCTGGGACACTGAAAGACAACCCCCCACAGCAAGCTGCTCATTGCATGAGCCTAAACTTACCAGGTCCAGTGCAGAGCCACCACCCAGGTACTCCATGATAATCCATAGCTTGGTGCTCTGGGAGCAAAGAAACCTGTCAGTGCCTGGGCAGCAAATGAGGGGGGAATACCCAAGTGTGGAGTCCACAGGCCACTCACTCCCCTTCAACTCTACGGCTCAGGCCACACAGCAACTGTATCAGGCTAGCTCCTACCAGGAACCCCAAATAGGAAAGGGTTCTAGACAGGCAAGGCAGTGAATACCTATAATCCCAACACTTGAGAGGATCAGAAGTTCAAGTCAGATTGGGCTACATGAGACCTTGTGTTTTAAAAGGGGGGAAAAGGGCCAGAGAGATGGCTTGGCAGTTAAGAGCACTTGCTACTCTTTCAGAAGACCCAAGTTCAATTCCCAACACCCACATCAGGTGGCTCACAACCATAACTCCAGTACCAGGAGGATCAGTACCCTTTCTGGCCAACTCGGGCACATAAGCATGTGCTTGCGCGCATACACATACATACATACATACACACACACACACACACACACACACTCATGTACACATACCTCACCCAACAGATACAGGTTTAAAAAATAATTAAAAAAAAATTTTTTTTTTTTTTAAAGGTGAGCTAGGGATGGACAGAGAGGAGGACACCACCATGGGTTAGCATGGAGGAAAAAAAAAAAAAAAAAAAAACATATGGGACTGGAGAAAAGATTCCAATAACGGCATGGAAAGGCCCAGATGAAGAATATAATTCCAAATGGTACTGGTGGCCTCCACACCATCTGAGCAGCCATCTACTGTTGCTGCAGTGTATGTGCCCACAGAGTAAAGCCAGGCTGCAAAGATGACTCTCAAAAGACTGGAGCTTCCAAGAAGACTCCAGCCAAGCTGCCTGGAAGAGGTTTAGAGTAACTGAGGCACCTGGAAAGGATACTCCACCCTGTTGTGCTGCCTGCAGGCTGTGCAGTATGCTCTGGGTTCTCAGCTTTGTCAGCTGTCACTCATGCTGGTGGGTTTTGGTGATGCAGCTGTCTTTGAATCATTTCTGCTCCTGTGAGGAACCCCAATTAAACTCACTAATCCACCAAAAATAAAAAATAAAAAAAAGAGGGCTAGACCAAGCATGGTAGCGCACGCCTTTAATCCCAGCACTTGGAAGGAAAGGACAAGTGGATATCTGTAAGTTTAAGGCCAACCTGGTCCACATAGTAAGTGGACAAAAAGAACTACACAGTGAGACCCTGTCTCAAAAACAACAGCCAGGCATGGTGGCACACACCTATAATCCCAGCGCTCAAGGAGGCAGAAGCACACGGATCTCTGTGAGTTCAAGGCCAGTCTGATCTACAGAGAGAAGCCAGAACAGCCAAGGCTACACAAGAGAAACCCTGTCTCAAAAAAAACAAAAAAACAAAACAAACAAACAAACAAAAAAAAACCCCAAACAAACAACAACCAAAAACCCATAAAAAAACAAACAAAAAGGGGGGCAAGAAGGGATGACTTCTACCTTAATCCCAGCACTTGGAGACAGAGACAGGCAGCTCTTTTGTGAAACCAAGACCAGCCTGGTACATAGGCCCTGTCTATGGGGAGGTGCAGGAGACAAGACCTCACTGACCACCCAGCAACTATACCTCTGGTACAGGCACCTGGTAGACAAACCAGGTGCTCAAAGCAGTAGCCCATGTGTCCTCCAGGCAGTCACCAAAAGTAACTTCTGCCTGCAGGGACCCCTTAGACTGTGCCTGACAGTACCCACAGATAGAGAGCTGGGTCATATTACCACCTTAAAATCAACTGACCCTTGCAGATTGGCACTTCTCAAGAGAGTAGGATTTTTGTGAAGCTGAGCTGTCAGGGAGGGCCTGTCTGCCTTTCGAGAAAGATTCCCATGTGAACTCCTTCTTTGATCTCCCCTATCCTTGGGCACAAAGGAAACAAAGGAGAAAGCCTGGCACAGAACCTTCAGAATGCCTCTCCCCCTTGAATGCAGGCACCTTCAGGTAGGAGCCAAAATAGCGGGTGATATAAGGACTATCACACTGGCTGAGCACGGTGATCTCCTGTTGGATGTCCTCAATCTCATCCTCGGCCTCTTCCAGGTCAATGATCTTGATGGCCACCACCTCCTTGGTGTGGTTGTCAATGCCCTTGTACACCTCCCCAAACGAGCCCTTGCCAATGCGGTCAAGCTTGGTGAAGAGTTCCTCTGGGTCCACACGAGAATGCTGTAATAGAAGCCAATAGGCACAAATGGTTGGGACAGCGCATGGGCAACATCCACTAGAGAAATATTAGACAGGAAGAGGCTACACTGCTGACTGAGGGCGTGGCCCAATACAAAGAGCTAAAGGGAACTCACCTCAATTCTTTTCTGGCTTCTTTATCCCTTGTTCAGAAAACCTAAACACAACTCTTCATTCTCTAAGACACTATGTTCAATGGATTTGATAGTGAATCCTGATGTAGACTATAAGCCTTAGGAATACCACATCTCAAGGTGCTCTCATCATTTGTCTAACAAGGACCTAGGCAGGAATGACAGGTAGGAATGTGTGTGTAAGAGGGTATTTTAAAACTCATTTTACTATAAATCTAAAACTGTTCTAAAAAACAACAAACAATTAAAAAAATAATGTGAGCTAGGGACTAGAAAGATGGCTTGGTGGTTTTAAGAGCACATACTGCTCTTGCAGAGGACTGGAGTACAATTCTCAAAACTGCCTAAAACTTCAACTCCAGGGGATCTGAGGTCTTTAGCCTTAAAGAATACCAGCACTCACATAAAGACACAATTAAAAATAAATAAAAATAAAATTAAGTCACATATGGTGACACATGACTTTATTCCAAGTACTTGGGAGGCAGAGGTAAGCAGATCTCTGAGTCTGAGACTAGCCTGGTTTCTGTAAGTTGAGTTCCAGGACAGATAGGGCTAAATAGAAAAACTCTGTCTCAAAAAATTAAAAGAATAATAGGAAAAAAAAAAAGAAAGAAAAAGTTTAGCATATGGTAACAAGTTTTCCACACTCCTAAAAGCTATACCCATTAAGTATTTCTCTGCTCCCAAATCGGTGTTCTAGCAAGCTATACCCTCATACCAACTCTGAGTTGAGTACTTTCTCAGATGCTTGATGCTAGATACTCCACACACAAAGCTGTCCTACATGGTTCTCAGATCTAAACAAATAAGACATCATCATTGCTGACCAACAATGCTGAAATGAGTGAAGTGTACTAAACCCAATCTAAGATTTTTCCAGAGACATTTCAATCTGAAATTACCAACTAGCTATAGTCCTAAGATTTTTACCATGAAAGAAGTAATGGGGTGACACAGAACCATACCCCCCCGCCTCTTTACAGGCCAAGAACAAGATGAGGCTGAACAGAAAGAGGAGTGTGGGGAAGAGCTCCAAGAACAAGGGCAGTATATACTTGGATGGCAAACGGACATCCTCTATCCAAACCACAGTAGTTTTTGAACCAGAGTGGCCTCCACAACTGAGATACTTCTGAGCTGCACAGAAAAGGAAATTAAGTAGCAGCTTCTCCCAGGGCCACCACTGAGTGTCCCTACCACTCCCTACCTGTGCTATCTGGTAGACTCTCAGAAAGGACATGCTCTCCTTACCACTGACCAAGCTAACACAGACTTGGGTTGGGAATGCTGAGTCTCATTTAGTTTTTCAGCCCTGACAGGTTTCATCTCTATTAAGTAATGCTCCCCCCCAAAAAGATATCCCTCAAACAGTATTTTGGTGCCAATTAAAAGGAACCAAGCCCCAAAACCTGAGTTTAATTCCCTAGACACACATGGTGGAAGAGAGAACTGACTCCTAGAAAGCTGTCCTGTGACCAACATATACAGGCCATGGTGCACACAGGGCGGGAGTGGAAGGGTGGGATATAGTTTTTAAAGAATAGGGCTAAGGGAAAAACACAGTGGCAGAGCACTTGCCTAGAATGCCCAAAGCACAGTTTCCCAGCATGGGGGGAAAAAGAGAGAGCAAGACATAAGAAGGCAAAACCACACTTATTTATAACTGTAAGGACTGATGCTCAAATCCCTCTATACTAGGGAAGAAGGGCTTGTCCTAGGTGTTTACCATGTTCCTACAGAGCCTGTCCTCCAAGAATGAACATGGCTGTCTGCCTCCCTGAGGCCTAATACCTCAGTCCCTTTTCCCAGAGCAGAGTGATTAGTCTTAGGGAACTGACTAAACCCAAGCTAAGAATTTTTCAGAGATATTTCAATCTGAAATTGCCAACTAGCTACATTCCTAAGGTTTTTAACCATGAAAGAAGTAAAGGGGTGACACAGAAATATACCCCTCAGCCTCTTTACAGGCCAAGAACTCTGCAGAACAAGATGAGGCAGAGCAGAGATAGAAGTGTAGAGAAGAGCTCCAAGAACCAGGGCAGTGCCTTAACACAGAGGTCATCTGATTCTTCCAAGCAAAGCTGCCTTCATGAGGCCTGAGTATGTACCACTGACCTCCATGAAGTGCCCAGAGCAGGCATACTAGGCAGATCAGCTCTGATATCCATATGCATCCTACTTTAGGGTCTAGAGATGGCCCAGTGGTTAAGAGCACTTGGTGCTTTTACGGAGAACTTAGATTTGCTTCCCAACAACCACATGATCTCAAGCACTGCCCACATGTGGTGCACATACACACATACATGCAGATATTCCACATACACATAAAAATAAATGAATCTAAAAGGGGGGGGGAAGAAGGAAAATAAAAAGACCAGAAGATGGCTCTGTGGGTAAAAGTACTTGTCACCAAGCCTAACAACCTTAGGCTTGAGCCCTGACCCACATGGTAGGAGAGAACCAGCTCTTAAGTGGTCTTCTATCATCTACACTGTGGTACATAAACATCTACCCATCCATAAATGAATGTAATAGTTGTTAAAAAAAGAAAAGAAAAGAAAGAAAAGAAAAGAAAAGAAAAGAAAAGAAAAGAAAAGAAAAGAAAAGAAAAGAAAAGAAAAGAAAAGGGAGACCAATCCAAAGTGACCCTTCTCAGAGCCACATTAGAACTAGCATCCAAATCCTAAGACCAGTTCTCACTGAGCAGCAGTAGATGTTTGGAACAGATCTGCTGTCTGAAGTCCTGAAAGGCCACACTAAGATTTGGCCTCACAAGGAAAGCTGAGGGTTGCCTGAGGTCTCTCAAGCTACACTGGCCAGGGAGTAGTGTTTGCCCCAGCCTCTCATGTTTAAATGAAAGCCAAGAAAAATTCTCTCAAGTGTGACTGATAAGTCAGGCACCTCAGCTGTGTAAAGACTGGCACTAGATGCAAGCCAGATCAGAAACAAACACTCCAGGCCATGTACTCTTGCCCCCATACTCATCCGTGTAGACTACTGATAAAGGTATAAGTGATCAGTGTGAAAATACTCAGTTTCCTGCCACTTTGAGTCTGGGCAGTGACCACTTGATCCTGCTCAAAGCTAGCCCTGAGAGTCAGGTGCAGAATAGGGTCCACATTGTAGACCTTTTCCTGATTTTTTTTTCTGCTCCAACAGGCCCCAAAACATTTTCTCATCCCATCTTCCCACCACTTAGTCCCCACTGTCTCCTTAGCTGCTACAGCTCCACCATGTGTAGTTTTGAGACACCTTGAGGGCCATCTGACAGAAACCTCCAGATCTAGCTGATGACTTGAGGTTAGACAGTCTTATATCACTGATTCAGTCCAGTGCTTGCTAAAGCAACCTAAGAAAACTTGGAAGAGGTGGAGGCATGGGCTAACTACAGAATCTAGGACCAAACCCTTCCAATTCTGAGGCCCCTTTTCCTACTCCTCAGACTCAGACATGTCCTTTCACACTGCTCAACCTAACTGTCCTCCTCTGGAGAAACTGAGAATCAGAAGTGGTCCACCATAGCAGCCCAAGAAGGGTACCTCAGGCCAGGCATTCACTCACCACTGCCTCAGAAAAAGGAGAAAACAGCACACCCCAAAGCCAGAATTCTAGGCTTTCTGTAAGGAAGATGGGAACCCCAATCTTCAAGGTCCATGCTTTTTGGATACCTATAACTGTGGACCAGTCAGCCTTAGTAGAAACAGTATGAGAGTAACCTTCCTGGCATGGTCCTGACTCTGTTTACATCTTCAAAGCAGCCTTAGTCCCAAGCCCAGCTGGTCAAAGATAGCTTGACAGCATCTTGATCTGGGTGGTTCAGATTTCTCTTCTGGACAGGATGTGCTATGAACTCAAGCCATTTTACTGGCTCTGTACAGCTGAGATCCATACTCTCATTCCATCAAGGGGCTGTTTTACCTACAGCTTGATGCCTATCTGCCAATATGCCTGCTGTGTGTCACCTCCCCAAAACAAAAGAAGCAACATCCTCAGCTACCACCACAAAGTCACACAGTGCTTGCCCATAATGGTCCTTCCAGAGATGGGCAGGAACTGGCCAGGTGAAGAGTAATCTAAGGCAGAAGCAAAGGCCTCAGATGGGAGGACAAGCTTTACCACACAAAAGGGGCAGCTTCATAGAATATCATGGCAGCCATCTTGGGGAAAAAAAAAAAAACATCCCTACAAGGGCTTTGTGTCACTTTCAGAAAGAAGCCAAGTATGTCTAGGCTGGACATAGGCCCCTAAAAAGACAAAAGGGTACTTTCTCTCTTTGAGAACGGTCCTCTAGGCATCATCCCTCCACTCCACAGATCACAGCTCCAATTTGTCATCCTGGACCTACAGGAGCTAAAGCTAAGCCTCTTAAAAATACACTAGAGGCAGATTGTCTCTCAGTATGTTATATAATTAGAGGCAAAATGTCAAAAATGTATTAAAAACGTGTTAGTTAATTCAGCTTCAGTTAGCAAGCCCGGGATCCCATCTGTGACAGCTGAGCCAAAAGCCCTACCCAACAGCTGTGAGTAGTCTTCCAGGTTTCCTCCAAGGAACCCTGCCTTCAGTTCCTGCCCACAAGCAGCGATGGACAGACGCGCTTCCTGTCTGCATACCCAGTTCTCAAGGGTGCAGGGGTAAGGGGTAGAGGCAGATTGCACTGTCCTCAAGAGCTGATTCCCTCGCTGTGCAACTGTCAAGCATAATCCTGACCAAACTGGGCCCTTATAAAGCAAATCTCACCGCTAAAGCACAGGAAAACCATCAAGGCAGTTTGCTCCACTTCACTAATAGCTGTCACATCTGCCTTGAAATAAATTAAAAAAGAAAAAAAAGAGGAGTTCCAGAGAGCAAATCACGGAACCCTCCAACCCTATGCAGCCCTCATCCTCCTTGCCTGCGTGGTCCTGTGTTGGCTAACATACCGTTAGCCAAAGAAGGAAAAATCCACCTTCTGGGAAGGTGCTCCAAGCCTCGGTCAAGCAGGTTCTAACCCAGGGCAGGCTCCTGCACCTGCCCATGCTCCTGAGCAGAGGCCCTCACACAGCAGAGGTTCCCCGGGGGTCTTGTCTACCTCAGGAACGGGCTCAGAGACTTAGGCCACAGCTACACAGCCTCAGGTCGCACCCCAAGGCATAAGGCCTCCGCCCCTCTCCCGCCTCCCCGTGGAGATATCCCTACCACCAAGAGCCACCAACCCAGGGCTCGCCGACGCCCACGCTCACCTGGTGCGCGAAGCCCCTGAGATGAGCCATGTCCTCGCTGTCGTGCTGGTCCGTAGCAGCCGCTCTGCCCTCTCGTCTCAAGCACCTGAGAGAAACCGCAGGCCATTTGGTCAACAGCACCCGGGAACCGGTTCCGTGGCGTCCCTCCACCCGCGACCTCCGGTCCCGCGCGCCCCAAGGCCCCTGACCCGCCCTCAGGGCGTGCCCGGCCTCCCCAACATTCAGGCGAGGCCCGCTGGCAGCGCCCACCTCCAGGAGGCTCCATTTCGGACTGCCGGCCCGCTTCGCTGTCCCCACGGCGGCTCACACCGCAACTGGATCGCACGGAACGCCCAGGCCTTCCAGCCCGTGAGGTGGAGGCGGCGGCTATGAGCGCGTTGTGGCCAGCGCGAGGCTCTGTGGGACTAAGAGTCCCGCAGCCCGCCCGGTACCCCGGGCCCGCGAACATGAGACTACAAATCCCAGCAGGCTGCGCGGAAGGATGCGGAGTTACAGGAGTGCCCTGCGGCCCGAAGGGCGTCAGACTACATGGCCCAGCAGGCCACTCGCTGGGTCAGACCGTGGAGAGGCACTAGTAAGCCACTGACTGGATTGGAACCTTGAATTCCGCTCCTGTGGGGCCTACCCTCCTGTCAGGTCGCGTGGTGTGACGGGTGCAGCGCTTGCGCAGTTACCTTG